>NC_136637.1:4641889-5367957 GCF_949748355.1 Melanostigma gelatinosum
AGGAGGCCCCACGCCGCGGCCCGGACGGCATGACCCGTGACCAGTCGATAGCCATTGGGTCCAGAGGGTAGAGGCCACACCTCCTGAACCCAGCCACCACCAGTCTCCGATCCTTCACCCTCTGGTAGGAGTCTCTTAGGACCCTTGAAAACTCCTTCTTAGAAACCAAGAAGGAGTGGCTCACTGCCAACAGATCTCCTGTAACACCAGAGAAATCTGCCTTCAAGGGACGAAGAAACTCACATCCAGAGGTTGAAGGATGTGAGACGTATGTGGTGGCAGGCACAAGAGAATGACCCCCTCCCTCTGTGCCGCCCGGACCAGCTCTGGATCCAGGTGGGATTGATGTCAGTCCATGATGAGCAGCAGCGGGCGCTCCTGCACGGCGAACTTCAGGAAATGCCCGACAAACCACTTCCTAAACAGCTCACTGTCAATGTACCCTGCTGGCGACTTCCCGTAGAGGGCATCGGGAACCCCTTCCTTGTTATAGGGGCCCCCAGGATATCCCCCCTTGTAGATGATGAATGGGGGGACATCCTCCCCAGCCCCTTTGAGGCAGGCCAGGACGGTGATGTGGTCTCTGGTTCCCTGGGCCTGCCTGTAAGCATGTTTAATCCCCCGGGGCACAATGACCTTCCTTCTTGTAGAGTCCAGCTGAAACCCCGTCTCGTCGCAGTTGTATATCTGACAAGGTTTCTCCCTCAACCCGTGCTCCTCCAGGGTGGTGGTGAGGAGCCCAAAATACTCCTCAATTGGCCCCCTCTTGGCGCAGGATGCCCTCCCACGGTCAATTATGTCTGGGGTCCGGGCAGTAAGGCGATGGTGTTGCCGCTCCCGAAAGTTTATCCACCACATTTAGCCAAGCATGGTTCTTTGTGCTTCCCGGTGGCGGAGGTTATAGATGGCCAGAGCGTGGGCCAGGACCTGAGGCTTCGTCAGTGGAAACCCGTGACTGGCAGAATACAAACAGTACTCCACCAGGGAATCCTCATCTTCAGGGGTGAGGAATGTCCTCTGACCATAAACACAGTCAGAGGACACCCTTCCACTGATTGCCAGATTACCATGTATAGACGCATGCATGTTTAACACATGCATAGACATAAATATATTTACCTTAAACCATTGTAGATTTACAATTTCTATATCCATCTCTTATTTTCTTGATCATCCTGTAAAGGAAAAAACTCTCACACAGACACACATTACCTACCTTTCTTACTTTAAAGGTTCTTCCTGTCTTTTCTACTCTTTTTCTGCTTATTGCTGTCTTCTTTCTGTTCTTTTCTGCTTCTTTAAGTCTGCCTTCTGTTCTTTTCTGCTTCTTTAAGTCTGCCTTCTGTTCTTTTCTGCCTCCTGATGTCTTCTTTCTGGTCTTTTCTGCTTCTTTAAGTCTGCTTTCTACTGTTTTTCTGCTTATTGCGGTCTCCCTTTGCCTCTCTTCTCTTCCTTCTCTCTGTCTCTGTTCTCTATCTTTTCAGGCAGGAACATAAACCACAAGAGAGACATTTAAGTCAAAAACATTACATTTTGGTCAACCTTATATACTGTATAACAGCACTGTGTTATATTGGAGGCTTATCTACATAAACAATAGTTATAATCATAAGAGCCACTGCTGGCTTTCAATAAATGTACAGTCTCTCTCACTCTCAAACACACACACACACACACACACAAACGAAAGTTACGAATGTAACTACGGTTCTATGAATCCTGGATGACCGCCAGAGGCAGTGCTTAACACTGGATATCTTCCGTCGCGCGCATGCGCAGGTCGAATATTTATATCAACAAAGTCACGTGTGACCTCGGATGACCCCCGTCGTCTATAAGTTCCGGTGTCATCCTGAGCTCAGTCCTATGGAATCTTCTCGCGAGTTCACGGGATTCCGAGTGACCAAGAACTCTGGCGGTCATCCAGGATTCATAGAACCGTAGTTACATTCGTAACTTTCGTTCTATTTCATCCTTACTGACCGCCAGAGGCAGTGCTTAACACTGGATGACTTATACCAAAAGAGTCACGAGGAAGCACAGTAACTACCCCTTATAGCTCCGGCAGAGAAAATTGGCCAAGAACCCTCCCCAGTGGGTGAGGGTTGGCAACGCTAATGCTGTAGTGTTTGGTGAATGTGATGGGTGATGCCCATGAGGCCGCCACACATATATCCCCCACAGGCACACCACTCAGGCCTACCCTCGGTGTGGAGACACTCTTGGTAGTGACCCTTCACCCCGGATGGCCGAGCGCAGCCGCTCGCCTTGTATGTATCGGCAATGGCCTCCACTATCCAGTGGGACAGGTGCTGTTTCTTCTTTTTTTTAAAAGGAGCACAGCCCTTCTTAGGCTCACCATAACTGACTATGCAGGCGGTGGCTTCCACATAAGCTCTGAGGGCCCACACTGGGCACAGCAGCCTTGACCTCTCCTCTCCCGATGGGGGAGGGGGGGTCAACTTTGCCAGCTGGATAGGCCGGTTTATATGTGAACGTATCCACCCCCTTGGGAGAAACACTGCCTTAGGCCAGAAAGTGACACCCAAGCCATCTGAGTTCCACCTCAGACATGATTCTTCCACTGATAGGGCATGCAGCTCGCCCCCACATTGAGATGAATTGACAGCAAGGAGAAAACCGTCTTGCGGATAGCCATCTCGGCTCCGCCTGTGCCAGGGGTTAAAAAGGAGACAAGCATAAGGTGTCCAGTACCAAGGGTAGGTCCCATGCAGGGGAGACCGGCCCTTATCCAGGAGGGACTGTAGAAACTCAGTACAGCAGGCACGGGGCGCTGTACTGGGACCTTGTTCTGAGCCGCACACCAGTCGGAGAACAGCTTCCACCTGTTTCTTGTACTGCAGGCAGGTAGACCGCACACTGGCATTCAGAATAGTCCGTCAGACTGGTTCTATGCAGCCACTTAGCATCCGGTCGGGCCCTCCCGTGACCCCTAATTGAAGGCGGCAGGGATTGGAATGCCAAATCCGACCCTCTAGTTGCGACAGGAGATCCCTCCTGTCGGGGAAGAACTCTGACAAGCTCATAGCAAAAGCAGAGGGATGGTGGAAAGGCATAAGAAGATCATCTGGCCACGTGTGAGCCAGGGCATCTTGACCCAGAGGGCTGGTCCTCTCCGTCAGGGAGACCCAGTGGGGGCAGTGGGTCGACACGTCTGGATGCAGCCGCCACTCTCACGGTGGAGGCTTGTAACGGAACAGGAAAACCACAACCGTGTTCCATTCTCCTGGTGGGTACATTGCCCCCAGGCTGGTCAGGCGAGGGGCCTCCCAAGTCAGAAGGCCACGGTGATCCCCATAGCAACTTCTGCAGATCTGGTGCCCCATCGATAGTTCATGGGAAATCACAGCAGAGGTGCTGTCCACCGGACAAGCACATGCTTCCCCTTCAAACATGGAAGGAAGTGCTCGAGCGCTAGCTCTAGAACCTGGACCTGCGGTCTTTCAGCAGACAACTGCCCCCAGGCTGTCCTGTTCTGTCACACTGCACCCCGCCTTGAGAGGCAGGTATCTGTTGTGACAATCTCCTGGTGGAATGGAACCGAGCCCCTGGGGCTCGGTTCCTGGGACACTGTTCGCCAGATATGCACTCCCTCCATGGGGATAGTGAATAGGCACTGTTTCGATAATATTATTGCCCTGTATCTGTGCCACTTGGCATCCAAGTGAAGGCTGTTCAGCCATCCGCACTGGGGCGACAGACAGGCCCTCATAGGGCCACACTACTGAACGTTATGCTCTGAGAAGGGCTCAGGTAGCTCCTCTCCATGTTCACCTTGAGGCCCACCGGGCCACGTGAGAGAAGGCGAGCAGTGTCCTGTGGCGCCTGAAGCCGGGACGGCGCCTAGGTCAGCCAGTCGTCTAAGTACGGCAGTATGTTTACGCCCTGCGATTGCAGGGGGAAAGGACAGCAGTAACACACTGTGAACACCCATGGGGAGACGGGAGAGTCCGAATGTAAGCACCCAGGACTGAAAGTTGTGGTGATGCACCATGGGAACAGGCGTCGATAGACGTGAACCACTCTCCCTTGGAAATCCGCTGATGGGAGAAAGAACCCCGACAGCCGGCCTGGAGACATCTCCTGGCACCCCTGCCGGGGGGGACGGGGACGTAAGTAGGGTTGTATAGGTAGCGGTCCGGCCTCTCAGCAGGACGCCGAGGCCTGTTGCGGCTACTAGGGTAAGCTGGAGGCTGAGAAAACGGCCTTGTGGGCCAAAAGTGGGACCCCTAGGTCTGGGGGTGCAGGCATGTCCCTGCAAAGACCAGAGAACTGCTGCCTGGTCTGGCTAGCTCTAACAGTCCGCTGAAGCGCCTGTACAGCAGCTGACTCGAACAGCTCACCAGGTTCCACTGGGACAGTATGGAGGGTCCTCCTACATGTCTCAGATAGGGGTGACTGCGCCAGCCAAACCTGGCGGCGAGTCTGAACCAGGGTGGACATCATACATCCACGTTCCCTCGATATGAGCGCAAACGCCTGCAATGAAGCATCACTGAGCAGAAGCGTCGAAGTAGCCCGCTGCAGAGAATCTGCGAGGGAAAGCATGAGGTGGGAGAGGGAGTTGTCGATACGGTGCACAGCGCTGCTGTGTCATAAGCCCTGGATAGCAGGTCATCTTTGACCCGACATTGGGTCGAGGGCACCTGGCATCGGGCCTCAGAGTCTCCTCAGGGGAAACTGATGGACGCCATAGTCGTCTAACTGGCTGGCATACGTGCAAGGCCAGATTTGCCACCTCCTGCATGGTCTGATGTAAGGCGGGAGAGAGCCCTGGTGTCTCCACCATGCACGCAACTCCCTCAGATATTCCTCGGAGGGAGGAACAGAAAAGGTGGTGAGGGCGGGAAGGTGCCTGAAGAAGGCACTCACAGGTGGATGTTCCAGCTGCTGTGTATGCCCGGCGTGCAAGCGCCATACAAATGACCAGGGTAGGTTGGGCTGGATTCAGCTGCCCTGACAGGGGGAGGTAGACCTCCCGCATCAGGTGTTCCACTTCGGCCAGCCTAGCAGACCTTACTGCTCAAGGTGTGATGCCGCAGGTCCTGCCTGGGTTCTCCCTGCTAGGGCAAGAGGTCAGGGCCGTCCTCCGGCTGAAGAGGAGCTATACAGGTCCTACAGCCGGGAGAGTTTAACATGGCCGCGATTCTGGTGGAACCCTTGTCCCACTAGTTTATGCGGAATTCCAAATCAGTCCGAGCGGGAGCGCTCTGCTGAATGTTGAGAGAACAGGCAGGGGGCAGTCAGTGGCGAGTGATCCTTCGGACACTCTTCCCTTGGCCAGCCGCTGCGGATATTGGTGACCCACCAGTTAGCCTGAGCGAGAGCACTCTGCTACTGTGGAAACAGGTCAGGCAAAGTCCTTATAGTGAGAGGGGCGAGGACACTCTCTAAGCTCACTCTCTTCACTAAGATAGTTGCTGCAGATATTAGTGTCCCCCCAGTTAGCTTGAGCGAGACCACTCTGCTACCGTAAAAAACGGACAAAAAAGAACACAGTCCGTACAGTGAGAGGGGAGCGAGGACACTCTTCACTAAGATAGTTGCTGCCGATATTGGTGTCCCACCAGTTAGCTTGAGTGAGAGCACTCTGCCACTGTGGAAACAGGTCAGGCAAAGTCCTTATAGTGAGAGGGGCGAGGACACTCTTCACTAAACTAGTTGCTGCAGATATTGGTGTCCCACCAGTTAGCTTGAGCGAGAGCACTCTGCTACTGTGGAAACAGGCCAGGCAAAGTCCTTATAGTGAGAGGGGAGCGAGGACACTCTCTTCACAAAGCTAGTTGCTGCAGATATTGGTGTCCCACCAGTTAGCTTGAGCGAGAGCACTCTGCTACTGTGAAAAACGGACAAAAAGAACACAGTCCTTACAGTGAGAGGGGAGCGAGGACACTCTCTTCACTAAGACAGCTGCTGCAGATATTGGTGTCCCACCAGTTAGCTTGAGCGAGAGCACTCTGCCACTGTGGAACAGGTCAGGAAAACAGTTCTCCTAGTGAGAGGGGAGCGAGGACACTCTCTTCACTCGGATAGTTGCTGCAGATATTGGTGCCCCACCAGTTAGCTTGAGCGAGAGCACTCTGCTACTGTGAAAACGGACAAAAAAGACCACAGTCCTTACAGTGAGAGGGGAGCGAGGACACTCTTCACTTGGACAGTTGCTGTAACTCTTGGTGTGCTACCAGTTAGCCTGAGCGAGGGCACTCTGCTAACTGATATCCGCTACCGATATGTCCATAATGTTTACAACAATCAATGGACACAATCCGAGTATTAGCTTAGTCTAGTTAGCCGGAGCGAACTCGACAGCCGTAATGCGTAAAAACCATCAATGGGCACAACCTCAATGTTGATTTAGTATAACTAGCATTCACCGAGTTAGCCTGAGCGAGCACATTCCGCTAACTGTGATCGTTGTAATGCTACAAAGTTGATGGCCACAGCCCCAGTACCAGCTTTGTTTAGCTAGTTTCCCACTGAGTTAACCTGAGCGGGACGCTCTGTTAACTGTGACAGCTGTAAGGCTACAAAGTTGATGGACACAGCCCCAGTATCGGCTTTGTTTAGCTAGTTTCCCACTGAGTTAACCTGAGAGGGGATGCTCTGTTAACTGTGACAGCCGTAAGGATACAAAGTTGATGGCCACAGCCCCAGTATCAGCTTTGTTTAGCTAGTTTCCCACTGAGTTAACCTGAGCGGGACGCTCTGTTAACTGTGACAGCTGTAAGGCTACAAAGTTGATGGACACAGCCCCAGTATCGGCTTTGTTTAGCTAGTTTCCCACTGAGTTAACCTGAGAGGGGATGCTCTGTTAACTGTGACAGCCGTAAGGATACAAAGTTGATGGCCACAGCCCCAGTATCAGCTTTGTTTAGCTAGTTTCCCACTGAGTTAACCTGAGCGAGGACGCTCTGTTAACTGTGACAGCCGTAAGGATACAAAGTTGATGGCTACAGCCCCAGTATCAGCTTTGTTTAGCTAGTTTCCCACTGAGTTAACCTGAGCGAGGACGCTCTGTTAACTGTGACAGCCGTAAGGATACAAAGTTGATGGCTACAGCCCCAGTATCAGCTTTGTTTAGCTAGTTTCCCACTGAGTTAACCTGAGCGAGGACGCTCTGTTAACTGTGACAGCCGTAAGGATACAAAGTTGATGGCTACAGCCCCAGTATCAGCTTTGTTTAGCTAGCTTCCCACTGAGTTAACCTGAGCGGGGATGCTCTGTTAACTGTGACGGCCGTAAGGTTTACAAAGTTGATGGACGCAGTCCCAGCTAGCATCCAAGTTAGCCTGAGTGAAGACACTGCTAACTGCGAATTACGTCAGATGTAAAGATTAAATCTCCATGTACACAACGCCAATGCGGATCTAGTGTCTCACAAAGTTTGCCTGAGCAGGAACACTCTGCTAACTGTGATAGCCGTAACACTGTGAAGGGCGGGCCGACAGCGTAATTCTACGCTCTCGTTAGCGCGCCACTCGATTAACTAGAGCGGAAGCGCTCTGCCAACCGTGGAACAAACAACTGTTATAGAAAACAATGTTAATCGATCTTACCGATTGCTGTCATCACGACTTAGCTGGCCCTTATCAGACTGGTGATGATAGGGGCGTCCACCAGTCCGGGGCTCGATGTCCGAACGGGGAACACACCGTTCCCTCCGAAGAGGGACAGCTCGTCGCAGCCTTTGGAGGGCGAGAGAACCGCAACTCCGACCGGTAGTCACAAGGCTACAGCGACGAGCTCTAATATGTCTTGATCGTAGACACATCCTTGTTTATGCTACCATGGTAGCTAACCTGCGTCGCGAGAAGAAAAAAAGGACTGAGCTCAGGATGACACCGGAACTTATAGACGACGGGGGTCATCCGAGGTCACACGTGACTTTGTTGATATAAATATTCGACCTGCGCATGCGCGCGACGGAAGATATCCAGTGTTAAGCACTGCCTCTGGCGGTCAGTAAGGATGAAATAGAACATTATTTGTATAATTGATCAGATCATTGTGCATTATTATGCTTGATGTAGCCTGGCTTATGATAAACAAGAAAAGCATTTTATTTTACATGTCTGCTGTTATGTTTCAGAGCTAAGACCAAACAAACAGCAGCCTACCTTTAACTCGCGCTATGATTCTTTGATCGTTTTTCCCGCGGCCACAACTGTTTTTTTCAGACACAACATTTCTGCCTCCCTCCCCTCGACTACAGATTATGTCACACATCAATGCTATATTTTCATTGGCTAGACAAAGTAGTGTAAAGCTAGCTACAAACTACACTCATAGGCTAACTTATATTAGCAATACGGAGAAAATACAGACACTTCTCAGAGTAAAGAGCGTCGCCCGAGCGTCGCCCGGGCGTCGCCCGAGCGTTCTTTCTGCTTCCTCTCATCAAAGTCACTTTCCTATAGTATTTAGACATATAAACGTCATATATATTCATGAAATTTGACAGGTAGATTATTTGATATGTATGAATTAATATTACTTACGTTTGTTTGGCGATCGCCGAAGAAAATGACAGCGTAATGACCGGAAAGGGCGTCACGACGGAATCGTTCAAGACAGGCCAATAGCAGCTAGCGCCGTCCGAGGCAGGCCATCGTTACGTTACAGCAAGTGGTGGACTCACTGAGGTGAGGTTTTGCAGTAACGACTAAAACGAGCAGAGGAGTAGTAACGTTAGGAAGTGTAGAGAGCCAGAGCAAATGAGTAGAATGTAACAAGTTAACCCTTCATCAACACAGTCTTGTCATAGCGTAGGAAAACACAATGCTATCACCAGATGAGTGCCAACTTTGTTAACTTATTTTCTGTAACCAGTGTAGCAGTTAAAGCATGGTGAAATTAGCAAGCTCGTTAGCTAACTAGCTCGCTTATTCCCCAATGCTTTAATGCTACACTGGCTACAGAAAATGAGCGGTGGGTCTAGCGGTAGCGGCCCCTCTGCTTACTTCCTATCAAGTGGGACAAGCTATCTAGCTAACTAGCCAGCCATCAGCCTCTCTTCCCGGCGAGCTACGACACTTTAGGGCCCCGCTGACGTGTGTCGTCAGCATACCAATTAACAACAATTGCCATTTTCTTTTGTACTAGTCTAGGGGTTGGCAATCTTTACTATCCAAGGAGCCATTTTGCCCTATTTTCCACCAAATAAAATTTGTCTGGAGCCGCAAAAGCTATTTGATATCACAGCTTATAAAATTTTATATATAGTTATATAATATATACAAAAACTATAGTTTGTTGTATTTATGAAATTATAGAACAAGAATAAAGACAATTCTTGACATTGTATTTCTATTTTCAGTGACACTATCACCTCAAACTCCAAGATAAGAGATGTTCCCTTTGAGAGATTGTCCACTGTGCAAAAAAAAATATTTAAATAACCATTATTTATTTTTATGGTATTTTTTGTCAAACGATCACGTGTTCGCTACTTGATTGGTTCTTAGCAGTCAGGACGTGTCCTTCCCTGATTCGTCACACCCCTATCATGTGACCCTTACCCGGAAATTCACAAACAACAGCCTTGATTGCCGTTCGACTATCAGGTTAATTCAACATTGACAACTGATTACAGGTGTTGCTGACCTTGTTGTCTTTTCTGGCAGCTGTTGTTCAGTTAAATTCTGCATTATTACGGAGGAAGCAGCTGTTATTGGAGCAATTAGTGAGTGGCGTGTCCAGCGGCGTTATCAGACCTACGGAGCCTGAAGTCACGGTTCGCGGCTTTGAGGACGATGGACACAAAACGGAGGACTTTCCTTTTCTTAATGATGCTTATTTTGTTCTGCACAACTATTATGAAGTCTGCACATAAACTACAAATAAACAAAACAGTAATTGCTCTCCAGTAGGACAGAGACTTCAGCCACCAGCAGAGCTACGAGTGAGAACAACGAAACCGAGAGGAAACGGGTGAGAGACGTGTGTTGACCACATTTATGGACCCATAATCGAGTAATCGAGTAAAGTGTTCATTTTAAAGTAAATTTGATATGTGAGGGAGATATAGAGCAAGACCCGCAGCGCTGTAATTAAGTCTGAAAAATAAAACTTTCCACGAAATGTGTCTGTTTGAGTTCATAGAGGAAGATTTTCGAGAAGATCTTAAGGGTCAAGCACGACCTTTCATTATTAAAGACTACTTTATTACTGTCGTATTTATTTTAACTAAGCAACCAATCCATTTCCTGTTTACACCGTCACCCACCCGCATGCCCAGTGTACGTGAATACTGACGTGATATTTGTTTTCAGACGTCTTTGTCTGGACGGAGATCATCTCAAAAACGATGCTGAAACGCTGTGTGGACGGAGATCGTTTATGTTTGTTCAAACTCCGTTTTAAAACGAAAACGTAGTAGTGTGGATGTAGCCTCAGGGAGCCGCAAAAGAGGAGCTGAAGAGCCGCATGCGGCTCCGGAGCCGCGGGTTGCTGACCCCTGTAACTAGTCAAATGGAAAACAGTTCCAAAATCGTTTCGCCCCTATGCTACTTCTATAGCTGTGTCAGATGAGCTTCAGTCATTAGACTGAGTTTGCCCAGTTGCCATGGGAATATTGATGTTCAAATTTCCATTTTCACTGAGCACTTTTAGTCTGAGCATCTACATTTGCTTTTGCTGATGGAGCTCATGTGGTTTAAAAGGATTGTGTATACCAGGCATGTCCAAAGTCCGGCCCGCGGGCCAATCACGGCCCGAGGTCAGATTTTATACGGCCCGCGCCTTCTGTCTTAAAATGCATTATTTATGGCCCGCCAGCACAGTCAAAACGGAATGAATAAATCATACAAATTCAACATGCAATTCCTATTTTTACCTCATGGTGGCAGCACCACTCTGTAACTGTCTGGCTGTTTGAAATTGGCTCTGACCCTTGAACTGTCATGGCTACGGCAAGTAAAAAAAGGAAAGTGGATAACGAGGGCCGCCGCTTCCAGGAGAGGTGGAGATCGCAATATTTTCTTCACCGAAAACCGAAACAACTGTGTCTCCCTAATTTGTCATGAGACTGTTGCCTTGTTTAAGGAATATAATGTAAAGAGACACTACGAGACCAAACGTGCTAATGCTACAACAAGCTATCAGAGAGCGTCCGTGCTAGAAAAGTGAAGCAACTCCACGATAACTTGGCCACACAGCAGCGGTCCCTTTCACATGAAAACATCATCAAAGTAAGCTGCGGAGTGGCCGTGGTGATTGCTAAACATGACAAACCTTTTACGGAATGTGAGTTTATCAAAGACTGTGTTATGAAAATAGCAGAAAACATTTGCCCCGAGAAGAAGACAGAGTTTGCTAATGTTTGCCTGGCTCGTAACACTGAAGAGCTATCATCAGATACGAAGAGACAACTTGATTTTTTTGGTGAGCCTGTTTCATGTGTGTTGAATTTAAATGTTAGACAACTTTTCATCACCCTCACTAAGTCATATTTAAGATTGTCTTGAGGTGAGAATATTGATCGGTTCCTATGTAATTAGCTTTTAGATGGCTTGTTCTTTGTTATCTGACTTTCAAGATGTGAAAGAAAGGCAGAATAGTTGTTGAGATGTGTTCACACATGAATGCTTACATTTGGTTACATTGCTATTTGCTGTCATTAAAAATAAAATGATAAAATAACAATGTATGTATAGGCTACTTGTATTGTTTAAAATAATGTCAGCAGGGACTGTTGGCCCTTGGGCATTTTCACATTATCAAATTTGGCCCTCTTTGAAAAAAGTTTGGACACCCCTGGTGTACACAGTCCCGGGATGATCTGCATAAAATAACTATATTTTCTTTGTTTGGTGTATCATTATAACATTGTTAAATCAGGTGCAATAACCACATTTGCACATCCTTTGTACTATTCTAGGTGTGTATATGTGTGTGCGTGTTCCCAGAGTGTGGTGCGACTACGGGTGCAGTGAAAGTGTCTCACTGGACCAGGTGGCACTGTGACTGTTATATAAGCCAATCTAAGGCTCAGCAGCATTACATGAAACATCCATGACTTTCCACCAGGGTTGGAGGTTCAACACGGGACAATATCGGTCCTGACTGGGAATGCACTGCTGGTAAGTGTGTGTGTGTGTGTGTGTGTGTGTGTTTGTGTTTGGGTGTTTCAGTGACTGTAGTTACAGGTAAGGCTTCAGCTCTGTGGCTATCTAGCTGATCATCTGCTCTCATTTATAATTCACATTGTTCTGTGACCACAACAGGTCTCCAGAAGAAAACTCGTTCAGAAACATCAGGGGACTTCCAACCTGGATCCATACCCACATGTCGTCAAAAGCCAATCGCAGTGTTCTAGAATTTACATATGACCTACACTATGTTAATCAATAATATACTGGATCTTCAAAAATCCAGTAGCCAGAGAGCTGAGATCACTTCATAATAAACTGATGGGTATTGCTATCCGAAAATGATAACTCTGGTTTGTCAAAAGTTGGGTCTTATTTTGCTAGTTTTGTACATCATTTGTATGTAATATAATATGATTTTACTCATCAAAGTAATTGCTGGGATCTGGGAACTTGGCAACATCACCACAACACATTTGAGGCAAGAAACACGACTAGAGAAAAGGAATAACGACCAAAATAAGACCCCAGTTGTTATTTTTCTATACTCCTTAATGTGGACACAGACTCCCAGCATGCAACAGTACCTGTGAGGGGTGGAGGAAAGGCTCGGGGGAGGCCAGGTTGGTCTGAACGGAGAGGCTTTTCTCTAGCAGGGCCTGGGGGAAGCCCAGGCGATCGAAGGTGCTGCGTTTCCAGTGGTGACCGTCGCTCTGCGCCAGCGCCACTTCCTCACTGAACGCCCTCACCACCGGTCCCGGCAATGGCAGAGGCAGTGCCCCGTCACTCTCGTAGCCATCTTTGGAGCCGCCCTGGGCTGCCACCCCGCCGCCCTGCCCCGAGTCCCAACTGCTCCTCTGTTTCATCACCTGTTGGGCCTCCCACGCCAGCCTCGCCTGGGCCAGCATCGCCTCGGACGCCGTGCCCGCCAACTCCCCCTCCGGCCCCCCGCAGCGCGCCAGCTCCTGGGGGAGGGACGGCTTGCGGCTCTTGCGTTTGCGGTTACCCCCGGGGGAGAAAGCCCCAGGGCCTCCGGTAGAGGAAGAGGAGAGGGAGTGGGTCTGACTGGACGTCCAGGATATGGAGTCCTCGTAAAGCAACCTCTGGCCTCCCTCTCCACCCTCCCCACTGTAGTCCAGCAGTAGGCGGGGGTCCCTAATCAGAGACTGGCTGTGCTGCAGAGTATAGGACCCCCCATACGAGCCACCATAGCCCCCTGTAGTGCCGTAGCGCAGCAGGCGGTCAGCGGTCTTGAAGCGAGGGCTGGAAGACGATTGCTCCACGTACACCAGCTGCTTGACGTACTCCTTCCCCACAGGACTGTACTCCAGACTCTGGGTCTTTTCTGGACACTTCTGCCGGGTCAAAACCAGCTGGCCGTAGGGCGACTGGCTCTGCTTGGGGGAGTGATAGAGGGGGGCCGAAGCCTTGCGAGCAGGTGACTTGCCGGTGCCGTAGAAGGAGTCAGAGAGGTGAATGTCGGTGGGGGGCTCCTCATAGATGGGAGGGGGTTGATACTCTGACGGCGGCTCTTCATACAGCGGGGGTTCATAGCCGTAGCGAGGCGAGGGGGGCTGGGAGTCAGCTGAGGAGCGGCGGTGGGTGCCCGTGCCGCCCAGCTCGGCCCGCTTCAGGAAGGGGGACTGACGGCGTTCGGCGTAGAGTATGGGCGACCCGTCGGGTTCTGGGGGCGGGTTTCCTCCAGAGGAACGGCGGATTCGTGAGGTGGTGCCCCCTCCAGAGGGAGGACCGGGTGTTGGGGGGTCGCAGGGGGAATAACCATTTCCCTGGTGGGCCAAGAAGCTGGGCTCTCTGTCCGTCACCTTGATCAGCATTCGCTCCTTCGTACCCGTGTTCCACCTGAAAGGAGAAGTCCTGAGAGGAGAGGGCAGAAGATTATGGGTCAGGGACATTCACACGACAGGACCTGGCAATACTTTAAAGAAGCTATTTTATTATCATGTCCTTTGTGCCAACTGTACTAATCATCTACATGAGAATATCATGCTGTTCTAGTCAGGTTATGTGCAATTCATGGTAATCTGACATCTAGACTGCATTAAAACGTCTGCAAAGATGTGGACTTGTGTCTACTGGTACCGGTCAGCCAGTGCCATTTGATCCAGGACGTCCAATATGGGTACTGGATCCAAGAGTTAAAGGCTTATCAGATGCCACATGATTTAAAAAGGGTTTTTAAAAAAACATAATCCAACAATCAGGCGCACTGTACACAGTGATTGGTGTGAAGGGTTTGAACTATTTTTTCCTTCTTAACACAAACACTTATGGCACTTGTTGTGTTTACAATTGAGTGCAACACTATGAATGCCTTTCAGGAGAGACGATTCAAAAGTGTGCTCCGTTATCCACATTTGTTCAATTGATTACATTGATGACAAAACATTTTTGTAATGGTATTTAACCAGTTGAAATCCATTGAGATCAAATCTCTTTTGCGATGGCGATCTGGCCAAGAGGGCAGCAAAGTTAAAAGTCGAGCGCACGTTGATTTTTAAACTACAAAAACTGAACTTAAGTTTGCGCATTAACAGAGGAGGTTAAATCGACGTGTACGATGCATACCAGACAAAAAGGAAATAAGACATGACAAAATGATGTTGAAAAACAGTTTGTGGTGAAAACTTCTTATTCCTTTTGTTTAGCTAGTGAGATGTGGGACTGATCTCAGATCATTCCAAGACCAAGGGCCATGATAAACAGACTCCTTTTTCCAGACTCACACGTGGCAACTTAAAGCCCAACTTAAAGCATTGGACCTAAGATTTGAAATAATCTGTTCAAATACAAACTTTGTGCCTTTGTAGATGGGTAACCTGCGGAGGACAGCTTTGTACTTAGTCACACAAAAGACATTTTCCCTTTTAAGGTTAAACATGAAAATGACAAATGTTAACTAAATTTAGTTTTAGTTTTTAATATTGGCAGTCATAGTTGAAGCTCAACTTGCTCTAAGGTTTTGTTTGTCTTTGTGTCAAAAAAAAAGAAGATCTTGGTAGTTTGAGCGGTTTGGGCAAAGTTTAAAAAGCATTTTTAATTTTGAAGTGAAAAGAAAGATGCGTGAAAACAAAGGTTTTTTAATGCTAGATAAGTTTGTTTTCCCAAACATGAAATCAAGTTCATTAGTTCACATTCACTCAGCTGTTCCTTTCACAGGTGGCTTGTTTGTCAGACAAACAGCTCGGAGGAGGGGGAGGACGAGGGAGAGCGGTGTGGGATGCTGGAACAAGGAGAGAACTGGGCGCGAGGGAGACGTGTGACATCGATTGCAGCATTTGGCCGCCCCTCCGTTTCCAAATACTGATCCCCGGGGCCGGCGCTCAATCGGTGGCAGTGAGAGTGTTTGTGTGCTAGTGAGAGAGCGAGGGAAACAAAGGGGGCAGGTTTAAGCATTACAGGGCTGTGTTGGCATCCATCACAACCAGTCCAGACTCTAACCCACTTCCTCAGTCCATCATGTGTCCATCCATTCCTCTTTTCTTTCTATCCGCCAACCTTTTCTCTCTCCGTCTCCTACTCATTACTACACAGTGAACGTTGTTCTTTCTCTGCTTATCCTTAATTATCCACGATCGTTTGACCTTCACATCAATTCACTCATTCCAGGCCTTCTCCCAGACCGTCTCAACCTACAGAGTCTTCCTCTTCATCTCACTTTTCTTCACCTAGACACGCATTAGTATTGCTCAGTCAGTCGTCAGTGACATTTCACTAACGTACCATCAAATACAAAAAGTGGCCAGAAGTGTGTACACGTTGATTGTGCCAGTGATATCAATCAGCAAAAAGCTTTTGGGTTCAAACAACTAAGGAAGTTACGATTCAAACACGCATCCTTAAACCTCTACTTGAAGTCATTTACATTTGAATTCCACAATACACGGCCTGCTATGGTACAAATACACCTGTGGCCTAAAGACAGCGATCCGTGTTCAGCTCTGCATTCTAAAGTTGAGCTGGAGCTAACGTGAGGCTTCAGCAGTCTGAGTTAGGAACATCAAGTGACTGTCTTTTAGTGGTGCTAAAATCATTAGTTGATTAACGGTGCAATCAACAGAACGCTCATCGATTAGACAATTATTATGTTGACGCAAATTATATGCATGTGTAAAATTGATGCATTTATCAATGATAAAAACTATTATTGAACAGTAAACTAGACTATTAATTACAAGACAAAGCGTGGCGCTGGTAGACCTTTGAATAATAATCATAATGCATAATGATGCACCGCATGTGGTGAAGTGATGAGATTAAACAGTTTGTGACTGAAGGTAAGTATGTCGGAGAAGATTCTAGACCAAACCAGCTCGAAAATAATATAAACATTGAAAACACTGAAATAAAAAACCTGTACTCTGAATAAAGAAAGTAATTTGCACTCGTTTCAACACTTTATAGACACAATATGAAAAGAGTTAATGTGTATCAGGTTTACACGCCGTCCAGACAACATGCTATCTGTGACTCCACTGGCTAGTTGCCCACCGCTGCTCCTTAGTGTGTGTGTGTGTGTGTGTGTGTGTGTGTGAGGGAGACTGAAAGACTTGGTAGACACTTCACACACAACCAGATCCAATAAGGAATGCGTGAGAGCAGATCTCCAAAGCCATCTGGACTGACAGTCTGCAGCTGTGCCACCAGGCCTCTCAGCACACACACACACACACACACACACACACACACACACACACACACACACACACACACACACACACACACACACACACACACACACACACACACACACACACACACACACACACACGTAGCATCAAAGAGTGTCTTGGACCCTAAATGAATAATTCCCTTTCACAATAAGAGACACAGAGCAGACAGGTAAAGACTGGCTGCAGGAATGGGAGGTGACAATGACAATTCACAATCTTTTGTGCATTTTGAGATTAAACTGAATGCACATTTTAGCCTCATTGATTGAAGATTGACCAATCAAGTCAATGGGGGAGTCACCCCACACACGGCACAATATTCCAGTGGTCTGTTTTTTTCTCGTGAAGCTTGGAAAACAGTGCCCACCATAAAAGGTCATAAGCATCTCCTGTGACTCATCCACCAGAGGCACTGACAGGCCCGCTGATGTCAATCTCGACTTCTACACCTGTTCTGTTTGCATGGCACCAAATAATTACAGCTCCTTACAGCACCATGTTCCTGAAAATAAAAGGAGACGTCGTCCGCCGCCGACACAAACATCCCGCACCATCATCCACTTCTTCTTCTGTTGAGTTTTATGGCGGTTGGCATCCATGAGTGCTGCATTACCTCTGCATTACCACGGTGCGTGTGAAAAGGCGCAAAGACGGAAATATTCCTGAATGTAGTGCATGTGTGAACGGTGAAAACATCACTAGCGGTGAATTGCAGCTTTGTGCCATGGCCATGTGACAAGGTCTTTGTTTGACGGCTGTTGCCATTGGCTAGTGGCACAGAGACTCTTGAGAGATTTGAGGGAGAACAATTCCACCAGAAAATAACAGCATGGTCAACAGGTGTGCAAGATGTTTCATGTTCATCTGATAAACTCGTGCATCTATTCGTCAAACTGTACTTCCTACTTAATCTTGAATGAGCATGCTAATTGAGGAGTTTAATTGATCTATTTTCCTTTCATTCTTAATTGTAAAATATTTCTTTTATAAATGAGTTTATCGCACAGTCCACATTGCCGCCTCAAATTTTCAAAGGAACGTTGCCCATTAGTTTGCTTGCTGGTAGTGAGCTCACCACATGGCACATTTATTTTTGACAAATAAATGGATCCATTTGGCAAATTAAAGAATTATGTGTGACAGGATATTTCTATCTGCATATGACATTGTAAATACAGCCTGAGCACATAACCCCTATATTTCCATTTTATTCCTGTTATTTCCCTGGAATTCATCGTACTGTACATCTCTGTGCTGACTGATTCAGACGCTGCATAAACATGCAGCCTACAAGTGAATTCATCCTCTCTCTCTCTCTCTGCCCCTTTCTCCCATTTCCTCCCTCCTTTAATAGGATCCTTGGTAGAGCTGTGTGGAGGTCAAAAGCTCCCATCTGTCACAGAGGAAAGCTGTGTGGTCTATGACAGACTGCCCTCCTTAACACATTCACTCTCTCTAGTGACCATCTTCAGCCCGACACTCCGCTTCCACACTAAACACACTGCTTACTGCCCTAACTCAATGAACCAAATAGACGAGAGAACATCGAGCTGTTTGATTCTACGTTGAATATTTACGATGAAGAAATACGCTGATGGGAGCTGTGCAGGTTCAGATAAGTGTCTCTGGACCACAACACTGGACGGACTAACAGACACATGAATCATCTGACATCCTCATGATTAGGCTGTGTGCAGAGCGTATCATGTGTGCACCTCTTCACTCCTGTGGCTGATTCTGACCCGCTGACCAAACAGAGCCTAGGAGTCAAAATCTTGTAGCGTAGACCAATTTCTTCTTTCTTTCTCATTGTTCTTTCACAATTAAAGCCTTTGACTTGTTTATCAATGGAAAGCTTTTATTATGAAGCAGCAGCAGGAAATGTTGGGTTTGCATCAGCAGCCACTTAAAGAGTACCTTCGGTATTTTTCAACTGTGACATTGTTTTCCCATGTTTTTGTGTCTAAGTGACTAATGGGGACAACATTTTCTGAAATTGGTCCAGTATTGAAGGACAACGGTGCAGACGGTAGCTCCTAAAGGGTCTGCAATGTAATCACTCGTGGCAACTCGTCACCCTCAATGTACGTCCACTAACAGTGCCAGTGACAGATTGTTATTAGAAGTGTCTTGACAACATTATGGAAAGAACCCTACACAGGAATAATACCTTTAGCCTAATCCCGTCTGTTTGTTATTGTGTGTCTCGCTGTGAGAGGTCTTGTTCTGAAATCTCGCATTGCTTCCACATTGTCGAAATCAGCTCAATGTTCAGTCATGGCAATGAAATTCTTTTAGACAACACTAAGCTGAGCTTTCTGCTCTCCAGCACACAAAACACTCAGCTCTCACTCACGTTTCTAATGTTGTCTTCAAGTCACATGACAACAACAACAACAAACAGACCAGATCAAGCTGAAGGTAATTTTTTGTAAGGTCCTTTCCACAATGTTATTTGACATTTAAAATAACCATCTGAGCCTCTCAGTGGCAAAACAAGCACTTTTACAGGAAGTACATTGACGGTGAGGAGTTGTCCGTCTAGCATCTGCAGCGTTCTCCTTCAATACTGGACCACTTTCAGAAATTGTTCTCCCCATTAGCCACTTAGACACAAAAACATACATGTTGAAAAATAGAGAAGTTACCATTTAATACAGCTCCGATACAGCTAAAAGCAATCAGTAAATAGTATAATAAGGCGATTACAGTAACGCATGCTAAACGGTAGAGAAATATCAAAATCGAATGGGAGGGATTGTCATGCCAATTACTGAACATATTCATGCTCCCAGAGGATAAACCCTCTCCATAAGGTTTTATGAACACAGACAAGTTGTTCTCACTGAGCTGCATTGAGTCTGTAAGTGTCTCGAAGAGCAGTGCTTTGCTGTTCCTCTGAGTGTACACAATGTGAATAACTGGATAGAACAGCTAGGGTGCTCACACACTGTGTGTGTGTACTACTCTCCCAGAGTGTGTGTGTGTGTGTGTGCGTGCGTGTAGTTGTACCACTATCTTTGAATTTGAGTTTTAGACCTTCTAAAAGAGTAACATTTTGGCCCGTCCTCACTTTGGAGCAGACCTTTAAAGACCTGTTTGAGGGTTCAGACTTGGCTTAAGGTTACGGTTAGAATTAGGGTTAGGGTAAAGGGGGTTAAGGTAAAGAGGGTTCGCGTTTATGGGGGTTAGCGTAGAGGGGGTTAGTGTATAGGGGGTTAGCGTAAAGGGGGTTAAGATAAAAGGGATTAGGGTAAAGAGGGTTAGCGTATAGGGGGTTAGCGTATAGGGGGTTAGGGTAAAGGGTGTTAGGGTAAAGGGTGTTAGGGTAAAGGGGGTTAAAATAAAAGGGATTAGGGTTAGGGTCAGGGTGAGGCATTCAGTTGTGATGGTTAAGGAAATGCATGTCAATGAGTGTCCTCACTAAAACAGAAGTACAAGGTTGCATGTTAGCGTGTGTGTGTGTGTGTGTCCTCTCAATGGAGTAAAGAACTATTTTACAGGACACTGTGACCCCACCAGGCATATCCACCAATCACTGCAGACTGCAGCAGATTACAGCAAACCAGCAAACCAAGACTGGTAGGGGGGCGGGGTAAGGAGAGGCGAGAGGCTCTGAAGGTGAGAGGATAGAAATGAATGGACGGTGACAGAGACAGAAAGGAGGGGACGGGCTGATGGGACAGAAAGAGAGGAACAGGAACGGAGAGAAACACTTCTAATTCTGACCTTCATCAGAGTCACGTGACAGAATGTCTTTCCCTTCTGATTGTTTATTCACATTGTGAATTACGAAAAACAATGCACCGTAATTCGTAGGTATCCGAGATAATTTAGTATGTTCTCCACGTTATCATGAACGAGAAAGTATAAAGACCGCAAAAGCGCACACGGGACGGGCGGGAGGGGAGGTCGATGGGTCCAACAAACAGAGATCCTTCAGCCAGGAGTTGCTGTTCCCCGTGAGAAACTACAAATCAACGCTGATGTTTTTGTCACAAAACTTGGGTATCAAAGTAACTTTTTAAGTACTTCTGTAGCTTTTTTTTTTTTTAACCAAACGACGATCTTTCCCAGAACAAAGTATTTCACCATCTTCTCTTCAACCTAACTAAGTATTTTTGTTGGCTAAAGCTTACCGAGTAGTTTCCTGTGACTTGATTTTGAAAAGACTGTCTGCATTTAACAAGCGTAAAGTTACAGGTGTTGCTGGTTTGAATAGGAAACAAACATATATCAGAAGAAGCCTAAGGATACATTGCTCCAGAGGTTGTTTCTTTTAAGGAACCAGGAGAGATTTCAGATTGGGATATTTTCAAACTGAAGACAAGGTTGCATAGATAGAATCAGTGCGGTGCAGGAACCAGACAATGCAATGACGTGAAGAGCACGAACACACATAACTCAAGATGGATGGTACAGAGCCAGAGATATAGAGATCCCTTTCGTCCATTGGTTCTTGTATATAACCTGGTACCTACCTACAGAAAATTGCCAGGAGGCACTTTCATGTGTACTCCAACGCCTATAAACGCACCTCACTGTGTAAAAAAAGCTCCCCTTTGCTGTTAAGACTCGTAAGCTCCAAAATAACGACTTGCTTGGGTTTCTGTTTGCCGGCTGACTCGAGCGTCTCACCTGTCGGCCTCGTCCCTGCCGCCCTGTTTCTCAGACAGCTCCTGGTCGAGGGAGGAGGAGGTGCTCCCCTCGTGGCTGACCCCGCTGTTGCGTCCCGGGCTGTTCTCCGCCGACGCCCTCCCCCCTCCGGCAGGACGGGGGATGCCGGCGTCAGTGTGCTGCTTCAGGGTCTGCAGCTTGGCCAGGGGGATGATGTCGCAGGCCTGGGGCCTGTGCCAGACCGTGCGCTGGGTGGAGGCGTTGTAGTAGTAGAAGCGCGAGGTGTTGGGGTCGAACAGCTCCCACCACTGGTTGTCGCCGGTCCGCTTGATGCAGACGCCCTGTGGGGGGTCCCACACGCACTCGCCCGTCAGCAGGTTGGCGTACATGCGCTCCCGCGTGCGCGGCTCGATGATCTCCACCCACTCCAACCTGCAGGGGGACAGTTCACTGTTTTCAGTTTCATAACAATCTGGAAGACATGTGTTGTATTTATTCACATTATGAATTATACCTTCATGCATTACAGCATAAATTCATGTTAAGTGTTTTAGAGCCCAAACTGTGCAGTTCATGACAATGATCAGGGTGTAAGAAAATATCCATACACGATGTACTTGAGTGTCACAATATTTTGTTTGTGATTTGTAAAACTGCATCCATTCTCAAAAACAATGGATCGATTTTTAATCAACAGTTTGAAAATCTTTATCGATAAAAATATATATATTTTTTTAATGATATGGGAAATTTTATTTAAGTAGTAGAAAAGTGGAGCTATGATGTTGGATGTTACAGAAACATATGAGGGTGTGCTCTTTATATTATATATAAACTATAACTGTTTTCCTAAAATTAGATTTAATAAATACAACTACCGCCTCATTGTATAACTACCCCAAACACTCAAGCTGCAGTCCATGTCTTTCTAAAAATGTCATCACGACATCATTTTATCCCGTTAGACATTTGTGTGAAATTGTCAGAATTAACACATGAATTATTGAGATACAGTGACCTTTGACCTCAAATTACTGATCAGTTCATCCTTGAGCCCAAGTGTAAACATGAGTTTATGGTCTCAATCTCTAGTTTCAAGTCTTCTTCAATACAGCACGATGTTCATTTAGTAAATGATGGTCCATTTAGAGTCACATATACCATAAAGCGGAGTATGCTATCGCTATCGTTTCCAGAGTTGTATACGGTGTTTCTATGTCACTCCTTCACAGTACAAATATGGTAAATATGGCCAAAATGGCAAACACCAGTCCGCCAACCACTGGGTGACTTCAAGACAACTACGTCCACTTCTTATATACAGTCTATATCTTTTACTAATCTCTCCCAACGCGTCACATAACAGCTTGTTCAGTGCGCCATGGCCTCTGACGCTTTCACGTGCGTATGCGACGTGACTAAACGTGGTTTAGTTGATGGAAGTTTAATTAGAATAAACACTACATAAATACAATACCCATAACACTACACTCTATTAAAAACATACACATATATAGTATACAACATACAATAGTGCAAATGGGCAGGTAGAAGGAAGTAGGTTATATTAGCTTAGCTTAGCACAAAGACTGGAAACAAGGGGAAACAGCTAGCCTGGCTCTGTCCAACGGTAACAAATTCCACTTACAACTACTTCTACAACAATTAACATGTGCTACCTCATTTGTTTCATCTAAAAAGGGTATTTTTAAACACCTTTCTGTAATTGTTACATGTTACACTCTGCTGGAGAAAATCACGAAATATCAACGTCTCAATAACCCAGATACTGACATCTCACTTTGTGCTGCCTCATTGGAATCCCAAGTGGCCGTTTGTGCCAGGATTTGAAGGAATTCCCACAAAGAGATACAGTGAGAATGGACCAGATGTTTGAGTTGTGCTGAAAGAGCTGAAGGCTGCAGAGGTAAACCACCAGGTCATGAAAATATCATCTCTGATGCCACAGTTCTCTCTGGACAGGTGCTGCTTTTCTTATGGTACGCAATTATCTCCCTGGAAGCTGTCAAACAATGGGATCAGTGGTAGAGCAGTCAGAGGATCAGAGGATCAGCGGTTCGATCCCCGGCTCCACTAGTCCATGTCGATGTGTTCTTGGTAGGGCTGGGCGATAAATCGATTTAATCGATTAATTCGAATGTGTGCTTTAAGGCGATGTGTTTTATTGAAAATCAAGAAAATCGCCCCCACCCCTCCCCCCCGTTGGGTTCCCGTAGTAGAGTGCGCGCGCATTGTTTACAAACGAAAACAATGGCGGCCAGCAGTGAAGCTCTCGTTCTTAAGAGAGGGAAGAATGTGTCTTCGGTGGTCTGGAAATGGTTCGGGTTCGTGTCATCTGACACAGAACAAACAGCACCACGATGTAAGGTCTGTCTAAAAGCTATTGCTACAAAATCAAGCAGCACAACTAATTTAATGCAGCACCACAAACAGAGGCATGCCGCCGAGTGGGAGAAGTGTTGTTGCCCTGAGGAGGGAGCAGGACCGCGGGAGCACAAGCGACGACGCCGCCGCCGCCGCCACCTCACAACAACAACCCAGCATTTTGGAGACATTCACCAACTGTACTCCGCATGAGAAGAAGAGTGCCCGGTGGAAAGCCATCACGGATGCAGTCGCGGTGTATATCGCAAAAGATATGGTGCCCATATACACCGTGGAAAAGCCGGGGTTTATTCACCTTCTCAAAGCTTTGGACCCCAGGTACGTGCTACCAAGCCGTAAACATTTTTCTGACGTTGCCTTGCCTCGGCTGTACAATAGTACACGCCAAAGGATCTCTGCGGAGCTGGAGGGGATGTCATTCTACTCCGCAACAACTGACCTGTGGTCCAGCAGGTTGACCCAGACACCGATCCACTTGACTGGTGGAAGCGTCACCAACTTAACTTTCCAAGGCTAAGTACTTTAGCAAAGAAATACCTCTCTGTGCCAGCTACAAGTGCCCCCTCTGAGAGGCTTTTCAGTGTGTGGGGGGGGGCATTGTTACATGCCACCGTGCATGCCTGAAGCCAGAGGTAGTAGACAGGCTTGTCTTCCTGGCAAAAAATATTTAGAAAAAACATGCACTACTGTTTAATACTGTTGGTTATGTTGTGAATGCACTTGATTTTGTTTACATGCACTTATTTACTGTGCAAAATATGTTATGTTGATGTTAGATCAGATGTTGCACTTTTGAAAATGTGAATGTTAAAGGGTCACATACATTTTATTTCATGCTGTGTTTGTATCAGTGTATTCAGTTAGAAAAGCTTTCTGTCAAAAGTTACATTTGCACAGTTGTTTACAATGGAAGGCTACTATTTAATGCCATTTAATGTTATGTTTAATTTAATTTTATATTTAAATGATTCAGGGAAACAAAAGAGTGACCAAATACTTTTTGTATACTACAGGCACCTTTCTACAATGTTCAGGTTTTGTTTGCACTTTATTTTTATCAACCTACGAGGGAAAATCATCACAAAATAAAATAAAAAATTGTTTTCAACAGCTTCTGTCATCTGCATAAATTTTTGGGGGAAAAAATCGATTTAAATCGTGAATCGGATTTTTTTTTTAGGCCATATCGCCCAGCCCTAGTTCTTGGGCAAGACACTTCACCCTAAGTTGCTCCCGCAGGCTGCTCCTGCGGTGTGTGAATGGGTGTGAATGATTAGATAGTCCTGATGGGCAGGTGTTAGCGTGGTGTGAATGGGTGCGAACGATGACATGTAGCGTTAAAGAGCTTTGAGTGGTCGGAAGACTAGAAAAGAACTATACAAGTACATCCATTTACCATTCAATGCCTTCATCAGACCATTAGCATACAGTAACAGCACTGTTATGTGCATGCAAGCAGCTGTTATTCTCAATGCTTCTTCTCTTGAAAATATAGAACGCATCACTTCCTGTGCTGCAGACTCTTTGGCCATGACTCTCAGGTGAACATTTTACCTTCACTTGTTTCAGCAGAGGAGCTGAATGTAACGTGTTCAGAACCAGCAGCAGCAGAAGATAACAGTGTGCAGCAGGTTGTAAATGAGCTGCATTACAGAACTGCAAAGTGTTACACACATACGGTATTATGAAAAATAAAAAAAAACAGAAGCCCACTCACATAGATCTGCACACAGCAGTCTGCTCTTACACATGCCCGCACACCCGCACACACACAGTTTATAAATATGCACTTGAATAGCATTTTTCCTGGCGGATACGAGGTGGATCGATGAGTGCTGGCAGGCGGAGAGTGGGTGGACTCCGGCGTGTCGGTCCAGCTGACTTTACGTAACAGAGGAGGAGGAGGAGGTGGACAGGAGTTTGGAGGAACGTCCAAAAAGCAGCACAAACTGTAGTTTTATTCTCACTAAAGTGCCAAACCTCCGATTTGTTGGATAATAATTAAAGAGACCAGCTGTTAAACTAAAAATCATTACTGGGCCCTTTGTTTTGTTTTTATTATCAAAAGTCAGACATGTTGCTGATTTAGGTCTTTTCTGATCATTAAATTCATTGTTAGTGTCAGCCGACAACACTAATAAACACAACATTTAAAAATAAATAAATCACGAGGAAGAGAATTGTGTTATTGTATTAATGAATAAAAGATATGAGTTTATTTTTTCCGACAGAACTTTGCGAATCAAATTGAATCCAATACATTTTCAGCTATGTTAGACGGACTTGAAAAGATCCAAATCTATTCTTTAAGATGATAATTAATGCTCAGAAATGCAGACGGTGAGTTCAGAGTGGACCTGCACAAGGGTCATGTGGTGGTTAAAGTAACGTTAGACAATAAAGACAGGATCTTATTTAGACAGGCACACATTCAATCTGTGTAGTGTGGCTCTAGTTCTTTAACAGAAAATGTACAGATAAATGCTTTATAAGATGAAGCTGTTTGTAATGATGCTGTCACTTTTTATTTGAAATTCAATCTGTTGGAACTTGGGAAGAACATTTAATATTCTAACGACCTGTTGGAATTCAAATTTACAGTCTATAAGAATAACAGACAGTTTGTCTTGTGGTCCAGCAAAAGCTTAAAATCCTCCATCAGCCAGAGATGGGGACTTCATTTTGCAACTTGAACTGTAGTCCCACACTGAGAGCATCGAGACTCAACTTGAGACTCGTCCTCAAAGGACCCAAGGCTCGACCGGGAATTGACTTTTGGGAATCTTTTTCTTTTTTTTTTTAAAGATTAGTGAGTGTTTGTTTGCTGGCTTTGCCATGACTATAAAAATGGTTGAGTAACGCGTTCCACTGCCGAAGACTGGACCTGAACTGCACCGATGTTCTGTATTAAACTCTTTGTAAACAAAGAAAGGAGGATGGACTTTGTCTTTAAGTGAACAGCAGCTTTGGTAAGTGAACTGCTTTTGTGTTTTTACATCTGCAGCAGCGTTATTACTGTGTTACTTTGTCTATGGTGTCGTTTTTAAGATACGGTTAATATGGTTGCCTCTGATGTGAATAATATTTCAATGGCTCGTGCGCTTCAGTGTGCGGCGGAATACGTGTTTTAGCGCCGCAGTTTTGCTGGATTGATTTGTCATGCTTTGTTGTCATATAAATATGTGAGTTTGTTCTTGTCATTGTGTTAATTACATTGATTTTGACTATATGCATTGTCCGTTAATGATGAAGCATCCCGCCATGCGTGTATTCATGTATCCGTTTTCTTTAACAAAGCAAGAATTATGGTCTGGAGAAATGGGGATTGTGTGGCGATTGCTTTAGCCCTGTTTGAATCAGTAGAGAACAGCTAAACGCTGCGGGGAGAGTTTGTATCGTGTGTGCTGCTGTTGTTTTCCTGCTAAGCTAGTTTAGCGCGCCTCCCAGAACACACACACCTCAGCAGAGTACAATGTTTTGTTTCCGGGGTCAGAGTGTCTCTTACGTTGCCATGTTGAGCGAAGTCCACCGAAAACATATT
This sequence comes from Melanostigma gelatinosum, assembly GCF_949748355.1. Classification (NCBI taxonomy): domain Eukaryota; kingdom Metazoa; phylum Chordata; class Actinopteri; order Perciformes; family Zoarcidae; genus Melanostigma; species Melanostigma gelatinosum. The sequence continues at coordinate 4,669,255 of NC_136637.1, forward strand.
TCCCACAATTTAATTCTGCATTTTCCAAATGCACTAGTATTATTCAAACGTATTGTTCGGTTCGTAAGCCTCGTACCGAATGGTTTAATACGAATACATGTATTGTTACACCCCTAGAAACAAATAATAACCGTAGCTGTGGCGTCATAATGAGGTTATTAGGAGGTGGTTCAACTGTAGTCGGACAGCACAGAAGCCCCAGGTTTCAAATGCACGGCCCGCCACTGCATTTGAGCAATAACGTCTCACACTTTAGGAACCAAATAAAAGCGTTAGCAAAGACGTCGCTAGTAGCTAACAGGTACCTGACTATGGGTGCAGTGTTTTGCTGCTGCCTCGCCGGACTGGCTGCTTTTCTTGAAGCACAGCTTGAGTCGGTTTGAACGCGGCCGTACTCCAGATATCAACACAATCTGGCCACTTATCTGACAGACGCAGGTTTCATTGAGATCCACAGACAGTGACAATCCCTACTGAACACACACACACACACACACACACACATTACAGCAGACACGAGGTGTGGCTGAAAGGTGTCTGAATCCGATGATCCACTCGGACCCGGGCGGCTCTGACAGCACGGCTTAACGGCTGCATCCTCTCCTCTTCAGACCACAATCCTGACAGCTGAGGCACCACAGAGGGAGACTAAAGTGCAACCGCAGCTGGACAAGTCAATACCCATGATGCACCTGATCCCGTAAAACTAACTGTTTCAAATGTTGTGGCCTGTCCTCGTGGAGCATGTCCCTGTTATTATTCATAGAAAATGATGGTCAGAATATGAAAGAAATAGCCAAATGCCTGAGGATGAACTTATGACGACCATGTTTGTTATTGGTTTTATTGGCGGTTTCTTGCTGATTCCAGACTTTTCCATCCCCTTTTCGAGCCTCCTCTGCATTGGGACAGCCACAGTTAGCACTGGCTGCTGTGTGTGCTTGTGCTCGAGGAGGTGGGGGGAGAAAGACGAGAGAAAGAAATGGCACATCAGCTGTCGCAGCGAATGCTCGTCAAGCGGAGCAGAACGGGCCGGTTTAAATAGAGAGATCCAGAGCGGAGATAGCAGGATTAATTGGCCATAATTGCTCGACATGTTGGTGTTCCAAGTGACCCAGTTTAGCTGGTGACCCTCCTTCCTGAGCCTGCAGAGACGGGGCTCTGTGCGCCGTTAGCATGGCACTCTGAAACATACTAATGGGGACTGGAAGACTCTAAAGGGGGTTCACAAATACGTTGCGTCAAGGAAGCTCAAAGCAGGTCTTTAAAATTCATACTTTTATATTGAGTTAAAAACAACTGTTAACCACTGGTTTAAAGATGTGCTGCCCTTACTACAGACACTTTGGTAAGTTTCTGCATTTTGATGCAGAAACTTTACAGGTGTGTTGTTGACTACAAAATGAAGGTTCAGTTTAAAGATGGCCGTGGTCCAAGAATGGCCGCAGGAAGTAGGGAGGTAGGAAGTTTACGTATCTAGCCTGATTTAGCGTTGCCGCTGTTGGGAGATTCTTTCTAGTAATTGTAAATCCTAGATGTCTATCAGGAAACTGGAATCCTACTACACTATAAGTGCTTGAGTTCATTCACTCAATCTTTATTTAACACACGCAGAAACAAAAGCTATCTTTAACCAGGCGTCAACCCCAGCTCCTGAAAAGTGAAGCCAATGCTTAAACTTAAACCTCTACAGACCAGAAGGGGGCGACTCCTCTGGTTCCAAAAACAAGTCTGATTGTATAGAAGTCTATGAGAAAATGACTCTAGTTCTCTCTTGATTTATTACCTCAGTAAACATTGTAAACATGAGTTTATGGTCTCAATCTCTAGTTTCAAGTCTTCTTCAATACAGCACGATGTTCATTTAGCAAATGATGGTCCATTTAGAGTCACATATACCATAAAGCGGAGTATGCTATCGCTATTGTTTCCAGAGTTGTATACGGTGTTTCTATGTCACTCCTTCACAGTACAAATATGGTAAATATGGCCAAAATGGCAAACACCAGTCCGCCAACCACTGGGTGACTTCAAGACAACTACGTCCACTTCTTATATACAGTCTATATCTTTTACTAATCTCTCCCAACGCGTCACATAACAGCTTGTTCAGTGCGCCATGGCCTCTGACGCTTTCACGTGCGTATGCGACGTGACTAAACGTGGTTTAGTTGATGGAAGTTTAATTAGAATAAACACTACATAAATACAATACCCATAACACTACACTCTATTAAAAACATACACATATATAGTATACAACATACAATAGTGCAAATGGGCAGGTAGAAGGAAGTAGGTTATATTAGCTTAGCTTAGCACAAAGACTGGAAACAAGGGGAAACAGCTAGCCTGGCTCTGTCCAACGGTAACAAATTCCACTTACAACTACTTCTACAACAATTAACATGTGCTACCTCATTTGTTTCATCTAAAAAGGGTATTTTTAAATACCTTTCTGTAATTGTTACATGTTACACACTCTGCTGGAGAAAATCACGAAATATCAACGTCTCAATAACCCAGATACTGACATCTCACTTTGTGCTGCCTCATTGGAATCAACCTTCAACAGCGCTCACTGCGCTGGGCCAAAACTACCAGATAGAAAAGAATACATAAATAATAAAAGTACATTTGTACTAGAACATTCAGATGTTAAACTGTGAGGGAAACTGTTTCCGTCATGTATTGTTTGTGAGTGATATGATGGACGCCAACATGACATCATAATGTCCCACATTTAATGCACGAACAGGAACAGAGAAAAGCATCTGAAGTGGAGTTCAAGCTCTAATGTCAAGTTCATTCTTCTCACCTTTCATTTGAAAAGATCTTCACATGGCACTACTTTGCTCTCATCCATCAAACAGGACGCCGCACAAACACTCATGTCAGATGACACTCAGCTCTGTCAAAAATCCACACCTCCTGCTGCCCCCCCCCGTTCTCTGATCCTGGATCTCGGAGCGTCCTGCTGGTTGGACATGTGTCCTGCGGTGTTCTGTGTTGTTGGCCTGAGGTTCCTCTGGGGAGCCCGGTCTGAGAGACTGAGAGACTGACACACACACACACACACACACACAAACACACACACACACACACACACACACACACACACACACACACACACACACACACACACACACACACACACACACACACACGAGCCCTTCATCTCTGATGACCCCATGTGAGAGTCAAATCAGTCTGTTTTCAGTCAGTATGCTTTATCTCTGTCAACTGCAGTGCATCATGGGTTAATTACACAGCAAATTCCTGTATTAGTTGTATCCAGGAATAAAGTGCTTTGCAGTAAAATTGTAGAGATCACAATAACTTGGACTCACTGTGAGTACTACACTGCAATAAATCCACAGCCCAGTTCAGAGAGTACCGAACACTCTACCCTCTTAAAGTGCATCGCACCAGTCCACAAAGAGCCAATGGGATGTTTCCATTGGATTTTGGATTATTGCAGAAAATAATCTCTGTGGGAAACAAACATTTATGATACCTAAAACGTTTTGTTCATCAAGATAATCCTGACAAATGAGCACAACTTTTATGATTTTTGAAGCAGAAGTAAAAAGCTAACGCTAGGCTATAAAGGAACCACGCATGACTTCAAGTCTCCACCACTGAGCTAAAGGAGGACTAGTGTTCTAGGGACGACGTTGAAATCTCTTCAGCTTGTGTGAACCACAGACATTATTACAGACATCTGACCAAAAACACATTGACTTTGAAGCGAGGGATGCAAAAATGACTCATTCCTGCAGCACTCTATTCATGCGTTACATGCTTAGCATCTTTTCAAAATGAACTTCCGTCTCCACAGAAAGTTAGGTTGAGGCAACAAACCGTTTTGTTGAAGGTCAGCTCGGCTGATTAAACGTGTGTCAGACGCTGATGAGCACGGACCAGCTGCCTTAATGGATGCGTTTGGAGTGAGGACGGGTTGGAATAGGATGAGGGGTCATGGAGAAAGATGGATGAGGAGGTGAGAATAAAGAGGTAGACGGAAAGGTCAGTCTAATTAACCTCCCATTAATAAAAAAACACACTGAGAAAACCTTTATTTGAAACGGGCTCCTGACAGATGTTTCATGAGTTTGTCATATTCTAATCAAAAGCCTCACTGTTATATTAACAGGATAATAATAATTTGCAGCGACTGCAAACTTGCTCCATGTTTACCTGGTGTCTTATTGTGTTTATTTAATATTCAACTGTCAGTGCACACATCCATAGACAATCATGCACATTACTGCCATAGAAATATCCACCTGCCTTGCACTAATGTACAGTGTAGTACAGTGTCTGTACTGTAGCATATTCATACTCCACTCGGGATCCATTCCTCTCCGTCCTCACCTCACATCACGACATCTTGGCCAAATAAACTGGAATGAAGTAAAAAAAATAATAATCCTCTGCCTCCATCATTTCAGCCAGGGGCACAGGTTAACCACACACACACACACACACACACACACACACACACACACACACACACACACACACACACACACACACAAACACACACACTTCAGCTCAGCGGGGGTTTGCACAGAGCAGCCTTTGATAGTCAGGATGTGAGCTCATTCAGCATGTTGCACCAGCTGTTAGCATGATTACATCTGCAGTAGACATAGTATGCGCACACGCTCACACACATACACACGCACACAGGATCGTTTACATGCTTCTACTGTCACAGTCAAACGCCTGTCTTTGGCGTGTGGCCATTGAAATCAATTTTTAGCACCCAATATCTAACATTAGCAGATTATCTGCCTGGTTTAGCAGATACGCTCTTGATATCGCTGTAATAGAGGAAGCAGGTATGCTGTCATGTTCAACTGATAAGTCGATTTTGAAAACTCGTGCATGAGATGCAATCGTGAATTCAAGTTTAGAGCTGAAACTAACTGTAACTTTACGTTATTTTTCAAGCTACAATGCTAAATGTTGTCTGGTTCCAGCTTGTCAATTGTGAGGTGTTTTGGTGGGGGGGGGGGGGTTCTGACTGATGGTCAGACAAACCAAGACACAATAAGAATGAGACACCGGCTTCAGTACTGTGTACAACACTTTTTTGCTGGAAGAGAAAGCCTCGGCAACCGTCGCTGCCAAATTAGGAAGCAGAAAATCACCACGAAATACACTGAACAAGCTGTAAGCCACACTCTTAGAAATTAGGGTTCCAAACGGGTTCTTCATGATGGTCTGATGTTCTACCCTGAACAGTTTGCTTCTGAAGAACCCTTTTTGGATGAAAAGGTTTTTCTAGGGTTCTTTGTGAGACTAAAGTCTCCATTAATAGTCCTTTCATCCAAAGAACCCTTTTTGGAATAAAGAGTTATTGAAGGACTGTTGAGAGCACAATCCAGTCCACTCCCAAAAAACTGTGATTGGAAAACATGGTTGCTGTGGGTTGCGCTGCACCACATCATTAGGGGCCTCATGAGGAATCCTGGATGCTAGATGAAACCCTCTGAATATAAAAGGGTTCTCTGATTACCCCATAGAAGTATTCTCTGTAGAACCGCTCATATGGAGTTCTGGGTGGAAACTATCACAGATCGGGTTGTATGTAGAACCCTCTGAACAGTTCTAAAAGAAACCAAAAAGGATTCTCCTATTGGGACAAGCCAAAGAATCCTACATGGTTCTAGTTAGCATCTTTATTCCTAGGAGTGTATGGTCTAAGAACATGGTTGGGGTGGCAGAGATGTGAGTATTGGTCTGCTGCATACAGTACTGATTCACAGTAACTAGTGGTGTCACGGATCACGGATCGATCCGTGATCCGTTCGGCTCAGCCCTCACGGTTCGGATCAGCCCTCACGGTTCGGATCACTTGTGAACCGCGGATCAATAGAGTATTTTTATTTTTTATTTTTTTTACAGCGTAATCATCATAGTGTGTAATAAAGTTATACTGTTGCTGTTCCTTTTCAAGTAACAAGTCCCCGAATAGCAATGCAGAGCGTCAGTGAACAGATATAAAGCAGTAGTGTGTTCACGTGAACGGAGCAGCTTAGAAGCATTTAACGGTGAAGTCATGGCGAGCGGAGGAACGTCAGAAGCCGCGGCGTCATTTAAGTCGCAAGTTTGGGAACATTTTGTCTTTCCTGTAACGTATAATAACGGATGAGGGTAGTGGACGAAACCGTTATGGTATGTAGGCGTTATTTAAAGAGACAAACGACAACGGCAAAACATCGGCATGTCCACACATATGAAGAGCCACCATCCCGTCTGTCAGCGACGGGGACACTCCGGTGTAGAAAACAAAGGATTTCTAAATCTGGTTAAAACGCTTGAGCCACGCTACGAAATCCACTCACGCACCCACTTCAGTATGAAGCTGTTCCAGACCTCTATGAGAAGGAAAAGACTGTAGAGACCGCTTTCACCACGGCGGAGTGATTCTTAGTCCGGTGCTGTAGACACGCCCCCTCTGTGAGAGTCACACAGACACACCTGGGGCAGGTGCTGTAGACACGCCCCCTCTGTGAGAGTCACACACACACACACCTGGTTCAGGTGCTGTAGACACGCCCCCTCTGTGAGAGTCACACACACACACACCTGGTTCAGGTGCTGACAGAAGTGTCAGAGTGAAGCTAGACAGGCCCAATAATATTCCAGTCACCACAGAAAGGTCGACCCTCTCCCCAGACAATGGAGATATTCTCATCTTTTTGAAAATAATGTCACAGTAATGGTAAACATTGTTGTGTATTTGAATGGCATAACCTGACAGGACGTAAACACAGACCCAAGTTGTTGATGAGCAGTTCAGTTCAGTGTAAACAGTGGAAGGTAGCTCACTGGCTGTTTCTTTCTTTCAATATTGATGAAAAGACGAGGATATCAGAATTGAGTATTCTTGAATGTTTTATTTTTATTTATGTATTTAATTTTGTTTCAAATTGGACATATTCAATATTTTTGTTTTCATGCAAGACTATAGCCCAAAGTTATTTGCTTTAAGTGTTCTTGAAGTTCATTAATTAACAAATGGAAAGCAAAGTTATATTTGTCTCCTCCCCTTTTCTTTGTTGATCCGAACCGTGACTCCTGAACCGTGATCCGAACCGAACCGTGAGGTTTGTGATCCGTGACACCCCTAACAGTAACCAGGTCATTACAACACATTTAAACATGTCGGACTGCTTTCCTCAGTGCTTGTAAACATACCGAATGTATATTGAACTGAAGCACGTGATGGGTGACATCTTGTGCCTCTGATCAATAATGTTCCAGCTTTGACCCAAATACGCTGACACTCTACAGTGTGCATCCAATGAGATTGTGGCATTGATGGGAGGCAGACGCCATGACAGAGATAATTCCACTGTAGGTGAATAGTTAAGCTAGTATATCTGTAAATTACAGGAGTTACTGTTTACAACCCTTCTATCCCATCTTACTTGGACTTGAGTAATGTAGAAATATAATATCATACTACACTAACACACTGTTACTGTCGGGACAATTTCATGTCATCAATGCTCATTTCATCTCTGTAACTCTAACGTAGAGTCTATCAGCCTTTCGTCATCGTCAAAGGACTAATCAACCTTTCACAACAACACGCACTACCACAGAAAAAGATCCTACTTACTCTGTGACTGCTCTGTCACTCTGGGATTTCGTTTTGAGTGGAATGTTCACAGCTTGGTAATGCACACTGTGAATTCTGTGTTTGCACCGCTGCCTTCAACGCAACGGCCTCAATGGAGAGTTCCTCCTGAGCCTCCACCTTGACCATGTGTCGTGCTTGTTTTTGGTTTTTCTCTCTCAAACACATCAGCGAACCTCCCTTGTTCCGGATGAAGTTCTCTGTGGCAGACCTGCTGTGGGTTTCACACATCAACCTGTTGAATGGAAACTTGCGGCTGACTGGGACAGGAAAGTATTGATATATGATTTCTGGTTAACAGACCCTTATTAGCACTGGTTCTATGTGTATTATCACCAGTTTTGTTTCCCTTCTGGGTCCAATTCCACTTCAACTGCAACCGTTTTAAATGACTACATGGACTTTGTTTCCGCTGGATTCTCGCAATGTCACGAGATCATGCCAGAATCACAGGATCGAACACTAATGCATCTCGTCAAGCTTCAAGTAATGCATTAGTGTTCGGACCAATCGGCATCCAGTGAGGAGCTGCTGGCAGTCAGGGCCGTGGCTTAGGTGTGCGTGACGAGACACATTTCGTTCTAAACAACAATGGTGGCTCCTAAAAGGTTTTGGGTGAAGCAGACTTTATGAAACATGCTGCAGCCGAAGAGAACGATGACGTGGTAGTAGGGGAGGGGGGGAAATTTATTTGTAGATGCATCGCGATTATCTCTTGAAAGATTATGACTCGACGGTATGATCACCTGTAACGATTCTGTGACACCGGGCTGTGCGTTCCTCACTGCTGACCCTGAACACAACAGATATTATACGTGCGTCTCGCTTACATTCTAAGCTAGGCTAAATACCAGCAGAGGTTTGGTGAGCTGAGCTTAAGCAGCAGAATATGGATACGATCCGACCGGCACCAACTGGCTTAGAAGCTAACATATGGAAGCATTTCGCCTCTTCTTCTGCCCAACTCGGAAAGAACTAAATTAATCACAAAGTCGATTTACTCTTTTTTTGGCAAGGATTTGCGACCCTCCTCAGTCATTGAGAATCAGAGCTTTCTCACTATGTTGCACACTTTGGAACCGAGATACATCTCAACTTTTTATGGACACAGCTGTACTCTACAACCAAACCAAAGCTAAAGTCATGGAGTCACTGAGGAAAGCGGCTAGGATAGTAGTCCTTTGCCACAGAATCTTGTGTGATCGAATCTCTGTATAGTTTCAGCACATGTTCCAGAAAGCTGAATGCTCATTGCCTATAACAGGGGGATTTGTTTGAAGAGAATAAGAGCAGCTTGTTCTGTCAAATGACTCAGAACATGCTGAATGATGTGCTTTTACTACAGGATGCTGCTACAGGCACAATGTTATCTATTGTCTTTGCAATGCTTGTAAATGTAACCCTCCAGTTGACACATCTCTGCTATTTGTTACTAATATTGAATAAATAAAAGATGATGGAAGTAAATTCATCTGTTGTTTAATCATGAATCATTACAAATATGAAGTGTTTTGAAAATAGCAGATAGTCACAGTGCGAGACAATAAATCAGGTATAGAAAAACGATGCATCAAGATGAATCGATAATGGTTTTATAAATCGCATCGTAGCCCTCTGAATCGAATCGTGAGGTGCCTAAACATCCTAAGGGGAGGGTGCATTAACATTTTAACATTAAGGAATATTAAAGAATTTGTCATCAGTGCTGCCAAACAGGATGTGACATCATCCCTGCGTTGGTGTAATCTGTCGTTGATAGTTTGAAATAGCCATGCATATCTTTGACTTTTGTTCATATCTTTGACAATATTCATATTTCTTTGATAAATGCGCGCAGCATGTTTACCTAGTTAAGCCCAAATTAGACTTTGCACATGTGCGCATGGGAGACAAAATGATGCTCAACGGGGGATGAACAGGACAGCGAACTGTCTGAATCCAACTTGCAATGAATGCTCTGCACAAGGTTTAATGTCTTTGGTATTAGCCTCAGTATTATGGAAGGTGTCCATAAAGCAGTGGTAGAAAGTGCATAACATATACGTTTGGGTATCTCAGCTTCAAATACAAAACCATTCCTGTCAACACAGCCCAGTAACATCACTGGGAAAGGATTTGTGCTCCACCACAACGCCAACTGTGTGATCGACTTGAGCTGCTGCCATCTGGGAGGCCTTCTCTAATATATCACCCCCGTGATTCATTTTTGACTTTATTCTTATTCTGTCAATGCAGCTGTGTTGTACTGTATGTACAGTGTGTGTAGAGCAGTAATGAGTGGAATAAAACAATGAAATGTCTTCTCCTATGAGGTAACCTTATTACTATTATCCCGAGGGAAATTTGAAGATGACAATTTTCAAAAACTTAACAGAAATGTAAAATATCAAAATATTGGACAAAAAATATAAAAGACTTGCCAATACCCAATATCTAACCAGCCCTGTATGTCAGTATGAACATAAAACATATTGCGCCATGTTAAACGATCCGTCTCTTCACCTCCACATTCATACAGACAACCCTCACCTGTTATTCAGATAGAGACACTGCTGCATAACAAGAAATTAACATTTATTATGTAAATGAAGAGGAACAATGCGCCGGGGAACACCGCTTCCTTATCCCAGAAGAAAGAGATAAGCAACACTACGCCCTGTGAGAAAGTAGAACTAACGCACATGGACGTATTACTAGATAATGTATATGCATGTACGGTGTAGTACATTAACATTCCTTCCTGTGGCCATCCCGTGAGGCAGAGACAGAGAATGCATTCGTAATGCAGCTCGTTCCATCTGGAGTTCAGTCAACATGTGCTGTGCGAAGGCTTTCCATTTAAACTCAACGGGCTATCCTGCTTCTGCCCCTGTCTGACTATGTTAGCGATGATGCTGGCAGAAACATATGATGGATGCTCATATCACATGTCAGGGTCATGTCTCCGGGAACCGTGAGGGGAACGTGAGGTGGAATTCATCCGTCTCTAGTGCTCCTCTGTTGCATTTGGCTGTTTTGATAGCTGTCAAATCAGCCTGATGCAGTATGTATGAGCTGGAAACACACCATACACTGTGTGTTGGCAAGAATCTGGCGATACGATGAGTATCATGATATAAGGGTTGAGATTCAATGGGTTGCGATTCAATGTGTTGCGATACGTAAGGTGGTATACTATAATTTTTTTAAAGTATAAAGAACACACCTTAGTGGCTGTTGGCCTCCACCAACCAGTTATGTTGCACTTTACATGTCTGTCCAAAAATGTCATCATTCATCATTTTATGAGTCAAGGTGGGTGTTCGTGACCAAATTAAAGATCTATTAAATTCAGTCGAGTGTTTCTGATAAATTTTAAGAAACTCCCTCAAGGCGTTCTTTAGATATTATGAGATTGGGACAGAGAACCAGAACACATAATGCCTCCGGCAATGAAAAATCACTAGGATTCTTTGTCATTATTTTATATTTTCTGTAACATCAAATACTTTGCACAGTATGTAACGTGCATTCCTACATATAGAAAGTAAATATTCCATGATTGTTACCGTTTATTACAACTTGGGTCATATTTTTGTACTTTTGTCGGTTACTTCTAACAGTTCTGTTTAATTGATTAAATCTCATAACATGGTGACATTTTGTTGCTGTGAAACTCCTTGTTAGAGGTAATTGGAGGCATTGAGTGTGTAACAGTGAAGGTACAGTGGGAGCCTTCTAAAAGTGTCGCTACCAGCTGGAGGCTGTTTGGCTGGCAGCCGACTAGGATCCAGTTCCCAGCTGGTGATGTATTACACTGGAATGTATTGTGCAGCGTTGTAAACATACTTCTCCTGTATTTATTCATTGAGTGAGGATCACGTTGAATGTTTTTGTCCCCTTTTACACCTTATTAGTATCACATAGCCACACCTGTCTCCACTCGTCTAAGCCCAGGATGCTTCCTCTTCCTCTCTAAAGTATGAGTAGAATTATTTCTGAGCTGCTAACCAAGCAATAAACACAATTTCCTATAAATTGCTTATAATCAAAGTCCCCTGTTATTTTGTATCTCTTAGAGCTTTCATGCACAGAATAGATGGTACAATCAGTAGAGGCGTGTCTATCCAGTCATCAGGCTTGCTCACACTCTAAATTTAAATAACCTTTATTTTATGTTAGCTAAAGCATAAAAACAACAACCTGTATCAGTGTTTTACAAAAGAGCTCCAGCATGATATTTTCATGACCCTACGACCTGATTTCAGGCGCAGTGGGTCAATGAAAATGTCCAGCAGCAACGTGCAAACCTTAAAAATGGTCAAACTAAAGCGGTCTGATGGCAGAGCTTCAGCTTTCACAATCACTTCCCCTTCAGATGGATAGATAAAGCATTGCCAATCAGGATGTCAATTCTAGATGGCTGGACCTCTAAGTAAGTCCAGCAGGTAAAAGTCGAAACAGGAAGTGGGACTGTAAACTGTGACGGATGTTTAAAGCCGGTTTGACGAACGATACATCTGAGACAGAGTAGATCACTGATCAATAAATTCTCAAACACAAAGGTAGATCTTATTCCAGCCTAGTACCTTGCCAGTAAACGGTTCCAAACACAGTATGAGACTCATTTCCCCCGACAAGATTTCCTTTACTCTATCTAATTATCTTTGGAAGTGCTCAGGGGCTCCAGTTTCTCATCTTATCGACTGCCGTTTAGAAGCCTCGAGTTCGGCGATTATCCAGCATCTTGGATTACGGACGTCACTATGTTTGTTTTTTTTGAAAGCAGAAGAATGACGCAGAGACGGCGTATACAGCTCTGGTAGCGGCAGTGACCCGTCAATCACAGTAAGCCTGCCCTAAAGCATACTCTGCTTTATGGTCTGTTTGACTCTAATACTTTACTAAATGAACATCATGCTGTATTGAAGAAGACTTGAAACTAGAGATTGAGACCATAAACTCATCTTTACAATGTTTACTGAGGTAATAAATCAAGAGAGAAGTAGAGTCATTTTCTCATAGACTTCTATACAATCTGACTTCTTCTATACAACCAGATGAGTCGCCCCTTGCTGGTCAATAGAGAGAATGCAGGTTTTAAGAAACTTCAGCATCGGCTTCATTCGGCAGAACCGGAGGATGTTACAGCCGTTCAGCCTCAAATTCAAATGTGAGGGTTTACTGAGGATCTGATCCTCGCACCAGCCACAACATATTTGCACTAAGCAGCGAAAATCTTCGCAGATTCTAAATGATTTTAAAATGTGTTGTAACAAGGGATGTCCCGCGAAACCGGGTTCTACACATGGTCAATGAGTAAAACCCGGAGCATTGATGCGGTCCGGAGTAATCGGTTCTGCTATCGGTACTTTAGAAGTTCTGGAGTGAGATGTCCTCGTCTCAAACCTCCTCTCTCTGTCTCTTTGTCTTTGTCTTATTGTCTTAATGTATTTTAAAGATTTTAGAACTTCTTGTATTGTTGCCAAAGAAAGATTATTTGTATACATACAAGAATAATAAAGAAATGTTGATTCTTTTCTCAATTGTCTTTTTTTTTTCTCACAAAATAATGAAAAATAACCGATAAGAGAATCGATAAGGAACCGAACCGATGATCAGTATCGATAACAGTACTACGCAGTAAAATGTCTAACGGTGGAAAAACCAGATCACCACTGACATGCCCTCAACTGTTTGTTTTGTAGTTCTGATTTCATGGGAATAAGTTCAGAGGTGTTTTGTAGGTGCATGAATTCAGGCCGGCAGAAAAAAATACAGGTTACCGTAAACGCAACACTATTCCAACAAATAGGAAAAACAAGATCCGTTGCCTGTGCACTCAGAATGAGCTCCACAAACATGTCTGGTCAGTGTGAAAGATAAAGTGCTGCTATGTCTCCTGGGACCTCTCCGGTGTGCAGTGTGGGCTCCTGTGTGTCTCTTGGCTTCAGTCCCAGCTCATTAAGCCGGGGGAGTGTCTCTAACGGCAGCCAGCGTGACTCATCTCATGCGCAGAGGTATGAAAAATCTAGTGTAGGATTTGGTTCATGGTGATACTACTCTGGATATTGCTTATTAGTCCTGTAGTCTATCTATGCTGCTTATCAGTTCCTTTTGATCACCTTGAACAGAACAAAGTGAATAGATTCACTGCTGAGCTGGTTGCTCTCAGACTCAAAATCTACAACAAATTGCAAAATTGGAAAATATGGTGCAAATCAGGCAAAATATATATTTTTTAGCTTGTTCATAGCAGTTTTTTATCAGCCGCCTTGAGAGCTTGAAAACTTGCATTCTCTCTACTGGCCAGCAGGGGGTGACTCCTCTGAACAGTGAGTTAGAACATACTGTATGTCAGAATATAAATCATGTGTTCCTTATTTAGGTCTATTTAAGAAAAAGTAGTTAAAGCTATAAAACATGTGCCTTCCAAATAATGTAAAAGATGATATTATGACAATAAGATTAAACACAAAGTTACTTTAAAACTCAAAACTAACTTAAAATACATATATGACATGAAATTCTGTGCGACATGTTCTTTCATGAATGTTAATAACTTATTTCGGACTCTTGTATCTTGTTATCTGTTCAGTATTGATTTCTTTACTTCCCTCTGTGTTCCTGCAGTATTTCTGTTGTACCACAGAGGTTTGTCTCTTTCGCCCTTGTCCTCCTTCCCTTCTCTCTTTTCTGCTCTGCTAAGCAGCATTCAGACTCTGTGATTCTAATCAAGATGAAATATAGATCTGTGTGAGAGTATGTGTTTGTGCTCTGAGAGGTGTGTTCAGACAGTGAACAGTGTTATCTGATTTCCACTCAATGGTGGGGAGCACTTGTTGTGGTATTTCCTTTTAATTAAGCCGCTATTATCATTTTTATGGAGCATTTAGCAGCTGAAGAGGCATTTTCTTCTCATGGGTTGGTGGAGACCAAATCAGAGCTAAAATGAGAGTAAATATTAGACTGACAGCAATCACATGAACAAAAACATGACATGACCTGATACAGCTTTTAAATGAACGACGATTTTCTCACAAACCAAAAGCGACTCGCTATATTCTTGCTCCATAACTCCTGTTTCTTTTTAACTCCACTTACTACAAGTTCTTTAATAATGAGATTTTACGTCACTTGTGTTTTCTCGTGTATTGTATAAAATCGAATGTTACTTTGTCCATGCAATGTGTCCAAAATGGCTTCCAGACAGAGGGCAGGAAATATACTTAAATAGCACATGGCAAATGTTAATGTCAACACCTCGATTGTAAAGGTGTCAGCAGCAGCTTAATCAGGGCTCACTAATAACAGTTGCCAGGTTGCTATTGGCAACAATTTTGAGAAATTGTCAATGTCAACCAATTTTACTTTGGTTGCCATCAGTGGTTGCTTTTCCACATATCAAAAATAGGGAGAGCAAACATATGAACCAAAATGAATACATTTGTAATATTTGTTGCATTAGTGATATTTAAATATTGCTGTTACAGTAGGAACCGGACAACTCTGAATGTGTTGTAGGAATGGGAATCGAGGAATTGTCCAACACACAGGAAATTGATTAGGAGTCAATGTGGGAATCGATAATGAATCAAATTGAAGCCGAATTGAAAATGGCATTAGTATCAAAATAGACTTTTCAATTTGTCTCACTAGTGCGTTTACTGGCATATAGGGATGCCTCTTCTTGGTCCATCAGTCAACGAGTTTTCTTTAGTCAATTATAGTCATATTTAATGCTTTTTCATGCTGAATGACTTGTTCTCTAAGAAACCTATGACCACATCTCTGGTAAACACAAGATTTAAATTGGTGCTTTTGTGTGATTCTTTGTGGAGAACCTCAGTTTCACAGATCTGGGGTCCAATTTATAACCATTGCGTACACAAAGAGAGGCCTGAAACGCCACTTCCCACGCAAAAGTTGTGATCTATAAAGAAAAACTTAACGGGAGAATGTGCACACCTGTAAGGAAACTCTGAGCCATGCGTACAAACATTTTGGAGACGGATGGTGAATTGAAGCCAGACTGTAGAATCATTACAGCTGTAATGATGCCTCTCACATTTCATTTGACTTCACATCACACGTTACTTTGTTCTCTTTATCATCAACTGTCAGACCAGCAGTGTTATTTGTGCTTGTACTAGTGAGCCATAACTACAAGCACATTTCAATTGTAAAAGAAGAGAACGTGTAAGAGAACGTCAACTAGTGTTGAAGAACTGCACAACAGAGCGGCAACAGATATCAATAATCTTCTAATGCGGTGCATATATCACCAAGTATGATCTTGGTTTTCATAGTTTTCTGAGTAAAATCGCTGCAGTGAACGTGACTTTATTTATTTATGGTTTATTCCATCGGGACATATGAAGCATACTGCACACAAACTAAAAACAGCTACAGATGAGAGTATCGGAGCTCACTGGTGCAGAGGAGTAACCGCGGTGACTGTCACGCACCTTTTCCAGTCACCTGCACATGAGGATGATGTAAACTAGCCACGTGTGAAAATGAAGCCAGTGAAAGCTCTCGCACATTCGCACAATATAGCATTAAAAAAATAATAAATAAATAGAGTCTATCAAACTTATCAAAGAATAAATACATAGTGTCTATCAAACTTATCAAAGAATAAATAGTGTCTATCAAAAATGATATCCAGGGCGGTGGATACCACGGATGGTCGTGATCATTTTGAAAGCGATCAGTCTGCTGACTGCTGTAAACATATAAATACTGAGGTGACACGATAGATGCTCTGGCACTGTTAGGACTGCGTCAATGGAAGAATTAGGAGGAAAACAAGATCCACCGTAAAGAACCACTGATCAGCAGGCTCTTTTCTATTCATGCCACTGGCCTTTACAACCGGCCGCGATCGATGCTCCCCGATGTAGACGGCTGACCGAGCATGTGCCGTCCTATCAGG
Source organism: Melanostigma gelatinosum (assembly GCF_949748355.1). Lineage (NCBI taxonomy): Eukaryota > Metazoa > Chordata > Actinopteri > Perciformes > Zoarcidae > Melanostigma > Melanostigma gelatinosum. Next base: position 4,685,829 of record NC_136637.1, read on the forward strand.
TGTCCCCTCTCCGTCTCTCTGCCTTGGTTCTCCCTCATCTGTTTCTCTCACCCTCTCTTCATCCACCAGGCTCTCAGGCACGTTTTCTCCTCTCGGCTCTCTTGCCATTAAGCATTTTTCCAAAACACACACAAATCCACATCTGTGACTGGATGTAGAGGCTGACCGTTGACCCTGGTGCTTCTGTCAGGAGGTGGGGGAGGGGAGGCGGCAGGGGTGAGGGGGGCAGGGAGTCTTATTCATTCTGTGGAGATTGAGAAGGAGGGTGTCCTCTGACCCATAAGACCCCCACCACCTCCACTCTCACACTTTAATGTGTGTGAATGAACACAGAGGTCCGTGTTAGAGAACGAAGCATCAATCACTCCAGCGTTTCATTCGCTCACTCTTGAAACACGACGAGAAGTAGTTAAAGGAATTTAACTACAGAAAAGCCCTTTTTCTAGTTCTTTCTCAGAGTGAGATGTTCGGATTCATATTGTCATGTCTGTGCGTTAAGTACAGAGTTGGAGTTAGGACGTGGTTAGCCTAGCTTAGCATAAAGTCTGGAAGCAGGGGGAAACAGCTAGCCTGGCTCTGTCCAAAGTTCAAACACCTAAAGCTCACTGATGAACACGTACAAGGATTTAAGTGCTACAACTGTCAAGCTATCCAATTTCCAATACAATATAATACAATAGATCCTAATTGTCCACCCGCAATTTACAATGACGGTGGCAGATTTAACCGAATCTTACATTTTAATTGCATTCTATAGCTAGTAAGCTAGTTAGCTGAACATGCCAAAGTTCGGTCACTTACATTAGAGCAGACAAACAGGTTTTCATCTAAAGGTAGTAACAATTTTGAACAGATTTTCAGAAAATTGGCAAAGGAAAATGCATGTTTCCTTCCATTTTTGTTATTTGAATATTAGGAGTTGGGCTAATAGTGTTAATTCTCTAGTCAGATGTCATAAACGATTGCCAGAGAAGACGGCGTAACTTTTTATCCATTACACTTTTGCTTGGATTTTTTAGGTTATTTCTGGTAAGGACAAAAATGTAAGAAGCCACAACCCTCCAAACTCTTTGTACTGTAGTCCGTCTGTTTCATTGGCCTGTTTTAAAACCGCTGTATGATTGTGCTTCATTGTAACTGTCAAACTGTGGAGCAGCACACACAAATGAACAGTAGTTATCCATCCCAATAGGTTAGATTCACCTTGACGTAGCCGAAAGTGCCATTAAACGCCTCTATTTTCACACGATTTATGTTAACAACGCTGCTTTTGCAAAACAGATGATGGGGCTCATTACCAGCAGGAAAAACGCCGTAAAATGGCTGCTTTCAAACAGCGTAAAAAGCTGCATTTTTAACATAAATCCTGTGAAAATAGAGGAGTTTAATGGCACCTTCGGCTTCCAATACTATGTTCACACTCGATCCTGATCTTTATTTCAGCACCAGCTTTGATCTCATCATTGATTATATTTTTGCTTTACATTTTATATTCTTCTGGCTGCTGCTTTTATCAAAACAATAGCCTGCATGTCTTCCCTACCAACACATACATCTGGAGTAATTAGAAGTTCACTGTCTTCAATATCAAGATAGCCGATTCATTTGCTTCTGACCGACTGAGGTACCACTTCCCCCGTGTGCTGTCCTGCTCCAGCTGCCTGTCCACACTCTTATCACCAGCCAGGAGCTTTCAGCACCGTCCTGCTGTCCCGCCTCTCTCCGGGACCATTTAAGGTAATTTAGTCTTGGCAGAGAGGCTGAGGGCAGATTGGCCTGATGGGGGTCCGTTGTCCGATCGGATCCCCCGACTGTCTCGGGAACTCCAGCTTAGCGCACACCGTTTAGACACATCAGCCAGGAGCATCTCCTGCTATTGACCCACATGTCGTGAGAGTGTTCATCGGCTCGCTGGAGAACGGCCATCAGAGGGAAAGAGAGAGGAACCAGCAGGTTTTGGGCATGAGGAATTCGCTCACAGAGGGAATGTTTATCACAAACAGTACCGATGTGACGCCGATGTTATATGTAACCACGGGCAACAACAGATGTCAAGGGAAATCTCCCCGTTCAGGTGTCTTCACTGTGAGATCCAACACCCTCCATAACTCCATCCTGACAGAGTGAGAGATCACTCATAAGAGTGCTAATATTAGCAAGCTAATTTATGCAGTAAACGTTTTTCTTAATTTTTTTGTGCTTTTATTAATGAAATACATTAAAACATTTGGCAATATAAGGTATCAAAAATCCTATTGGCACCAATACCAGAGGTTATAAAACAATATCCAGCCTCAGCTATTATAAGTTAAGTAATGGATATCAGCATTAATAACAAAGTTATAACAGAATGTATTTTAGTTCAAAGACCTGGATGAGACCAAACTGACTAAACTCTTTTGTTTTAAACATGGGATATGAAGATAGAAATGTAAACTATATTCTGTATTCTTAAATGCACTACAACTTGTTATCGTCCCAGAATCCTTTTGGATCTTGTGACTGTCCAGCTCCTAAATGGGGTGTAAAAAGCAGCCTTCATCAAACTGCTGAGTTTCAATCAGAGGTTATGTACAGATTTCTGATGGATACAGAAATACATCAAATCTAGTTTGTGAATTAAGAATAAAAACACAGTTGATGGTTTTTAATGTTTCAAAAAAAATCACCCTCTGTGTTCTTCATTGTCTTTACATTATGTTGTTCTATTCTTCTTCATTACGTTGGTCTTATCTGAAAATAAATATGCTAATCATACATGATGACTGCATGCATTACTTCAATGATTTGACGTCGGACCACGCGCCCTGTCTGCATTATAAAAACATTCTAAATCACACAACGCTAAGTCATGTTACTACATATAATTACTTTAGATGGCAATCAATCAGGTGGACTCAAACTGTTTTTTGCTCCAGTCACATTTCTCTCTCTGTGGCCTCGTTTTTTACTCCAACATTAAAGTCCTCCACCTCCATAGAAACAGCACAATCATGGCTAGAAGTAGAGAGAACTCAAACATGGCACTTGTGCAGCATAACGCAGTTACAATGCTATAAATCATAACAAAGAAACCAAGTTGAATTTCTTTGACAATCTATTTTTTTTTTAAATGGAAAACGCTGGAATCTATATGTCCATTTCTCCAACTTTCAGATTCTTTGTCCCGTGACTGTTGGTCTCAGGCAAATCAATCATGGCTTCATAGTTGCGCTGAGGAGCTCAGAATTTAATGTGTTTTACAGAATCTGGTTAAAACAAACAATTTTAAATGACACATGTAGAATACATTCATTTTGATGGAATATCACAATTTGAGGCTTTGTTTTGGCTGCTTTTTCTGATGAAACCAATCGTTGCCCATGATATGTTCTGACGATCACGTTTTTTACAGCTTCTGGTAGTTTTGACGACTGTTTAAAGAAAACAAGCTTTTCAATCCTGCCAGCAGGGTTTTGGGGTTCAGAAGGTTCAGCTGTAGTTTGTCTTCTGAAATGAGAGAGGAGCTCTAACGCTGCTCTACAGTTACATTACATTACAGTCATTTAGCAGACGCTTTTATCCAAAGTGACTTACAGTTCAGCGCTTTCTTTTGACCAGTGGAGAAAAAGCATCCACATCAAACATCCAGCTTTACTGCCCAGTTCAAAACATATTTTAGAAAAGTAATCAAATGTAATGACTTACGTTACTTTGATGAATTAATTAAAAGGCTTCCATAACGTATTGTACTTTTAGCACTTTTTACACAAAAGAAGAAAAAAAAACTTTCCCAGGTGCAGGAATGAAGCAACAGGACGAAGAGGCAGTGATGAGGAGGACGGCGGAGAGGCAGTGAAAGGTAGAGAAGAATGGAGGGGGGGAGGGAGCTGCTATTGCAGATGAATGAAGCAGCCGGCCGGATAATGGACAGAGAGGCAGGAGTGAAGTGAAAGACAATAGAGGACGGACATTCACGCATCTGCAGCCATGTGTCCACTTTGCATTTGTGTAAATGTGTGTGTAGGAGTTTAGAAGACACATAACACTAATGAGCACAAACACAGTGTTTTGCACAGGAGGATGAGCTGGCAGACTTCCCAGCGTGCTGATTGGCTAAATGCTGCTACACAGAAGGATCTCCTCGGAGAATTCCTTGAATTCCTCCTTGAATGTCAGCTGTGATCCTGAGCTAGTTGTTAGACTGCACTACACTCATTCTGAGGAACAAAAACGATCTGGCAATATACATTGACTTGGTGTTATGTGTGTGCGTGTGTGTGTGTGATATCATTTTATACCGATTATAAGTGATCAAGGGGACAGGAAAGCGATATTTAGAACAGATGTACATTTGCAGTGGAAAATCTGTGTCAAAATTTAGAATAAATTGTCTAAATTGTTTCAGGGATAGTCAGTGTCTGTAATGTGAATTCCTTGTTCGAAAAGGTCCATCTGCAATTTTCTGTGGTGGTACTAGTAATATTTGTTGTTAAAGTGTACTGAAGTACCAGATCGTACGACATGGTAAAGCTATGTTTGAGTCAAATCATGGAGGACTGCTATAATTAAATACATGTAGCCATGTAATCATGCTATTTCCAACACTCTGTTGTTCTGGATTACTCATCTAAAGTGTTACTGTTCTGTTTTAGTCACTAGCACTAGTGGACAAGCATTGGTTTGTGCTGTTAAACAGACCGTAAAACTCTCTGTACACCAAAACTGGCTAGCTGAACGGCAGGCTGCTGAACACAGAGCATTGAGGATAGGATGTAAATTGTTCTATTTATATAAAGCACACAACACTTGTAGCCATTTGGAGAAATGTTGTATTAATAGATTCCAGTGTTTTACAATTTATATAAAAATAAATGGTCAAAGAAATTCAACTTTATTTCATGATTCATGGCATTGTAACTGTTATATGGAACAAAGGACATGTTTGAATTCTCCTTGGTTGTGCTGTTTCCATGGAGGTGCAGGACTTTTATATTGTACCGAAAAACAAGGCCACAGAGAGAGAAATGTGACAGGAGCAAAATAAACGTCCCACAACTGCTTGGGGTTCAGAGGGTTTACTAGGTTGCATTCAATGACAGTTATGAACATGCAAACAGCCTCAAATGTTGGTCTGTAAAACACCATATGATGACGTTGCTGATTCAGCTTCCAGACCTGATCGGGAGGAACAGGGGATACTTCATTTCACCTCCAGGGCTGAAGTAGCGTCCCTTTACCCAGCAGTTAGCAAACTGAAACCTACACTGTTCATTCAAAACTCAACTGCTAATTTTCTTCTCTGCTCAGCAGTGACTCAAACAAAGCCCTTTCTAGGCTCCTGGATTCACTTAAATGGTAAGTACTTTAAATGGACTGCATTTATAAAAGGGCTTTTCTCTGAGCGCTTTACAACGCAAGCCAGCATTCACACGCTGATGGCAGAGGCTGCAACGCAAGGTGCCACCTGCTATCATAAACATTCACACTCACACGTCCAACAATGTGGGTTCGGCAACTTCAACCGGAGGAGCGAGGGGGTCAAACCGTAACCTGTTACCACTCCAGTAAAATTAGCCTAAAACGCCTATCCAAGGCATACCCAAAGTAAATTGAAAGCTGTTCTTAAACCATTTGGAGTACATGCATGGTTTTGCTCTCTTTTGAAAGGTAACACTGTTTCCCCAACAGTCAGAATCACTGTAAGTGCTACTGGCATTGAGTAATATAAGTTTGAACACACTGAAGTAGAAGGTGACTCACGGTTTCGCAGGTGACTTCCACGTTCTGCCTCTAAATCCACCCCCTGAAGCTGTATATCGTTATTTTTGAAATTTCATTGGCTATACGAAGCGTCAGTCATCAGAACGATCGGTTGCAATTGGCTCGAGCTTTTCACGAAAGAAGAGGGGCAGGCACTTTCCTTCAACGTGGACTCTCGTTGGCTATTCTAGGCTGTAGACAGGACATGGAAGCTCCTAATAGGTTAAATGAGGTGTCATTCGAAAGGTCAGAGTGCACCTGCCATTTTGAGATCCAGAGAGCATCAGTGTTTACATGCGGACTGAAGTTACGTTTGAAAAGACATAGATAGTTAGGCATATCTGCTGGCTAATTTGAAATGATGCAACATCAGTCCGTGAGTATTTATGGACGTAATAATGTTTTGGACTAAATATTTTACTGGATTGGATTGTCTGGACCTTTGCCAATGTAACAAGACCATTTTGTTGGAATATTATCGAGGGGTGTACTTCTATAAAGCTTCATCGGTGAGTTGCCTCGATTTGTTTGTTTGTTTGTGGGTTGGTGGTCTGACAGAGGCGTTGATTGTACCTGCTGTTGTGATTGTATCTTGAAATGGTTTGCAGAAATCGAATCACAAGAATCGTAGCTTTCCAAAGATATCAGTCAGCATCAGTGCCTACCTATAAATAGCAGTTGTGTACATAACACAGATGTACAGTTACCACTCCGACGGCCGCGGGCGGGCCGTCGGAGTGGTAACAGGGTATGAGAGATATGTCGGACCTTTGAAACTTTCAAATACTGGGAGCCATAAGCATCAAAAATCCACCGTCGATCAGGCTGTCATGCCGTTTACCAAAATGATTGTTGCCATGGTAATTGTACCATAATAACTTTACAAATTGGCACACGCTTATTAAAAAAAACACAACATTGGAACAGGTGGGCATCCACCCCCGTTTTAATTCTGTTAAGTGGCTATGACTAAAGAGGCCAAATGAACAAGAACGGCTTCATTTCGATGGGTGTTTTGCAGATGGAGCTTTACTCCGCATGGATCAGGAAGCATGGGGTCCAGACCTCATCCACACCCCACTGAGCACCCGTCAGGCCTGGGGGCCTCTCCTTTCGCTCAGCCCTTTGTTTCACTTCATCCGCCCTCAATTGGCTAATTGTGCCCCCGTGAGGGCGTGATGCTGGAGGGCTGGGACCCAGCAGGCAGGAGGAGGAGACGGGACGAGCCGGTAGGTGCAAAAGGACAAGGCCCACAATCTGGATGGAAATGGATAATGGATAATGGATGCCATTGGCTTGGTTAGGGATCAGTCTTAGGAGCGCCAAGGTTTTCGATGACACAACAGAAACCTCTCCCCCCATCTGCTCAGTGTCTCCGCCGCACACCAGACATTCCTTGTTGCCACCGGTCCTCAAACACAAGAATCTCCTCCTGTGAATTCCTTGAATTCCGCCTCCAATCCCAGCTGAGATCCTGAGCCAGTTTAAACTACACCACTTTCTCATGCTATGTATATACATGTTTGTCTTTGTTATTTCTTTTGTCAAGGTGAACAGTTTTACACCTGTTGTGATGCCCATAGTCAAAATGGAGATTATTTGGGGAGTAATGGGGGGGGTCTATCAAAATGATATTTAAAGTTGACAAACATGTTATTTAATTCATGGCACATTTCAAACAGGATAAAAAAAGATGTCTCTATCGTACATATTATTCCCAAATAAAGTCCCATGGTGGTCTACTGGAAAGGCCGAGACTTCACCTCTCAATAGAAAAATAATGGATTATTATTTTTTAAACATTCCAGCATCTCAAATGTGAATATTTATAGTTTCCTGATCTTTGAAAATAGTAAAGTGAAGATTTTGGACTTTTGGTCGGACTACACAAGGTATCTGAAGATGCCACCTTGGGCTTTGTAGAAGTAATGATGGGCATGTTTTTGACCATTCTCTGACGTTTCATAGATTAATGAAGACAACCATCGACGGATTGATGGAAGCAATCGTTAGCTGCAGCAGAGGTAATTGGTGTGTTGCTCGTTTCTTTGTCCAATAACAGGCAGTGAAACTGGCTCTGTGTAACTCAACCAGCAATGGAACCTGTTACAGTATTTGCTTCAAGAAGGATGTTTTCAGTATCGCATGAAAAAACAGATATTCTCCTTTGTTGTAAAGAGACGTGTCCTCAGCTGCTCCGAACACAAGTGTGCACATACCAAAGCCACATTTGTGGTGCAGCCTGTTGGCGCTCCCTCCACAGCACCCCAGGGCCCTGAAGGTGTGACTCCTTCCTTTAAGACCACCTGCTCCCCGACTCTACCAGCTGGTCGGCTGCAGGAAGTAGAATAGCTGCAGCTACATGCGCTGCTTACTTTCACTCAAGACTCCTTCTATCAAGCTTTTATTATAAAAACTATTAATACACCAAGTACAAATGAAACAATAGCTTTTTCAGTCCACTGGTGCTTCATTAGGGCCCGAGCCGCCGACAACGTCGGCCTGGCGAAGGCCCTATTGAAATTGTAGGAATCCGTTATTATTCTGATCTATATTTTTATGGGGATGGAGCTTGTAGGGGTACTTGGAATTTATGAAAACTCACCATCTTTGCACCCCTCTCTCATCTGGTGGAGAAACTCTGCTGCCCAAATTTGCATATGTGTGTGTAAAAAAATGCCTCTCTAGCGCCCCCTACAAGTCGGACCGGCCACGCCCCTCGGCCAGTATGTCCGATTTACTTGAAATTTGACCCACATGTCCCAATCCGCTAGATCTAAAAAAAGCCTCTCCGACCCCTAAGCTCTGCCTGCTTAGATTTTCCGCCATTTTGAATTTAGTATAAAACCCATTTTTGCTATCTCCTCCTAGATGCTGGGTCCGATTACTACCAAATTTGTTGTGGATTATTATTAGAGCTACGTCATCAAAGTTATTAAAAGCTTGTTGATACCTCTTAGCGTTTACAAGATATGGACCAATAAACTTCTTAGGGGCGTGGCTTAATATCAATACACATAACTTCTCAACCTTTTCTCCCAAAATCCCAAAATTTGCAGCATATGTGCACATCGCATGCTGTAACATACCCTGAGAATTGTTATGCATTCAACCACTAGGGGGCGCTACAGGAGACCCGCGAAGTTGGCCTTTTTGCCACTTTTTGCCAATTTCAGCCTTCGTATTTTAACGAACTCCTAGAGAATTTATGCGACCAACTTCTCCTTTGGTCAGGATGTTCTTAAGACCTTTGTGATTAAAAGTTATCAAAATCTCGCGCTTTCATCGAAGAACCTTGACGTGGCGTGGCGGCCATTTTGCCTCACTGTTTTTGAAAAAATAAATTCGTATAAGTTGTTATAACTCCAAGGTACATTGTCCAATCCGCACAAAACTTCTTATGCATGATGATACATCAAGCTTGAACATATTTCAATTGAAAATAATTCAATACCTCATAGCGACGCCTACTGGCTAAAGGAAATGTCATTTTATACTTTTCTTTATACCTCCTAGCCTGGTGACCTGATGAGTTTCAAATTTGGTAAGGCTAGCCTTAAGACATTGATGATGCATGATCATGAATATTGTGCGCTTTTGTTGAACGCTGTTGCCGTGGCGACGCATCGTATTCATGAAACAGGAAGCTGACGGTTGAGTGTGTTGGGATGCTCAAAAACTCATGAAACTTTGTACATGTGTCGTAGGTCACAGGAAGACATAGTTCATATGTTTTTTGGCTTGTCAGTTTTAAATTGCCTCTATAACGCCCCCTACAATATTGTGTATTGTACCCAAACGGTCCCAAACTTCTCATGCTTGATACCACTCACGGCCTGAGGATGTCTACAAGCTTATTTTCACTAGTACTCACAGCGCCACCTGCTGGCGAAAGGAAATCTGCATTTTCTGACAAACTGCATCCCATTTAAGTGACTTTTACACTACGCGGTTCACGCTTGACACAGAGCAACACGACGCACGCGTTCTGTAGCGCCAGGCAGACTGTTTGGAAAGCGTCAATTCCAGCACCAGGCTGTCCACGCGGGATTAAACACATCTCGCTCGCGGACGCGCAGTCCGACGGTCGCGGACGTTCTCGGACGCGCAGGCCGGAGTCCCGCCGACGCGCGCATGGCGAGGGACCCGTTCATCGCTGCTCGCAGCTTTAATTTTTTCCGGTACGGTCGTGGCATGAGTCAGATGTGGACAAACTGCATAATTTGCATTTGAAAAAAGTCGAGTATATATCGCGATATATGTTATATATGACTTATAGTATTCTTGGTTTTATGATTTGTCCTTTGTGTCTTATTAAACGTTGCTGGTTGTTTGAAGGATCTTCAGATGTCTCACCGACGCCCTCATACTCAATATTTTATCTTTCTGGATGAGCCTGTATGTAAAAGTACTGTTTTCCCAACCCAAAACGTGCTTGTTTTAAACAAATATAGAATAATTCCTGACATAAATGGACGGGATCTGACAAGACATTAGCCTGCAGTGCAGCGCTTTGCTGTGTGATAAACCTTAGAAAAAGTTACTTATTTTTCGTGCGTTTTCCTACGAAAGCCAGCAAAGCGTGTCAATTTACGTTTGTTACATGCATACGTCTTTTCAAAATAAACATCCGACTTCACAGGAAACGTAAGTTTAGGCAACAAAAGTACTTGGTTAGGTTTAAAAAAATATCTTAAAATACTTATTTATGTTTCGGCAACAAAACCCCTCAGGTTTAGAAAAAGACTGTTCAGGTTAAAATAACTACAGAAGTGCCGTTACTGAAGTACGCAATTTATGTGACAAATAAAATGAATGCTGACTTTTCGTTTCATCCGGCTCACTGTTTGTCGGATCCATCCACCTCCCCTCCCTCCCACTGTGTGTGGGCTTCTGCGGTCTTTCTACTTCCTCGTTCATAACTACGTGGTTGATGTGATATGAAATGGATGAGACAGCCTACATGGATCTAGTATGTCTTTGGTCTGTATGCCCAGTAAAAACCATTCACGCAAAACACTGTGACTAGTGGCGTACGGTACTATAGTGGTATGAAATCTGAAATGTCAAGGTGCGTCTTTAGCAGCACTGCAGATTGCAGCATCTGTGTTACACACACACACACACACACACACACACACACACACACACACACAAGCCACAGTGGGACATCTGCTAGGCTGCAGATTGCACCACCAGAGACGGGGAGACATGGGAACGGGAAGAAGATGGCAAACTGTGCAGGACGGCTCAGCGTGATGCAAAGTCACAGTACCTTTACCTTATCATTGGTGAAGCTGTACACCCTACTGGTCCCTCAGTCACACACACACACACACACACACACAGGTATTAAACTCTGTGGATCTAATGAAACATTTATGGCTGCTCTGTCCAGTTTCAAGCTGCCTCATGTTAAATGCATGGACCGCTCTTCCACTTTCCACACGCACCCTCAGTCACTTATCTTAATATTAGCAGTCAAGGCCGACGTCTTATGTAAGACAGCACTAACCTAACGATGGCCTATGATGGCTTAGGTGACCATCACCTCCGCCTGATCTCCACATCTTCAAGTGCAACTACATTAGGGCTTACCTGATTATCTAGAGAGACATTATCCATTATTATATTATTATAACAAGATTTGGAACAACTAACTTTTATACAGTGATCTATTCCCACCATGCTGCTCAGAGTAATCCCACTGACTGCTCTTCTGTACAGCACAGAGTCTCTCACTAGCACGGTGCTAACGGAGGTTGCATTGGGTTCATTTATGGGACATTCAGGCTCTGAACTGTAAAAATGTGTATTGGGTGAAGGTAAATTACGACGTTATCATGTGTTCAAATGTTTAACTTCCTAACACTAGCTCTAAGCAGCTTACAACACATCATTAAAACTACTAATGCCCCCAAAAAATGTTATTAAAATAAAATTACAATCATTTATTTCCTAATCAAAATTAAAAGTATAATCTTTAAAATTTTTCCTTGTCAGACTGTCCAAATCTCCGTTTATTGTATTTATGTGAAATGTGACACAATAGACATGACATTCTAATACCAACAACGTTGTTAATTCAGTAACTGATCTCATCCTATCTGCCTTCCCAAGACTGTAGCATGGATTCACAGGACAAGGTGTGGACGGAGTCACAATTTAGATTTTATGGCATGGTATAATGCCATGGCATGGTATAATCACTTTCTGTGGTCTTTGCAACTAGAAAAGACAACAAAATGTCGGTTTCACGAGGATATTTTAAGAATATTTACATTTTCTAACATTTATACAATAGGATTCTACAGGAACATATCGTCAATTCAGTTTACATTTGAGATTTTAACTCAAACAGCTACTCAAAGAAACCATAAAGAAAACACTTCCATAGCCTTGGGAACAAAACTCCTTGTTTGTTGAGGCTCACAAGATCACAGCCTTTTAATTTGCTGTCATGTAATACGTTTTGGCTGTTATGATAAGAAAGAATATGTGTTGCTTGTGACACTAGGGCCAGCAGCCCGGCTGGAGGCTCACACTGGCAGCTTGGAGACATCTTGCGTCCGTCTATGTGTTGCACGATAGCACGCGCTCGCCTGTCTGTCTGCTCGCAGGTCAAGTGACCTCTTCATCATCATCACCATAATTTCGTCCTGCTAAGTATTCCCCGGGGCATTCAGCTGTGAACAAGCGCAGTGGGTTTAGACCCAGGAGGACGGACACGGTGACGAGTGTGACCGTCTCTGGGTTTCCAGTAATTACTTCAGGTTACATGTTACAAAATCATTACGAGGCACGACGCTGACGTGGAAGCGATACGCTAATTGGAATCACTTGTCCCCGACACACACTTTTAAGAAACTAAAAGCTACACACACTCGACACGACTGATGTGATGTTACGTGATGCTCAATCTTCACTTACGAGATGCACAATGTCCCATTAACGGCTGAATATATAATTTGTTTTTACAGTGCTTAAACAGCAACTTGCTGTTTAACTTTTTTACTAGATTTATACTTAACCTTTTCAGAAAATGGCCATTTACAAAGTTAGTGCTGGATTCTTTTTTTTTTTTGCTGGATTTAGTTTGTTGTTTCTAGCTAAAAGTAGGCGTGTTGAGCAATTTTCCTAAAAAAAAAACCTCATTCGAGTAATTGTCCCTGACACAGCATCGGTACAAATGTAGAGAATCTAGCTATTTCCAGTAATTTTGAATTGCATTTCACCATTTTGTCCTTGTGAATGCCCGTGATTATCCAGGCTACGAAAACTCCAGTCTGGCAGGATGTGGAGTCGGTTGGTTTTCAGGAAAAGGACCGGTGCTAACTTTCGTGCCTGGTTATGTTTTTTGTGCAGCTGAAGAGATGGCAGATTTATCGGCCTGATTGCGATATTCAATCCATGAAATCTTGTATGTTGCGTATTGAGTCTGTGTAGGACATCAGCATAATACTGAAGCGCATGGGGGGGGTGAGACGGGAGCCCGATTGCTACTAAGGTAGTTTGCCCACTGGATGTGATTATAAAGCAAGGCATGCTTTTGGGGCGGGGCTACATTGGGATTGACAGGTTGCTACTAAGGGGGCAACCTCCAGTTCTGCCGAGTGAAGCCGATGCTGAAGTGTCCTGAAACTTGCATTCTCTCTAATGTCCATCAGGGGTTGCAAAAAGAAGTCTATGAGAAATTAGAAAATCAGAGTATGCTTTAGGGCGGGCTTACTGTGAGCTGCCGCTACCAGAGACATATACGGTGTCTCTGTGTCACTCCTCCATATTCCATGCTGGTCCAGAGGTGAGTGGGGGGGCTTGTGTTGTGGAGGAGGAGATGGAGTACGACTCTGACGGTCTCTCTCTCTCACAGACTCACAGTGGAGATCTGTACAAGCTGGGGGAAATTAATAACTTCCTGGATGAAACGTTTGGAAAATCTGTTGAAGTTTTAGAGTATTTTCCGGACGCAAAAAAGTTTATTAAAAGTGTTTCGGCAATGCAGAAAGTGTTTGATATAGATGATTTAGATGAAAAGAAATGTTTCCATCAAAAGAGGCACCTGACGAGTCTCAGAACGCTAATAAAGAGGAATGAAGGGAAAGGTTCCAAAAGGTTAAGAACCTCTAAGTGAGTCTATGATGGATGTGATTTACTTAATCTTTCTATTACTGGTTCTTCTAGCGGTCTACGTCACCGCTCTTTTTCTTTTCTCAGTGCACAAGGTGAGGGTTTGTTTTTTTAATGTTGATGAGGTAACAGGAATGTCTATTGGACGGGAATGGCTGCTACCTCTGGTCTCTTACAGGGGAGGGTCTGATTAAATCCAGAGGGCAGTTGTCGACTTCTTTTGGTCAGGGCTTCACTGGCTGAGATCTGCTGTGCTGTACCTGCCGGTCCAGGAGGGAGGACAGGGCAGGGCCTGGTGGACATCGCATCACAGCCTGCAGACAGCTCAGAGACTGCTGTACAGCTTCGGCTGTACAGCAGTGTTAGATCCTGGGGTACTTCTGGCCCGATACGGGGCTGCTTACTGACTCAGCTCTCTATTAAAAGATTGTCGAGCTGGTGTTCTTGCAAGGGCACTCGCCTGGCTCTGCTAACTGCCGTTACTCCCGACGTCTACCCTGCTTCCTCCGGTCTGAGTGCACTCGGCCGAGAGGCCAGCCTGGCCCCGGGCGCTCCTACCAGTCGCGTCGGTTATGGCAGCTTCCCTCTTCTGGATCCGTGCTCTTGGTAAATGCCAGGTTAGGTTTTAACGGCTAGGATTACTTCTAAAACCGTAAGGGATTGTTAAGTGGATTCGGTCTCTAGGATAACCTTACAGAACTCAGTTGTTAGACATACAATGGATTTAACTTTTTACTGCCACGAGGAACTTTTACTACTTGAGCAAATAAATGCACTTGAGAAATTTACTTTAAATGCAGATTAGATATTTATTGCAGGTTATATTTAGTTAGTTAGCAAGGGTTGAGCTACAGCTCACATACAATTTTACTACACTTGATTCGTAACTTTAATTTTCTTCTTAGATTATACTCATTAGTTTTAGATGCCGAGACGGCTCGGTTGGAGCTGGATTTTCAATGGTGCGATGAAAAGGTTCTTTTGGCGTTGTTAGGAGCGAAGGTCCGGCCAGACCCTCGGTCCTCCTGCTTCCGCAGCGGAGTCCGTTCAACAGTCCTCAAGGCTCAGTACAAAGTCTTTCTAGGACTGCCGCGTTCCTCCGTTGTTCAGTTGTTAAAGTCGAGCAGTGGGGAGAGGAAAATCCCCGTCTTTCAATCTTTGTCCACGAACAGCGGTCTTCATTCCGTGAACAGAGACGAAGTCCTCGAATACTTCAGTTACGATCGTCCGTATCTTCTTCTCAGAGCGTCTGGACGGCTCGTGTAGAAATCCCAGCTTGCGGCTTGCAAGCGTCTCCTTTTATCCTTTATTTGGGCTGTCTGTTTCCCCCCCTCCTATTCTGAACACATGATCCTTATCCCACCCTTATGTGTGTGTGCTTATGTATGGAAAGTACCGGAGTTCTCCTCTTGCTTCTATGAGTCATCTCTTGCAACAGACTTTGCTGCGCGTGTCTGTTTTTCCGACCTACGCCCAAAACATCTGTTCCTGACTCACTGTTTCTGGAAGGTTCCATATTCCCCCATAACTCCTTTCATACACACACTTTTCACATCTCAACTCTGTTGCACAGATCATTATTATAATCAGTTTTTACATTGTTAAATTACTCTGTTTACATATTCGTTATATAATGATCATAAACCTTATCTTTTGATTCCACTTTAACTATTGATTTCTGAGTATATGCTTCATGCTTTTATATCCTGACTTTCCCCTGATCGTGTAGCATGTATCCAAGGCGGCTTCCTCTGTGATCTCAACTCTTCTCGACAACTGATACTGCCTGTGTGCTGCTGAGGAGGGCCCGACGCTTAGGTTGTGACAAACACCTGTTCCTACTTCAGCCCCAGTCAGTGGTTTTAACTGGTCTGACACCGTTCTACCAGTCCGTCTTACAGGCGTGGCAGGTCTTTACATTCCCTCAGAGAGCTGTGACGACACCACTGATCAACATCCGGTCCAGCAGGCTGCTGCTCAGGCTGGTGGAGGAGGTCTGTGCTTCCTGCACCCGTTTGCGGTGGGGCGATCTCCGCGGAGCTTCCATGATCTGGTAGGCTGATCTGGACCTCTCAACACCCACACACTAAAAATAGCAGCAGCAGCAGCAGGAGGAGCAGCAGTGTGTTCACGTCCTGGAGGCAGACAGCCTCCCAACAGCAGGTCTGGGGAACACATTTTACCCCGTAGCATTACAAGGTGTGCGTCCTGGTCTCACAACTGCTGATCCCTCAGATCAGCTGATCTCCACACTACAAACACAACCCTTTGATTGGTTCATTATGTTTCAATTAATGATGCTATTTGGTACTATTTACACACTTTTCTACACAAACTGTGTCGGTTTAATGTGTGATTAGTATTTTAATGCTAAAAACAGGGCAACATTTGTGGCTATTTAGGTTCATATGAATGTATTATGGGAAACAATTGCAATGGCATGTTGAATTTCTAATTGAATTATCAAATTATCAAATCAAAACTGATATCTGAATGGATTGCAGTAGTAAATGCGTATGTTCCGGATGCTCAATTATTATACAGCTACAAACCTGCAGAAGGGAAACTCAAAACATTCACAGCTCATAACTCAACACAGTCTTCATCTGTCTGTCTGTCCGTCTGTCTGTGTGTGCACAAATCTAGAGAAATAAAAACATTGTGTGTATTTAGTTGTCTACTCTGTGACGTGTGTGTGTGTGTGTGTGTGTGTGTGTGTGTGTGTGTGTGTGTGTGTGTGTGTGTGTGTGTGTGTGTGTGTGTGTGTGTGTAGGTGTGATGCTGTAGTTTATGCTGGAGGCTCTTGAACACAAACAGTGTGGAGAGACGGTCTCCTAGCAACCGTGGCCTTCGCAATTGCGTGACCCTTGGGTTCTGGCACATGGGTGGTGTGTCTGGAAACAGAAAACCTGCCACGGACAGAACTAACTC
Source organism: Melanostigma gelatinosum (assembly GCF_949748355.1). Taxonomy (NCBI): domain Eukaryota; kingdom Metazoa; phylum Chordata; class Actinopteri; order Perciformes; family Zoarcidae; genus Melanostigma; species Melanostigma gelatinosum. The sequence goes on from NC_136637.1 coordinate 4,702,629, forward strand.
CAACCACAGACTGCATGTAAAGATACAGCTGCTGACCGTCGTTAGCTTAGCTCTTGTCACAGCATGGGAAAGCACCTTGTTGTCAACAGATGACTGTGGACTTTGCTCTGTAACCAGTTATGGAATCAGCCAGCTAGCTAACTAGCAGACAGCTGACTAGTTAACTAGCTTGCTTATTCCACCATGCTTTAATGCTACACTGGTTACAGAAAATGAGCTGAACAGCGGCCTGGTGACCAGCAGCAGAACATGCTACCTCGCTAACTAGCTAGTTACCAGCCACCCGAAGTATCGACCGCTCTCTTCTCGGCGAGCTGCGTCAACCATAACAATCAACAACAATCGCCATTTTCTTTTGTAGTCAAGTAACCACAGAAAAAGATTTCAAAGTCTGTTCTACTCCTATTCAATTTCTGTGGGATCGTCACTCCTCAACCGCAGGGAACGCTGTTTAAATAGTTTAACACCTCAATGATCACACGGCATTTATGATCAGCATACTTGCCAACCTCCAGACATTACGGCCTCAATGATGCTGAGTAATCACTTTTAAGTGTGAAAACATCCCTAAATGTAGCATCCTGTTAGGTGGGCATCTGGAGAATATTGTCAATCAGCAAGGTTCCTTTTTTCAATCAAGAGTGTCTGTAAGCTCTGACTCTGTGTTCTGTTTGGTGGTTTATTTTTGCTTTACCATCATTTCAATCTGATGTTACAGCTGCATGAAACGAAGCATGAATGTGGAAACATGAATTAGTTTGGTAAAATGTGTAATTTAGTTAATAGTTGTGTCAGCAACAATTATTTATTCCACAACATGGAATGCAGATTTTTCAGCTAGCGGTCATGGCTTTAATGCAGGTGAGGCAGAATACAGATAAAAGACTTAATTCAGTTTTTGAAAATGTTTACACTTTATTTACATTCTGCAAATTGTCAAATCGTTTGAGAGGCTAGAGCCAGTTTGTTTGACACAACTTGTGCTTGACAAATATATATTTATTACTAACAATGTTTGTGATCAATTTCTGTATGTTGTCATTAACTAATCACTCCTGTGCAAGTAAAAAATGTCCACATACAACAGTTGGGCCCAAATTAGTGCAGTGTTTCCCAACTGTTGGGTGACGGCCCAGAAGCAGACCATGGGTCCATGCTGATGGATCAAGTCATCAAGGGATTTTCTTCTGGCCCGCTGCTTTAATGAGAACATATCTGAACAAATCAAACATATCTGAGTCAATCAACAGTTAGTATGGAGGTATGAGGTTTTTTTTGCAGCACTAACAACCAGCACACTGCACATATTAATAGCAAGCTACTTTTCCCCCTCGCTCTATCGATCGAGGGGGACGATCTGGAGTGGCTTTGTACTTCTTGAATACCAAGCAGAACACTTACGTCTGTGTGTGTTTGACCCCCGTGAACCCCCTCAGCCTGCACGTGTGAACCATTAGCCGGCGGAAAGAGGGCCACGACCTGGACGGGCTCCATTAAGAGGCCCGGCAGGAGGATGGCCCGGGTGTCCAGGGGGACATATCACTGGAGCGCTTTATCGGACGTGAAATACGGGAACAGTGCTGGCTTCGTCTGTCTTTTAAAGTGTTGGCTTTGTGTCACTCACACATTGATGTCCAGTATGGCTTCATTCAGACATGGACAGGACATTAACGTCACAGCCGCACACACACACGTCTTTCTGCAAGTCCAAAATAAGCACAGTCCTGCTGATGGCGGCACATGATGATGCCTTCAAGCTCTGTTTAGTAACAATGAGTAATGACCAAAGGTCAATTATAATGGCATGTGATATGTTCAATTGTAATCTTCTTAAATGTAGTTTTGGGGAGATGTTTTCACGGCGATATAAAATAAAATATTAGAGATGAATTATGACCTGTTGAACAGCTCATAATGCACCTTTAAACCACTGATGCAGAGTTTATTTTAATTAATAAAAATACAATCTTCCTCATCGTTTGAATTGTGTTTTTATGCAAAAAACAAACACTATAGATGACTACAACAAAATAAAAATGGGAACTTTTAGAATTTTTGACAGTTAACAAGGAGTTGTTGTTGTTATTTAACTGTTATATTTATTTTCCGGCACCGTAGTGCAAAAGTTAGTCCGGAGCCTTGCTGTCAACGACAGTCAATGATGATCAGAATGGGCAGGTTAGACTTCTCTAAATGTTGTAATAGCACAGAAGAAGACTGCTTCGTGTTCTCTCACGGGCCGCTTTGTTTTGCTGTTAAAGCAATAAATGCAAGGGAACCTCGCAACCGTGATCAATATTTCATGATATTAGAGAGGGAATTCTGTTGCTAGTTTTATAAAACAAGGATTTTTTTCATTTGTTTTGTGCATTAGAGAAGATGTACATAATACATTTAATAAAGTAATTTCTTCTCTCTTTCTCTCATAGTGGTAGCTATTTATTTAATGTTAGTATTTTGTTATTTTATTCCTAAATTGTATTGTTTAACTATTCTAGGTGTTTGCTTGTTTAGATTAGATTTAGATAGCTGAAGATGTGCAGAACTTCACAATCTGATTGAAGTTACTCTCGAAGGTCTCCATTTCGCTCTCTTTGGCTGCACCTAAATGGATGAGCGGTGATCTCACTTCCTAGAGATCTGGACAGTGTGTTTGTTTTGGCCATAGTAACCGATTCGCAACGCTGCCACAGACCGGAAAAGAATAGGAAGCCGCTTCACACACAGTTGCTTTAGCTCCGCCTACCCTCTCTGGGGGACCAACCACCATTGCGATACCAGAAATCAATCGATATCGACACCGGTGAAATTACACGATTCTCGATACCCAAGTCGACGTCACAGCAAAAAACAAAAAAAATCCCATGTACTTCAACACATACTAACATTTGCATACTGTTTTGTCAAATGTATCTTTACATAAATAAGGGCCATCCTCCCCCACACCATGAAAGGGGGACACACACACACAACACAGAGTTTGAGAGCTTGATAAAAAAAACTGCGTGTGTTCATTGAGCACGAATGAAAGTGTCCCGCTCCGGCTTCCCCGCCTGACGGGCGATGTTTCATTTGTTCTCCAGCAGCAGCGTGGCTAATTAAAATTGCCTCCTGCTTGTTAGCGCCCCCCCCCCTCCCCATTTCACAACAATGTCCTAAAATATGTAACAAAGGTAGAAGAAATGTTTACATGATACAGTACATTTACTCACACACTATATACTACATGGCAGATTTAAGCAAATGTACATACATGCTTACACGAAATTGACGTATACGTTTTTAACCAGACCTTCCTCTGAATCGTAAGCAGCCGAAATGTATAGAAACATAACAGTTAGGGCTACACAATTAATCTAATTTTAATCGCGATCACGATTTTGGCTGCCACGATTAAATGAGCATGATCGTCTGCGATATTGACGTTTAAAATGCATGCTCTGCTACATATCAGATCAAGCGCTTCCTCAACTAACAGTCAGCCGACCACCAGGGGGCGAACGAGGTGGGAGGTGTCATGCGCGCACCCTGCAGACTCCGCTATTAGTAGAAGAAGAGAGACGGACAACAGAACAGAGAGCAGACGGCCGTGACCGTGTGTCGTGTCGCTAAATCAAATATCAAATATATAGGAGCAGAAGGCGAGGAGCGTCTTATTTCGTCTTATGCGTCTTATTTCCACAGAAATAAGACGCATCATATCATCTCTAATACTTACTCTATATAACCATCAAATCTACATTTACAGTCATTAGTTATTAAAAAAAGCTTTGCACGTTTTTTTTGTGACAAAATACGCAAAATTCAACCAAAAGGTTGAAACTCTGAGAGCCAATCAAAATGACTCTGCTATCTTACAACCTTCACGTGTGGCGTCGGCCTGTCGCCACGTGTGCGTGTTTACGCTCTGTGTGCAGTCTGATCGTTTCTTTTTTGGATTAAATGAGAACACGCCCTCTTCCCGGTGAGGCAGCCTCCTGAGAGCAAAGACTTACAGCACTGATGGATAGCTGACCTTTAAAGCCTTTGTCATCCGGTAAGAAGGAAGTGTGAATACTTTAATCCAAAGTATCTAACATGTTAAGTGTGTGTGTGTACGGCACTATGTGTCAAACTCGATGGAGCCCTTAGCTGCTGCAGAGGTCACACTGCAGCCACCCTTCCCGCTACACATCATCGCCCCACCAACAGAGCTAATCAATATCCATCCAATGACGGCACAGGATGCCTGTGGTGTAAAGGAAAAAAAGCAAGGCTGATCATTGCACCGTTCCTGCCTCTGATACCTCGAACTGACGATACGTCCGCAGAACTCCATAAACCTGCCTACTGTACATTTACATACATTTTCTTTATGCTGACAGACCAAAAAAACTAAACCATGATGCAATGTGACTTTGTTTATAAATGATCTAAAACAAATTGCTTTTCATTAAGCAGCAACATGAGTTATTCTCAGAGGGACAGCTCTGGTTGTGTGCGTGGCGCTGTCCCCGGTGCTGAAACTCAGCGGAGGAGATTGTTGGACAGAACGTCTCAACAGAGCCAGGGCTTCTATTTGACATGTCTGCATAGGCTGCAGTCTATTTATGTATTCATGTGTTTACCTTTTGATATGAGCCATCGCTGTAATGTATTTCATGCGATTTCTGCACTTTTTGTTTCAATAAAAAGGAAAATCAGATTTGTCCTTATCTCGCTTAAGACAGTAACAGCAAAGTAAAGTACAATGTGCATGAGTAAATAGGGGTTTGAGGAAAGTTTGACAGCTTGTGTTGTGGTCGAAGTAGAAAAAGAAAATGATCACCTTGGAGGACATTTTTAAGGGTGTGTTTTAAGGTGTTCCTAATATTTATGTATATTTGCATGCACCAACTTCCGATTCTGCAGAGTGAAGCTAATGTGGAAGTGTCTTAAAGCTGAATTCTCTCTAATGTCCAGCAGGGGTCGACTCCTCTGGTTGTATAGAAGTCTATGAGAACATGACTCTACTTCTCTCTTCATTTATTCCCTCAGTAAACATTGTAAATATGAGTTTATGGTCTCAATCTCTAGTTTCAAGTCTTCTTCAATACAGCATGATGTTCATTTAGTAAATTATATAATCAATTAATTAATTAAAAATCTGAATGCCATCCCTCATTTCAGACTCACTGTTTTTTATACCTTTAGCCCACACGTGTCAAACTCAAGGCCCGCGAGCCGAATCCGGGCCGCCACGTCATTTTATGTGGCACGCGAATCCCCTCGCAAAAAATAAAAGTTTTTTTTGTTTTTTGGAAAAATAATTAAAAGTTAGACTTGAAAATAAAAGTATCCCCATGGTCGAAATTATGAGATAGAAAGTTGAAATTATGAGATAGCATGTGTACCGACATTAAAACTATCACAACAGGTGAACAGGAGAGGGAACAGCCCGTAAAGCGGTTTTCCAACAAGTGATTGAGTTGAAAAAGATCGACAAATAATCCCAAAATGTCCACAAAGAGAAAAATTGATGCAGAGGGAAGAAAATGTAATGAAAGCTGGGAAAGCGAATACATGTTTGTGCTTCAAGGTGTGTTATGAGGCAGTGTGATGAAGGAATACAATTCACGTCGGCATTTTGACACCAAACACGGAGCTAAATTTAGCCTCGAAGAAAAACATCAAATTGTCCAATAATTAAAAGGCAGACTGCAATCACAGCAGAACATATTTACACAGCTACAGCCCAGTGCATGCTAAAAGTATGTGAGCAGAGCTCTGACCAGATACACACTTTTACAAATGTCAGTTTGTGAAGAAACACCATCGTAGACCGAGTTCATGAACTAGCAACACAGCTAGCTAATAGACGAGCAGGTGTGAGGGTTTTAAGTTTTATTTCATGCATTAAGTGTCTGTGAGATGGGGTTTGAGGAATGTGCTGGAGTGGGGGTGGTGTGAAAGTGGCAGGGAGATGTGTGAAGTTTAGGACAATGGGGCATAGGCCCAGGTGGGGCTTGTTGGACTTCAGCCACAGGGAGCCGATTTCTCTCTGTGTCCAGAAGTTGTGGCCTTAACACAGGTACTTGTGTTTTTAATTAGCTGTTGATGAAAGCGCCTCTATCCATGTTTATCAGACCTGACTCTCAGTGAGGAGCTCTTGGATGTAGCTGCCATGCACAGAACGACGACAGGGACATTATTGATGCAGAGAGGTGACGAAAATAGCTTTGAACAAAGTTAATGTAATAACTTGCGTTTGATATTTGTCTTTGTTATTTTCTTTAATAGTTTGATCTTTGATAGAGTAATGTGGGTTTCTTAACCCTCAATTAAAATGATTTATGTTATAAGAAATGTGTTTAAATATTATTTTTTATTTATATAACTGCATGTACAATATTTGTACACTTGAATAAACAATAATCAAATGCAGAGACAGTTATTTAACAATATGTTTGGGAGAAGTTAGTTGTACAGTCTTACAGTTACAACCGGCCCTTTGAGGGCGACCGTGATGCTGATGTGGCCCAGAGTGAAAATGAGTTTGACACCCCTGCTTTAGCCTATGTCTTAATATAATCAAAAAATTTAAATGACAGAATTTTAACAAAATGATAGACAATGAGAAAGCCTAACGCAACCACTGATATTGGTTGCAAATATCTGTTATCGATTACGATCGGTATCAGCCCTATAAACAAAGCACATCGGTTGATCCCAAATTTGGACCCAAACTGCCATCCTGGGTCCAACATGCCGACAAGTAGGGTGGAGGGTAAAGGAATTTGCCCTCCGGTAAGAATATTGACCGGACCGCACTGACCGATAGATTCTAAAGATGCAACGATTGATCGGCTGCCGATCGAAACAGGCCAGTAACGCCCAGCAATACAGACGGAAGCACACCCGAGACACTGCTAAAAGTGAGGAAAAAAAGAAACACGACCAGCCGTTCATCCATGTTGTATACCCAATGCTGCTTGTTCTCTAGCGCTACCACTCTGGCCCACACACACAGATTTGGAAGCCTCTGGGGGCAGCCCTTCAGACAAACACATCTACACCATAATCCTATTAGAGAGAGAAAGTGTTCTCCCTCTCTCTCGCTCTCTTCATCTGTCGATATTTCCTCTATTTCGCTCGCCCCTCCCTCCATCCACTGTCAATGCCACTGTCAATATACTGCTAGCTCCGCTCACTGTATCCTATTCTAATTCAACGGGGCCGTGCTGCAGCCATCAGTGTCCGACGATATCGCTCAACAGATGTGTGGGAAGTCATTCGCCGCGGATGGAGGCAACACGCTATTCAGCCTGTCAGTATCCCCTCATAGCTTTGTTTCCTCTCCATCCTCTGTGTCCCCCTCCCCCCCTTTCCTCTTGGCCCTCTGCCAACACACAGACGAGGTAGCGGCGAAAAATATTAGAGCCGCAACCACTTCAGCAAATGACTGTACACTGACGGATGAAATGTGACGTGCGACTGGCATGTTTGAAGTATCTGCAGTGGCGTGCTGCAGGTCTACAGTGTCGGGAAATCAGCATTTAGTGAAACAGGCTTTTTTTTAAATGACGACTGGGTATTGGACAGTAAAGGTCAAACATCTCCCGTATGATTCAATAACGATTCAATGGTTCAAAACTCCAAACATTTAAATGAAAGCGTTGTCGTCTGTGATGTGTTTTATGACGACCCCCTGTGAGGGCCACAAGCACAAACTCTTGTGTTGTCCTAAGGACAGAAGAGGTGCGGAAATGTCTCGATTCTCAGACATCGCGATCCAGATGTGAACGATTCCACATCAATGCAGTGACGGAACATAATCGGGGGTTTTGGTTTTAATTCAGCTCAGTTATGAGTCTTTACTGCGGCTAGTTGGTGTGTATACGACGCAGAGAGCTGGTCATTAACAAAGTGCTGTAAAACCCCTATTGAGACGCATAGTCCAAATGTATAAATGCTCCTTAAACCAGATTAATATCGCCATATCTCACATGTCTTAATCAGCTATTGCTCGTTTGGAACAAGGCCTAAATCAGAATAAGCAAAAGATATATGATATTCACATGAGCCATATCAGATTCGGAATATTGTCATATTGGGAATAACAGTGGAATATGGGTGTGCAGGTAAACATAGTCATTGTTAGGAGGCTAGCAGAAAACGTGCATGCAGGCTGTTCTGTCTGGAGGTGCAGCGACTTAAACCAAGCTGGAGTCGAAGAGCCATAAAAGAGCAGGAGGAGCTGAGACAGCATATGCCAATACATCATTTAAATGGGTACATTAAAAAAATAGTACGTTTAACTGGCTCGAGCTTCAGGTGCCGACTAGCAACGTTTAAAAGGACGCGTAGACTAATTCAGCTTCAACAGCCGTCATGAAGGTGTTTCTGTAGCACAGACTGAGTGTGGATGCAGAGAGGTCAACAACAGCAGGTCAATAGTTCACCCCTCTGGGAAACACTGCATTGACTCCCACTGACGGAACAGCACGGGCCACATTACACTCTTCTTGATGTGCGTTAACAATAGCGATAGCATGCAGTGGATAGAAGGAGCATTCTGGTTCATTACAACCTGGGTGCATGTTTCTTCAAGATTTCTTTTCTTAACGAAAGTTAAAAATGAAAGATAGCACACGTGAAATGTGACGTCTGCATTTAAACCATTCTAAGCATTTAGGAGCAGTGGGCTGCTGTAAAGCCCCCAGGGACAACAAGAGGTGCAGTGTCTCACTCGAGGACACGTTAGCATGCAGAGCACGAACCGCCAACCTTGTGATTGAAAAGGATGACCCAGACCCTAATGAAAGTCGTCTAAGCATCCGTCTTTTCTTCATTTCTCCAAGTCACCTCCTGGACCCCCAAAACCAAAGCAATGTTACAATTCTGAGGACATTTCCTAACCAAGTCCACAGCCGTGAGATGAGGAAACCCTCCTGTGTAATCGATGAACGGACAGAGCGGGTCATTTTGTTAGGATATAAATTGAATTAGCGCCATTTAAAAGGTGTCATTTTTATGGCGGGTTTCACAGGAGGCTAAAATTTCTGGATGATTCAACATAATTGCAGACGATTGTTTTCTGATGAGACCACATGTGGAATAGCTCTGAGATCACTATTGGTTGAGGACAATGAAGACAGGTAGAACCACTGACTTCCTGATGTCTGGATGAAGAATTGGAGGCTCAGGCTGCAGCCATGTACAAACTGTTGTCCTTCAACGGTTTGTTCAACGGTTTGTTTCATGAAGGGTGATGAGGGAGAGCGAAACGCAACCACCCCGAGGTGCATTTCAACATGTTATTAAGCCGACAGCCTGGTGTGCTGCCATTCGCTAAATGCATTTCCATACATACACATATGGGTGGTCACTGCCTCTATTAACACACACATGTAAACAGATGTGGAGGAAATTAACTGCAGAGTATCTGAGGAGTGCAAAGTAACTGATTAACAGTGATGCTGGAGTTAGTTAGTTACCAGGTGTTACGATCAGGATTTTTGGGGCCGATCAATGATCGCCGGAAGCTACGTCAGCCAATCACTGATCACAGGTTCTATTTGAAGCCTTCTATTTATCGTACCATTAATTATTTCCATAACTATTCTTAACAACGTGGTATAATGAGTATTGAAATTAAAAGATGCTAAAGTATTATGGATTTACACTTTGCTAAGTCCCGCCCCTCGAACACAGCCTGGCCAATCAATCGTCCAGCTCCAACCAGGGTCCGACAGCAGTCCCTGGTTTCAGGCTGGTGAAGTGTATTTGGAGCTGGTCAAGGTTTAACGGAGACAGAGATGTTGGAAGGAGATATACGTTTCTAAAATGTTACGTTTCTACAATAAAAATCTGTGGAGCTAACATTGTCACATCAACCTTCTGGTGACTAGCAGCCCCCATTTGGGGGCTCTCGGTCTCAGCCCCCCTGAAAATATTGTTCGGAAAATGGACTTATTCTTCGCCAGCATTGTACATGTGTACTTTTTTTGTTACCGGATTAAACTGCAACGTATGGGCAACACTATCATATTACACATACACATACACTTCATACACACTCCAAACACAACTATAGACTACTAATATAAGCATCTAGAAAATATGCCATAAAAGCATGAAATCCTGGGCAGAAATCGCTGTTATATGTACTGCAATTCAATATTTGCACCACGAAGCTAGCGGCTAGCCGGCTAATCCGCACATCGTTTAGCATTAGCATTAAACACAGAACGCATAAATACCTTTGGTTTTTCTCTCCGTGAAACCAGTAGAAAGCTGTGAGTGGACAACGGTACGATGGCAGTGGTCTTCACCGGAAAAAATCCTTGGTTTTTGGTCACGTTTTATGAAAAATTTGTACAATAACATCGAAAATGCTCCGGTTCAGAGCGACCGTCATGGAGGCCAACTGCATCCTGTTTACTTCCGAGCTGTTTCCGGTAGAAGGGGGGGTCCAACCCACCTCGGGCCAGCGGTCAGACTTTCGGCCAATGGAATTTTACGCTCTGGGATACGCGGCACTTCTTGCAACTTTACTCGCTGAAACTTCTGTCAATCAACACCCGCTTCGGCTGAGCTACAGCCCCATACACACAGACCAACTGAGAAAATCCTATAGATGACAGCCAGAAACAGGCTATGCTCTGACCCTTGCTCTCAAAATCATTTCAAATGGCTGTATTTGGATGTATTGAATAATATGAGTGATAAAAAAGTGAAATATATAGTTATATAGTATATCAAATTAGAATAGAGCATGAGAGAGAAATAAGAATTCGGCTTGAAATTCTGTACTCAGACCTCCTATTATGCTGGCCTGCTTCACTCAATCTACGGTAAGTCAAATTAGCTTAGGGAGACCACAAACCTGTTGTGCTATGTCACAGGAGTATTTTTAGGCTTCACTCTGCATTATTTCAAAAAAGATGTTCAATGAAAGTGATTTTTTTCAGGCGAACCTGAAACTTTTTTCAATTTGAGCTGTGTGCCATCTTCATTCACTATTAACCAGTAACATATGCACAATATTTACACAATTGAACGCATCTCACAAGTGTGACCTGTATTAGACCATCAAAATTATTAAAATAGACCTTGTAGTTAGAGCTGTGGACTCTCTTTGAGTATGGGTATGCAATTTTCGAGCAGAGGCAAGGCAAGGCAAGTTTATTTGTATAGCACATTTCAACAACAAGGTAATTCAAAGTGCTTCACATAAAACCATTAAATCATCAAAACATAAGGCAAAAGAAAAGGAGATTTAAAAAGAAATAAAATTCAGTAGTAAAAAGTAAAGGAGATTTAAAACATACATTGAAACAATAATCGATGTCTCCCTGAGACATTACGCTGCACGCAATCAACCATACACTGCCGCAATTCTGCAATTACTCGCAGACAAACCACATCTGGAAAAGATCTCTGCCGATCTGCGTTTTATAGTGTACGCCTTGCACGAACTCGGTCCCGGAGGAAATGGCGATATATTGTGCAGTCCTTTTAAAACCATTAAAAATATCAAAACATAAGGCAAAAGAAAAGGAGATTTAACAGCAATTAAGAACAGTGTAAGAAATAAAATACAGTAGTAAAATGCAGAAATGCAGGAAATTGATTAATATATTAATTGAATGTGGTTCAATTAAAGGCAGCAGCAAACAGAAAAGTCTTCAATCTTGATTTAAATGAGCTGAGGGTCTCAGCAGACCTGCAGCTTTCTGGGACTTTGTTCCAGATATGTGGAGCAGAAAAACTGAACGCTGCTTCTCCATGTTTAGTTCTGACTCTGGGAACAGATAGTAGACCGGTCCCAGACGACCTGAGGGGTCGGGATGGTTCATAAGGTAGCAGCAGATCAGAGATGTATTTTGGCCCTAAACCATTCAGTGCTTTGTAAACCAACAGTAGGATTTTAAAGTCAATTCTTTGTTGGACAGGAAGCCAGTGCAAAGACATCAGAACTGGGGTGATATGATCCACCCTCCTGGTCTTAGTGAGTACTCGAGCTGCAGCTTTCTGATGGACTTTTTACAGAGACCTGTAAACACACCATTACAGTAGTCCAGTCTGCTGAAGATAAATGCGTGGACAAGTTTTTCCAAATCCTGTTGAGATATAAATCCTCTAATCCTTGATATATTCTTCAGGTGAGAGTAGGCTGATTTTGTAATTGTCTTGATATGGCTGTTCAGGTTGAGGTCTGAATCCATAACTACACCTAGATTTCTGGCTTGGTTTGTGGGTTTTAACATCAGTGACTGAAGCTGAGCGGTGATTTTCAATTGTTCATCCTTGGTACCAAAAACAATTACTTCTGTTTTATCTTTGTTTAATTGAAGAAAATTCTGGCACATCCAGTTGTTGGTTTGTTCAATGCAGTTACCCAGCCCTTGTATGGGATTATAGTCCCCTGGTGACATAGTTATGTAGATTTGTGTGTCGTCTGCATAATTATGATAACACACTTTGTTGCTTTCCATAATCTGAGCTAGTGGAAGCATGTAGATGTTGAACAGAAGAGGCCCCAGTATTGAACCTTGGGGAACACCACATGTCATTTTAGTCAGCTCTGATGTGTAATCAGCCACAGACACAAAGTATTCTCGGTCCTTCAAGTAGGATTCAAACCAGTTAAGTGCTGTGCCAGAGAGTCCCACCCAGATGTTTAGTCTTTCTAGGAGTATGGCATGGCCGACCGTGTCGAATGCAGCACTGAGATCCAGTAACACTAAGACTGAACTTCTGCCATTGTCTATGTTTAAGTGGATGTCGTTGAAAACCTTAACAAGAGCAGTTTCAGTACTGTGGTGCTGTCGAAAGCCTGACTGGAAAACATCAAAGCAGTTATTTACGGCCAAGAAGTTGGTCAGCTGTTGGAAAACCGCTTTTTCAATTATTTTACTTAAAAATGGGAGGTTTGATATTGGCCTATAATTTTTCATCGTTGCGGAGTCTAAACTAGCCTTCTTTAGGAGCGGTTTAATAACTGCAGTTTTTAGGGCTTGTGGGAAGACACCTGAGAGAAGGGATGTGTTTACAATATGTAAGAGATCAGTGGTCATGCAGTTTGAAATATTTTTGAAAAAGTGTGTTGGTAGAATATCCAAGCAGCAGGAGGGTGATTTCAGATGTTGTATAATGTCTTCTAGGCTTCTACGGTCGATTGAATGAAATTGTGTCATGATATTTGAATGGATGTTATTCAGAGATCGGGACAACACATATCCTGTGGTTGGTGTGGAGGCACTGACTGCTTGTCTAATTTTCTGAATTTTGTCAGTAAAAAAGGAGGCAAATTGATTGCATGCCCAGGTGGATTGGAGCTCAGCAGCTACCGACACTGGAGGGTTTGTTAGCCTGTCGACGGTAGCAAATAAGGCGCGTGTATTGTTCTTGTTTTTGGTTATGATGTCAGAGAAGAATGACTGCCTTGCATTTCTAAGTTCCAAATTATAATTAAGAAGTCTCTCTTTATAGATGTCACAGTGAACCTGGAGATTCGTTTTTCGCCACCTGCGCTCAGCTTTCCGACACTCTCGTTTCTCTATTTTGACCAGCGTAGCATTTCTCCAAGGAGATCTTTGCTTACCCGAGACAACCTTCACTTTAGTGGGTGCAATGGCATCAATAATATTTTTTACTTTAAAATTGAAGCCATCTACAAGCTCATTGACTGAGAGGCAAGAGAGGGCTGGTGTGGAGGAGAACTTCTGAATAAATAGTTCACTGGTGTTTTCAGAGATGTAACGCTTTGTCACAACCTTGGTTTGGACATTTGTGTGCAAGGAGATTGCATTTTTTTTGTTCAACCAGAAACAGTATTGCTCTCACTAACTACACCGGACTCCTTTGACAAAAACGGTAATTTTACCGTATCGTAAAACACACTAAACATAAACAAAATACAACTGCCTTGGTTCATCTTTCCACTTCTTCAACAATCACCAACTCTGGTTTGGTCAAAAATAAACCTTAATCATTTTATTCATTCATTCAGAGCTGGATCATACATTTCCCATAATTCCATGATAAGTATTTTTGTTGTCCCGCTTCATATAGCATCATATCACAGTGTTTTCAATAATAACGATAACAATGTAAACTCTCAGTAAAACATTGTATTGTAATGCATTGTAACTATTTCAAGTTATGCATCAGCTTGTTACAAACTACAGGGCTGAGGGAAGAACAACGGTGTTTAGTCAAAGTACTAAACCCTTTTTTCACCCTGTTATTCTTGAGAATAAAAGGGCCAAATGTATTTCCACTGCAATCACAAAGAGTTGAAGTGGAATTCCTATTAAGAGCTTCTTTAAGAGCTGTTTATTAGAGGCCTCATTCCAACAATCATGTTGTGATTTCTCCATTCACAGTAGCTCGACAGACTGGAGCACAACCACAACTCATGGTGAGTTTAGGCTTCGGGCAGCAGCTGCATTAAGACATACATTAACCTACTAGAGGTCAGCTGATTTGGACCTGGCTGATTATCATCTGTGATATCAGCATTTCTACGATTATTTAATTGTTTTTTTTTATCCGACTGCATATAAATTAAAATAAATTTTAAAATGTGCTAAATTCGCTCTGATGCCGCCTGTCTCTGTCTGTAGTCTCACTCAATGGCCCACCCACAGCACTATCTCATTGGTTACACGTACCGAGTAATAGCCAATCAACAGAGAGCAAACGTGAGGCGGCAGATATTGCTGAAGTTAAATATCGTCGGCCTCCTTGATTACTAATAATCGGTATTGGACCTGAAATAACAGTTGATTCATATTTCCAACTTGAGTGCAAATGAAAAAGTTCACTGAAAATTGGTGAAATGCAATCTGAAAATGACGTCCAATAACCGAGGACCAGAAAAAGGGGAGTCACCAAAAGTTATGAAACTTTAAGGTATTTTTGCTCTAACTTCAAATGAATGTGCGTCATATCCAGGCGCCAACCTCCGGTTCTGCTGAGTGAAGCTGATACTGAAGTCTTAAAACTTGCATTCTCTCTACTGACCATCAGGGGGCGACTCCTCTGGTTGCAATGAAGTCTATGAGAAAATAACTCTACTTCTCTCGTGATGTATTACCTCAGTAAACATTGTAAACATGAGTTTATGGTCTCAATCTCTAGTTTCAAGTCTTCTTCAATATAGCATGATGTTCATTTAGTAACTGATGGACCATTTACAGTTAAATTGACCATAAAGCAGGGTACACTGAAAAAAAAGTTGTTGGCCCTGTAATTATTACCTCGATTATTTTTGTAAATTTTACAAGAAATTATCATTTCAGTGCTTTTACTTTAAAATATCACCTTTTACTTTATGTGTTACTTGGTATTTGTTTGTAATTATGTGTCCTCATTTTTATAAGTAAATTGTAATCATTCACACCAAGTAATATCTACTAAACTACTGTATTGAATGCACTACCTGACACAACAAAGTAAAATGTACTTGGGTAATATGAGTAAAACCTGGCAACCTATAGCGCGTACTCGGGGTGACGTCAGGGGAGATTTCGCGCTCCTTTCTTCAATGAGACGACGGAACAGCAGAACCTGAAGAAGGACGGCTGAGTTTCACCTGAGGAGAGGAACTTCATGGACGGGAGCCATTGGGGTATGTTATATGTTTAATGAATGCTCTACGTTGCTGTTGAGCCTTCGGTCAAGTCGGTGTTTGAGTTGTGAATACGGAAGAGCAGCGTCAGTTAACGTGCTAGCTAGTTAGGCTATCATGCTAGCTAACTTGGGGCAGCATTACAGACATGGCTCACGGCGCTACATTTTGTGGCTGTTTTTGGTCGCGACTTTACAGGGTTCTCTCTTGAAAAGTTATTGGCCTGGGGACACGGTGCTCGACCGGCTGCGCTCTGTCGACGTGGGGGGAGGGGGCTGAATTACTTCAGTTAAGTGAAGCCCACATCTGCCACACAGGTGCTTTGCTGTGCTGAGTCACGCACACAGCGCACGGTCTCTCACATTCTCAACTGCAGCCGAGGTCGAATGAGGGAAATGTGACAAGACAGGGAGTCATAGCTGAGCAGTAACGAGCACACTTTGGTCGTGTGCTAAACGTAACAATATTTTGTCACTATCATATTCTGACATATTTTTACAGTAACTTATATTTCTGTCATCAGTTTTAAACTTGTCTCTTATGTCTCTATCCAATGCGGTGTCCTTGATGATGAAGGCTATGGGCATGAAACAAGGTTCCAGTACTGTGTTGAGTTAGTGTCACATATCAACATGACCAGGCCTGCTGTGTATCTCAGTATTAACGTTATGGTGACTTGTTTATGTGCTGTTTTTTTGTGTGGGGATAAAACATGCTATCGATATGAAGACTTAAGTCAAATTCAGATTTAATGTTGTGTGTTTATGTTTTAACATAATTCTCTATATATTTCACAGGATATTAAACAACGTTGATGCTCAGCAAGTTGACATCAGCAAGTTGACGCAAGGTAAAATCAACTTAGTAGTGTTATAGTTTAACTTGACATATACATTTTGTCGAGAAGAGTTGAGCTCACAGAGAAAGCCGCCTTGGATACTCAGACACGTTCAGGGGAAAGTCAGGATATAAAAGCACAAAGCATATACTCAAGAGAAGAACTCCGGTACTTTCCATACATAAGCACACACACATAAGGGTGGGATGAAGATCATGTGTTCAGAATAGGTGGGGGGGGAACAGATAGCCCAAATCAAGGATAAAAGGAGACGGTTGCAAGCCCCAAACTGGGATTTCTGCACGGCCCGTCCAGACGCTCTGAGAAGAAAATACGGACCATTGCAACTGAAGTATTCGAGGACTTCGTCTCTGTTCACGGAAAGAAGACCGCTGTTCGTGGACAAAGATTGAAAGACGGAGGTTTTCCTCTCCCCACTGCTCGACTTTAACAACTGAACAACGGAGAAATGCGGCAGTCCTAGAAAGACTTTGTACTGAGCCTTGAGGACTGTTGAACGGACTCCGCTGCGGAAGCAGGAGGACCGAGGGTCTGGCCAGACCTTCGCTCCTAACAACGCCAAAAGAACTTTTTGACCGAACCATTGAAGATCCAGCTCCAACCGAGCCGTCTCGGCATCTAAAACCAATGAGTATAATCTAAGAAGAAAATTAAAGTAACGAATCAAGTGTAGTAACATTTTATGTGAGCTGTAGCTTAACCCTTGCAAACTAACTAAATATAACCTGCAATAAATATCTAATCTGCATTTAAAGTAAAATTCTCAAGTGCATTTATTTGCTCAAGTAGTAAAAGTTCCTCGTGGCAGTAAAAAGTTAAATCCATTGTATGTCTAATAACTGAGTTCTGTAAGGTTATCCTAGAGACCGAATCCACTTAACAATCCCTTACGGTTTTAGAAGTGATCCTAGCCATTAAAACCTAACCTGGCATTTACCAAGAGCACGGATCCAGAAGAGGGAAGCTGCCATAACCGACGCGACTGGTAGGAGCGCCCGGGGCGAGGCTGGCCCCTCAGCCGAGCGCACTCAGACCGGAGGAAGCAGGGTAGACGTCGGGAGTAACGGCAGTTAGAAGAGCCAGGCGAGTTCCCTCGCAAGAACACCAGCTCGACAATCTTTTAATAGAGAGCTGAGTCAGTAAGTAGCCCCGTATCGGGCCAGAAGTACCCCAGGATCTAACAATTTGAATTCTTAGAAAAACACCCCGATTCATTTTGAAGGCCGTAGTTTGTGTTGCTGCTCAATAGTACATTATACTGGCAGGACTACTGCATTAATTGTTTTAGCAAGGTACCTCATCTTGATCATGTTTTTTTATTGTCTTTTGTTTCAGATCAATGAGGAGTTCAGAAGTAGAACCACAGTTCATCTGGAGCGAACCTTTTTGTCGAAATTCGACAATTGCACGACCAACTTTCTGGAGATACTTGGGACAAAGGGCGGAGTTGCAGGAACCAAGACCCATGCTGGATTCACCCAGCCTGGTAAAGTTTAGATATCACATATTAATATTATATAAAATTATGTTGGGCTCATATACACTGAGAATAGATACATAATGACGCATTTGAACACATTCAATATTTTTGTTAGTTTCCCCCACTATTGTCCTTTTTTGAGAACACTCAAACATCAGTAAATTTGAATTTCAAAGATGTCATTGAAGAGGACTATGCTCAACATGTCATGAAGATCCTTGTCATCCATGGAAATGCAACACAGAAAGGCTTCACTCCTGACAATGTCATCGAGGGAAAAGAGGTTCTTGATGACTGTCAAAGTGTGGCAAAGGCTTGCCTTCTGCTCATGGGCTTCATCTGTGTATCTAAGTGTTGTCAAGCAATACCCATCGTTTCAAATTAAAAGTGTTTGTTAAATGACTCAGCGTTTGTGTCCTTAAATTTGTTATTGGCAGCACTGATTTAGAAATGTTTTGTCTGGCAATGCCAACCAGATTATATATGTTGGTATTGGTGTGTGTCAGTCAGCAGTGACCTCTTTCACAGTTCACAAGTAAAGCTGCTGTAGTTTAAAAGAAGATGTTTCATGTTTTGTAGAAGCCTTATGTTAAGACAATTTTATTAAATAACAGTAGCCCAGTTTAGAAAATGCAACAGTCATATTTGAATAGTTGTGTAGAGAAGTAGTAGATAAGACATATTGTGTAAATATTACTTAATATTTCTCAACAAAAAAGTAAAGAAAAGCTAGTTAAATATACATGAAACACCTAATTGATTTCTACTGGGGTTTGTAATTAGATCCAACGGTAGCCTGAGTAAAGATTACTATAAAAGGCTAAGTACATTTTATGTCTAAGGGAGAAATTTGCAAGTAAAAGTTACTTGCATACTTTGTATATCAAACAATTCTTACTAGTAAGTAAACTTAACTTGAGAATTCCTGAGTAAAAATGACTCACAATTTCCGAGTGCAAATTGTTACCTAGCTTTTTTCAAGTAAATGTTACTTTTTTTTCAGTGTATGCTTTAGGGTGAAACTTACTGTGATTGGCAGAGACGTATCCGGCGACTACATCGCTCCTCCACATTCTAAATATGGTAACTTCCGTTCATTGGTTGCCAAAATAAACAATGTAATCCAAGATGGTGACAGGAAAATTGCCAAACTCAAGCTTCAAAACATCTGTCCACAAACCAATGGGCGACATCACGATGACTACGTCCACTTCTTAAATACAGTCTGTGGTCATTTTCGCACATAACCAAGCAATGTACCTCTGCTGCTTCTTGCAAACCAAAGATGCTAATACATTTAGAGTTGTGAGGTTTCTTGCTACATTTTGTTGTCAGAAAAAAAAAAGCAATTCACTAAATAAACTCCCAAAAAATCCAGCTTCCCTTCAAACTAATAAAAGCATGATGGCTGTGTCTCAAACACACTGTGATTTACCCTAAGCCACCCAGCCATCACTGGTCAATACAACAATGTAAATACACACAACCTCAACCACGACTCAGCGTGGTCCAGGTTCGACTGGCTGACCTCAGCATGCTTCCCTGCTCTCTACTCTCTCCGATGGGTCACCTCTCTGCATGAAGCAGGGGTAGTCTGCTGTGATGCTTCCATTGACACGCGTGCTTCAGTTTGTGTCAGAGCGATCCCAAACAGACTTGTCCCAACTCCTCAAATGGATCGGATCACAAGTCCAGAAGCTCCCTCACCAGTCATCAATTATTGCTGCGTGCACGTGAGAGTGACGATGGTGCAGTTTGACCGGATCAATGGGGCCGAGTGGACTAAGCCTCTGCTAGGACTCTTGACAAATGCTTGGATTCTGCGGTGCTCCAAAGCCCGCGGGGCCGACCCGCAGTAGTGATACACGAGGCCCAGTGACCGCCGCCCCCCCCCCGACACGAATTTAACAGCCATCAACTATTAACTGGGGCTTATGAGTTTGCTCGGTGCTGGGGAGGATCTGCCATTGTCTATGTTGAAGAAGCGGCCCACACCCTCACTTTAAAATGCAACAAACGGAATGAAAGAATGATCGTTTCGAGGTTGGAGATTTCGTTGAGTGACCTCTGCTGTAGCACCAGACTGTTTTTTTTTTTAATTGTTTTTCTCGTGGCGAGTTAACGCGCCGGGTCGCGTTGTGCAACATGGGGAAAGGTTCGGCACCATCGACACATGCTATCGGATAGGAAGATGATTAAATATGCCGAGTAACTGTAAACCCAGGGACGTTACAAGTTGGACTTCTCTCGCCATCAGTGGGAGATTACAGCGAGGAGCAGCTCTGAAAAATGGACATTATACTAATAATGGTTAATTACCTTCATTGATGAAGTGTGTGGATGAATTTCCCATGGGGAACTGATTTTAAAACATGGCTGTTAAGCTAAGTGAAATATTAGCCAGTGCGCAAGTGTGTATGGAATTGCCACCCATTAGGGCACAGACTGGTAACCCAGGACTATATTTCCGCATCTTGACAAGCACGGAGCAAAATGTGACGGTGTTTCGAGAGAGGCAACGTTCACAGGTCGGTGCCACGCTTCTCCCATGCCCAGCGCCTCCTCTCATGGGAGGCGCCTCCATCCATCGCGAAGGAGACGGATGGATGCTGCGAGGGAGGACCCGGCTAGCCGAGCCTCAACCCACACTGACGGGCTAGGTGTGCACGGGTGGCTCTGCTGCTAGCATCCAGGCTAGAGGAGCAGGTTAGCTGCATTCCAGCAAAGAGACGGAAATTTAGACCGACAGGTGCAACAGCATCACCACCCAGCCGTGCACAGCCTCCCTCTCCACCGCTGCTTCCACCTTGACAAATATCCAGGGGGTAAAAAATGCCCCCACGCCAACAGCCAACAATCTGGCGAGCGGATCCGAAAACAAACCCGAATGCATAGATACGTTTTTCGTGATATAAGAATTGTTGAATCGCGCGAGCGAATAAGTGGCGAGCTAGCTAACAGTCGCTTCAGCGCGGCGACCAAAGGAACCGCTGTTAGCCTCGTCGCTGGTCGGCTGCCTCCCGTTTTGCTCTCTGAGACGAGGCATCGAATAAAACAGCGAGCGGGAGGAGAAACACACATTGTGTGCGTGGTTGGACTCACCTCTCTGCCATTTTCCCCGACGGTTCTTTAAAATTCCTTTAGAATAAATCCCACAGCGGCTCCCATGGTGCCGAAATTGCGGTCGCCGCAGTCAACGAGTCACTCCTCTCAGACCAGTGTCGCGCTATCGACAGTGACGAACACCGCTTCCGGTCATTACCTTCACAATAAACGCCTCTCGCCCGACGGTGCCAATGTGGCCCCTATTTTGGAAATATAGAAGTGAAAAATAGAAACGGGACACAATATGTAGACATAAACGTAGGCTGCTGTTGTAATGTCAATAACTCATGGCCATGGACTGGTAAAAAAAAGAAGACATTATGAAATCAATATCACACAAAATCACACAAAATAACAAATCATTATCTTGGAAATACTCAATAGCATACCAATATGGCAATATTTTTAATATTATTATACATTACATTTTATTCTTAAAAGAGTGTCTATTTACAATATCTAACACACTATTTATTGATGTTAGCATTCTTACTTTAATGTCATCTGCACTATGAAATAATTCTGAAAAACGTCCATGAAAGTCTCAGAAACTGCCATAACAAGATGGCCATGTCTGTTTTAATAAAACCACACGACAAACCTGAATACTCATGCGAAATGATGCAAAACAACCCATTGCAATTTGTGAGCAGCCAGGTTATTTCTTTATCTTGATTTTTTTCCTCTCATAACTGCACCATGGATGTTTTGCTAACATTGTCACGTCAGAGAGTAATGGGTCGTTAACAGTAGTTAAATGTTGTGCATTTTTAAGACAAGGCAATAAACTAAACGACAAATGCATATACCATTTTATGTTGAAGTTAACATCCAATGACTTCCGGTGTTAATCTTACTAATTCTGGCGAGCTTTATGGAAAAGGGAAAGCGCACTGCTCGTTTCAAGAGGCGTTGCATTCGTGTTTAAATTAAAAGGACTGTGTATGACGGATTCTTGTAATATATTGCTCATCAGAGGTATCAGGCTGAGGGCTTCATTTGTCCGCCTTTGTCAGGGCTTCAGGGGATGGTGGCCGGTCCCAGCATGCTCTGAGGCACTAGCTGGACATGTCTTCAACGCATCGCAGGGCCACCACAGAAACACAGACACTCCCATTCATACCACACTTGAAAACTACTTGGAGAGGTCGACCCATGTGACTGTGGGATGAGCCCCATGAGGACGCAGAGAAAGCATGCGAACCCACAACAAACCAGGAGTCAAACTACTTCATGTATCACCTGCAAATACATTACAATTTTGTATTTAGTGTACCTAATTGCTTAGGACTAAAGGTACTTCACTAGTAGTTAACACATTATATGGAACTCTGTTTGAAATAACTGAGAAAAATTACAACATCACAAAAAGAGAAGAAAATAAATCTTGGCTGTAGGCTACATGTCTATTATGCCACTGTCAGCTATAACGATCAAATCAATTATTGTTCTAACCCTCATCACTGCCTGCCAGTATTAATCCAACTGTAATATATTCAGGGTTGTATTTCTTCACCGCACACTGGAGTTTTCCCCATCACGTTCACCCATTGGTTTGTGGACTGATGTTTTGAAGCCTTGAGTTTGACGATGTCACCGTCGCCATCTTGGATTACTGCCCTCGCCATGTTGGTTTTTTTTGTTACCATATTTGGAATGAGGAGGAGCTACGTGACACTGGATACATCTTTGATAGCAGCAGCAACCTGTCAATCACAGTAAGCCCACCCTAAAGCATACCTTGCTTTATGGTCTATTTGATTCTAAATGGACCACAATTTACGAAATGAACATCATGCTGTATTGAAGAAAACTTGAAACTAGAGGTTGAGACTATGAACTCATGTTTACAATGTTTACAACTAAGGGAATAAATCAAGAGAGAAGTAGAGTCATTTTCTCATAGACTCCTCTATACAATCAGAATTATTTTGCAACCAGAGGAGTCGCCCCCTGATGGTCAGTAGAGAGAGTGCAGGTTTTAAGACACTTCAGGATCGGCTTCACTCTGCAGAACCGGATGTTGCAGCCTGCCAATAACATACATTTTTGTATTTAATCTAACTGACAGTAACTCCATGACCGGCTTGATAGTGCTTTGAGAACCACCAGTGGTTGACAATAGCTCTACTACAGCAAATTATTCTTGTCATTTCAAAGAAACCCAACAGAGTTAAACCTTTTCAGTTTTCACCACCACAGTCATTTTGTAATCTCAGCTTTTAAAGTGCTGGAACACGATCACTGGACAGGCCTGATAATACTCACCCCTGCCTCTCATTTAAACCTGATCAGTTAGATAAAATGCTAGTAGCGTCAGATCAGGTCTGGAAAGCAAGCTGTCAACTCGTACCAAACCTCAATGGACTAGTTTTCATGTTCATGGAAAATGCAGATCATTGTCACATTCTTATTTGTTTATCAAATGAAAGATATTTCCAAATCATGGTCTGTTTGCTTCTCACCATAGAATCATTCACAGCTTTGTCATCTTTTTTTTGATTTGGTTAGTTAGTTAGTTCGTTAGTCACTCATTTAGCAAGCATCAATGTATTCCTGTTAAAGCTGATGCTAATGTCAATGCTTTTTTATTTTATACCAGCAAGCAACACTCAAACAATAGACACAACCATCTTTCCATGTTGAACATAGAGGGAACAGGCTTCTGATAAGTTATTGTGTGTGCGTGTGAATGTGTGTGTGTGTGTGTGTGTGTGTGTAGGTATGTTCTGATTGCGGCCCCAAGTGGACATTGAGTAGAACTTCAGCTGCCTCTCTCAGCTCAACGTTTGATTGGAGCATGACACTAGACATGGGATCCAAGCCTATGTTTCGATGACATATTATTTCACTTCACTGGCATTTTATTTACTTAGCTATTTACAATTTCTTGTACTTATATTGTACAGTGCCTGAGAGTTCGACGATTGTTTGTTCACCGAGATCAACATAGTTTGTCCTGGACTTCAAATCTTCTTCAAGAGAAATGACGACACGTTGTGTTGTACATCCTATTAGATCTGAAGTTTTAATTCCTTCCCACTACTTTTACTTTTACATCAATAAATATGTTATAGCACTAGATGTTGTTGTTGTGTTTGTCTTATAATGTTGGAATGTTGTTTTTGTTATGGTGTGTTCATGGACCCGAATGCAGACTCAGACAGCAGAATTCGATTTCAAAACCACGATAATTTATTTCTCTCAGTCAAGGGAAAAGACAGGAAATGGACAAAGTCAATAGGAGGCGTCTTCACGCCTCCGCCCGGTTCCAAGCCGGAAAGTGGCTAATCCTGCTGAGCGGCAGACGAAGCCGACAGGAAAACTGTCAAACGTCAATACGGAGGCGCGTCCTCGCGCTCCGCTCGGATCTCAGCCGGGAAGTGGCCGGTCCGCGTCCGCGGCTGGCAGGCAGGCTGGATCGTCTGTGTGACACCCGAGGCTCGACACAGGAACGCCAAGACTACACAGTTGATCTCCGAGGAACGAACTGGAAGGCTTCCTCGTACAGGTGAAAACCCGAGGCTCGACACTGTACGGCAGTGATGTTACGAGATGTGCCGACGCTTCGAAGCGTGTGTCGAGTAATGGAGGGGGCGTTTCCTTGAAGCGCGTATCGAGGCGTGCTTCATGTAGGGGAGGAGCCAAAAATGATGACGTCCGAAGCCTCGCTGCCCGGCTGTACCACGTGACTGCTTCGGGAAGTGGTTCAGAGTTTGCCGGGAGGTTCGACAGCAATATAAACCACTCAGGCTCCATTCAAAATGTGGGTTGTTGGTGGAGAGTTGCGGTCAGTTGAGAGTTTGGATAGTTTGGAGAGAGAGAGATAGTTTGGATAGCGTTTATATAGTTTGGAGAGAGAGAGATAGTTTGGATCGCGTTTATATAGTTTGGAGAGTTTAGAGAGAGATAGTTTGGAGAGTTAGGAGAGTGAGGAGAGAAGGATAGGTGATGGAGCCAGCTAGGAAGAGGAGGATTTCCCCTGTGTGGGAACACTTTGATTTGATAACTCCTAATAAGGTAAGCTAAAGCTAACTCTATTTCAGAGACATTAGGTTTGCTTATCAAGAACTGTATTTTTCACAGTTTCTTCTTTTATTCAAAGGTGAGGTGTTTATTGTGCTCCAAGGAGCTGGGGTACAATAACAACACCTCATCCATGCTAAGGCATCACCGTGCCTTGCATGAGAATAAGGAGGAAACTGGAGCTTCAGCCAGCCATTGTAAGTGATTACAATATTACAAATGCACCATCACAATTTGTCCCTGTTCACTTTTGTGTATTGTGCAAATTAAGACAGGTAACAGACACTGTATTTATTCTCTTTTAACCAGCCACCAAAAAACAAGAGCTGGATGAAGCCCTCGTCTCCATGATAGTGACGGACACACAGCCCTTCAGTCTTGTGGATGATGTTGGATTCAGGGCATATGTGTTTGCGTTTTTGTGCACGCCAGCATCTTCTGTACCCTGTGAAAGGGTGTTTTCAAAGGCCGGAGAGGTCGTGTAAAAAAAAAGGAATCGTTTAAAACCAAACACTGTTGAGAAACTGTTATTTTTGAATAAAAATGAATAAAATGTCCCGTGTCCTGTACATCACTGTCCAAGTTCCACAAGCATATTCAGTCCCCTCTTCCTAGTTCCACAAGCACTTTCACTGTCCTCTGCCTGCTTAAGCCCATGCCATTTTCCTAAAGTGGCATAATAACATTATTACACAACCTGCCATAACATGATACTACCATTTTGGGAAAATGTACACACACAGAACACATTAAAAAAATATTTTATTATGCACATATGTCATAATTTATGTACAGAAATGATTTGGTCATACATTTTTGTAATTCAGTCATTCCCAACAGCCATAACAGACACAACAATTCAATGCATCACATTATGTGGTTCAGATACAGCTGCCTGTGATTATACACTTGGCCAGTAGGTGGTATCGTGTGCACATGAAGCATCGAGTAATGAACCCTTTCTCGAACCAATTGGCTAAAGTGTTACGAGGCCTCATGAGGCTTCATCTCGCCATCACTACTGTACGGCAGGCCAGTTGAAAAAACGAAATGCATCGTTAGTAGCGGATCTTCAGAGAGTGACGAAATGGACTACTCACGGGTCGGAAAACGGACAGACTGACAACTGGGATGAGAGTGACAGGAGTATTTATGTCAGCTGGAGGCGATCACCAGAGATGAGGCACAGCTGTGCCTACGGAGAGAGGCGCGGCAGTGGGCGGGACTCGTAGGAGGACACGACTGAGGGAAATACAGCAGAGATCGACATAAATCCTCACAGTTTTATGTCCATGTGGGTTTTAAAAATCAATCTTGAAATCCCATTAAACATTAAATATTCATGAAGAACCCAACTACCGTGTCCATAAATGTACTACATTCAAGATGCAGGGATAGTATTTTTTTTAACATTGTTCCACCTAGATACCTTTAAAAAGGTTCCACCTTCAGAGGGTTGTACTTAGGACTTACAAGATTTTACCTACACTGAATCTCCTATGAGGGGTTCTGCAGAGAACCCTTCTACAGTGTATTGGTGCCACCCAAAACCCTCTCTGGCAGTTCTATGCAGATCCTTTCCTCCGTCCAATGGTGCTTACACGGAACCCACCCAGGCTCTCCAGAGAACCCTCTAAAACATTCTATGGGTTTCATCTAGAACCTACCCTGGGTATTCTATTGAGAAAATCATATTCCAAGAGTTTCATGTAGAACCCACAAGGGTTCTTCTTATTGCTCTTCTAATGCTACATCCACAATACTCCGTTTCTATTTGGAAGCAGAGTTGTCAAATAGAAACGATCTCCGTCCACACGGCCGTTTCAGCATCATTCTCGAATTGATCTGCATCCACACAGCAGCCTTCGAAGATGGGCAGCACGTGACCATTAAC
This sequence comes from Melanostigma gelatinosum, assembly GCF_949748355.1. Classification (NCBI taxonomy): domain Eukaryota; kingdom Metazoa; phylum Chordata; class Actinopteri; order Perciformes; family Zoarcidae; genus Melanostigma; species Melanostigma gelatinosum. Next base: position 4,729,591 of record NC_136637.1, read on the forward strand.
GTACACTGGGCATGCGCGTGACGGTGTAAACAGGAAGTAGATTGGTTGCTGAGTTTCAAAAATAAATACGACAGAGTAATAAAGTAGTCTTTAATAATGAAAGGTTGTGTTTGCTACTTAAGATCTTCCTCTAAAATATTCCTCTATAAACTCAAACAGACACAGTTCGTGGAATGTTTTAGAAGTTTTATTTTTCAACCTTAGTTATAGCGCTGCGGGTCTTTCTCTCTCTCTCACATCAGATTTACTTTCAAATCAACACTTACACGCTTCCCCTCGGTTTCGTTGTTGTCTGCTCTCGTGGCTCTGCTAGGTGGCTGGAAGTCCCTCTCGTACTGCAGAGCATGCAGCATTTATGCGTTGTTCGCTAACAGTTTCTTTGTGAACCTCACAATAGTTGTGGAGCACAAAACAAGCATAGATTACAAAGGGAAGGTCCTCCATGTTTATGTCCATTGCCCTCCTTAAAGTTGCAAATCTTGCCTTCAAATGTCCGAATGAACATTCAATCACCATGCGTGCCTTGCAAAGTGATAGCCCATAATACTGCTCCTGTGGTGTAGCTCCGCCATTGGGGTATTCCTTCATGAGATACAGCATCAGGGGATAAGCTGGGTCACCCAGCAGAAAGACAGGGGCAGCATCTTCGCCCTCTATCAATTCTTTAGGGCATGGGGGAACTGCTCCATCTTTTAGGTCACAACTAAATTGCGAGTTGGCAAATATACGCGCGTCGTGAACACTTCCCGGCCATTTCACAACAACGTCCATGAAACAGTATTTGTAGTCACACACGGCCTGTACATTCAACAACAAGAAGAGGCTGAATATTTAGAAAGTCTGTGTGTCTTGCTTATGTGTATGAGAGGTTTGTGGGGCCCTTTGCGTGGGTGTGCCCAGGGGCCCATTGTCTCATAATCCGTCCGTATGTATAATGATACAGTGCACACTGTGAAGTACAGAGTAACTAGTGGCAGAAGTCATACAGTATGTCTAAATATTATCTTATACAAAGCCAAACTTACCTTAACCTTAAAAGTATCTATGTCATTTAACAAATCAGAATGTAATGTGTTGATGATTAGTTATCCATGAGAGTTTCCATGCAGTGATCAGTGACGTGTTCCCTTCTCATGAAGCCACTCTGGCCTGTAACACAGGTTTTCAGGCCTCTCTGTGGCCGCTGGTGGTACTGCTACTTGGGCAAACGTCTGGAGCTTCAGTATTATTTTACCTCAAACCAAAGTTTACATTATTAATATGATCAAATACACGGTGTGCACTAAACTGCTGTTTATCATCATTCAGATATTATTGCAGATATATGTTGACCCAGCATCGGCCTGTTGCTTATTATTAGCACACACAATTTAAATGTACAGGCTAATGTTATGTGTGCTGGGTATAACAATAGATAATAGTTGCTTTCAGAACTTTGATTAAAGAACGGTCAACAGAAGACAATATGCTAACCTCGCCAGCTACATTTGAGTCAAGACTCATTTTATAAGGCACATTAAACAACAACAGGAGTTGACCCAAGGGGTAGAGGTGAATGGGTCTGCCTCAATACACTTATACACAATTAAAGACACGAAAATATAAAAAGTCCGTCAGAAAGCTGCAGCTGATTCAGAACGCTGCAGCTCGAGTCCTCACTAAGACCAGGAGGGTGGATCACATCACTCCAGTTCTGAGGTCTTTGCACTGGCTTCCTGTCCAACAAAGAATTGACTTTAAAATCCTGCTGTTGGTTCACAAAGCACTGAATGGTTTAGGGCCAAAATACATCTCTGATCTGCTGCTACCTTATGAACCATCCCGACCCCTCAGGTCGTCTGGGACCGGTCTACTTTGTGTTCCCAGAGTCAGAACTAAACATGGAGAAGCAGCGTTCAGTTTTTCTGCTCCACATATCTGGAACAAAGTCCCAGAAAGCTGCAGGTCTGCTGAGACCCTCAGCTCATTTAAATCAAGATTGAAGACTTTTCTGTTTGCTGCTGCCTTTAATTGAACCACATTCAATTAATATATTCATCAATTTCCTGCATTTCTGCATTTTACTACTGTATTTTATTTCTTACACTGTTCTTAATTGCTGTTAAATCTCCTTTTCTTTTGCCTTATGTTTTGATGTTTTTAATGGTTTTAAAAGGACTGCACAATATATCGCCATTTCCTCCGGGACCGAGTTCGTGCAAGGCGTACACTATAAAACGCAGATCGGCAGAGATCTTTTCCAGACGTGGTTTGTGTGCGAGTAATTGCAGAATGTGCAGTGTATGGTTGATTGCGTGCAGCGTAATGTCTCAGGGAGACATCGATTATTGTTTCAATGTATGTTTTAAATCTCCTTTACTTTTTACTACTGAATTTTATTTCTTACACCGTTTCTTTAATTGTTTTTAAATCTCCTTTTCTTTTGCCTTATGTTTTGATGCTTTTAATGGTTTTATGTGAAGCACTTTGAATTACCTTGTTGTTGAAATGTGCTATACAAATAAACTTGCCTTGCCTTGCCTTGCCTAAAGGGCAACAATACAGTTTGGAGAAACTGAATAAAACAAACGGCAGATTAAAAACCAGAAAGAGGATCTTAGAATAAGTCAAGAGGGGACAGAAAATGTGATTTAAAATTGTCAATGGTGAAACAGGACTCCTCCCACTTAGTGTGGGAGGAGAGGGTTACTTAATTAGACAAACAAATTGTTCATAAACAAATTCAACAAAGGGATTGATTTGTCGTGTCAGCAACACCTTCCTGTAAATTACTTGTCCTTACTGTGGGTTCTGAAAAGTTGCAGTACGTGCGCATTTGCTTGTATATTCTATGTGCATGTGTTTTCAGTGCATTGAGCTCACAGTCCAGAGAAAATGCCTTTTTCGCCGTCACCGCGTTTTACGCACTTCTCCGATGTTTAATGTTACTGTGTATTGGCTGCAGCATTACTGTCCATTCCTCATACATAACGACTTTGTGCAAAACTGCCGTGACCCGGATTTTAACCGGGGTTACTGAGGCCACAACGCAGAGTACTAACCACTATACGATCACGGCGAGTTATCCCCTGGGATGACAAACGAATTGTCAGTTTGTCGATCCAAAGAGTAAACAGCCAATGAGATAATGCAAAAATGATAAAACATCCAAATGATCGATAGCCAATCATAAATAATGCACATGAAAACAAGAATAAAATGTGGCCATTGCTTTTGAAATGTTTGAAATTATTACAAATCATTTAGTTTGGTGCATTTGGTCACCAGCAGGCCAAACTCGCATTTCAAACCACTCACCATACAAAGGGTGGCCTCCAACTGTCCTCCAAAACCTTAACTAATGAATCCTGAGTCAAACTAATTATACCAGCCTTTTAAATAAAAAAATAGTAATATTTTATATTCTTATAAAGGCAGTAAATGCTTGTAGTATTTGGGCCCCATTATAAAACCGATATTATCTTTTAGGCTACCAGCAACCAGCATACAGTCTAGCGAACAGCTTTTTACCCCTGTCGCCTATTTTCTGTTCGGATATTGCTATTTCCAGGTAGGAAGTAATCACTCTTGCCCCCACAGTCCCTTAATAGGAGAGTCAAGTCGTCTCGTGACTCCGCCCCTCTCCGATCCTCGTCCGACGCGAGCCGAGCCTCTCCGAAAAGTAACTCGTGGTCTCATTTCATTGGCGAGACGCTCGTCCAATGAGCCGCGGCCATCTGTGCAGCGCTTGTCACCGTTGAAATTATCAGGTTACATCTCCTCGATCCTTTATTAGCTGATTTCACCCTCGAACCTGCTCTATACGTCCTGGGCCCCATTGAGAAGCTGCCAACATGAAGCTGCCAGCGGCGATTCTCGCAGTTTTTGCGTCGATAGCTGTCACCATTGATGCTACCGTGTACTTCAAGGAACAGTTTCTGGACGGAGGTGCGGTAACTTAACAATTCCACGTCTTCTTGTCCTCTCTGTGAATGGTCGTGTTGTGAAAGTGGCTTCCTCAACTGTCTTTAAGCAGTGTCGGTCGGTTTATATTTCTGATATTTGTCCTTTTTGAAACGAAAACGTGTCTTTAAAAATAATCTCACTGCATTAATTTAACCCGTTACAAAAGGCTAGGCCACGTTATGTCCAATACTCAACCGAGAGGTAATGTTAGCCAAAAGAAAACTAACGTTAGCTAAAGTAACGTTAGCAATACAGTAACGTAAATGCTGTAATAGTATTATCATAATGGAATGTGAATACAAAATGAATGCATTAGCTGGGACCCTCGTATGCGAATCCAAGTATTCTTTCACTTTTGATATCGCTCTGAGGCGTATTGAGGGCTTTCATATGGAAGTCATTCAGGTCGTGGTGCTGTTTGAACGCTTTTCTGTTCAAATGAACCAAACGCTAACGTTACTTAGTAACTGGCCTCAATGTGTTGAGTCAGTTCAAATAAAAGCAGAACTTCGAAGGAAAATGTAAAAAAAAATAAAAAATGCCGTTAGTACCTAGAAAATATTTTAGTATTTTAAACTATTAAAATGTGCACTAAACCAGTATTAGTTAAATTTCGGCTTTTATTGTGAAGTCCTTTTCAAACTCAGTGTGTGTCTTCAACAAGCGGTGTGATAGATGTATGTTGTAATATTGCAGTGTAACGACTAACCGGAAGAGGCTGTCGGTAACCAGTTGAGTTGGTTTGCTGTGTTTCAGAAGGATGGACGAGCCGGTGGGCCGAGTCCAAGCACAAGTCAGACTACGGCCAGTGGAAGCTGACCGCTGGGAAGTTCTATGGGGATGCAGAGGCTGATAAAGGTAATTCATTTAAAATTTTTTTTATTTTTTTATTGTGTCATTGATGCATATCTACGATACTGACCGCTGCTGTGTTATCATGCAAATGTAGGCAAAAGAGGTTGTGTGTCTTATGACCTGCTCCAGGTACAGCCACTACAAAGAGAAGGAATCTGTTTCTAAAGTATGTGCTGAGACTAGATCAGAACTGGAATAACCTGTCAGGGGGGGTGGGGGGCTGTGGCAAAAGTTAGCTCCCGGGCTCCTAGTAGCACCCCCGACTCTTAATGCTTTGGGTCCTGTTTTCTGTGCTGGAATACTCCCTGGCCCCATGTTTACTCATTTGCATTTTACAAAGTAATCCTGGAACTTTTTGGGCTCCTGGTTCAGGCTTGGTTATGTCCTTAAGCACTACAGTAAGACACCGTGTCTGGCATAAGCATATTCATGATTCGGCTTATTTAGAATAAGAAAAAGCTTTGAGCGCTTTTCGCCAATGGCTGTTCACTCCTATTTTTCAGGTCTCCAGACCAGCCAGGACGCCCGCTTTTACGCCCTGTCTGCTCGATTCGAGCCCTTTAGCAACGAGGGGAAGCCCCTGGTCGTCCAGTTCACCCTCAAACACGAGCAAAAGATCGACTGCGGCGGCGGCTACGTCAAGATCTTCCCCTCTGACCTCGACCAGAGCAACATGCACGGGGACTCTCAGTATTACATCATGTTCGGTGAGTCACGCAGATGCCTCGACCAAGGAACACAACTGTTTGGGGAGAGAGAGAGAGCATTGATGCATTTTCAGAGTCAGCCGTTTTGAAATGTAGCTGTGACTGAGATAAAATATTCAATTCAATAAATAACTTTTTGTCTCCAGGGCCTGACATCTGTGGATACAGTACAAAGAAGGTTCATGTGATCTTCAACTACAAGGGCCAGAACCACCTCATCAAGAAAGACATCAAATGCAAGGTAGCTAATGCGTAAAGCCTGTTTTGAAATTTTTTTAGATTCCTGTGGCCATCAATTTAGAGATTCTTAAGCGCTCCTAAATTCCCCTTCACCCCCTCTCTCCAGGATGACGAGCTGACCCACCTGTACACGCTGATCCTGAATCCGGACCAGACGTACGAGGTGAAGATCGACAACGAGAAGGTGGAGTCCGGCTCCCTGGAGGAGGACTGGGAAATGCTGCCTGCAAAGACGATCAAGGATCCAGATGCCAAGAAACCCAGCGACTGGGACGACAAGGCCAAGATCGATGACCCCAACGACACCAAGCCTGAGGTAGCAGATCAGGCCCCCGTTCTTTGTGTGGGGGCCCCAGGCGTTGCTCAAAAGTAATCCAGATAACTCTATAAACAGGAACAGGCCCCTGAGTTTATTTTCCCTGAGGCAGATAGAGAGATTTTAACCAAATGATTGACTGAAAAATGCAGCATAGTCTGCTCGCGTTGCTCACGAGGTATAGCAGTACATTATGATCAACAGGTTTCTGAGCCGATCGTTCTTTGTTGGACTGCTTTCACAGTATTGTGCCACAAATGTCTCATTATAGAGGCCAACAGACTCTTTTATAGCCGTCGTCATGATCTAGTCACATTGTTAGCTTGAGGCAAATGCGAATCACCTCAGAGTAGTGGGCTAAAGTTACATATCGGAGAAATGTAATTTTGCTGTGTTTGCCAGAATCTATATCGCCTACATTTGAGATGATAAACTGTGGTTCGAGAAAATGTTGCTAATAGCTTAGCTTTCTGCTAACCTCCTCAGCTGTCACGGCAGCTGCATGCTCACACTGAATGCTGTTAGAGATGGAAAGATGGCCCACTGTTTGTTATTTTCTGTAACCATGTAGCGTCAAAGCTTGCATGATAACTAGCGGGCGGATGGCTACTTAGCTGCCTTGCTCATTCCGCCAGGATGTCGTGCTACAAGAAATGATCGGATCAAAGTTGTCACTTATCTGGCGATAGCGATGTGCTTATCTACGCTGAGACAAGAGTGTGTGGATGAAGCATTAAGTTGTTAAATTTGACTCCTTTAACTTTGGCTAGTTTGCTGCTCAGGCCACCATGCTTTCATGCTAACTGTTACCCCGGTTACAGAAAATAAGCCCAACACCAGGCTGGTGTCAAATAATCAAGCTAAGCTTTTCATGTACCGGGCCCAGGTCACGTCCCTGCTTCATGATGTGGACAGTGTTATGCCATTTCGTTTTTACAATTTCGGACTTCAGTGGTAACTCTGTTTCTGCTGCCTTCCCAGGAATGGGACAAGACGGAGACCATCCCTGACCCCGATGCCAAGAAGCCTGATGACTGGGACGAGGACATGGACGGAGAGTGGGAACCTCCCATGATCACCAACCCAGAGTACAAGGTGCGGCTTTTATAGCAGGGCAGGGCTGGAGCTTTTTATAGACAAAATGATTGATCACCATTTGAAATCCTTTTACCGGTGTTTTTTTAGACTTTGGTTAAGTCAAGACATTGCTTCCATTATGGACTTGATCAAATAACCTGTACCACTCACTAGTTCTAACCTCTCTTGTGTCACCTTTGCAGGGCGAGTGGAAACCCAAGCAGATTGAGAACCCCGACTACAAAGGGGCCTGGGCCCACCCTGAGATCGACAACCCGGAGTACACCCAGGACGCCACCATGTACAAGTTTGACAAAGTTGGAGTACTGGGCCTGGATCTGTGGCAGGTAATGATTATTACTCTCCCAATGAGTTGTAACAAGGGAGTTGCCGAACATATGTATACAGAAAGACTTGTGGCGTCGTTAAGGAATTAACGCTCATATGATTGGTGTCTTTGTTCAGGTTAAATCTGGCACCATCTTTGACAACTTCCTGATCGCTGACAATGTCAAAGAGGCAGAAGAGTTCGGGAAGGAAACCTGGGGAGCTACTAAGGTAGGACTGCATATCAATGCTGTATGAATTAAATAGCTTATGTGCTCAGTTTTTTAAATGTCAAATAATGACAAATTCTTATAAAACAAATGACTCATCAGTACCCGGAGCGATTCAGTTGAAAGTGGGGAAAAAAAGCAGCCCAAAGTTCACACTCACCACTGCAAAGTAGGGCCGGTTGAACCGGTATACCGGTTTTAATTTTCCGTATGATATGAATTTTTTTATATACCGTCATACATGCATAGCCGAAACAACTTTTGTCGCTCTTCAACAGGCAGCAAAATATATTGTTCGCCACTGAAAGCGCTATGCTCGGAGCTAGTTTTCTGAAGTGTATTGAGAGGGAACCCTAGTCATGGTGATAACTTTATAACAACAATTAATGACTCACAACTAACACTATTTAACAGAGTAAACTACCACGACAACAGTTTGTGACCCATAAACAATTTGTAACACTAATAAATTGTACATTTATACAATTTCACCGCCGAACTGCATGCTGGGTACAGCTAGCTAACAACAGTCTGCTAACAGCTGGGAGAGGCTCTGTCGCTCCAGTAACGTTACATTAAAGAACAGAAAAGAGCGATGCAAGATGAACAAAGACTGAACAACAAAAGGTATTTTGGTTACACATATGCAAAGCTGATTACCGTATTATGCGTGGTATTTGTTATAAATGTACATTGGTACATGGAGGGTGATAAGAAGCTGTACGTGGAGAGACTTAGGACCCAGGGGAATGTAGGTGAAGGAAACAGGAAGTGACGGAACGGAAGACACACCACACAAACAGCTGTTCGCCGGTTGACCGGCCGGTTCTTTTTTGCATTAATTAATTAATGCTTTAACACGGAAAAAAAATACCGTAATATACCGTGAAACCGCCAGAATCTTACAAAATACCATGATATGCATTTTTGGTCATACCGCCCAGCCCTACTGCAAAGACACTGGGCTGTGTTCCAATACCCCTACCACCATACTGCTTAGTATGCCAGACAAAGATTTAGTTTGTCTCAATACATCGTATGTTTAATGTAGTATCCCAAAAAATACCGGGATGTCCAACTGCATCCATCGGCATCCTCTCTGGCTATATTGATCCAACAAGCAACGGGGTTCAAGGTGCTGAGTTATGAGGAAGTAGTATGTCAGAATTAACCAGTGCATACCTTTGTACAGGCAGCTGCAGTATGTACTGAAAGCCTATGAAATTTAAAATGTAGTGTGATTGCCGGTAGCACTACTTCCTGCTTGGTTGGTTCTGCTCTACAAATATGTACCTATTGATCAAGGTTGCCTGGTAAAGCATATCATGAAGCAGTAGTTGGGAGTGGCGAGGCGAGCCATGTGTGTGGGACTGACATTCCAGATTTTATAAACTCCTAGCTCCCAGGACTGGCTTAAGCCGCTAGGTGTAGGTCACAGGCTAGCTTATAGCGGGTTAAGCTCGGTCTAACTCACTGGCTAGTTCCAAGCGGGTTTACTAGCCCCAGCTCACAGACTAGGTCGTAGCAGGTTAAGCAAGGTTTAGCCTACAGGGTAGCTCCTAGAAGGATAGGATTGGTCTAGCACACAGGCTAGCTACTTGTGGGTTAAGCTAGTCACAGGCTAGACAAAATGGTATTTTTAAGTGAAAGGAACATGTTATGTTGTACATGAAGAAAATATATTCCTCTATGGAATCCCAGATACGTTCCACAGTGACTTGACCCAAAAGTGTTGACATCAAAATAGCTGCACTTGTTTTAAGACCGCCCATCAAATATTATTGAGCATTGTTAACTGAAACACCAACACCTGTTCAAAACATCAAACGGCTTATCATCTTTGCCCACCAGGAACCAGAGAAGAAGATGAAGGATGAGCTGGAGGACATGGACAGGAAAGTGAGGGAGGAGGAGGAGGAGGAGAAGAGCAGCAAGAAGGACACTGAAGGCGGTGACGAGGAGGAGGAGGAGGAGGAGGAGGAGGACGACGACGACGGCGGCGGCGAGGATGAGGAAGAAGAGGGCGAGCACGAAGAAGAGACGGACGAGGACGCCGGGACAGACGGGGAGGACAGCGCCGCCAAAGGGAAGGATGAGTTGTAGAGACTGCTGTGTGCTTCTAAACCAACGAAGGGAAAATCAGAGAAAGCCCTATGGACACTGGCCTTTAATACAGCAGCCTTTTATTCAGGTGTAGGGGGAGGGGTGGAAGGTGGGGTCAGGTCATATTCCTTTTTTTATTGATTCCTTTGTTTTGTTTTTTTAGCTTTAAAATTAGAGAAGGGAGAAGGGTTTACGTGTTTATTTCCCTCAGTTTGTGTGTCTGCTTTGGTTGATAATGTTCTAATTTAATGCGACTTACTGAACGGTCTCACGCAGAGCCAATTCATTCATATTATTGCCTTTGTTGGGATAAATCGAGGGTTTGATGTCTGGTTCATGCACTTTTATTCCTCCTGTGTAATGTAGTACCATTTTCTTTTTTTAAATGACCCCCTTCATAATTTATTCAATCATTACATTGATTCCCTCAAAAAGCGTCAGTTTCTAACGCTCTGATTTGGGGGCATACGTCCTTCCTGCAACTGTGTGTGTGTGCGTGAGAGAGAGTGAGACTGCATTAAACAAACTGATTCTTACAATCGCCATTTTCCTCATTGTTCTGAATGAGTGACTGCTCTGGGTGAACACTGCTCTGTTTCAGTGAATAAAATTGAAGCCTCTACAAGCTGACTCCTATTTTCAATGGTTTTGGTCTGTCTTTTTATTTCTCGCTCGCTCTCGCGCGCTCTCGCTCTCTCTCTCTCTCAGCCTTCCTCAGCAAGTTTACTTTGGCTCAGTTGTCACATGATCAAGTATGTGTCTATGAAGATGGTCTCGGCCAGTGGATGTCAACGTCTTGAGCTTTCTCCAGCCGTCCACCGACTGAAAACTCGTTCTTCATTTAAAGGTGCAATATACGAGCTTCAGAGCATTGATATAGCGGGGAAACAATAAATTAACTTTTCTCAGTGAAGTTTCTGATTGGGAAATGTCTGCTCCAAGAATAAGCACACAAGCCTCCGATTCTGCCCACGTATTTGTCAACTTTCTAGTACCTGACACTTTTTAAAAATGCCGTCTCGTGCGAGCAGAAGTTGCTCGCGGAAATTAAACCTGCTCGCGAGTCTTTTACCTGCTCACTCGAGAGTAGTTTTTCTTTTTGACAGTAAGTGGGCGGGCCCAGTCTCCATTGTATCGCTACATCTAATTGGTTACAATCCTCGTCTTGGGATAGACCGGATATCACTCCGACACAGAAGCTAGTTCTGATAGAGATGGTTTTCAATCCGCCGCAAACACTCTTCTTTCACAAACTCATCAGACACATGCAGGAGAAAACATCCCGCCTCAGTGATTTTGGTCAGAAGATTGGCCTGACGATCAGCAAAAAGAAACCGGAAGTGATGACTCTGAACATTCCAAATCCCTCACCAATTCAGGTTAACGGAGAAGATCTCCGTAAAACTGACGAGTTGACATATTTGGGCAGCACTGTCAGACACGACGGGGGCACAGATAAAGACATCAAGAATCGTCTTAATAAGGCAAGGAACACTTTCAAAGTACTGAATAACATATGGAGGTCACAGCAGTACACCATCAAGACCAAGCTTAAATTGTATCAGAGCTGTGTTTTATCCACCCTGTTGTACGGTTCTGAATGCTGGAGAATGACACAAGAAGATCTCAACAGACTATCAACCTTCCATACCAACAGTTTAAGACGAATACTGCACATTTTCTGGCCAAACACCATCTCAAATGAAGAACTGTATGACAAATGCCAACACGAAAGCATGGAGACCATCCTAATGAGCAGAAGATGGGGATGGATAGGACATGTGTTGAGAAAGGATCCTGCTGATATTACAAGAACAGCCTTACATTGGTGTTGGGATCTAAAGGAGCGTGTTTGGGTTATCAGCATTTAAGAAACTGAATTCTTGACAGCAATAGAATTATTGATGTATGTAACAATTATTAATGATTATTAATAAAAACGGGGCACCACCCTGCGAACAGGGACCAATAACCAAACGATAAAACTAAGTCTCATAATTAGTAGTCACTCATAATGTCAATAGTCTGCGTATGACTATACATTCAGTGACAGTGAAGGTTTTAAGTTCGAGCACAGGCTACTACATACAGTCTTATCAAATACATATGCACAAGTAATCACAGACGACTGCCGTTAGCATTCCCGTTAGCATATCTTCTGGCAAGTTAGAACGTCAACAGGAAGCTAGAAAAATAGTAGAATAAATGCAAAACACACGTAACTGGTAGATAATCGTAAATAAGTGTTTAGAATCTGTGAATTCTTCAGAGATTCATTGTCTAAGAGCTGTGAGCTTATATCCTGACCTTAGTTTTAATTAAGCATTATAACTTTAGTCGTTGACTTTGGTTTTAATTCAGCATTTTAACAAAGATTAATGGTTTCAGGTGTTCTTCAATTCTTGAACTTAATTGTGACTCATTATTGTGCAGACCAGAGTGTAAGTGCAGTTCAACAGTTTGACTTGCATTGGTATTTCTGATTGAATATCTTTGAACACAGTTATTGATTTTAAAGTTGAATTTAATATTTAATTGATTAATTATTCATTGTTTTTTAATTTCATTTTACTTCCAATTTTAAACCTTTCGAATTCTGATTTGGAACTGGATTGTGATTGTGATTCTGATTTAGATGTTGAGTTTGAGTTCGGAATTCTAGCTTCAATTTTGGATTCGAGATTCCTTCACATATCCAGTATTGACTAATTTTGGTACATTTACTATTTTACATCGTTCCTAAGAATCAATTTTGACACGGACGGCGCAAACATATTTGAGAGATCGTTGACCTCTCTTACACTACAGACGTATGCTAACATTTACTGCTGAACTTTTGGCAGTTCTGTGTTTGTTTTAGTCAAGGTGCGTGGTTGAGTGGGTCCAGATCTGGGAAGTGAAGCAGTGGATCCCAGTTTTGGAGTCAACGGCCACACGCCATACAGCACAGAGGGTGAGTTGATTTTGATTCATGTGATGACAAGCATGCACATTTAATACACACATTTGAATACTCCTAGGCTGCATAATGTTTACATTAAAGAAGCAGAGTAAGGAAGTAGGAGAGCTGGTAAAATCCAACGGACAAGCTGAGTATGTGCCATGGGGACATCGAGACATGGACACACTGGAGAAGGCACTGCCACCGCTGGCAGGTGGAGCCAATCCGTGGATCCGTGTCTTTGAAAAACTCACAGCAGCTGATAAATTGGCATTGGGAGACATCCGTGCCGTGATGATCCACACCGAAGGAACAGCCAAATTGAACATTTTGGAGGTAAGTACAGGAACGACCAACAGGGGAGATGAAACCCCATTTGACAACTTTCGAGGAGTTTTCTGGTCAGCAATGCGGAGAATCTGGGCCAAAAAAACAAAAATGAACTCTCTTTCGGGACTGAAGATAAAACCAGAAGAAGAAACCCATCAGTATCTGAGGAGAGCTGAAGAAGAGTGGCAGAGGGCCACAGGGGGGAGACATGATAGCAATGAAGCCACCACTGTGGTATGGCGACACAGTGTGCAAAAGGGCCTGCCTCCACCGGTACGGACAGCGCTGGGAGAAGTAGTAGGCTTGAGCAACATGAAAGATGCCATGTGGAGGAAACACCTAACTCACTACAACCAGCGACATCTAACTGAGAAGACGAAAGGACAGGAAGACATAGAGGGAATGACGCAGCGACTGTTGAAACTTCAACTAGCAGAGGCTGACAGAGAACTCACTAAAAAACTTCAGGCCAAGAAACAGATGATAGCAGCAGAAGCCCAGCAGCCACCAACTCCAGCAGAGCCAGCCCCCATGGTGGAGTACTACCAGCCTCCGCCCTATAGAGGCAGAGGACGTGCACGTGCATCCAACAGAGGCAGAGAATATGGAAGAGGCAGAGCTTACCAAGCAGGCGGATATGGCCAACCAGCAAACAGAGAAAACCCTGACAGGTTTGGTGAATGCTACACCTGTGGGAGATGGGGCCATTGGGCCCGAGACTGCCCAAGGCAAATGGGAAGAGGAAGACAGCCCAATGCACCACCACAACATGCTCCGTTCCCACCACAACATCAGCAGTACCTACGACCAGGTCCATCTGGACCTCCTCCCATGAGACATCAACAGATGCCCATGCTGTCACCAGGACCATGGGGAGGTTCAGTGTATAGCCAAGATACATAGATGATTGCCATGTGATCCCTTACAGCAGAGATATCGAGGTGAAGGGGAGATATGGTAAGGTGTCAAACATTTTTTGTAGATCCACATTTAGAATAGTTTTCAGTAAAGGTGCTACTCACAATTTTTGAGATTTAATAACGTCATGATAAACCACAACTAGACTTGCTAACTCTAGAAATTGAGAAATATACGGGAGCTCTAACTAACATGAGCCGAGTTTTGTTTTCTCAGGTGACAAACGCAGAAGCAGCAGCTGACGAAAGGAAGCAGGCTGACGTGTCACCAGGCAGTCTGGTGTGGATAAGAGTCCACGAGCGCAGGTGGAGTGAACCAAGGTGGACCGGTCCATGGGAGGTAGTATTGGCAACCTCACATGCAGTAAAGGTGAAAGGTAAAACTGGAGCTACTTGGCACCACCTCACTCACTGTGCAGCAGCGAAGGTAACGAGTGAGACACTCGCAGAGACAGGAGTGAACATCAAACAGGAAAATTTGAAGCCAAAGACACCTCAAAAGAGGGTTTAGACAGTACTGAAGATGACGTTTCCCCCACAGTTTAAGCGAGGGCGTCCTGTAGGAGACTCTAGGTCAGTGGGTTATGGAAGTCTGTAATTATTTTATTCCTGAGTTCAGTAGCTTCCCTCTTAGTATGTGGAATTAACCACAGACAGGAACCAGATCACATGCATGACTACATCAGGATTCGACATTTAGCCTCAGTAGCTAATCAAACCGATCTTAGACCACGTAGAGAGGCTTCTCTGACGACACTCACCTATGAAAATGTAACTCTCACTCTTATGTTCAAAGAAGGTACAACATCAACGGTCCAGTTCGACTTCTGTGAAGTAGTTTCCTGTCCCAAGTATGAACACACCTACGGGTGGATGTCCAAAACCTTGTGCATCATAACTGACGAGTGTGGGCCTGCCACACATAAGTATGGGAAGCTGTTATCATATTATACCTGTGATGTGTACAAAGGGGGTGGGTAGATGTAATCCTTTAAGACTTACCTAAATTGACTGACTGAGGACTTTACGTAATACAGGGAAAGGCTACTGATAGTCCTGCCCCACAAGGGCTCATTAGGATTATTGTTAAGCCTGTAAAAAGACCAGGTTCGACATACGACTGACGCAGAGAATGAGGTAAGGGGTGGAAACTGGAATGGCAGATGGGAATTTATGGTGGGTACAATATACGGCTTCAAGTCAGTAGTACAGATTGTATTGTGTGTTCAGGACCTAGCAACCCCTAGCAACACCAGTTCCTTCAAGATTCAGACTCATAAGTCCTGAATTTAGTTGTATTTTAACTCTGTTTACTGATGACACTTTGCCCCTCCATCACACTTGTCAGAGGCTGCACTGGGATTACCCACCTGTAGAATATAATACCCCACCTCTGTTCAAGGTTTCAGAGGGTCCATTTGATTGTATAGTCTCAGATACAGCTAAGGGGCCCAATGTAGGTAGTATTATTGCAAATTATTGCAAATTGTAGCAACAGTCACAATGCTAGCGACTATCTATATAACAGTGTGTTAAGACAGACAGCACCTAGAGCTGATTTATGATGGTGGTGTGGAGGAAGAACCATATATCCAATCCAGCCTAAAGATTGGACCGGTAGATGTGCGTTGATGCAACTTATATTGTCATTCTATATCCTGCCTGTCACTGATGCACCTTATGGAGAACTCATCTCTCCACGCCCACATGCTAACAGAAGATCCAAAAGAGATGCCGGTGGCCCGAAGGGAGCCTTTGATGACCAAGTGTACATAAGATGTCATAAGACTGCCAAGGGGGGTGTCTAATGACTTTCAAGCCAGAAATCAAATAGCAGCAGATTTAGAATCTGTTTTCTCTCAGAGGGTGACGATTAATAAAAATGTCGATTGGATCAACTACATTTACTATAACCAACAGCGTTTTGTAAACTTCACCAGTGACGCCATATCAGGACTGCATGCACAGCTGGCGAAGACTAGTTTAATGACCTTGCAGAACAGAATGGCATTAGATATGATTTAGCAGAGAAAAGTGGCGTGTGCCAGATGTTTGCGTCTGCGTGCTGTACTTTCATTCCAAATAACACAGCTCCTGATGGATCGGTGACCAGGGCTCTGGAGGGACTGACAGCACTCAGCCAAGAGCTAGCAGACAACTCTGGTGTCACGAATCCGTTCACCGACTGGTTGGGAAGTATGCTTGGCCAGTGAAAACATACATTTTTGGCAATCGTAATTATTCTGTGTGCTGTCGTCATAGACCGCCGAGTTGTCTGTGGATGGGGGTTCCCTTGCATCCGTGGACCTCTACAGGGGTTTATTGCTCCACCGATGAGCCAGACACCAGTCCAGGCAACCAGTTATGTGACGAGGATGAGGACGAATTGGAGCTTCTGATGGCCACAGTCTAGATGAGGCCACCAGCGGTGCCATAGCAGAACTTCACAAGCGGTTCCTGACCATCCTCTCGAAGATCCTGAAGGACCTGATAAAGGCCCAGATGGACTTCTAAAAACATCCAGTGAGATGTTGGAAGTTTGGGAAATAGATGGATTGTTTTGGATGAGTATCTCGAGATTTAATTTTTTGTTTAATTGGGTTATAAGGGGATTTTAGGGTGTAAAGATTAAGAAATGTAATTTTGTCGTGTAAAAGAACAGTCAAGGCTTCTCAGTATGTGTTCTCTAGCCTACAGGCTGTATCCTGATCCTGCCAGCCCCAAGACATGGAAGGCAGTGATTTTCAACGCACTCTATCTTGAAACGAACTGAACAGAAATACTTGAAATGATATCTGTGTGCATGAATTGTTTGCCTCTGTTTAGATAGATAGGAAGCCTCTCCCTGGATTGAGTAGGGGGGAGGTCTCCAGGGACATTGAGTAAATAACTACATTTGAATAACCAACTACATTTGAATAACTAACTACATTTGAGTAGCTAACTCACAGTGAACTGTGAGTTAGGGGGGAATTGTAAGAAATTTGAGTAAAAAACTGTAGTTAGTAGATATAATAAAAGTGTTTAATAATTCATAATTAATAATTCATAGTTAGTCATAATCATAAGGGTTTTGAGAATGCATAATTAAGATAAACATAAACATAAACATGCAGAAGCATGAAACTTCTGCCAAGTTGCAGAAGTATAACTTTCATTTTGAAGGATTATTATAGAAGGGTTTAAAACGTAACTGACAGTCATTGAATGTGATAATAAACTCAGAGCCAGACAAGTGAATACGCTCCTGGAAGTTAGCCAATAGGAATCGGGATAAACGGAGGAGGAGGTGTTTCGAACAGATGTGGGAGGTTTAATTTGAAAGTCTTTTTTCCTCGCTCTTGTTCTGTGATGGCCCCGGACGACAGACGTGTTTACACCGGAGGAGCCGAGTGAGGTTTTTGCAAATGGGGTTTTATTGTTTTAATATGTCATAGGAGTATATACTCCAATGTATAACTGTAATCGTGCTTACATCAGTGGAATTAAATTCCTTATAATTGTAAACCAGTCTTGGTAGCGTTATTATTGCAGCGTGTGTGTCGACGGCACAAGCCGGCCACATGGCTCCGGCCTTCTCTTTGTTATGAGGTAAAACTTCTACCTTAACACTCCTGAAAGTATAACAGAGTTTATTAAATCAAAATAATAAATGATCAAATCAATTACTATTGCAACCAACAAACGTTATCATACAATTTTATATGCCTAAACTAAAGAATGAATAAAATGGATGAGAGTGTATGTCTGTGTGTGTGTGGGTCTGTGGGTGAAAAGGAGGGGGAGTCTTACAGCTACAGCTAGAGACTACAAAGATGGCGGCGTCGAGTGACGCTGGCCAAAAGGGGAGGGGCCTTAAGAACTACAGCTAAAAACTACAAAGATGGCGGAGTCGAGTGACTCGGACACAATGGCAGTTAGGCTGCTATATGTAATCACGTGTGCCTGGGCAGCACGTGATGTGAGGCGCTCGTTTGAACGGGGTTTCTCCCGGGGCAGAGAGAAGAAAGAGAGAGCAAAGGTGGGGGTCATGAATCAAGCTTCTGCGTGCGGTCCGCGTTGTAGTGATAATGGGGGTCGCTGGCGTATCGTACACAACGTGCCGTTGTCGGTAGAACTGCCAGCAGTTATGTACGATAGCCGAGATTCCACACTTCACTCACAGAGCTGATTTAATGAGCAGAGAATACTACACGAAGTGTAGTAAAACAAATGAAAAGAAATCAAATAAATCCCAAGAAAACAGTCATAGTTAATACACCAATACAGCGGAGCTTCTCTGCTCCGTAAAGAGTTGCGTGGTATCTCAATATCACGCAACAGTAATGTAAACACAGAAAAACACGGGAATATCAACATATGAATGAATGACCTGAATTAAACTTACGTTAATTTCAGCTAAGCTATGCCCAAATGCCAAGAATCTTACTTGTCGATGCTTCGTTGCAACGTTGAAGTGTTCGTGAGCAAAGCGGTCCGTTTTCCTCGTCGGGAAGGGGGACAGGGGGGAGCTTGCGGGTCGGCGCGGCTTTGCAGCGGGCGCTGTGTGTCGCACGCCGTTTGCTGGTGCGGCTTCGGTCCGTCGGCGTGGCTCTGGAGCAAAACGCAGACGTGATCAATCCTCGCTGCAGGGAGGATGACCTAACTTCGGCTGAGACGACGTGGTCCGAGAGGAGCGAGGCTTCGTCGGGCTCCTGTGCCGGTTTGTGCACAAAATAAAAAGAAACAAAAAGCAGAGAACGGTTCGTCTCGCGGGCTGAGTGGAGCCGTACTCAACGTGGAACACTGTCGTTTCGTCCAGCAAAACGGCTCGTGACCTGACAGGGTTTGAGTAGGGGAGAAGGGCCGTTGCGTCCTCGTGGCCTCGTTCGTGCTGGAGGGGGGAGGAGAGGCCGATGTATCTTCATGCGTCCAGGACGAAGGTCCGAGCGAAGAGAGCGTGGTGTGCTCCCTGTTCGACGGAGGTCGACGGGAAAAAGCTTTGAAATGGGGGAAGGAGACAGTTTTATAGAACAGTGGTTGAACCACAGGGGTCCTGGGTTCGCTTGGCCTTCGGCCAATGAGGTGACTTCAGGACCCATAGTTTTGGGGGGGGGGGGGAATTTACACCCAAGTGTGAAATTTCACCCAGAGGAGGCTTGTTCTCATCAAACTACAAGTCAGGATGAGACCTTTGCTTGAAAAAGCGAAGGCCTGATTCTCTTTGTCCACAGCACATATTGAAGCCATATGGTCAGACCCCAACATTGGACACCAGAAGGGAAAAGAAAAAGAGGCCGACCAAGAAACACATGGAGAAGAACTGTGGAGGAGATGCAGAGCCTAAAGCACTCGTGGGGCACCATCCAGCGACTCGCCCAGGACAGACAGGAGTGGAAGACTTTTGTTGATGCCCTACATGCCAAGAGGCATGAAGGAAAATGATGACTAAACACTACTCCACTACATCTCAAGATTGTGCAGTGCGTTGGACGCTTTTTTGCAGTGCGTCAAAAAATCAACGCGACCGGTGTGAACGCAGCATTAGGCGAAAGTGTCCGACGTTCAGCGTTTTCTGAAGGCTGGTCACGAGGGAGAGACCGCAGCAAGCCGGTAAAGTATATTGATTTGAAATTTAAAGTGACTGAATTGCTGTATGAAACACACTTGCAAACTGGATTATGGAACACCTGTATTTTGCCTACACGCTGTTCTTTTTTTGCGAAATCCTACCGGTACGGTCCGCCGAGGTGCGTTACACGTCTTATGCTGCGTTCACACCGGTCGCGTTGATTTTTTGATGCACTGCAAAATCGCGTCCAACGCACTGCACAATCGCGTCCAACGCGCCGCCGGTCGTGTTCACACCAAACGCCGCAAAATCTCGTAGCGCCGGAGAGGGGGCGTGGTTTATCGTCCTGGAAGCAGCCGTTCACCTGGCAGCCATTTCTTTCCGCTGTCAACCGTGAAAGGAATAAGGACAATTGCTGCTTTGTACGTGTTGTGGAAGTCCCTCAAACATCGGAATGCCAAACGCCGTCATGTCTGGTTCATAATATTGTTCAGAGGAGCTCCGTGGATTGTATCGAGCTGTATTCACTGTGTCTAGCAAGCCACCGGTCGCTGTTTACTACAGCTGTAGGAACACAAAATAAACTGATTTGGCTGTGATTCATCGGCAATAAACCGACAAAAAGGGACTCCGAAATAACTACGTAATGATGCCGATTTGTACTTGTCTTCTCCGACAAAAAGGGACTCCGAAATAACTACGTAATGATGCCGATTTGTAGGTTACTGGTCTTCTCAATGGAGCTCTGATGGATCGGTGCTAGGCTATGCTAACATCGTAGCAGCTCCACCAGCACTCAATAACGTCACGTAGACGTAAATACGGCAGCGTCTATTCATAGTTTGTACCGTATGGTTTACACACACACATGTATACACATAGTTTGGTCCGGTCTCTGTTGATATGAGGTATCAGAGCTCTGGGTGAACACAGACGGCTACAGGATTTATTTCCTGATTCAACAACGGCAGGAAGCCAGTGATGACAGGGGGAGCAACTCAACGCTGATAGGCTATCGCGCCACAGCGTCACGCGATTATGTCGCTGAAGTTGAAAAATTTCAACTCGCGCGTTGGCGATTTTGCGGCGTCCAACGCGTCCACCGCGTCCACCGCACTGCAATAACGCGTCCAACGCGCCGCGCCATCGCAAAATCGCGGCGCGCCAGTCTCATCGCGTCTGTGCATAGACTTTGTATGTAATCTCGACGCGCGTCAAAAAATCAACGCGACCGGTGTGAACGCAGCATGAGACGTTAGCCCTGATCAAGCTATAGCAGAAGCTACAACGTGCTAAGAAGGTTTAAAGAGCTAAGCGCTCAAGAGCTACGAGCTCCGAGGGTCCGGTAAACCAGGCTAACTGAATCTGGTGGCGGGGTTACGTAGGGTAAAGGCGACGGTCCCCCTGGGTCCTGTTTGGCAGGTTTGGATCTGGCGAACCGACTCTTAACGGGAGGGAATAAATTGAAACGAGCTTAGAAGCTAACAGAGCTAGTTGTGCTATTCGAGGGTCGAGCTCTGCGGCGACAAACTGACTACTACGAAGCACTATAATTAACTGAGTTCAAGGGAATATAATCTGGGGTGGGTAATATAGGTAACTAGAAAAAGCATTTCCTGCTGAAAATGCGCTGGAATGCTGAAAACTGAAATTAATCGCAAAAACATTGCTGAAAATAGATATCCAATTCAAAAACAAATTGCAAAAAGCTTAATAATTCAAAAAGTTTAAAGATTACAAATATGAAAAGTCATATCACACCTCTCCTGAAAGAGCTGAACAGTTTGATGTATAAAGTTGCCGTGTCTGTAAACGGGAGGCTCGTGGGTACCTGTAGAACCCATTTTTATTTACATATCTCGAGGTGGGAAGTTACGGGACCCGCCTTCCCAGGGCTCAAGTCAACTCACCGTTTGCACAGCCTTGTGGGAAATGTAGTGCCATAACATAGGACACGTTTCTAACTGATTTGACCTCATTCATCCCTGCCCCTCCCTCTCCCGTGGTTTCCACAGTGACGGGTCCAGCCTATGAGAACCTGGTCTCAGAGATCATGTCCATGGGTTACGAGCGGGAGCAGGTAGTCGCTGCGCTCAGAGCCAGTTACAACAACCCAGACCGAGCAGTGGAGTATCTGCTCACGATGAGGATTGAACCAGCCCGGGCTGGGCGGCTGGGGGTTCCATTCCCGCTGTATTCCAGAGTGTAAAGTCAATGTTTATGCACTGCAGGGTATTCCAGCCGAGGCCAGTGATCCGCCACCTCAGGAGCCAGTTGGACCCAGTGCTCCATCCAACCCCCCGGCTCCTGCTACGCAAGAACCCCGACAGCCCCCAGCAGCCTCACACAGTAAGAGCACACATTTACACTCTATTGATGCAGATATATGACTGATTAGCTTAACTTTACTCAGGAATACAATGTTTATTTTATTGACATTTTAGATTTGTTTCCAGTCAGATATTATTGAGTTTATTGGTGACTTTGCTGTCAATATTTCTGTTGCTGCTTAAGAAACACAATAAATTAAAATATAAATATAGTCTATTCAGCTTCAGATTTTTTTTCTGTGGAAAATAACCGATAAGAGTTTTGGTAAGAGTAGTAGTATTGATTAAATCATAACGATACCCATCCATACTCATGAGTCCCTGCTCTGGGGCCAGTACTCGCACATGGTCCCTCTGGAGTTTGTAGTTCTGTATGCGAGGGACAGACATGACTTGTGATCTGACAAAATAATCTCAATCCAGGGCCTGCTTACTACCTGATTCTGGAGTTTAGTCCCTATCAGAGTGTAGTGTTTGTTCAGTTGTCTTTGAGTTGGCTCTTGTCATGGTGTGACGACTGAACAGCAAAGAACAGTATGACTGACTCCGTGTTGGTTGAAACACAAATGCACAAAATGGACTTTTAGTTCCTGGGATCTATTTGGTTGAAAATTACATTATGCTCCTTCTTATTTAGGGTTACAGTACGGCTAACTTATCTTCATAGTTAGCAAAGGAAAAACAGGTTATTGAACCGACGTTAACAACACTACTTTCACACTGCGGCTGACCAAATTAGTTTTTGTTCTTTTAGGCACATATGTGACTCAGATTTGTTTTTCACAACAGTGTGAACAGCCCAAATCACATGGAATCTGATATTTTCCATTCTGGTTTGGGCCACAGACCAACAGTCTTTTTAACAGTCATATCGGAATTCATGCCACTTTTGTAATAATAAATTATGTAAATAATATGCTCTATACTTGTATGCTTATATTGCGGAGTTGTGAGGTCACATGTAAGTAGGTCAAATACTCCGAGCAGGGCATTCCTGCGCCTGTTCGCACGATAGAAACAGATACTGTGACTCTGGAAGGACACATCTGCTTAAACCACCAGATTAGGGCGGAAACTGCCATCTTAGGTTAGGAGTAGAGCTCTCTCTTATCTATCCACACAGAGACTTCGAAATAGCTTAGAATTGCACCATTTTGGCACCTCGAGTGTTAACAACATGCATTCACACTGATGATGCAGAGAAGGCGGATCCGGTCGTGAGCCAGTGTGGGTGGAGATGCCCAGTGCTCCAACCAGGCTGCTGTTCTGCTAAACACAGCCCTGCCTGCAACTTTGCTTTAACCAATAGGCTTCCATCAGAAGAACCTATAACACGCATGCGCACTCTGTCTAAGCGCCTTTTAGCTTTCACTTTTCTAGGTCCGTGCATGTATAACTGCTGGACATAATACTTGTTACAAATAAATGTTATTGCTTGAATTGAGCTAAACGCCTCGATCTCAGTCTGTTCACTCAAGTTACATCCTCAACATGGTAGCAGAGGATGGTTGATAACGATCTAAGAGGATTTTTCATCGAGTAACAGAATTTTCTTCTGTCAACAGAAAGAAAAAGGGCATTTTCCCGAGAGGCTGGGAGACCGGCTGCCGACCGGAGCGATTCTTCTCACCTCTGGAAACTGATCAAAGCAGTGCTGCAATCAAAGGTGAGCAGAAACCTATTTAATTGAATTCTGCAGATTGTCTATAGGTACTAAATTGAATTGATCAGAAGTACTGAGTTGTGAGTATGAATTGCCTTGACTAAATTGCTAATGATAAACTACGTAACATTGTGACAGAATTGTTATGCCAGCAGTGGGAGTTTTAGCATAGAATGTACATGTGTGTGTGTGGATCTAACAGAAACTGAGGCTTGTGGCATTGTATAGGTTGACATTGTGTCACACTGTGTGTTGTGAAAAATAAAGCTATCTTTCACTCAGAGCGGATTTAAGAGGATAACGAAAGCTCTCAAGAGGCGTTTAGTTATATCAAAAGCAATAGGTTTATTTATCAACAGAGTTATTCAGCCCAGCAATTAAACATGCATGGGAACTAATGGTTTCACTCTCAGAGCTCCACCATCAGAACACACTTGAACATGGCAGCGTGATCATATATGTAGGGTTCCTCCCCTAGAGGCCCATTGGTCAAAGTCAAAGATGCAGGCGTGGCACGTTTGTACGTGTATGACACCTGGGTGGAGGCCTGAACGTCCGTTCACATTGGCCCCTCCCAGAAGGCGTTTCTTCTATCAGTATGTAGTGAGATTTTGAGGCGAGAGGACCTGGGAAAAGATGTGAAGAGGGGAGTCTGCTGGGGCGTTGTCCCTGTATCTCACTATCTATTGTTCCTCCCTTATCTATTTAAAGATGGCGGCCTATTCCTTGTGGCGCAGTTAAATCAGTAGTCTCCCTCCTGCTTCTTCCTTGCCCTAGCGTGTACTGTGTGTATTGTATGAGTGGTTAATAGAGCTGCATAAGCTAATGGTTATTAAAACTACAAATAAGCTAGTGATTAATTAAAGCTATATATAAGCTAGTGGCTGATTAAGCTGTATATAAAATAATTTTCTCAACATGTGTAGGTCTCGATAACTGTTCGGCGGTTACGCAACCGAGGCGAAAGCTAAGGCACGCTGACCAATGACGGTCTGAAAGACCGAATTCCAGGCCACATGGTTGATTTATGCGAGATAGCAAGCTAAAGTTTGGATCACGTATATAGCAATTGTTTAATTACGCTGATGTGAAGAAGTGTGAGTGAAGACTGTACAATATAACGCCATTTCCTTATGGGACCAACTTCGTGCAAAGCGTTCACTGTAAAACGAAGATCCATACGTGGTTTGTGTAACGAGTATTGCAGAAGTGGCAGTGTATGGGTTTGAGTGCAGCGTAGATGGACTCAGGGAGACATCGATTCAATTTTAGCCAGTGGTGTATAAAGTACTCAAAAGCCATACTTGAGTAAAAGTAAAGATACCTTACTGGAAAACTACTCAAGTAAAAGTAAAAAGTCACCTCTTAGAATACTACTTGAGTAAAAGTCTTAAAGTATCTGATATTTATTGTACTTAAGTACAAAAGTACTTAAGTATCAAAAGTAATTTTCTGATATTAAATGTACATCATAACCTGAACATTAAATGAACATCATAACCTGAACATTAAATGTACATCATAACCTGAACATTAAATGAACATCATAACCTGTTCATTGAAAGTAAAAGTACAAGTAAATGCTGTTAATAAAAAAGCAAAGGGTTAGAATTGTGAGAATGATGAAGTTTATTCTTTTAAGTGCTGTGGCATCATGACCAAGGACATGGAGCTATGTTGAACATAATTGGGTTGGCTGTGATCCATCCAGGAGCAACAATGTTCAACATAATATATTGTACATAAGTATACTTTTGCATCTACTATGAACTTATCATCATAATTCTCCGTAAAGCAATATGACACTATGAAGGAGTTGTAACAGTGCGTTTATAAGTCTGCTCATTAGACTAGAGGATATAGAGGACCAATGCATAATATTATGTTCAGCAAAACATATCCACTTGATGCATCAGGTCAGTGTTTAGAGAAAGGACGCCTGCCTTGTAAACTCCTATGGGTCTGATTTGAATACAAAGGTTTTGCTCAAGCGGAATCTGCAATTGGGCGACTGCTACCATCATAACTCCATCTGATCATCCACAACATGACTCAAATATCAAAACATGATCAATACTAAAGTAACAACCCAGTCATTACTTGAAACTGAAACATGTCCTGTTCATCTTCAAAAGAAGTTGGTTTTCAAAATTGCGAGAATTCAGTCTCGCTCTTCTTGGGCTGAAGACTAGTCCTGCGATGCTAAATATCCTTTCACAGGCCGCTGAGGCAGGTAGAGGTGTGTTCAGCGTCACAGACAGCTTGCACACAGCTGCGAAGAATTCCCCGAATGCTGCGCTCTCGCGGCTCCTGTCAATCCGTGTATATAGCTACAGCTAACGTTAGCCAACTAGTGCTGCACAACTGTCAACACTTCCTCAGCTCACTAACTCGCTAGCGATCCACGGGTGTTGGTCTTCGTCACCACCGTCGTTTGTTGCGGGAGTAGCAGGTGCTTCCATTTCTGCTTCCATCATGAAATCAGTCATGTAGAGTGGAATGCTACTCATGTAGTCGCTCGCTAGCTTATAGCATGTAGCATCCTGGGCATCACTGGGAATCAAAACACCGCGGCTTTGAGAGCACTTGTTTGCAATTGTGCATTAACGTGATTAACCAATGATTTAACTTGCTGCTAGGACCACTGATTCACAAACCTGCTTGCTTGCAGTCTGTGTTCCACCACAGTCCCCGACGCTGCTCTCATGATTCATTTTGTTTCTAAAGATAGATTTGATTTTGTAGCGAGTAACGAAGGTTTCAGGGGAAATGTATCGGAGTAAAAGTATCAGTTTTCTTTGCAAAATGTAGTGAAGTAAAAGTAAAAGTAAACAGAAATATAAGTAGTAAAGTAAAGTACAGATACCCAAAAAAACTACTTAAGTACAGTAACGAAGTATTTCTACTACGTTACTATACACCACTGATTTTAGCACAACATATCGCCACTTCCTTCGGGGCCGTGTTCGTACAAGGCGTACGCTGTAAAACAATAAGATCAACAGAGATCTTCCAGACGTGGTTTGGGTGCGAGTAATTGTAGACGTAGAATTGTAGAATTGTAATCGTCACACGGCAGTGTGTGGTTGATTGAGTGCTATGTAAAGGTCTCAGGGAGACATCCATTTCCTTCGGGACCGGGTTCGTGCAAAGCGTACACTGTGAAACACTGTAAAACGCAGATCCATAGTACGTGGTTTGTGTGCGAGTATTGCAGAGACGGCAGTGTATGGGTTCAATTTGGTATGAATGTTTGACTGAAGCGTACATGTAAATGTGATAGCAAAGGATTGGAGCAGAATCTTCCCACCAGGTTCGTGTGTTGTCAGTTTTTGATGGACAGTGGAGCGGAGTACACGCATAAGACACAAGCTTTGCACTCACCACAGAAACACGAACACTAGGTTAGACTGAGGAAAGCTGAGGGATATATGTGTCAGTTTTACTGGTAGTGTTAGCCGTATTATAGATTTATTGGGAATTGTGTTGGATAGGGATCGTCAAAAATTAAAAAACGAAAAGAGCAGGCTAAAAGTGCAGGCTGAGGAGACAAAAAGGGAGTGAACAGTAGATAAGGAAAAAGGGAGGGACAGTGGGAGTCTCGTTCAAGGTCGGAAGGGCAGCAGGAAAATTTCTGGAGCTGTGGCTCCATCTGGTGGACATTCAGGAATACTGCAAGCAGAAAAAAATTCTGGAGCTGTGGCTCCATCTGGTGGACATTCAGGAGTACTGCGTTCAGAAGATATGGCTGGAGCTGTGGCTCCATCTGGTGGCTATTCAGGAGTACTGCGTGCAAAATTGAAAAAAGCAGTCACAGAGACCGGAGGCAAGACTGCATGGAAAAGAGACAAGATTCATTGGGATAATTGCATGGAACGATGGAAAGAGGAGGGATGGTGGAAGGCAGCCAGTCCACTACCTCCATCGGTCAACAACCTCCGGCTCTTTACCAACAATTTGACAAAACGAGTGGCTCAAGCACAGACTGCAGAGAGAAATCAAACGACAAATCAAACCAAGCGATGGGGGTTCGCTAACCAACTGAAGCAAGATGCAACCCTCACGCACAGCTTTCTCTCTGCTCCAAACTGCCCAGTCAACCTGCTGGGACGCGATCTGATGACTCGCCTCAATCTGACCATCTGGATGAACCAAGACGGTGTCCATGTCTCGTCCAACCCACCAGCTAGTACGTTGTCCATGCCAGTGCGCATTCTCTCTCTTGCTCCCGTTACAGAGATGGTGTCCCCCACAGACGAAGAGGTTTTCTGGCTGCGCTGTCTTCAAACTGGCCCCCAGACCCCTGCCATCCAATATTGGTTCAACATTCTCAAACCAAAAATCACTCAGCTGTTCCCGTACAAAACTCCTCTGGACCACGTCCATTGCACTCTAAATGTCACACCAGATCCCGACGACCCCTACACAGAAGACTGGGATGAAAACATGTCTCACCTTAGACCCCCCATTCAGTGTCTACACATCTTTTGTAGCCAAGAAGGAGTAGCATCAAGAGTCATTCTATCTCCCTTCCTTCGCTCATGGTACCAGCTAGATGCGGACTCACCACCCCATGTCACTTTGGCTGTTGGTTTTGGCCATGAGGCCAGAGGTCTGGGACCTATGATCAAGAGAGCACTTACTCTCACTTGGGAACCAACCACGACTGAAGGTCTGCTCAAAGCCAAGGAGGAGACCATGTGGAGATGGACAGCCCCTGACACTGTTGAACACAATTTACCGGAGCACCTCCCTTTGCCTCGTCACCATGGCAAATCGTGTTCAGATCATCCAGCTACAACTGCCTGTTTGGCTCAGGTCCCGGCCGAGTTGTGGACCTCAGGGGCCTATGACGTTGGCCGCCTGACTACGGAACCCATCAAAGTCACATTCACAGACCCACAACAGCTTCCTGTGTACAGACCCCAATATCATCTGAAACCAGAACAACTGGAAGGCATTTGGCCGACTATTGAAGGCCTGCTCCAAGCGGGAGTCATCTACCCCACCTCGTCACAGTTCAACACTCCCCTACTTCCAGTTCCAAAGGCAGGAGGAAAAGGATGGAGGATGGTCCAGGATTTCCACCCCGTGAACGAAATCACGGTTCCAACATGCCATCCGGTTCCAGATCCTCATCTCTCTCTCAGCAACTTGAGCCCTGCACACACCCACTTCACAGTCGTGGACCTGGCCAACGCTTTCTTCAGTGTCCCACTGCACAAAGACTCTCAACCTATCTTCGCCTTCACCTTTAATGATCAGCAGTATACGTATGCCTCCCTACCCCAGGGCTACAGGTGCTCCCCAGGACTATTCAACCACCACTTACGCCTTCATCTTGCTGACCTCGCCCTCCCAGGAGGGGTAGTTCTGATTCAATATGTGGACGATCTGCTTCTGGCGGCAACGTCAGCAGCTCTCTGCCTTGATTCCTCTGTCCGACTCCTCACTCTGTTGTCCGAAAAGGGCTACAAGGTCAAACATTCAAAGGTGCAGTTTGCCAGACGCCAAGTGTTGTTTTTGGGTCGCAATGTTTCATCAGACGGGCTAGGCCTGTCACACACGCACAGGGCCACCATCTTGCAACATCCCCAACCTCTCACTGTTGCCGCTCTCCTCTCATTCCTGGGCTTGACCGGCTACTCACGAGCCCATATCCCAGACTACACCAACCACACCACCATTCTCAGAGAGATGTTGAAGGAAGTGGGCACCAGAAATCTTACTGCCAACCTCACATGGACAGCAGAGGGTGAAACAGCCTTCACCCGCTTGAAGCAAGCACTTGCACATGCGGCCGCACTCATGTCCCCGGACTACTCCCTACCGTTCCACCTTGATGTTTCTGAAAGACACAGCCTACTCAATGCTGTACTCTTCCAGAAAAAGGGGGGTGAAAGAGAGGTACTGATGTATCATTCATCAAAACTTGACAGTGTGATAAGCGGTCAATCCACGTGCGCAAGGTACGTTGCAGCAGTGGCAAAAGCGATTGAAAAGACTTCTCATCTTGTCATGGGTCATCCACTGGAAGTACACACGCACCATGGCGTGGCGGCATTCCTGATGAGTAAAGAATTCACGTTCAGTGCCGCAAGGAAAACAAAGATTCAACACACTTGCACCATGCCACACATCAGCTTTGTGCCAGCCACAAGGAATATGGCGGCTAACTTTACGGATGGACAACCACATGTGTGCGAGGAAGTTGCAGTACAAGAAAACAAATTGAGACCAGACCTCCAGAACACTCCCCACCTCACAGCTGAGGCCTGGCTGTACACGGATGGTTGCTGCTACAAAGGAGAAGAAGGGAACATTGCATCCTATGCAGTGGTGGAACAGAAGAGTGATGGCTACCACCAAACAGTGGAGTCAGGGATTCTGCCACAACCTGCTTCGGCACAACTAGCGGAAGTGGAAGCACTGATCCAGGCTCTGGAGTGTGTTGAAGCGTAAATGAGGATGGAGACAGGACGAATCAGAGTTTGCAATCCAGCGGGAATTGTTTAATGCACATTCGAACATGCGACATGGCATATGGAAACAGATTCAACATCTAACTGTCCGAGGAACACTTTTATAGACCAAATACACGCCTTCTTTCAGCTGTGGTTCATCAGTCAAACCTGTCTGTTCAATCCAGACAGGACACATCTGGACTTCTAATCTGGGTGGGTTCTATTTCGTTCTCGCAGAAAACAACTCTATGTAAGGGGTTGTTTTGGTCCTTTTGAGAGATTAATCACACTTTATCTGTCTGAGGGAGGCATTTCCCGATAACTAACAGAGACAGAACCATTTCGCGATATCTCCTTCGAATTCACAATAACACGTTACGTAACTTGTTTTTAGTTCAAGTCCAGTTCAGTTCAGTTATAATGCTGATTTTCTTCAACACATCCCTCCTCTGAGGGTTTCTTAACCCTCATCCTAACTTTTTATAACTTTTGTCAATTTGCGAAACTGGAACCTAAAATTTTGATCCCTGCCTTCATTGCAACACAAGTGATTTTTGTAAATTATATGTGATTGATTATATACCAATACAGTAACAATACAATACAGAACATTTGAGTTCGTAAGATAATTCAAATAACATCATTCAATGCTCAGATTCACCTTCATATAAGGGCGAAAAAACCAACAGATTGCAATGCAGGAAAAACTCCCTTATGGTCCTTTCCCGCCAAGCGACCACCTTTTTGGTATGAAGTGAATCTGTTCTTGCTTACAAACATGTATTAACAGATACCTCACACATTTAATTTTTGCAAAATATTGAACAATGTTTCAGTATTCATTAGATGCAACGTCTGTGATAAACCTATATGCTATAATACTTGTGCACTGATTATATGAATCATGACTATGAATATACGTGAATGTAGAAATATCTGATTACAATACATTCAAATTTATAGTGAAACAGTTTGGACAGATGATAAAACATGTGACGTGGAGTTTCTTGGACGTGTGTACTTTCAACAAAGTTCGGGCTCTCGTTCTTATGGTGAGTTGCCCCCAAGTCCTGTTTCCCCCATGTCCTCTGAGTCCTCCAGATAATCCGGAATGGGAAACAGGTCCGGAAACAGGTCCGGTCGTCCAACCACCATTTGAGCGAACTGGGCCTTTGTCCCTTGCTCCATCATCATCATGTTCATCATCTGAGCCAGTTGGAGATTTGCCATGACACCCATCTGTTTGTCCATGCTCCTCTGGCACTGTCTCCTCAGGATGGGTACGATGCAACATGCCAATAGAAAAGCCACAATTAAAACTATTAGTGCGCCAATTCCTGCTTTTACCAACACAGACCCCCATTGTCCCAAAATTTGGTCTAACCAATCCCATGACCACCCCCCCCTTGCCAGCGTTGTCCTTAACTTCCTGTCTCAAACCCCGAATTTTCCCCATTGCAACAGCAAATGTCCCATCAGGTGCAGTGTTATTGGGAATGAATGTACAACACTGTTTCCCAAACATTTGACATACCCCACCTTTTTCAGCTAGAATCCAATCTAATGCTTGTCTGTTTTGCCATGCCATTGTACTGGTCTGGTGTAGCTGCTCACCCAACCCCTTAAAGGCCTCATTACTGTAATTCAGGTACCTCTGCTGATTGTAGTAGATATAATTGATCCAGTTAACGTTTTTGTTGATAGTAATCCAGGGTAATATAGATTCAAATCCTGCCTTAATCTCATCTTGTGCTTTAAATTCCTTTGGAATCCCTTTAGGCTGTCCTATAGCGTCTAACTGGATACTTTGGTCCAGCGTGGATTGTCTCTTATACCTACGCTTCTCGTCGGGCACTTCCATCATTTTAATTGTTTCCCCTGCCCCGTTATATATTACCACTACCGGTAATCTCATTCGAACTAACGCGCACAGCCCTACCCATCTGGGCGGCAGAATATTTAGTAAAACATTTTCACCACACATCCAATAGCTGTCGGCTATTCCTGTTGTCTGTTCACTCAACAAATGAAGAGTGGGAATGGTCATAGTTATGTTATCACAGTTTTGGTCAAGTGGTATTTGGTTCTCATACCATACTGGTCTCCTGATGAACAAAGAAGTCATATTAGCCTGTGGGAACCAGGACACCACCCAAGTTACTTTACAGTACACGGTAGTATTACCTAAGTCAACCCTTCTTTTGTCTGACGCAAATCCACCACTGGCAAAACATTCATATTCTTGTAATTGATCTACTTTATAATTAGTGGGAGGCTCGTTCTGCGTTGTGGAAATCATAAATTCTGCACATGCATTTCGTAGTTGATATTCAGGATACAGATCTAAATAGTTGTGCTTCTTTTGGGATCCATACAAGAGTCTACATTGAACACCACACATAGGAAGTCTGAAGATTGAAGCCAACCCTTCTCTGGGGATGAATCTTCCCTCTCTGCATTCATGCTGTTGTGTCTTTGCGCACTCTTTGAAAGTATGCTTTTCTGCGACTACTACAGGCAAGGTTGTTGGAGCTTCTGAGCACATTATGCATTCAATCGAGGTCATCTCTTTTACTGAGTACCATGCCCATCTATACCACCCATTCTGATTAGCATGCTCCCAGTCTTCATCTTCTGTTATTCTAACACTTCTCTGCATTGGCTTGAATTTTCTCCCTGAGTCTTCTACATCATCTACCGTTCTGTTCCATCCCTCCTCTTGGTCATGACTGTCATAATTATCATAATCATAACTCATGTTTTTACCTATTTTTGTAGCTCCTTCGGCTCTCTTTACCGTTGGAACAATAGTCGAGTTCGTTACCACTACATTAGGAATTACTGTCGTGTTCATCGTGTCTACTTGTTTTCCAGTTGTTGTTACTAACGAATGGCTTGGTTTTGTGCTAACCTCACTTGGCACTGTCGCGTGCACAGGAGTGCTTGGAACTTTGATTGGCCATGGTTTTGGAGTAGTTGTAACGGCGGTTGTACCGCTGCTCAAATTAACTCTTAAGGTTGTAGTGATAACGGTTGTTACCTTTATCTCACTCTCAGACTTGACTGGCTTGGGGGTAACTGTATGGTTATCATTATTGTCGATAGGGTTCATCAATGGTATAACTGTTGGATTGGTTTTGGTTATTTTAGCAGATGGAGTTGTACCTTTTGTTTCCTTATTTGTCAATTTGGCAGTTACATTTTGGTCTTCTATCACCTCTTCCCACTCCCACATGGGGTGAAGTTGTCTCTTTCTACGTATTTTAGCATGCAACTGTCTAAACACTTGATGTGCTGGTTTGAGCTTTAATGACAATGCTGGCATAGGTCTCGGTCTAACATGGGATGGAATATATGTGGTTGCATCGTACTCAACTGATTCATGGTATCTGGCTCTCTTCCAGGATGGCTGAGTCATCATTTGGCCGCTGTCCTGCATGCTCTTTGACGTCATCGCAGGTTTCTCCATCGTCAGCGTCTCCTGTCCCATGCTTCCCGACAGCATCCATATCAGAAAGCTGATTAGTTTCAACATTTGTTCCAGGCTCACCTTGTTTGTCATTTTCTTCTGACTTTACACCGTCCTTATTTTTGTCTTGGACTTTCGTGCAATGACTCAGGTGATACCACGTTGTACTTCCCTCGACTTGGACAGCTGTTGGCGTCGCTCGCACCACTCTGTAGGGACCTTCTCGTCTTGGCTCGTGCCACTTTCGTCTGAAGACTTTAATGTACACGTGGTCCCCTGGAACCACTGGTTTCTCTGGTTTCTGGTCAGCCCCCGGCTCCTTTCCTTTCTCCTGTAAATAGATGGATCTATGTATGGCAGTTAGTTGCTTCATATAGTCCTTTAACTCTATTTGCAGTTGCTCAAGTGGGGGCCCCTTGTAGGGCCCCCTCAGTTGAGGTGCTGGCATAGGTCTGCCTGTTAGCATTTCATGCGGCGTTAAGTGCGTGCTTCTGTGAGTTTGCATGCGATAGCTCATTAGCGCAAGTGGCAATGCATCTACCCAGTTTAGCGTAGTACTAGCACAGATCTTATTCAACTTTGCCTTTAGCGTTCCGTTAATCCGTTCCACTAACCCTTGGCTTTGTGGATGATACACGGCGCCCAATCTCTGTTTGATTCTCAACTGTTGTAAAATCCCCTTGGCTATTTTCTGCACAAATGCTGAACCATTATCTGAGCTTATTTCTGATGGTATGCCAAATCGTGGTATGACTTCCTTAGTCAGAAATTTAATAACTGTGTCAGCTCCTAGGTTCTTTGATGGAGTTGCTTCCACCCAGCGACTGAATCGATCAATTACCACTAGCATATATCTCTTTCCATATGCTGATTTTATCATGTCCACATAGTCTATGACTAAGTGTTTAAATGGCCCTTCTGGGACAGGGATGTGTCCCACAGGTGTTTTTATGCTTTTGCGCACATTATTTTGGGCACAGATTTCACATTGGTTCAACACTTCATCCACCATTGCTTGCATAAATGGTGACCAATATCCTTGTCTCCTCAATCTTTTCAGGACTTCCCCCCTCGAACAGTGATCATCACTGTGCGATTCTGAAATGAGAATGGTCAACAATGCAACAGGTGCTACCAACAATCCTTGATGTGTTCTCCACAACCCCTTATCATCAATTGTTGCCCCCCTTTGCATCCACATGTTATGTTCACTTTGGTCTGCTTTTTGTTGTATCTGGATAATGTCTTCGGGCGTGACTACAGGCTCTAGTGACACCACTGGTGATAGAATAGCTACTTTACACTTGGAAGCTGCTTTTGCAGCCTCATCTGCAGCATTATTTCCTGTTATAATGTCATCATTCCCTTTCCGGTGTGCCTGACATTTAATGATCGCAAGCCTCGTCGGGCCCATCATTGCTGATATCAGGTCCATTATCTGTTTTTCATGCTGTATTG
Source organism: Melanostigma gelatinosum (assembly GCF_949748355.1). Taxonomy (NCBI): domain Eukaryota; kingdom Metazoa; phylum Chordata; class Actinopteri; order Perciformes; family Zoarcidae; genus Melanostigma; species Melanostigma gelatinosum. The sequence continues at coordinate 4,764,514 of NC_136637.1, forward strand.
GACTTCCGTCTGTTTTTCTGAAACCTCTCTGTTTCCACAATGCTCCTAAGAGTTGTGTGACGCCTAGTGCATACTGGCTGTCAGTGTAAATGTTTGCGACTCTGCCTTTAGCGAGTCTGCACGCCTCAGTCAATGCTTTTAATTCGGCTAGCTGTGCTGAACATGGCTGATCACAACCTTCAGCTTTCACTGTCACAAAGTCACTGCCTATTTGCTCAATCACGGCAAATCCGGCATGATTACCTAAGTAGTCCCTGTAGCAGGACCCATCCACAAAGTACGTCACATCTGCGTTTACTAACGGAGTAGACTCTAGGTCAGGTCGCAACTTGGTATACTTCATTGTCTCTGCCACACACTCATGTGGCTCTCCTTCAAATTCAAATGGAATAACATTTGCTGGATTTGTAGTTATACATTTCTTTATTGTCACATCTGGATATGTCAAGAGCGGCATGTACTGCAAACACCTTGCTTGTGTCACCACAAACTTTCCTTGGTTTATCAACTCAGTGATTTTGTGATGTGTGTGTATGACTACAGGATACCCCATCGTTACCGTTGCTGCTTTCTCATATGCATAATGCACTGCTGCCAGCCCTTGATAACATGGAGGCCACCCTTGTGCTACATTGTCCAGTTTTGTACTGTAATATGCAATCGGTTGTTTTGGACGACCACTACACGTCTCCTGCATCAATACTGCTGAAACGTACATGTCCTGTCGATTAGATACATAAAGCAGAAATGGTTTGTCATAATCAGGTGTTGCAAGAGCCGGAGCTCTCTGCATCTCTTGTTTGATTGTTTCAAATGCTACCAAGGACTTGTCTGTCCATTGTAACGGAGCTCTTAACGTCTGGGTTCCTGCCTCCTTCATGATTTCCCTTAGTGGAGCAGTTTTTTCAGCATAGCTTTCAATCCACTCGGAACAAAATCCAGTCATTCCTAGAAATGTCATTAACTGGCCCACTGTTCGAGGACGTGGCGCTTTACTCACTCCCTCTAGCTGGGAGGGTGACATTGCAATGGCTCCATGGGAGATCATTCTCCCCAGATACTCTACTTGCGGTTGGCAGTACTGTAGTTTTGTCTGAGAGGCTTTATGTCCTCCTTCTGCTAAACTCTGGAGTACTTTGATTGAGTCTCGATGACAATCATCGATTGTAGATGAGCAGATCAACAAATCATCAACATACTGTATTAATGTGCTATTAATAACAATATTTTCAAGATCCTGTCTCAAAATCTGATTAAACACGTGAGGGCTATGCTTGAAGCCCTGTGGAATACGTGTGTAACTGAGTTTTCGTCCTCTGTATGTAAAGGCAAACAGATGTCGAGAGTCTTCAGCCAATGGAATGCTGAAGAATGCTGAGCACAAATCAATTACTGTAAAAAATGTAGCATTATGTGGCACATTCGTGAGGAGTGTATGTGGATTTGGCACCTCTGCTGGCCAATCTTGTACGACATCATTTACTGCTCGCAAGTCATGCACAAGTCGATATTTTGATTTGTCGTTTTTTGGCACTGGTAGTATGGGAGTGTTGCAGTTGCTGTATGTCTCAACCAACACTCCTGCGTTTATCAGACCTTCAATTGTCTTACTTATACCTTCTTCAGCTTCAGGCTTTAAAGGATATTGTGGGCGATACGGCAGTTTCACGTTTGGTTTTAATTCAATTTTTACAGGATTGGCAGACTTTACCAACCCTACATCACTGTCATGTTTTGACCACACTTGATCTGGCACGTGCGTCAACATGTCTTCCATAAAAGTGTTTCTGCTTTCTTCACTTTTAGTTGCTGTTTTTAGTATTTTTCGCGTTGGTATCGTTACTACCTGCGGTTTTGCCATCATTGATGTTCCACAAAGGATTTTGATCATCTTTTTATCTTGTGATGAAAAAATTAGTGGGTTGTCTGTTTCTTGCCACTCAATCTGTGTAGCAACATGCATCATTGGACCGAGGTCTTTTGATTCAAACGGCTCATTCACCAATAGGGTGATATGTGGAACCGACTCTGGTACAGCGTACCACTCTGAAATGAATGAATTTGGTTGCACGCTCAGTGCTGCTCCCTGTTGGCCTACTACAATATCCTGTGTTACCAACTCAACAGTCACATTTTTCGTTTTCTCATCCCATTTCTTCTCAAATACCGAACTGCATGATGCATCATAGAACATTGTGCAATGATAGTCAGATAATGGTTGCTTTGCTTGTGGGATTTGGGCTCGAATTAGTTTTTCCCATTGGCTGAATACCTTTGTTATAGGTTCCATAACATCACCTAGCCAATAAACTTTTGCACATTCAGATTGTGTGTACATTTGAAAATCCAATCCGGATCTATCAACAAATACTCCATCAGGTGAACACCAGACTTTTATTTGTAATTTACACAGTGCATCCCTTCCTAACAAGTTGATTGGAGTTTGGTCAGATACTAAAATTGGAATTTTAGTTTCACCACCTTCAGTTGTTAATCTCACTGGAGCTGTTATTGGAATCATTTGTGTCATTCCCGAGAATCCTACTGTTTTAACAAATTTTCCTGACAAGGGGAGGTGTGTGGCATATTCTGGACTTACACATGTATAAGTAGCTCCAGTGTCAACCATCATCGGTGTTGGCTTGCCTTCTAATTGAACCTGTAACATGGGTTCTTTATCAGCTCCTATGGTGATAATTGGATGCTGACCCTCCCCGTTAGGATTCTCTGGGCACCCCTAGTAACCATATTTCGGACCTGCCCATGGATTGACAGGACCTCTACCTCCACGTTGCATGGACTGAGACCCGCGACCCCCCTCTCTCCACTCTGTGCCTGGCTGTGGTCTCGGACAGTTGGCTCGGAAATGGCCTGTGTCTCCACACCCCCAGCACTCCCTCTGTGGCGGACGTCGTTGTCCATTCTGGAAAGAAGGTGGTCCTCTTTGACCTTCCCAGCGAGGGCGAGTGAACGGAGGTCTCATTGCTCCATTTCGTTGTTGTGGATTTGGCTGTTGTGAATAAACATTGACAACAGCGGGTGGCTGCACAGGTGATGGTTGTGCCTCAGGTGCAGTTGGCATTGCATGGTTAATAGTGTCATTTACCATTGGAGCTTGCGTCTTTATTTTACTTTTATTTTGCAAGTCAGTGAGTTGCAGCTGTGTTAACTTTCGCTGCAAATTCCTCTCTTGTTCTTTAGTTTTCTCCTCATCCTTCCTGTATTTTTCAATCGCGTGTACCACGTGGTCACGGAATTGTCTGTGAGGCATTGAAGTCAGTCCCACCACATCCTCCAGTCTGCTCTGCACCGGAGTTGGCAGGGCTTCAATAACTGCATTCCTGAACAAAGTCATTAGGACAGGGCTGCTCTCAGCCTCTTCCTCTGTCTCCTGCTTCCATCTCTTCAGCTGTTTGTTAATATATCCAGCTGCATTCTCAGTCTCTGCCAGAGGTTCCCCCTTTAATGACTTGGGATCTATTTTGGTAGGGTATTCCCCCCTCAGGGCCATCCATAACTCAGCTCTGTATGCATTGAGCTCAGTTCCGTCTGCCATCGGATTGGCCATCCAAGTATTTCCGCTATTGCGCAAAATATTCTCCATCGTGGATACTCCAAGACTTTGTGCCCACACTGCCTTAATGTCTCCCAAGGCTAACATTTTACCGACTGTTTCCTCCTCAAAAGCCTTGATCCACTTACCAGCCCCCTCATGAATGTCAGGCAGCCTGGAAATCAGTCCTGCAAGGTCGAGTGTTTGCCAAGGTGTATAATGCCCCTGAGATCCTCTTATCAAAATTGGCCATTGCCCATACCTGTCTGGTGGGTGTATGCCAGGTCTGTATCTCAGATCATAAGGTCTGTCCTTTGTTACCCCTCCCCTTTTGTTTAACCCTGGTTGTCCTCTTAACGCTCCTTCTACTCCTTCTTCTTCCCCCTGTTGCCCGCATATCAGCCTGTGGCTTTTGTCTATCTCTCTCTCTAGTTCTCCAATCGTGGCGTGTGCCTGTTTGCGACAGTGCTCTGCGTCCTCCTCCATTTCTTGAATTACGGTCCGAATTACATCGCCTCTCGAGTCTCTCTCTCTTCCTCTTGCATGTTGTTCCATACCCAGCCAGTAAGACTCTCCTCTGTCTCTCCCTACGGTCTCATTTCGTTCTGCATAGCAATCTAGTATTTCTGATCCTTTCGCTTCTCTTTGTTTTCGGCCAGTGCTGCAGTATTTTGGGGGTTTATCTCCTATTTGTGATGCTGGGGTCGCATCGAGTCTGGGGCTGGTTGAACTGCTCGGGTCACCCTGTGGGGGAGTTTGGTGCGTCATTAAAGATCTGTTGTTGTTTTCAACTTCGAAGTCTCCTTTAATGTTAACAGTTCCTGCAATTGATGGATAAATTCCTGCAGTTTTCGAAAAATCCTGCAGCTGTTCCTTTTGATCTGCTTTTGCTTTTCTTTCTTTCAGTTCAACGAACCCGTCTCTTACATTTTTCCTGTAGCGATGACCTTCAACCTTAAACAATTTAATTGTTTCTAGTTCTAGTTCTCTTTTCGTCAAACGTTTCTTGCTTTTATCTTTTGGTTTGTAATCCTTGATTCTCAGTTCCATATCCTCACACAAACCCACATCAAATGTGCCCTCTTTAGGCCAAGATGGATCGAGTCCTTTAGTGCGTTTTGCCCATTTCTCTGAAAGTCTCTGGACATCTTTTGCATGCTCTAAGTTTTTGATCGCCACGAGAGCTACTGGTGTCACACTCATGTTTAGTTTATTTTATTTAAACTCACAACCTCGCAAAATTTCAAATCAAGAAGTCAAACCTAGTTCTGGTTTAAATGCTTATGCTACTGATACATTTATACCGGTTACACTTGTAATGTATATTGTGACAAATAATAAGATTGCTTTTATTAACTTGAAATATTATTGTTCGATACTGTAGAATATTAAGATTCTTTACTTTAGGTTATTTAGACACATACTCTGATCAATGTTTGTATCATGCAGTTACTTCTCCTCATGTGCAGCCTGTGTCACTCAACAATTTCTGGGCGTTCGGCCAAGGCTCTCACTCAACAATTTCTGGGCGTTCGGTCAAGGTTCTCACTACGGAGCCAAACTGTTTGGCCGTCCTGCCAAGACACAGCAAACGGAGCAAGAAAGGGAGGGCTATTTTCGACACAGAGAGAAAAAGGAAGAATAGAGAGGAATAGCCTTAATCTATACAACTACACAACACTATGACACTAATACTATAAACTTTATACGCTTTAAGTGACAATTTTAACTACAATGTTTAGACGCTTGTGTACTGCCAAGATTCTATTTGTACTAGAACAAATTAATAAACTCACAAAGAAACTGCCAAAATCACAACTCACTTATTTGCTATACGCACTTATACAATGATGTATATTTCTTATGAGGGGTTTCACAGAGGCTCGATTGAACATTTGCAAAAGCGTTATCACTGGGAGAGCATGCCAAAAAACATACAAAGCCAATATTTCATACACATGCAAAGCCACCCAGGTGTTTATCACATCAAAAGTCAGCGGTCCCAGTCTGTCAGTCCGTTTTTTGTCCAGGTATTTTTTATTTCTCTTTCTAATGTCAGACTTTGACTATGTGGGAGTTTTTTAACAGTATTGCTTGTACTCAAGGCTTTGTTAAGGAGAGATTCTTATTGTTGGGCTGTTTCACAGTTTACAAATGTCCTCTTTATTTCACCAGAGGCTCATATTGTTTTATTCTTCTTGGGGGTTTAACAGGGAGTATTGTCTCTTCCCTTTATTCGTCTATGGATCCCTCCTTCATAGTATTACTTTATCAGTAATGTCAATAAGTTACAGTCGTGTGCACACCTTTTCAAACCGTACTATTAATCTTATTGTCTAGTTAGATATTACTTTTCCTGCTCATTTAGATTTCTGCACAAAATTTCTGAGTCTCGTCAGCGTAGTGTCCTGCCTTAAACAGCGCTCACTCGTGACAGATTCACATTATAGTGTTATTATTTAAATCTAAGCCAGTCTTTTCGTTTCTTCCCTCTCGAGAAAGGATTCTTTTCAAGACCTACGTATCTCACACTGGAACTCACACTGGAGTTCCTTACACTTATTTGCAGAAATTGCTTTATCAATAGCACACAGTCGCTTTGTCATTAGCGTACAAAAGTCTCTTGAGTTTGAGAGATCCACGGAGCGCTCCGCATTTGAGCTTATCTTGGCCACAACCAGGCGTCACGCCAACAGAATGCTGCGTACGCTGTTCCACACGAGAGAGCTCTCTTTTTACAGCTGGAGATCAAATTGAATCATATCAACATCTTTTTTGCATTTTTCCAGCACACACCAATCCGCTTCTCTCCTCCTCCGCTAAACAGCGTGGATTCTGTCGAGGGGACCCCAAACACTCCCTCTCTATCACTCAAGCGAGAATCACGCTGTACAGAAATATACTATAGTGAGATATGAAGATCTCATACCTGACACGGCGCCTGAAGCGTGATTGTCGGTTGGCTGGCGTAGAGGAGATGTCGAAGGTCTCGACCCGAACCACGTTGAGGCGCCAATTATGTTGAAGCGTAAATGAGGCTGGAGACAGGACGAATCAGAGTTTGCAATCCAGCGGGAATTGTTTAATGCACATTCGAACATGCGACATGGCATATGGAAACAGATTCAACATCTAACTGTCCGAGGAACACTTTTATAGACCAAATACACGCCTTCTTTCAGCTGTGGTTCATCAGTCAAACCTGTCTGTTCAATCCAGACAGGACACATCTGGACTTCTAATCTGGGTGGGTTCTATTTCGTTCTCGCAGAAAACAACTCTATGTAAGGGGTTGTTTTGGTCCTTTTGAGAGATTAATCACACTTTATCTGTCTGAGGGAGGCATTTCCCGATAACTAACAGAGACAGAACCATTTCGCGATATCTCCTTCCAATTCACAATAACACGTTACGTAACTTGTTTTTAGTTCAAGTCCAGTTCAGTTCAGTTATAATGCTGATTTTCTTCAACAAGTGGAGCACGGACAAAATTGTAAATATCTTCACAGACTCGGCTTACGCCGACGGAGCGGCCCACATCGATGGCCCTGTATGGCGAAGACGCAACTTCACCACTTCAAATGACCACCCCATAAAACACGAAGCAGCTATGAGAAGGCTGGTAGAAGCAATCCAACTACCAAAGGGGGTGGCCATCATGAAATGCAAAGGACATGACACAATCAGATCACGAATCAGCGCCGGTAATGACGCGGCAGACAGAGCAGCAAAGAAAACGGGAGGCTACTCACCTCGCCAAATGGTTATGAAGCCAACATCCGGTCCACCTGAGCTCACCATAGAGCACATCAAAGATCATCAAAAGAAAGCAGGACCTTATGAATGGTCCGAATGGACCCGGAAAGGAGCCTCAAAAGACAAAGAAGGTCTGTGGAGAGCCCACGACGGCAGAGTGGTTGCCTCAGCAGAACTGTGTGCAGCACTCCTACCAGGGTCCCACGGACCTACACACGAGGGAAAGAAATGGACATTGGACAATTTAAAACAACTATGGTGGCATCCGCACATGGAAGCGATATCTTTCCTCTTCTGCGATGAATGTCAAATTTGTGGCAATCACAACCCAAGAAAGCCATTCAATACACTGATGGGATCTTATATCGTGCCCTCTGCCTGTTTCCAAGACATCAGCATAGATTATACAGATATGGGAACAGAGTGCAGGGAAAGAGGTACATCTTGGTTATGGTAGACAGATTTTCAAGATGGGTGGAAGCAATTCCCACCAAGAGAGAAGACGTGCAGACAGTTGTAAAGTGGCTGCAGACAGAACTGATTCCCCGTTACGGAGTACCGAGATGCATCCGCTCCGATAACGGATCACACTTTAGCAACACCACGCTCGCACAGGTAGAGCAATTTCTGGGAATCACACACCGATTCAGGTCTGTCTATCACCCGCAATCTCAGGGCCTGGTGGAACGAGCGAATCAGACCCTTAAGGCCAAGATTGCCAAAGTTTGCGCGGGCTCCAAATTAACATGGGTTGAGGCCCTGCCCCTGGCCCTTATGGCCATGAGGTCCGGAAAAGGGGGAGAAACACATCTCTCCCCACACGAGATCATGACTGGCTGGCCGATACCAGGTCCACCCAGAGATGGAGGTCATATGCCACCTCTGGATGTACAGCAGATTGAAATGTCTGACTATATGAGTGCCCTAACTTCTCTTGCTGAAGCTCTCTCCAAGCAGATCGAAAGGACTCGAGCAGTACCTGAAGCAGCAGCAGCGGGAAAGCAGATACAAGTAGGTGATTGGGTCAGGGTCAAGGTTCACAGGCGCAAGTGGACTGACCCCAGGTGGACTGGGCCATACGAGGTGAAGGAGGTTACTTCACACTCGCTCCAGGTCAAGGGCAAATCAGGCGCCCCTTGGCACCACTTGACACACTGTGTCTCAGCACCGGTACCAACCAGAACACTGGGAGAAATTCGCACTGATTTGGAAAATGCACCGAGAGTCTAGACGCTGTCTAGGGACCCCTCATGCAGACCCCGCAGATGTGAAGAAAACTATGATGGGGGTGGGGGTGGGTATGGGCATACTTGCTGCCCTCATGTTGTGGGGACTACAAACCATGTATCAGACACACCAGCACCCATCTAATTCAACCACCCCTTTTCCGAATCAGACTCACAACGCCCCTTGTCCCTCTCCTTTTCTGAATCAGACTCACAACCGAACAAGACGTAGCACCCCGACATTGGTCCATAAAACAGCATGTAGATCCAAACTCGTTCTAAATTACACAGCAGGCTCCACCAGTGCATACACGTTTGATTTGTGCGACGTTATAACCTGCAAGGGCAATCCAAGGGGTTGGCGGGGCTATAATGTTTATCTTTGTGATACACCCCCATTAGTGAAAAGCTGCGAGACTAGGGGCACGGCCCGACCAGCTATAGGCGGGTGGTGCAGCCATTGGGCTCTTGTAACTAAGTACACCGGAAAATGGGTCCCCAATGGTACGACAACCACCAGCCCAGGGTATAGGTGGTGGAGCAAAATTAGCCTACAGAGAGACTTTAGTGCCACAACTAACCCTCTTACTCTCTCGATAAACAACATCACAGCAAGTCTTTACGGTAACACCAGGGCATGGTTCATCTTAGGCGTCGACATCGCACACAAAGATCCCATGGTCGGTATCCATATCAACATATTTCCCCAGGTAGAGAACGAACACACCCAGCCCACGTCTGCCCTAGCATTGGCATCCCCATCTGACACCGGTCCCGTAGTGTTTTCTCAAGATTATACTGATATGACTCCCCTACAGGTCTTGCGGAGGTCTACCGGCTATGGCAATGATAATGTTTGGTTAAATTGGATCACTGATAATGCTAAAAGACAAAATATGACAGGGTGCGTGGCCTGCGCCTCCGCCCGACCTGCCATGTTCATCGAACCAGCCCCTCTCTACCCGCAAACTGATCCTCAGGGCTATGCCTGCATGATAGGTCTCACACGGCAAGCTACGCCCACAAATTGTACCACACTTGCCGCGATATTTCCACCTATCATAAATGAAACAAAAATGGGCCAATTTTCCGCAATTAGAGGTCAGGCTAACAGGTACATGTGTTTAAATTCCACAGCAGTCAGACCACAGCTGAATGTGGGCAAAATTTCCCCTGATTGGTGTAATGAGACCCGCAATGGCTTAGACATTGGGCCCTGGGCCAGAGCAGGTTTATTCTATTACTGTGGAGACCTGCGCTTAGTACCTAGAATAGAAGCTACCAAAACCATCGGAACTTGTGCAATAGTCAGACTCGGAATGCCCCTTACCCTAATAGGTCGTAGATTAGTACGGGCCGACGGTCTAGCCACTTCTCTCACCAAACGCAGAAGGCGACACATCATCAAACGAGAAGTTGCCTTAGGTTCCTTCTCGCTCACTGGGGGCCCCACCTATATAGACTCTATAGGCATCCCACGAGGGGTTCCTGACGAATACAAACTAGCAGATCAAGTCGCGGCAGGTTTTGAAAACATCCCCCTAATCGCTGCCTTCTTTCCGATGACTCCCAACAAAAACGTGGGCCGCATAAACTATGTCCATTACAATGTCTTGCGTCTTGTTAACCTCACCAGAGACACCGTTGAAGGTTTAGCCGAACAACTCGCACCGACCTCTCTTATGGCTATGCAGAATAGAATGGCTTTAGACATGTTGTTAGCTGAAAAAGGGGGTGTCTGCTAAATGTTTGGAGATATGTGTTGTACCATCATTCCTAACAACACTGCCCCAGACGGTTCGGTCACCAAGGCCTTAAATAGTCTGCGCACCCTCGCGGAAGAAATGCATGAGGCATCAGGCATAGACAATCCTTTCTCTGATTGGATGGAATCCATGTTTGGCAAATGGAAGGCCCTCATCATGTCCATAGCAGTTTCCATCGCGGTTTTCAGAGCTATACTCATCACCTGTGACTGTTGCTGCATCCCCTGCCTCCGAACTTTGATAGGCCGTCTTATTACCACAGCTCTCTCCAAGGAAAAGCAGCCGCCTCCACATGGTGCTTATCCACTGTTGGATGGAGACCAGCCGGCCTCTGACCCAGAGGGGTCTTGGGACCAGGAAGAAGAACCAGAGTTGCATTCATTGACAAACTCCCAGTTAGATGATGACACACAGGTCTAAGAAGTTCACACCTAGCAGGTGTGAAAAGGGGGATTTGTAATAATAAATGATGTAAATAATATGCTCTATACTTGTATGCTTATATTGCGGAGTTGTGAGGTCACATGTAAGTAGGTCAAATACTCCGAGCAGGGCATTCCTGCGCCTGTTCGCACGATAGAAACAGATACTGTGACTCTGGAAGGACACATCTGCTTAAACCACCAGATTAGGGCGGAACCTGCCATTTTAGGTTAGGAGTAGACCTCTCTCTTATCTATCCACACAGAGACTTCCAAATAGCTTACTTAGAATTGAACCATTTCGGCACCTCGAGTGTTAACAACATGCATTCACACTGACGATGCAGAGAAGGCGGATCCGGATGTGAGCCAGTGTGGGTGGAGATGCCAGGCTGCTGTTCTGCTAAACACAGCCCCGCCTGCAACTTTGCTTTAACCAATAGGCTTCCATCAGAAGAACCTATAACACGCATGCGCACTCTGTCTAAGCGCCTTTTAGCTTTCACTTTTCTAGGTCCGTGCACATATAACTGCTGGACATAATACTTCTGTTACAAATAAATGTTATTGCTTGAATTGAGCTAAACGCCTCGATCTCAGTCTGTTCACTCAAGTTACATCCTCAACACTTTTTATGTCTCTCTAGATCATGATCACAGTCCCACCGCTCCTGGGTCCGACTCCGCACGCACGCACGCACGCACGCACGCACGCACGCACGCACGCACGCACGCACGCACGCACGCACCACTGTACAGAGGAAGCTTGCGCTTTGCTTCCCTTGCTCCACAAAAAGCCATACTGAAAGATTTGACCATGTGTCAACAGCCAAACAATAAAAATCTGATCCGAGTAACAGTCAGAATTGAGCATGAAGGCTTGCAGTGTGAACGTAGAGATTTATGTTTTAATGTGTATGTTGTAATCTGTGATTGCCTGAACCAACAATATTTAGTTAGGCCGTGGCTGCTACCTTGATGTATGGGGTTAGGGTTATTTTGTCTCCAAACGCTCTCCACTCTATCACACTAAACAACACTGGCAGTAACCAGCGCGTCCTCCCTCCAGCAGAGCCAGCGTCCGGGAGCCTGCCTCCCTCTGCCGGTGGAGGCTCTCTCTCCACGGGGAACCCTCTGGAGTTCCTGAGGAACCAGCATCAGTTCCAGCCAGATCATCCAGCAGAACCCGGCCCTCCTACCGGCCCTTCTGAAGCAGCTAGGCAGAGATAACCCGCAGCTGCTGCAGGTACCGCACCGGCACACTCACCGATGTCTATTTCCTTTAAATGCATAACAACCACGTATATATTTAAATAATATTTTGCACTAAAGTACAAATTTGAGGCCCTTATGTGTTGAAAAATCCTCTTTCTTCTTAAGCTAAATAAAATATTTTAAAAGCCTCTTGGATCAGCTGGAAAATGCAATTCCACAATGGTGGAACCTTCCATGGTGTAATGGTTCCACCCAGAACTCTGGAGATTCTATTCAGAACCTTTCCACACTTTAAGCATGCTAACAAGAACCCACTCAAGGGATTCTACAGAGAACCCTTTTATATTTCAAAGATTGCATATAGAATACACCCAGGGTTTCATCTAGAACTCACCTGGGGGTTCTACGGAGAACCCTAACAACAACAATCCTGGTTCCAAATCACAGTTTCTGGTGGTGGGTGGGCTGGATAAGAACTCTTTCTACCAAAAAGGATTCTTCTGATGAAAAGGGTTCTTCGTGGAACCCTTATTCTTGCAAAGAACCCTTGGAAAACCCTTTCTTATAAACAAAAAGATCTTTCAGAAGCAAGTGGTTTTGGGTAGAACCTCAACTGTTCAGGGAGAATCCGTTTGGAGAGTGTAGAGACTGGGAACCTGTATATTAGTTATTTGTAGTATTTACATTGTATGTATGTGTCACTTATAGCAAATCACGCAGCACCAGGAGCGTTTTGTGCAGATACTGAATGAGACACGCGCTGGAGACACGGCAGGGGAGGGGGCCGAGGCCCAGGGGTCCCCACAGACCAACTACATCCAGGTCACCCCCCAGGAGAAGGAGGCCATTGAGAGGGTCTTGATAATAAAACTATCCCATGGTAAGTCATACTTCTGAGATACAAAGTCAAAATTGTGAGATGAAAAGTCATAGATTTGAGATAAGAAGTCAAAAATGTCACATTAGAATTCAAATTTATGACGTAAGAAGTAATAATTATAATTACGAGATTCAAATTTTGTAATTACCAGAGGAAAAAGTTAATTCTGAGATGAAAAATGCGGAAATGGGCTTCCATATTTACAGGCCAATGGGCTTTGGTTTAGAGCACATGTGTCAAACTCAAGGGTTAGGGTTAAATTGGCCCGCGGGCCAAATCCGGCGCGCCACGTCATTTTATCTGGCCAGCAAAAAATAAATTAAAAAATTGTTTTTTTGGAAAAATAATTAAAAGTTAGACTCGAGTATCCCCATGGTCGAAATTATGAGATAGAAAGTTGAAATTATGAGATAGCATGTTGTCTGTGTACCGACATTAAAACTATCACAACAGGTGGACAGGAGAGGCAACAGCCCGAAAAGCGGTTTTCCAACGATTGAAAAAGATCGACAAATAATCCCAAAATGTCCACGAAGAGAAAAATTGATGCAGAGGGAAGAATTAAAAGGCAGACTGCAATCACAGCAGAATATATTTACACAGCTACAGCCCAGTACATGCTAAAGGTATGTGAGTAGGTGAGCTCCGACCAGATACAGACTTTTACAAATGTCAGTTTGTGAAGAAACACCATCGCAGACCGAGTTCATGAACTAGCAGCAATCTAACAACACAGCTAGCTAAGAGACGAGCAGGTACTTGTGTTTTTAATTAGCTGTTGATGAAAGCACAGACAACACGGATACAGAGCATCTATCCATGTTTATCAGACCTGACTCTTAAAATTTTTTTTTTTTTAAACCTTTATTTAACCAGGTAGTCCCATTGAGATTAAAAATCTCTTTTGCAAGATGTAAGTAACAATACTACATAACATTAAGGAGCAGTTTTTGTTTTTTATGCTTATGTGTTGCTAAGAAGACACCCCAGAAGATGGGTCACTCAGGTATAGTTCCATCATTGTGCAAAGTCAAAGAATAACTTTGTGATGTTAGTTTTAATGAATAAATACATTTTAAAATCAAGTACATTTCTCTGGCATTTATAGTTTTCTACTGTACCGAAACGTACCGAACCGTGGCTCCACTGTATCGTACCGAACCTAACCGTGAATTTTGTGAACCGTTACACCCCTAATATTGGGTATATCTATATTCAAGAAGTCTAGTAGTAGTAAGGTCTCCGTGTAGTAAACAACTGCCAAATCAAATAAAGTACACATCAATTATGTTTAAAAAATATTATTCTCATTTTTCAAATTTAACTGGATGGATTATAAATAATACATAGAAATACATCAATAAATGTTCTTCTCATTTCAAGTAAAATAACAGCTGGATTAAAAAATAAATGATGTCATGAAATTCATTTTAGAAAAGTTATTTTCACTGAATTGCCCTGCAGCTTTAAATTCAGTTCATTCAGGAAGTGAAAAAGCCACAATATTATATTCTTCTCATCTTCTAAAAAGAGAAAGTAGTGTGGGAAGAATTCACCTATATGAGTCTGTCCAGTCAGAGTCTATTTACTCTGGTCTCTCTGGCCATTTCTCTCTTTTGGAAATCGTCCTAGGATTTGACTTTTTCAACTCGCACTACAGTAGTCCTGCTCTGCCTTCGATATCCTCGTCTCTCCCCCGTGTGTCACGGTGTGTGTACATCTCACTCAAGTCAGGAAACTTGTCAGAATACCCATATTTGATTGGCTGAGCTGCATCACGTGATGTGATTCACAACGCATTGGTCAGTGTTTTTCCTGCACCGCTGAACAAGTGCCGTAAATGCTGGAATAATTCCGCTGCATAAAAAATGCCCTTCAAAATAAAATCACAACATTTTTTTTGTCAGGCAAAGGCCCACGACCCATAAGTGGGTCGCGACCCACCAGTTGAGAATCATTGTTGTAGAGGACTCATGTCCTCATGGTCTTTCACTGTGGAGGGCCCGTCTGTTGGGTTATTCTATATGAAAGAATTTGAAGTGCCAATTTGTCAGCAAAATATTTGACTTCAAAAAATCAAAGTTGTGTTCTTTCATAATATTTCATTAGCTTGAATGATGAAACACTATTCAGATGATCCGTTTCTGTTCCATTGGTCTCATGTCACATCTTCTATGCATCTTAAAGTGGTCAGACTTGGAGCCACTGCTCCTTCATGCCTTATGATTGTCAAAGACTTGAACGCTTTTCATTTCACTGATGGAGTTATAGTTTACAATAAAGTGTTTTTGGATATTTCACAGACCAGTGTCAAAGGATCGGTGATGATCACCATTACTGTTTACATTTTTATGATTATTTAAGGTGGTTTAAAGGTAATTTGAATAAGTGCTTGAAGCCAAATCTATATATTTTTTCAGCTTTTAGCATGTACTTTGCTGTCTTCTTCTTTTACTTCTCTTTATTGTGTTTGAACTGGAACTGACTGGAAGTTTTGTATGATAATGTAAATGTGGTATACACACTTCGGGGTGAAAAGGGGCACTTTACTGTGATAAACGCTGTTCTTTAGCTGTGAGGGGTATTTGGTTGCATGCATGTGTTCCGGAGCTATTTATAGCATGGCAGCGGGTTGGAATGATGAAACCACCAGTGTGGTGTTGCTCTGGTATTTTACCCATTTGTTCTTTTGGATTTATAAAAACATATATTACAACTTTAAAAACACTAGTTCAGGTTTTGCGGAATTTAAAAATAAATGGCTTTTAGAAAGTGGGTGATAAATTGTGGTGTTTTATCATGACTGATGTAAATGAATGCAAACCTCACATATTTCACTGTTTGGTGCACATATACGGTTAGTATAAAGAAATAGGGTCTGGTTTACTGCTGTATTAGTTTACATGCAACAGTGTGTATCATAACCATCACACGTCTTCACAGCAGAGGTACAAACGTTTTTTGAAGTTCATTCTAATGATCTTCCTTTTTGACAACTCTTGCAACTTTATAAAAACAATTTTTATTTATTCTATTTGTTGTTATTATATCATATTATTATTATTTAACATAATTTAACTGCACGATTGATGCGGGAGAGTCGGTATACAGCCACCACACATCAGCGCCAGACAGGGATTTGTGACTCTACAGACCCCAATGTGGTTCCAGCACAACATAAATTAAATATAAACCAATTTAAGCTGCGATTGCGTGATTGTTTGTGTCCAACTACATCTGCCGAATTAAAAAGCTTTCCCTTACGATTAAACAAAAGTAACTTTTTTTGGTTGAAGAAATTCATAATTTTGCAGAACAAGTTATTGAGAGCAGTTTCGACTGCATTCTGTTCCAGTATTGTGAGGCATGGGTTTGTCCGCTAAGGGGAGTGTTGCTTTGGCGAGAGAGGGAGGGTGAGAGAGAGAGGGCGCGTTCCCGCAGCAACAGGGAAGATGGCAGCTCTCACATCTCTCACCCAGGTAAAGATGCAGCGATTTACGACTCCACACTTCACCTCAAGGCTCAGCTATTTAATAGTACGGCACAGTGTGCCTTAAACGTGACATTGTGATTTTTATGAGTTTGAACACAGCACGAACTCTCTTTGAAATGCAGCTAGAAATAAGGCAGTCAGCCGGTCGATTAAGGCCTATTTGAAGTACCGTTAGGTAGCGGGCTTGTTAGCCTCAGCTAGAGGAAAGCTAGCTGTGTAGCTATTTACATACGACGTAACATACAATTAACGCATTCATTATACATTTAAACTTAACAAGCACCGTGTACACTGTATGCAACGTTTGGGACAGGCTGGCACGCGCGCGTATATTTAAGAAAGCACTGTAAACTATTATAACGCTCAGTCCTTTCGCTAGCAAACCCTTAGCTAGCCTAGCCTTGATGCCAAGCAGTGTGAGGATGGAGATAAACACGCTCGTGAGCTTCTTATACACAGTCTATGCTCGTGGGGCTAGAAGGAAGGCTATACAGTCGGCTAACCCCAGCTAACCCGGGCTAAGCCTCGATTAATGCCGCTGCAGTGAGTTGGCTTTCTCGTCTCCATGTTCACCGGAGACCCAGGTTTATGTTGAGGCTGAAGAGCAGCCACGGTAGCGATTCTTCTCATCTGTGGTTGCGCAACAGTCACATAACATGGTAATGCAGCTGTGTTGTGATGCCTTCTAATGAACTGTGGGGCTGGGCGCTTTCAGCAGAACCGACATTAGCGTTAAGGAGTATTTTAATAAGAACTATAACGTTAGGCATGGTTAGACGTTTGAGTCAGTGTTTTGGTGAACGAGGCGGGTTATTTTAAGCCAGCATGCTCTCAGTGCTTCTAGAAGGAACCTCACTAGTGGAGAGAAGTGCATGGGGGATGATTTCTAGTGCAATGACATTCTCTCTCTGCCACAGCTGTCGAGTGGGAACCCTGTATATGAGAACTATTACAGACAGGTACGTTCCTTTATTGGTAATTACGAGATGGAAGCATGAATGATGCAAATATTCTAATACATTTTAACTGTGTGTGTGTTTGTTCCAAGGTGGACCCTGGGAATACAGGGAGAGTGGGACCAACGGAAGCTGCCTTGTTCTTAAAGAAGTCTGGACTCCCTGACATCACATTGGGAAAGGTAGGTAGTGGCAAAGGTTATTGGCTGATGATGGTTTGTTATTTCACATAGAGCTGGAGAGGTGCGTTTGTTTCATACAGCAGTTTGTGGATTTTCAGTGGACCAGTCTGCTGCCCAAAAGGGCTGTGTGTTGTTTTTACAGAGCTCATCTCTGATTTATTTTACAGGCTTTAAATTGCATCAGAATAATCATATTTTTGGAACGCTGAGCGATTTGTAATCGTAAGCGATGATTTGAAGCTGCATCAGTATTATTACATGAATAATAGATCAACTTGAGTTTGTGTTTTACAGCTTGTTTTGGTGCCCCAAGTGGCAAAATAGTCAGTTATTGCAGCTTTAAAATGGTAGAAAACTGCAACGTTTGTATAGCAAGTGAAGTTAAAGGTCCAGGATTTTGCTAAGAAAGTACTTTAGCCAACCCGACTCAAATCATCTTGTTATCAATTTATTTTTTAATAGCCACCTTCCTCTGCTTTGTTACCCCCTGCTACCCAGCCAGACTGGCCTAATTCAAATCAATGAGGGGCCCGTGTTTTTTCACACTAAATTCAGTCCGGACCCGGCTAGTGTATCGGCCTATTAATTGGCCTTCTTGTTCTTTTCCTGCTCCAAACTATCGTTATTATATCAGCCTTTAAAATCCACTCTGGTCGACCTTTACTGGTTAGGCTTTTAAATCTAACCAGGGACAGTCAGATACATGAGTAGATAAAACAGAATCGGGACTAAAGCAACTGCACAGATAACACTGACCGTATAGTGTGTACATGTGTGTATGCATTGCACATGACTTTGTTACACAGTGACCTATTGGTGTGTGAGTGTAAAATGACACATGCAGTATGTAAGCATAGATTTGTACAGAAATCCAATCAAAAGTGGTTCAGTTTTCACATCTCTGTTGTTTAAACCAATGCTTCACTTGTGGAGTGAAAACATATTGTGTTTTTAATTCTAAATAGTAGTACGCACGGTCTCTTTTGAAGGTAGTTGTGCGTTCATGCTGGATGTGTGAAACGTAACCGCTCACACCCAGACACACCTGTCAATCACTGTGTATCACCATGATTGTTCAATTAGCATGCTGAGGTCTTCAGGTGCTGAATAGTTATTTTTTTCCTTTTTTGCTTTCTCTACGGAGTCTTTGTGTTGGATGTTATGTGTGTGGGTGGTCGTGGCAAACCTTCCTGGCATGCTGAGAGAGAGAGAGAGGGGACATGCAGCTTTAGGCACTGACATTTTTTTTGTCCTTTAAGTGTGAAAACTGAAACTGTAGTAGACCTTGGATTTAACCTGAGTGGGTGTTGTTGGAATATTAATGTATGTATCATCACTTTTATTCTTTATCTTCAGTCGTGTATGCTTGTAAACTAAGGTTCCAGCTGTGCATTTTCACTGTTTTGCCTGATCATGTTTTTTTTGCTGCTGATACTACTTGCAGATCATTGATGATCCCTTTGTTGTTTGATTATAGCAGGTCTACAAGGCTCCAGGCTTTTTTTGCCACCGTCCCAGACATCATTTCAACCGCTCTGAAGTCTGTAAACCATCAGACATTCTAAACGTTATCCTTTTACTTTGTTAATGTAATTTATCGGGTTTCATTCATAAAGAAACACAATTCCAATGATTATTAAGAAATAAAAGATTGGATTTTCATTCATAAAAAAAAATCTTGTCATTAGTAGTTTTAATGTTGTATTATAATCTGCTTAGAGCTAGTGTAAACAGGTCATAATTCATCTCTAATATATATTTATGTTGTTGTAAAACCATCTCTCAAGTTTCTCACCAACACTACATTTTACGAGATCACATGTGAACACATCATGATAATGTTATAATTTACCTTCGCTCAATACTCATTTTCACTGAACAGAGCCTGAACGCATCATAATTTAAGTGAATGTAACCTTGGTTTGTTCTCCATTGGCTACTCGACCAGCTCTCCTCCGGTCATTTTAAACACAGAGTGGTTGTTTACAATGTAACATGATCAGATCGGTGACTAGAAAGCATCAATGAAGTCCTGATCGCATATTTGACTGAATATTGACGGATAATGATGTCAGTGAACCGTGCACATCAAGATACATATTTTTTTGATATCTGTTGCATCAGTGATATTTTTGCATCACTTTTAGAGACCATGGCGAAGCACAGACAGTTTGTGTTTTGGGTGAAAGCTTCGACTAACCCGTCAACATCACAAATGAATGTCCAAATTGATCGAACTGACAAAGAACCAGATAACTGGTTGTCACTTTTTCAGGAAGTTTTGTCTTATAAACTACTTAAATAGAATGACATTCAGCAGAGAGAACTGATCCGAGACCATCTGTCCCGTTTAGAAATAATGAATGGAACTAGAAAATGCATTTCCTGCTGAAAATGCGTTGGAATGCTGAAAGCTGAAATGAATCTCAAAAACATTGCTGAAAATAGATATCCAGTTTAAAAAAAATTGCAAAAAGCTGAATAATTCAAAAAGTTGAAAGATTACAAATATGAAGTTATGTCACCCCTCTCCTGAAAGAGCTGAACATTTTGATATTCGAACGGTTTCTGTAGCTTAAAAGAATTCCAGCAGTAGTGATATTTGTTGTAGTAGTAGTAGAAGTATTATTCGCAGTATAAGTATGAGTAGCATTTGAATAAGTACTAGTTGTAGCAGTAGTGATATTTGTAGTAGCAGTAGAAGTTATCGTCGAAGTATTTGTAATTAGAAGAAGTAGTAGAAGTAGTAGTATCAGCAGTCGTACTAATAGCTGTAGTAGTATTAGTACTGGTTATTAGTACTGGTAGTAGCAGGAATAGCAGTATTAGCAGTTGTGGTATCAGTAATAATAGTAGTGGTAGTGGTAGTAATAGCAGTAGTGGTAGTAATAATATTCATGGTAGCAGTAATAGCAGTAGCAGTAGTAGTAATAGCAACAGCAAAAGTTGTAGTAGTAGTGGTAATACTAGAAATATTAGCAGTAGTAGTAGTTGTCGCAGTATTAGTAAGAGCATTCATTATTTCAACAAAAAAGCCTAATTTTGAGCAAAACGTTTAAATACAGTTAATCCATGAGGCTTTTATTTTGAAAGGGTGGGACTGGGTGGGGGAGGGAGGGGGAGAGGAAACATAATCACCATGTTTGACACATAAACAGAGGTTATTAAATGACAGGCTTCATCACAAGCAGTTCAGTTAGAATTCACTCTCTGGGGCTTTTATTTTGAAATGGGGTGTGGGGAGAAGGGGAGAGGAGACAGAATCATAATGTTAGATAAACACAAACCGGTTATTAAATGACAGGCTCATCACAAGCATTTCAGTTAGGATTCATTCTGTGGGGCTTTTATTTTAAAATGGCATGTGTGTGTGTGGGGGGGGGGGGGGGTGGAGGAGGGGGGAAAGACCTCTAAAGATCCCTAAGACCTGAATTACTGTATGAGAGACAGAGAGAGAGAGGGAGAGGAGTGTATGTGCGCGTGTGTCTGTGAATCTGTGTGTTTATCAACATCACTAATTGGCTCAATCGCAAACACCTGTGTGCCTGAAGCCATTTCATGGAGATAAAACAGGGAAACACCTCTCAAACAAATCATCAAAACTCCCATAACCGTAGCTCCTATTGCTCCGATATTAATAATTAAGGGGAAGAATGAGTTGAAGAACAGATTCTGTAAAAATTGTGTCTGTAGTGTAAAAAATGTGGCTTAACTGGGGATCTAGAAATGGGGTACCGTGTTCTGTGGAAGATGTTTTTGAAGCAAAATTGGTCAACATTGGTCTCTATGGAGCAGAAAGTTGGTTTTCCTCTCAATTAACGGCTTCCGTGTCAAATGTGGAAATCTGTGGGATTCCACAGTAATTTTTCTACGACAAGGACAATATTAGCTACTTCTACATCCAGAAATTATGCATGAAGAGTGAAGATTGTGGACACAGTGGCAAAATACAAATGTTTTTTTCACAAGAATGTCAAGCTGCTCTTCACTCTAGCGGTGACATCACGCACTCTAAGCTGCGCAATACACACCCATTATAAAGTCAGAAAAGGGCTGAAAAATCATAAAAGTTAAAATGCTGCAGTTCAAAAAGTTAAAAAGATATAAAAAAAGCTGAATCATGTTGGCAATAGTTGAGGGTTTTCTCAACATTTGAAAGTTGAAATGGTGTCTGTAGCTGAAAGTATGAGGAAGTTGAAGGATTTGAAAGTTGAAGAAGTTTAAGAGGATTTGTAAATATTCTCCATAGAGATCCCATTAAAAAAAAAGTTGCTAAAAGCTTAATAATTCAAAAAGTTTAAAGGTTAGAAATAGAAAAAGTCATAGCAGACATGAGCTGAAGGAGCTGAACATTTTGATAGTTGAAAGGTTTCTGTAGCTTAAAAAATGAAGATGAAGAAGCGTTGCGACGAAACGGGGGACGGAAGAAATAGTGGAATAAAGAAACAGGATAACAATAGTTGGAATGCTTAACAGCATTCCAACAATAACATCCACGTATGTGTATGTGGCTCTTATGTTTTGTAGCACTGGGGTTCTCAAACTTCTTTGGGGCCAGGGACCCCTTACAGCAGAGGAAATATGCCAAAGACCGGCTCATAAATCCCAACAGCAGTTACGCCAATGCATGCTACCATTTGTACTCTTAGAAGCCAGGGAGTAATGGACACAATATGCTTGTAATACTGCTCCCTATTTGTAGATATGCACTTTTTGATGATGCAGCACAATTTTATAATTCAAATTATTTAGCCGAGTGCCACAGACCCCACTTTGAGAATCAGTGGTGTAGCAGACTGCAGCCTCTTGTCTACGACAGGACTCTGACTATACTGCTTTATGCAAATACAGTTTGAAGTGAAGCCATTTGATTGGTTGTATGGAAACAACTTTACCATCTATGTAGACGGATACCTGAATAGAATTGTATTCCTCCCTTTTGGTTTCTGATTATTTTTAAGGAGAAGTAATCTACAGATGTTAGCAGACAAAAAGATATTTAATACCAGTTGGACGTAAACATGCGAAATGCATTTCCTACCTCCAGGAAACACTTGCAATGCCTTTCTGTAGTAGTTGAAACATGCATTGTAGGTCTGCAACTAATGATTATTTTCGTTAAAAATTATTTTCAGGCTATTTTCTCGATCCTATAAAACATAAGAAAATAGTGAGAAATGGCCACACATTAATAAAGGGCACAAGGCGATGTCATCACATGTTTTGTCCGACCAACACTCCCAAAACCTACAAATGTTTGACTTGACTAATCATTGCAGTTCTGCCACATAGATTACATTGGATTTCAGTCTTCCTCTCTTTCAATCGCTAATCTATCAGTGAGCATTACGGCCTCCATGGATATCCATTCCTGCCTCTGCAGTCAGGAGACATCTGTACGCCTATGCTCGTGTGGTGCTGTGGTTTAAGAGATACACATATTGCTTTACAGCGCCAGTAGCAGTCAAAAACTCAACAAGATACCACTTACAATGCAATTCAACTTTCTTCCCGTTTCTCTCCTTTTGGATAAATTTGCTTTATTTGAGTAAAGGTAAATGTGCTTGTCAGTTAAAATATTTCAGGGACATTAATCAAAGGGATCAGATGGGTATCTCCGGCAAAAATAATCAGAGCATTTTGCTTAATTATCTGGCCAATTGTCTGATATGTATTCTTTTGTATGACGAGTCCAGTGCCTTTAGATTATCTGCTGTATCTGTGAAAAATTCCACTCAAATTGATAAAACCGTGGGAAGTCAGAGTCCGACATGATTATTTCAGACAATTGTAAAACGCTTCTTATTTAATTTGCTCAAACAGCGTAAAGATGGGTTAAAGAGTGCCTCACCATTGTCGGTCAGTGGGCTTAAAGATAAATGCTCCACAGGAAATGGTTGAAACTAAGTAGCTTCATTAGCCAAGTCAGCATGACATCTTACTATTCCACATGCACACGCACAGCACAAAAACGAGGAAACGATGATGGCATGTGCTTCTGTCCAGTTTACTTTTTGATTGATTAACCCTTTTCCACTGTTAATGTATTTCATGGGGCTGCACACTGCGCCTCACAGCCAGAGGGGTTGGATCCCGGGCTGGACGGCCCTTCTGTATGGAGCTGGCATGTTCTCCCCGTGTCAGCGCGGGTCTCTCCAGCTTCTCCGTTTCCTCCCACAGTCCAAAGATGTGAATGGTTGTCTTTATACATGTCAGCCAGGGCGCTCCTGCCTTTGTAGCCTTTGACATTGTGGATCTCCTGCCATATGTTTTTAGTGTTGTTGGTGTTGAGGTCTCCTCACGCCTCCACTATTCCTCCTTGATGCCAGCTTTCAGGCTGCCCTGACGATGCCGTATTATGCTTCCTTGTCACCTGACTTAAAGGCAGCTATTCTTTGGCTCTGGATAATAATGCTGTGTGTGTGTTTCTTGTGTTTCAGATCTGGGATTTGGCCGATCCCGATGGTAAAGGCTATCTGGACAAACAGGTAGGGATTGGAACAGTTCTCTGTCTTTGATGATGTGCTGGGTGTACTATCAGAGAAAAGGGGAAATTACTGTGGCTGCAATTATGCAAAAGTCCTTAAAGTAACCAAATGTCTACAAGTTGATCTTATGAGCTAACCCCAGTTGAAATAATGCCCCAAAATGTTCAAAGCCTTTTTGAACTGCAAAAGGGTAAACCAGAAAACATGAGCCTCTCCAGGCAAAGATAGATATTTACGTAAACATTGCCCTGTATATTCTTCTTCTAGTTCCTCAGTAATGGTGTTCATGTATGACAGGAGATGCATGCCTTTGTGGTGCTACGTCAGCGTTGCTTATCTCATGTAGAGAATGACACTGAGTGTTTTCTGTCTCAGGGGTTTTACGTAGCTCTGCGGTTGGTAGCCTGTGCCCAGAGCGGTCAGGAAGTTAGTCTTTCCAGCCTCAACCTCACGATCCCGCCCCCCAAGTTTGTGAGTAGGACTTCATCATGAAAGCTCAAATACACAAATTCTTTGTCTAACATTTTTGTTTTTCAAAATATTGACATTTACATGGAATTCATATCAAGCTGGAGATATTTTTTATCATACTTTATATAATTATCCTACATTATGTTACAATGTTATTAAACTTTGTATCAAAAGCTCATTCTGAGAGAAGATGTGTGTACGATCATGTGACAGTTCTGTGGCAGCCATCTTTGTTTGTCTGATTTCAGAAGGACAGCAGCAGTCCGTCTCTAAGCAGCACAGCATCCGCCTCCGGAGAATTACACTGGGCTGTCAGGGTGTGTTTAAGCACACGCACACACAGTAGGATGAAGCAGTCATTAGAGATGTTTCTCACCGACTCAGAAAGACGAAGGAGAAATACATTTAATTTCACAAGCTCTGTTTATTTTTGAGAGTCCAAAAGACCATTTTAACAATTACTGACTTGAGTATTGACTGGATATTTCCAGATGACATGGGCCATTGATATTTTTTATTCATTAAAATACGAATGTATGCTATCCCCATTTTCATAGCGTTTGATGACAGCATATAAACATAGATATTGCATAGATCCGTACTAACACATTATTTAAGTTTTCCACTGATATATTAGTATTATTCCAGCAGAAAGCACTAACAAGTTCATTTCTTTACACTGTAAAATGTCCCGCTCACTACATGAAATGTTTTTATCTCTTAAATATCGGTATTGTTGGGTCTTCCAGATTGCAGTTGAGTCAACCATTTGTGAATAAGCTTGAGCTCTTCCATCAGGTCAAAAGACAGAGTCAGCCTCAGACAGTCTAACATTTTCAAATCAGGCTTTTTACATAACTACTGTGTGTTTGTCTTTGTAGCACGAGGAGAAGAGTAAATTTGATGGGATTTTTGAGAGTTTGGCTCCAGTCAATGGCCTGCTGTCGGGAGAGAAGGTCAAACCAGTCCTCATCAACTCCAAGCTACCTCTGGATGTCCTCGGGAAGGTATTGACTTCAAGTTTGGTCGCTTGTAATAGGTTTATATTGGGCTTGTTGGTTCCATGATTGAAGATTATACTACTCAAGTCAGAAAGAAATGTCTTCTGTTTCACATAAATAAGAAGTGACATGAATGAAATGGTGTCAGGTAAAACTGTTATATTGAGCGATGGATTGTCAAACATGGGTTTGTGGTAATGAAATAAAATCTCTAGTAGTTTAGTCACTTTTCATTTGTCCTCATGTGTATTTCTTGCTGTTAGGTTTGGGACCTGAGTGACATCGATAAAGATGGCCATCTGGACAGAGATGAGTTTGCAGTGGTGAGTGTTCTCTTCTTCTTTGTTACCATATGTGAATAAATAGACACTCTGTTTCCAACTTCTTACTTACAACATCTGAACACTGGGTATGTGGCATCCATTCCTTAGAGATTCTGCTCTATGTTGACATGATAGAGTCACACAGTTGCTGCAGATTCATCGGCTGCACACTCCACGTCCCACAGGTGGTCTAATGGATTGACATCAGGTGACTGTCGAGGCTGGTGGAACCAGCTCGGCATGACTTGGGCTTTGTACAATGGCCTGTTATCCTGCTGGAAGTAGCCATTAGAAGATGAGTGGACTGTGGCCTTAAAGGGATTCATATGGTCAGCATCACAGATAGGCATTTAAATCATGTTCATCAGCAGCACCAGCAGCAGCCTGAACGTTGACACAAGGCAGGCTGGTTCCATGGATTCATGTTGTTGACGTCATACTCTGAAGCTGCAGTCTGCCTGTGTCAGCAGACATTGAGATATGCCAGATGAGGAAATGTTTATGCAAACTGCCCCTTCAGTTTCCTGTCCTTAGTCACCAGGAGTGGCTAACAAGACAGTGTGGTCTGCTGCTGCTGTAGTGTGGAGGCTAAGACTCACACCCCACAGAGAGAAGGCCAGAGCACGCGTGGCCGCTGCTTTGCACAGTCGACACGCTGCAATAAGAAATCTACCAAGACTGGGTTACAATTATAAGGAATTTAATTCCACTGATGCAAGTACGATTACAGTTAAACATTGGAGTACATACTCCTACGAAATATTAAATCAATAAAACCCCGTTTGCAAAAAACTCAACTCAGCTCCTCAGGTATAAAAAACACGTCCGTCGTCTGAGAGCCATCACGCGAGAGAGAAAAAAAGTCTTTAAATTAAACCTCCCACATATTCGTTCGCGACTCCTCCCCTCCCGTCTATCTCAATTTCTATTGGCTAACTACTCTACGCACTTCTGTAAACGCCTATCTCCACATCTCTCTCTCCCTGAGCAGCTAACACATTCAAATCCTCAGTTATGGCTTAATTCCTTCTATGATAATCCTTCAGTATATAAGCTAGACTTCTGCAACTTGGCAGAAGCTTAATGTCTTATTAGCTCCTAATCCTACATCACTTTATGTTTATCTTAATTATGCATTCCCAAAACCCTTATGTTTATGACTAATTACGAATTCTTAATTATGAATTTTTAAACACTTTTATTATATCTACTAACTACAGTTTTTTGCTCAAATTTCTTACAGTAGCTCAGACAAGTCGAGGTTTGACGGGTTGTATGTTGGAGATACGGTCGCCTGCACTATGGCTGAGAAGGTAGAGCGGGTCGGCCTTCAATTTACAAGATCGGTGGTTTGATCCCCGGCTCCTCCAGTCCATGTCGACGTGTCAAGACAAATTGTCCCCCAAATTGCTCCTGAAGGTGTGATTGTGTGTGAGGATTAGTTAGTTCTGATGGGCAGGTGTATTAATGGGTGTGAATGGGTGAATGACATGTAGTGTAAAAGTGCTTTGAGTGGTCGGAAGACTAAAACGCTTTTCAAGTATAAGTCCATTTACCATTTCACAAGGGTGTCCGTTGCAGGACATGAAAAGCCCAATGACTCCAGGAACTCTAAGAAGATGTACTAAAGAAGAGGAAACAATCGGCAAAATACAGATTGATAAAATATTAGATTGGTGTCAGTGCTCAAAATTAGAACTTGTGTCTGAACATGTTCTGTTGTCTAAAGGCTATACAGTATATGCAGCCAGTGAGTGTGCATTAACAGCAGTGTGCTCCCGTAGGCCATGCACCTGGTGTACCGCGCCCTGGAGAAGGAGCCTGTTCCTGCACTCCTCCCCTCTGCCCTCATCCCTCCGTCTAAGAGGAAGAAGAGTCTGGGCTCGGTGGCCGGCTCTATGCCCGGACTCTCCGCAAGCCCCCCCCCACCAAAAGACTCGCTACGCTCCACACCCTCCCACGGCAGCATGAACTCCCTCAACAGCACCGGCAGCCTGTCGCCCAAACACACACTCAAGTCTGGACAGGTAATACACTACACTGGCATGCTACGCCTCAATCAGTAAAAACACTTGTATGTACTTGTGTTTATTGAATGTGTATCTGACACATTGAAATAACTAAATCTGATACACCTTATTTTTTACAAGCTACTAAATCAAATAACGGTTTAACACTTAAATTATGGATATGATATGAACAAAAAATGAACCGGGACAATGCAACTTCTGAATTGACGCAACCTGCTCGAGAAGACGTACCATTCTTTTGGAGTTGTTCGTAGTACAGATGCACTTTGATTGTATGGAGGTTCTTCCCTCTCAAATCGTTGATGAGGTCAGACACCAGCATGCATAGAGCGCACAAACCCGACCACAGCCAGTTACTCACTGAAGGGTTATACACAAAGTAGGTGTGCGACAGTACCCGGAGGTCATGGTTCGGTTCGTACCTCGGCTTAGTTTTACTCATTTTCTATTAAATGAACAGGCCTTTTTGACGTCCACAGTAAAAAACAATGTGTTAACAGTTATTGAAAAAGTCCAGAAAAAATGATTTCTTGAAGAAGGGGAGCTCTCTAGGAGGTTTGTTTCTCTGGGGTGTGATAATAACCTGGGAAATGATCTCCTGAGAAGAACCACATTGACTCGGGACGGAATAGTTTTCTGTAGAAGTAACCTTTTGTAGAACACTAGCACCAAACGCATGCCTCTGCCTATGTCTCAGCATTCGCTGAACTGGGTGGTCCCAGTGTCAGACCGCGGTCGCTATGATGACATCTTCCTGAAGACCGACGCTGATCTGGACGGGTTTGTCAGCGGACATGAAGTGAAGGAGATCTTCATGCACTCTGGACTCTCTCAGAACCTCCTGGCCCACATATGGTAGGCTCCAACTCATGTTCCATGTCCCATGCTCGACAGTTCATGCTGTTTATTTCTCGGCTAAGCTTATTATTGGATTGGTACCACTCTCTAATAAGTCAGTCTTTATTTAGAGCTCATAAGTTGTGACTAATGGCTTTATTAGTGGGTGATAAATCATCAGTTATAAACCAATAATGAGAACAAATTTGCACTATACCGAAAGTAAGTGGCCATTTTGTCGAGTCACTCAAGGGGATTTTCACAACCCAAACGGCTTGATTCACTGCTTCCAGTTCAGTTTCTGCAGACAGCCCATCCGGGCTGCTCAGTAGCTCAGGAGAACTGTCTCTCTTGGGTCTGGTGTTCCGATCATTAAGGAACAATCTGTTTTTAGAGATGTTATGGGGAGTAAATTGAGGAAATATGGCAGGAAATTGGACCAAAAAATGTGTCTACGGTGACTTTGAACAAGCAAGTTAGGATAGAGTGGATTTAGTTTGATTGCTCTCATTCAGGATACTCATTCAAATACAAGTCAGCAACAGTGTTGGTAAGCTTTTGGTGTGCAATATATTTTAGCCACAAAATGTCTGCATGTTTAATTTGATTTCTTGCAAATGATTTCTTGAGGCGAGCGGAGGCTTGATTCATTTCTTCTTCTTTTCTATGCTGAATATCTGCGCCTCCCTGCAGGGCTCTGGCAGACACCAGGCAGATAGGCAAGCTGACCAGGGAGCAGTTCGCCCTTGCCATGTATTTCATCCAGCAGAAAGTCAGCAAGGGCGTGGACCCCCCACAGGCCCTGACCACCGACATGATCCCCCCCTCAGAGAGAAGCACTCCTGTACCTGTAGGTCCCTCACACACACTTCATGGTTACTACAGCTGGGTGGGACGCCTGTATCTATGTATTACATGGGGCTCAGGAGGTAGAGCGGGTTGGACTGTATATATTCTATAGTAACACTATGATAAGCTGTAGTTAAAGGCAGAATCACAGAAAACGTACAATTCTAATCATGTGGAGTGACCTGAACAATAAATGCAGCGATCTGCTCTACTAATGATCCGTTCTGAAAATGTTAAATGGCCAGTAAAAAATACCAATATTCATCGTCAAAATGTTACTATCCCTTTGTGATGATGGTTTGAATGAAGCCACATTCATTAAATATCTGCCCTCTTCTGTATACTATAGCTCCTCTTAGGGATGCCCCCCGGGGACCGGTTCTAAAGGAGTAAAACCCGGAGTATCGATGCGGTCCGGAGTAATCGGTTCTGCTATCGGTACTTTAGAAGGTCTGGAGTGAGATGTCCTCGTCTAAAACCTCCTCTCTCTTCTCTGTGTCTTTGTGCTTTACTCTGACACACACACACACCGACTCAGTACAGCGTGAGACTCTCATCATGACAGAGAGAACAGAAAGATCCAAAGTGTGGCTACATTTTACTTCAGTAGATGCTGAGTACTCTGGTTGTCTCAAACACAGTAAAACCCTCACAAGTAAGAGAGGAAACAGCAGCATTTTATCACAACATGTGACCAACAAGAGAACATCAATCTGCTGAAATGATCACTTTTCTACTGTTTGTAGAGCAGCCGTCGATCCTCGTCCACTCGGGTAACGTTAGCGATGCCATACGGAGTTTAATCAGAAGAACTGGATAATAAATGAAAGCTAATCACTGAGCTAATTGTTTAGCTGTAATCTCTTTTTCGCACAAAATACTCCAAAAGAACCGATAAGAGTACTAGTATCGATAAAATCCTAGCAATACCCATCCCTAGCTCCTCTGCTCTTCTTCACAGTGTGTTCATGTATTATGGTCTTTATTTCAGACAGTGTGATCCACCCTCTGCTATAAATCACAGTTCAAAATCCAGTTTTTTAAATTGTATTTCCCGTGAGGTTTGGAAAAAAAAGCTGCATGAAGACAGCAAGGTGCTTAATTTCTCCAGTTACCCTCTTATCATCCAGAGCTCCTTAGAAGTGTTGATCTACCTTTTTCCCTTGTTGTCAGTATGCTTGTATGACCATTATGTTTGTCTTCACAGCATGCATAATACTAATATTGGATAACACAGAAAAAGAACAAGGAACGTGCTTTGTGCTGGCGGCTGTTTGTGTCTCAAAATGTTCAGTCTCTGTTGGCGTGAGTGGAAACAGTTTATCATCATTGTGATTGACTCAGTGAGTTCTCTCTGGCTGCAGAGCTTGTCAGGATACATGACCCCGGTGGGATCAGAGATGGCGGCTCTGTCTGAGATGAGACGGGTGAGTCAATACTTCTCTCACGTGTCTCCTGCTCTGGGTACATTTGTGCATAAAGCTGTTCAGATGTGTCTGCTAGACATCCTGTTCCTTGAGCTGTACCAATTTCCCAATCTGCAAAAATCTGCATATTTGCTGGAAGACGACTTGAAAATGTGACCCACAAAGATAAATGTAAAGATTGAGGAGAGGTGAATCAATTATACAGTGCTTTGTTAATGTGTTCACCCGCTTGGTGTTTTTACAGTTTTAATCTTAAATTCAAATTGATGGATTTATAATTTAAATGGATTTTTATTTAATGTAATATGTGAAGATAATTTATTTTGTATTGCATGCATATATATTGTATTTTTTAAAGACGTTTTTTCATTTCACTTCTTCACTTTCACCAATTTTGAGCAGGTCCATCACTGACAATCCAAATAACAATCCATTTAAATTCCACGTTGTAATGCAACAAAACAGGAAGAACCCCAAAGGGGAGGAAAAACACAAAGATATTTATGCCCACTGTTCTTCTCTTATCCCAACCTTTCCTTACTGCTGATGTGTCTAACTTCTCTCAGGCCTTAATGTTGAAGTTGTGGGTAGGTAACATGGACCTACGCTGTATTCAACTGGAAATGCTTTCAGTACCCGGCCGTTCAGGCTGGTTACTGGAAAGCATTTGACTTTTCTCTCCATTCCAGTGCAGTGACATTGTCTCACCCTGTCAACTGTCTGCTGATCAAGGGAAGATTCGAGATCGCTCGCTTGTAGTTGGCAACCGATAATCTTTTAAAATCTGTTTGTATTTGATAAAGGGAATAGCTTGTAGGTTGTTTTTTTTGTCTCCACATTGTTTGGCTAGCGTCACTAACAAATGCGCGTGGACAAAATACTGGAACTTTTTTGAAAAGTACCTTCATGAAAACTTTTTCAACATTCTCAGAGGGCTTAATTTGAAACATAAAATAGCAAAATGCGCAATCTTTCCTTTCCTGGGCAGTTTGTCAGTGGTGGTGACGCCTCCCCCTCCACATGTTGGTGACTGACCCCGCCCCGCCCACTGACTCCACCTCTGTGCTGCTCCTGTTATCGAGCACTGGTTTCTCTCCTATCCTCTCTTCTCCTCTTCTTCCTCCTCCTCACCTTCGGCCTGGTTCTGCCATGGCTCCGTTGGTACCGTTTCATTATCCCACTTCACTTCTCCCACCAAAATAAGGTTCACTTTGCCAACCCTTTTTTTTGTCTTCCCTCTCTCCGTTTCTCTCTCTCTCTACAGGACAGCTCCAGTTCAGTGGGCTCAGGGGAGTTCACTGGCATCAAGGAGCTGGACGACATCAGCCAGGAGATAGCACAGCTGCAGAGGTAACCAACAATACCGCCGCCACCGACAGTATAGCTTTTATTTTGTAGAACATCTCATTAAGCCGATACTTATTGCAGTAACCATAGCAACAGCGTAGGCCTTTGCATGTTTTTAAGTAGTAATTGCCTCGACATTTACAAAATGCAGTTTCCTTGTTCACTACGATGAATGCACTCGGTCACGGTCTGTGTCAAAGCTTTGAGTTCTGCCAAAACTGTCACTCTTCAGCAGCCAACACACCTCCTGTTAACCTCTAACATGAGCTTCTCTCTCATCCATCGTCTTCATCCGCATCCAGGCGTCTCCCTTTCCATAGTAATGATAAGACACAGCAGTTTACCTGAGGGGGGGGGGGTAAACACTGTATGAGAGCAGTGCAGTGCGGCGGCTCTGCTCAGGAAAACATTACTCCACTATATGTTTACATATATATTATATATTAATGCTCTGATTTTTACTTGCAGTACTTTTCAGTAGGGGCTTATCATGCTGACATAAGAATCCTACCAAAGTCCACCACTAAGGTTGGCGGACACAAAGTGCCACTGTGTGTTTATTTAGTCGCCTTTTTTAAATTTACCGTCATTTTTGCTCTGTTTTGTAAAAGGAAAGCTTCTCATGTGACGTTACATCTCCAAGACTAAAAAGCTAGATGTCAATACCAGTCCTTATCTCCAGTGTAGTTTGTTTTTACATAACAGAAAACTTCAGTGTCTCAGAATCTTTAAAAAAATCTCATTAACTTTAACACACAGAATACTTAACCCACACTCGTTACAATTCGTAACGCTCCACTTTGCCACACCCATCCAGCTGTTGCCGGCATTGCACCTGTCAGCTGGCTGTACGACTGACAAAAGAAGACACAAAGAAGACATGTTGGCTTCAGCCTTAATCTGAACACGCATATTGTTATCAGCATTAGCTGCTTGAGAAGCACTATCTCAATATTATCTTACTATGTCCAAACGCAATGCAATTAAGGCCAGAGATTTCAAATCTGTCTCTTCGCGAAGAGACTGAAAAAGATAATACAGCATGGTCAAAATAGACCATTCAATATCTTATTGTGTCACAGGAGGCCTGCCTGCTTCGAGAAGACTTGATCTAATTACTTTAATAATTGTGTTACTCCATGGGTTTCTCCATCCATGGGATGGCCTCAATAACCAAGCACGTCCCAGTGTGTCTTGAGTGAAACCCTCAGTGTCTGTTCCGCTCATGAGACTGACGGGTGAGTGTTTGCATTGAAGGGGAATGTCCCTGACAGAAGGGTGTTGACGCGCAAAGATGGTGGACACAGCTGCAGACGTTACTCTGCATGAACCACGGTCCAACCCTTTTTCTCTGATAAAATGCACACGTGAAAAGGAAACATGTGGTATCAAATGCTGATGATGGTTTTAGCGCACACACACGAGGACAAGGGAGAAACAACTCCCTATGAACTACGTTACTCCCACACATAGACTATAAGACAACTGAATCACATGGCACTTAGGTCATGGTGCAGGCGCTTCCTTCCAAAACACATGCAGGTCTAAACCTCATTTTCATTCTTATTTGGAGCCAATAAACATCTGTTCTTTTTAAATATTTATTTTCTTTCTTAAGATATGTTCCCTTACATTGCCAATAGAGTGGACATTTATGGAAAATACCGTGATATAATACCGTCACCGCAAAATAAATAAAAATAATAATGCAACATATTTTAAGTCATATCGCCCACCCCATGTATGAGCTTCACTTCCCATCTTTGGCTTTGTCTCATCCTACTGCTCTCGCCTTCCATCCATCACTCCATCCAGCCAGCCGTCCACTCTTCTTTTGATGTGTGTATTTTATCAACTTTTTGTTTGTTCACCACTTATTCTCCATGCTGCGTCAGCACTCTTGCCTTTACCCAGTGGAATACTCTCAGGTAAACACCCCGGCTGCTGGGCTGGCCTTCTGTCTAATCTACTGTGACACACACTCAGAAGGAGCACAGGCTCCGCCTCCTACTTTTTCACTCGCGGTTATCAGCGGGATTCACATATGTTCAGATTTGCCTGTTAGTAGATCAGTTCGCAAATCAATTTTAATGTAAACGATGGGGGACAAAATCTACAGTCCTTAAATGAACATCTCAGTTTATTTGAATAATAATTATTTGAATTAATATGAGGCTTTGGCAGTCTGTGTTAGACAAATCATATGTAACAGAGTTTGGTACAAAATTCCCTTTTTGTGATTATTCTTCTGCTGAAGGAAAGCAAAGGGGGTTATTTGTACTAAACGACTGTACCTTGAGATTCATTTTGGAATGTATCTTTGCACAGAAGGAGGATTATGGATTATTGTTCCCCATCACTGACATTGAAAGTCTTTTACTGGCCAACATAAGAAAGGAGCAGCAATAATTACAGCAAGCAAATCCTGTTTCAAAATGCATTTGAGCGCATGACTATTTTTAGTTTTTAGACAAACTTCGAAAATGACGAAACTTTCCAATAATAAATCCGTCCGACACCCCAAAAACACGATTTAAGCTAGCTTTAATGTGTGTCGAGGAAGGTTTGAGGGATCTTAGGTCATCTCACTGAGTCATACCAAAAGAATATTGTGCTGCTTTACAGCACAACAGGGTTTCCTCCGATGGAATCAAATGCTGTTACTAGAAGATGAATGTATCTTATTCCCATAGCATAAAACTATCAGAATTATGTTACTTTGTGACCCTCACTGTGTCAGGGCAGCTCATTTCAAATACCGTAATATATATATTTACACACACATGATTTTGACCGCACAATTCAAGATTTGTGTGTACACAGCAGGGGGCTGGCTGTTCATGATTCTTTCTCTGTTCTAATTATGCTTGTGTGTGTGTGTGTGTCTCAGGGAGAAGTACACTCTGGAGCAGGACATCAGGGAGACAGAGGAGGCCATCAGACACAAGAGTGCAGAGGTGCAGGTGAGGGCACCTTGCTCACTGGTCAATCATAGCTTTGGCACGTGATACTTGTTTGTCACTCGTAGGTTGTTTTTTTTGTCCCCTCAGGAGATGCAGAATGACCTGGACAGAGAGACAGCCAGCCTGCAGGAGCTGGAGGCTCAGAAACAAGATGCCCAGGACCGGCTGGAGGAGATGGACCAGCAGAAACACAAGCTAGAGGACATGCTGAACGAAGTCCAGATAAAGTGCCAGGAGGAGTCTCAGATGGTGAGCAAAGGGCCTGGACGCACTGAAAGCAACAATTGATGAACGCAGATGACGTTTGTCATTTTAACCAATGAAAGATACAGCAGTAGGCTGCTCTTCTCCTCCTCCTTCTTTTTCTTTTTTTACTTCTTTTCATGATTATCATTATTAATTAATAATATATTTATTTAATGTAAATGCCATCCTCTGGGGAAACCCCCTAGGTACTGCGGCTACAGAAACAGTTATGTTTACTGGCTTCTCATTTGGTGCTCCAGAATCAAAACGTAGGCAACTGCAACCTGCTACGCGTTCGGCCCTTTAAAACAAGCAGAGTACCTCAAAAAGTGCGTGAGAGAGGAAGAACATGGCGATGTCGGAGAAACGGAAATCGAGGCAGAAGTTTCCAGCCGCGTGTCACATCGCGGTAGCTACGCAACAGTTTGGTGTGCGGTTTCAATAGGTCGGCAGATGCAGAAGGGATTTCATTGGGCCACGGTCACGCGTTCATTTCGCTCTCCTCCGCCTCCAGATCTCGACCCTCCAGAGTCAGATCCACTCGCAGGAGTCGGATCTGCAGAGCCAGGAGGAGGAGCTGAGCCGGGCGAAGGCCGACCTGGGCCGGCTGCAGCAGGAGGAGAACCAGCTGGAGCAGAGCCTGGCCGCCGGCAAGATCCAACTGGAGACCATCATCAAGTCTCTGAAGGCCACGCAGGATGAGATCAACCAGGTAGGAAACAGGGCCTGTGTATGTGTGAGAAGTGTCAGCAGGGGGCATCGTTGCACTGTATAATCTACTTCTGTATTACCACTGACGCCAGTATTGGTCCGCCTTGTACCACTAGAGGAGCTGGAGTTTCATTTAACCTCATTTTATCATCTGTTCTCTGCCGCTGCTCTCTACTCGAGTCAGAAAGTCACACGGAGAGTTGAGGAGTCTCAGCAGTTGATCATTTCCTGATGCTGCCCTGCAAAAATACCCAGTTATTAATGACACAGTCCCCGACACCTTTTTATTTTTCATAAAACCCCACATACAGTGTGCTACCCAGGGAAGTACCAGCAGTTCATGTCATATCCCAAAAATATCATTTGTGCTCATTCATCAGTTCAGAGTGAGATGTAGTGGAAGCCACTGACTGAAGCAGTAAAAACAAAACAGTTTAGAGGCAGTTCAAAAGCATTGTGTCTCCCAAATGACTAAAACAACTTATTTTCTCACTTTCCTCTCGTGGTGTCTGTCCGTGTAGATAGTTTTGGATTTGTTTTGTCCAGTTTGAGACATCTGCCTCCGAGATTTCTGCCTCCACTTCCAATGCAAATGGAGCTGAATGAAAATTAATTTGTGGTGCTCACAAAATTAAAACCGTGTTGCGGTTTTTTTTCCAGACAGTGTCCTCAGTACTCAGGATAATCTACAGAACACACTGTCAACAGTTTCAATGTGGACAATTGTTGTCCCGTAGGAAGTAGTTTTGAATTTAAGGCTCCAGGAGTAAAAGCTTCCCAAAAATGGGACAATGTGCCTGTAAATTACCAAATGAAATTGTGTGACTTTACAGTCACACAATTTAGAAATGTTGGGTTATTCTGCTTCCATAACGTGTCTTCTTTTGGATAAGTGGAAGGAAAACATCACAAATACACATTTAGGTGTTTATTTTATGTGTATTTGATCTGCAGATTTCTTCACAATGAAGACCATGCAGCGTGGTATCCAAACGTCCTGCTGTCACTCAACTGTGTGTTTGTGTGTGTCGTGCAGGCTCGTAGCAAGTTGTCCCAGATTCAGGACAGCCAACAGGAAGTGTCCAAAAGCATCGAGCAGTACAACAGCACCTTGAACGGAACCCATGGAGGCAGCATGACCAACCTGGCCGACATGAGCGAGGGCTTCAGCGACAGAGAGAACGGAGGCTTCCCGGCCATGGTGAGACAGGTCAGGATCTCCAGCGGAGCTCTGCGTGGTCTGATGACACATTTGAAGTGCTACACAAAAGGGCCTCAGACTGACACGCACGCTTTTGACAGTTAAATTCAGGAGCATCTATCTGCGGTGCCATGATTCCTGCAACGTTGCCCTGTGAAAAAGGAACCTCACGAGTCGCGTTGTGTGCGTGTGTGCGGTGAATTCTCCTCTCCCTGAAGCGTTGTGAAGAAGAGCTGTAAAAAATGTCAGTTAACGGACATTCCAGCCTCATATCCCCCTAAAATAGACTGGAATCTGCAGTGTGGGAGCATTTTTGGACATATACAATATAAGACGGATATCCAATTTTGTAAAGCGTGCTGACCAAAAAGCGACTGTGAGGGGGTAGTGGTATAACGGATCGTAGCTAATCCATAAACCGTACTTGAATACAGTTAACAGCAATATAAAATACAATTTACAAAAAGGGAATTATGACCTGTTTAACTTCCTAACACTAGCTCTAAGCAGATTATAACTATAACTTTTTTTTAGTTATTTTTAGTCCGCATAACTATTTATTTCAGCCAACAGTGTTTGTTTATTTGAGTGCTGGGCAACGTGGCTCGTTATTATCGCATTAACGCATTCATTAATTAACACCGCCAATTATTTTATCGCGCGTTAACGCAGTTAAAAAAGAAATGCAATACACACCATTGATGCCAGCAAATCACCCAAACAAACAGTGGAGGGAGGCTTCGGCAGACTACGTTGGATGCAGCGTGTGGGAGAAGTATAGATAAACAACAGCAAGACAAGCTAACAAATGCCACAGCGAAGTGTATAGCTACAAACTGCAGGCCGATTAGTGTTTAGGAACTTTCTCAAGGTGTGTTCGCAAGGTGTGAACGCACCTTTAGGATCGCAACGAATGACGGCACGTATGAGCCTCGAGACGCACCATCACAAGAAAAATACACGAGTTGTATGAAAAGGTGAGGACAAAAGCGACGGCGTTACAAAGTGCACCAGCTGTTGCTCTCACTGGAGACTACTGGACAT
Organism: Melanostigma gelatinosum; assembly: GCF_949748355.1. Taxonomy (NCBI): domain Eukaryota; kingdom Metazoa; phylum Chordata; class Actinopteri; order Perciformes; family Zoarcidae; genus Melanostigma; species Melanostigma gelatinosum. The sequence goes on from NC_136637.1 coordinate 4,802,900, forward strand.
CGCGAGGTAACCATAATCACCTCGGAGTTACAGCATTATGTTGATGCACAGTGGGAGCTGCTTTCACATGCTCTGACTGTCATGAAGACACAAGACCGACATTTTGCTGAAATGTGCTGAAACATTTTATTCCTGTTGCACAGCAGTGGAACGTTTCAAGTAAAGTCAGCACACTGAGCACAGATAGTGCAAGAAATATAACTGCTACTGTGTAACGGGAATGCTGCTGTTAAAAAGCACCGTATTTGTTTAATTAAAGTGTTTGCAAACCAAATGTTATTGCCATTTTGTTCGTACTTTTAAAATAAAAGTGTGCAATACACTACTTTTGAATTCATTATTAAACTTTGCGCATAACAATGCGATTAATCGCGATTAAAAATTGTCATCGTTGCCCAGCACTAGTTTATTTATAATGCTAATGAGGTAACATTTCTTTTTCCAGGCTTTTTTTAAGGGATTCCACTCCTCCTCCTCCTCCTCCTCCTCTTTGCCCAGGCCTATTATCATCTAGACTAGAGATTAGCAGTAGTCTGCCCAGATCTCGGCAGTCATTTCTGTCATTTGAACCGTGTTTTTGCTAAAACCTCGGTTATTATTTTCTCTCCACTGTGTTCCCTGGAGACCGCACTGGTCCAATCCCACAATCCATTCACTTTACTCATAATAACGCGACGACCCCGGCTCGGTTCGGCTCACAGCTGGCAGAAAGCTCTCGGGATCAGTGGCGGGATCGGACTCAGGGTTACCTACGAAGTGCCGGTGCAGGTTTTTTTAATGAACGATAACAAGGTAGAGCCCGGCACAGAGTCGGGATTGCACGTAAAGAAATGAATGAAAACACACACTCTCTGAGGAATGTTGCAGTCCAGACTTGGGCTTCCTCTCCACAAGAAAAAGAAAATTTCCTCTGTTTTTGAAGTGAAATTGAATCCTTCGGGAAATGTGTGCGTGCGCCCTCATGTAGTGTAATTAGGGCTCTCGCTAGACATTCTTATAAAAGAGCTCTCGAGGTTGATTCCTGCACTTCTTGCAGTAAGTGGAAAATTTTAAAGGATAATTGTGGTTTATTACAACTTGGGTCGACTTGTAGTCGAGTCCATCTTTTTTCTGCCAGTTAGGATAATATAGTATTCGCCAACTTAACTGCTGCAGTTCTGGGAACAGGACATCAGTACCATAAAGCCGTGGAGGTGGATCAGTCGTGTCTTAATAGAATTCTGAGAAACATGCACCCAAACGACAATTCAATACACAAACCACAACAACCCCCATTTTATATTCTGTTATTCTGCTTCTTAAAAGCCCACACTCACTAAAGAGCAAATAGTCACTAAATCAACACTGCTACTCCTGCTTGATGAAGTCTTTGAGGCAGTATGCCTTAAAAATGTTCCAGAGGTCTGAGAGAATCTGTCCCTGTGTGTATGTAATGTGATCATGACTGATGCTCTGTGTATATGCGTGTTTGATAAGTAAAATGTCTTCTCCTCCACAGGAGGATCCATTCAAAGTGAAGCCATCTGTGTTCAACAGCCAGCCTCAGGAGCTCCACACTGACCCCTTCCACTCCGAAGACCCCTTCAAAACAGACCCCTTCAAAGGTGATCACTCTCTTCAGAATAACGATCTCTTCTCTTCCTTGACTCTCCATCCTTCATTTGTTCTGCTCCGTTCTCTTTCTACTCCAGGCAGCTGATATTGTGTTTAGCTTGAGTTGCTCTCTGACTGTCTTCTATGTCTTCCTCTTTGTTTTCCTCCCGCTCTTCCGTCTCTGCTGCATTCCTCTACTGTAGGTGACCCTTTCCAAAATGACCCTTTTGCAAAGCAGCCACCGACATCTACAGGTATTTACTCGGAAGGGGGGGGAAAGAAGATGTATCGCTTTAAGACGTGGTCACACCAGCATTTAAGAAATCACTTCATTTCAATGGCAGTCAGCCTGTTGACTCGCTTGAACAAAGTAAACTAGTCAGTGGCTCTTGAGTTGAGATTATATTATCGCACATAAACGGAACAGTAACGGTGTTGTCTGCTGCTGCAAACAGGGTTCAGTGCATAATGTGTATAATATTAGTATTCCAGAAATCAATATTTGGTGTCTGTGGATTTATACAGAAAGTATTATTTCTCTGCTCTATCAATCTGCCTTTTTTATACATGATTGTGTTTTAACATATAACTAAGCATAGGGGGGAGGGGGGGGGGGCAGCCAGCCAGCCAGCCAGCCGTGTCTTTAGCCGACGTCCCTCCACATATGTGAAATGGCAGCGCGTTCAACCGTGACTTCTGTCATACTTCCCCCGTCAGCGACATTGTGGAGTTTCAATTCTCTGCTTGGTAGATGGAGATCAGCGATAGAAATCACCCTTTTTGCTCCACAGTGTACAGCCTGTTATTGCGCGTTCGGTCCCCTCCACCCACGCAGCCCACACGCACCACCCACATTCAAATGAATTGGAGGACTGGCATTTTCTCTGCAACGCCTGATTTGGTGTGAACGCAGCGTACTCTCCCCCGGGTGCATGACTTACAGGGTGCCTCTTATCATAACCTCTATTAGATTCCATGGAAGCTGTTCATTTTGTTATGATTGCAATACTACAAAACATAGGCGGTCAAATATTTTAAGATGTTGAAGGGAGGTGTGCAGACAACTGATTAATTGAACTGCTGAAGCTGTTTTAGTTCATTTTTAGGCAGAGATTCCACTATTTCCTTTATCACCAAGACTTTCCAGGAGAATTACCTCCTGTTCATTAACTGTAATAACAAATAATGTAACATGATACTGATGTCTCTAGAGAACAGTTTTTTAACTTGTTTCACGTGCCACATTTTTTTCCTAATTGTTTTACTCTGGCCACTCGAGGTAAAAAAAAGATTCTTAATTTTATTGTCAAAACAAGTGCATTCCAAAACAGATCCATAACATCAGCAGATAAACAAGTTTTACACGTCATGATAATTATTTTTTATTTTACCGTAACAAAATAAATTGTTATTTTTTTAGTTCTTCAAGTTTTTAAGTGCTGCATAAGAGTTTTTAATTGGTGACTTCTCATTGGCCCATTCGATCAAATCTCCCACAATCCATAGGTGGAGGTAAACTCCAGACTTTGAAAAACAATACATATGATCAGCAGGGTTAGCTGAGCCCATCACAAGGTTGGGCCCAGAGTTAGTGCAGAGTGTATACAAAATTTACATTATGTCACAAACGGCTGATCCCTCATTGGTTGCACATTAACATTGCACAGACAAAGTTGAAATCCAAGCCGTGTTAAGCGCTCAATGTAGTATTTGTCGTGGCTCACACTGTCACAAAGCGTTTGAAAAAGTGTAACCTGTCTTTTGAAATTCCTAAGCAATGTTGGTCCTGTTCTCTGATTCATACAAAAGTTTAAGAAACACTACAGGGAGAATCTTCAATAGCTGAAGTTGTCCATCACTTACCGCTGCAGATCCTTTTGGAGGAGACCCGTTTAAAGAGACTGATCCGTTCAAGGCTTCGTCGGAAGATTTCTTCAAGAAGACCACAAAGATGGATCCCTTCTCCACACCGGACCCCTTCAGTAAAAGTGCCTCATTACCTTCCAAGGTACTTGTTCAAGATCGAAGACCAGAACATGGAATTTTAATTTATAGAATAATATAAAATCCCCATAGATTTTAAGATGACTGCCTATTGTTGGCTTATTTGAATCACTAACAAGTTCAGCATTTTCTTTGGATTGATGAGTGCTGTAAGAATTTCTTGAGAATTCTGGTATTGCCTATTCTGCATTTCACTAAAAACTGTATAAAATCAAAATGTGGGTGAATTCAGATTTTACATAGATGGTATTAATAAACACTCGAGACGTAATACATGAATTTATAGTTAAATTAATTAAATCATCTTCTGCTTCCAGCAGAAAACCAGTAACTTCACAAGCAATGACCCATTCTCTTCAAGCAACCCAAAACCCAAAGGACCAGGTATGGTTTATTTCTGTGTTGCCTCACAAGTGGCTTTAGACATCATGTGTTTTCTTTGAAAATAAATGAATGGAATCAGTCAGTCTTTGTGCTCGCCAACATCCAATATTGCCGTAAAAGTCTTTCTCATTGGTTTACAGCATTTCCTATAATTGCTTACAGTTTTTCTCGATTGCTAAGACAAATTTCTTGAAACGGTCACCCATTCTCTCAAAACTGTAAACACAAAACCTCATCTTCAAGCACGATTTACAAAACCTCTGAATCCTCTTGCAAAATGAAACTTTCGCCTCAAAACAGTTTTACCTGTACTCAAAATCAAACACTGCTCTCAAATCATAAACAAAGTGATCAAAATAATATACACTATCAAGCAGTCAGTAAACAATACACCAATAAATAGAAAACACATTGTTCAAAACATATAGTTCTCAGGGAGAAGTAGATTTTAATCTCAAAACTAATTTCACATGAACGAAAACATGTTCTATTACAGTCGCTCAAAATTGATCAGAAATGACTACTGTGCTTTGCTCTTTGCAATTTCTTTTGTTCTTCCTCCTCCTTGTAGCCCTATTTGTACAGTACTGTACCCTGCATCTCACAAACATGTCCTTTGTCTCTGTGATACTGTAATTATTGTTCTTTGTTGATATGAACCTGCAACCAGTCAAAATCTATTGAGCAGTCAGTACTGTTACTGTAACAAATAGAAAGCACCATGTTCAAGGCCTACAATGTGTTTATTGTACACTGTCGATTCCCTGGAAGTGTGTGTTGTCTTGTATCACTCGTTCCTGGATTTCTCTGAGTCGTATTAGATTATCTTGAAGGAGCATGCCCACTATAACGGTCTCTTGCTCCTGAGTGAATATAGCTCTCCTTCCACCTGCATGTGGCAGCCTTGCAGTTCTACAAAAAGTAGATGTGAAGTTACAAACAATATTCATGCAGTACAATACATACAGTGATGAACTTTACAAATGTCTATTGAAACAGCTGCATATAGTGTAGTACAGTCAATTTGTAATTACAAAAATACAGTAGCATACTGTACCTGTTCTCTTCTCTGAATGTCCTTACTATGGTGGACACAGAAAATCGGCTCAAATTGGGGTGCAGTCTAAGTCCTGCTTCCCTCATTGTCAGTCCGTGGACTATAACATGGTCTATGACTGTTGCTCACATTTCATCAGATATTTCCACTCTTTGTCTTCCTCTTCCTATTCGTCCTCCTCTTCATATCATTCATATCATTTAGTCGTTGTTGAGATATTTCAGTCTGGACCAAAGTTGTGACCCGACTGACCGAAATCACCATCTCTGGAGCCACACCATAAGTTTGGTAAAAAACGAAGAGTTCTTTATGGCCCGAGGCATTATTTGTTTGGGTTGTCAGTCCACGTCCGTCCGCCTCGTCCATTCTCTTGAATGCAATATCTCAGGAGTCTGTGGGGGGGGGGGGGGGGGGGATTTCTTCAACTGTGGCACGAATGTCCACTTGGACTCGAGGATGAATTGATTAGATTTTGGTGGTCAAAGGTCACTGTGACCTCATGTCCATCCAATCCACGTGAAGTGCCTGGTGGAAACAAACATCCACTTGGCCCCCTAAATGTACTATTTACTGTACTGACTTATTATAACAAATGTCTTTTGAGTGTCGAGTAGAACTGTACAGTATCTGTTTATAAGCTACTGAACCTCATTGAGGTAAACAAGGCCGGTTTTATGGAACATGCTTTTCTAAACCCCGTTTTTTGTTTTTATGAATAATATTGTGTGAATTTCAATCAGCACCAAGCTGGTCATCTAGAACTAGTCCTGAGTCTTTGATACCACAGGAAGGATTGACTACCCGACCCTTTCCTTCATTTTTATGCAACTCTTGCCTCCTTAAATGCACTAGGAACATTAACCCGGCTGAATTTAAAAACAAAAAATGTTTTGAAAAAAATACAGTAAAAGTGCAAATTAGATATTGAATTGTAGCTGACACCGTGACAGCTAGTCATCTTTTGGTCATCTTTGCTGTAGTTTGCGTTGGTGTTGCATTGCATCTGTGAGGTGTAAGCCGTACTGTTGCTCCTCCGTGTGTGTTTGTCAGCTCAAACGTGCCGAAGTAGAAGAAAAGTGGTCTCAACAACACTGAACATTTCAAGGTAGCTAGTAATTGTGTTCACTGCGTGTAAAAGAGCTTGTTGATGTGAATACATTGTTACTTTTTTCAGACCTGTTTGGCACGCTGGACCCGTTCGGCAGCAGTTCGTTCAACAGCAGCAGCAACAGCTCTGCAGGATTTGCAGACTTCAGCCTCATGTCGAAGCCTCGAGACCCTTTTGAAGGCAGGGCCAGCTGGCTGCCAGACTACCAGAAGGTACCAGAGGCCAACACTCATCCTGAAATCACTTTTTTAGTGCAGATATGTACCGTAAAATGCCGTATTGGCACAATTGGCACAAACTGATAAGTTGAAGTGTTTCCTGATGCCATCATTTCTCCAGTTGTGTCACGGACTGTCAGATTCTAGTATATTGAAAGTGCAGCTGACTGCTAATCAACCACATGTTCTTCCTTTCACTCGTTCTTTCCAGCCGGTGTTTGTGGACGACCCATTCAGCAGGAAGAATGACACGCCAGCTCTGCCACCGAAGAAAAGTGTTCCCCTGAGGCCCAAACCCCCCAGTGGTGAGTGTCACACTCGACAGGCTTTTGAATCTTTCTTAAATATTGGCTTTGTTATTGTACTGTCGAGTACAGTGGTCCCCAACCTGGGGTCTGTGCCCCCCAAAGATCAAAGGGGGTGCTCCAGGATTTGTTTGAGGTTGTCAAAATTAGATTTGCAGATGAATAGCTCAAATCACAATAATACACATAATAACCCAAACCCTAAATTATACAAAAGTCTCCATATCAACAATTTTTTTTTTGTCCTCGCTCTAAACTCAAAACATTTAGTTCAAACTTAGTTTCTCTGCAGAGTTGCAAATGGGGATCAGGCAATACTGTTATTGTTTGCATTATACCATGTGTAGCATTACATTTGTTTCTGAGTTTGGTAAAATCCAAAAGCAAAATCAGTCAAGACGTTATCGCTTCTTTTATGTTGAGGAAACTGACGAGTTATATTCATTAAAGGAAGTTGATTTAACAAAAAGAGACTCGTTTAATACGCTTCAAGGAAAAGAGGTTGGGAACCGCTGGTCTATTATATTCATGGACACTCATTTAGCTTAGAAATAGTTTAGAAAGACAAGTGATGAGAGAACATACTCTGGTGGAAAAAGGAAGTGGGACAACATACATGATGTTTTTTTTTTGTGCGATTACCACATCACCATCATGCCCGTAGTCACCGCCCTGCTGGGTGCGTGCGTTTTCATGGACTGTGAGCAGAAAAAACTTTAGACAAGAAATTCTAAAGTAAATGAAATTAAATAAAAGATGGAGTGGAGAGAAAAGAGTGAAAATACTAATCCTGCAGAGTTGGTGATAATTCTGTCTCTGGGTTCATGGTCATGGAAATGGTCTACATATTGTAAATAGTTGTGACGTCATTTAAAGGCACAGTTGGTTGAATACGGGCTGTACGGGGTTCATTTCTCCATGATTTGAGCTGTTCACACTATTTATATAGCACTTAGACCTGATTAAAAAGAAATGGAAATCTCCCTTTTTACAATGTGGGACCGTTAAAGGCACAATGACAATTGCGGTTTGTAAACGTTTGCCCCTCCTCCCCGGCTCAACGACACCAGAAGCCACGCCCCCTACACCACTGGGCTCGTCAGCGGGTGACAGACATTTTGAATTGAGCTTTGTCAACTTGGAATTTTGCCTCGCTACATTTGTGTTGTTTATATTTTTTGCGATTTCCTGTGTTTGCCATTTTTGGAGCTTCCTCTTGGATGCTTGCTTCCGATCTATCTGATACCTGGACGTTACGCCTAGTAACGTCCTGAACAGCAAAATGAAAAGAAAATCCAGGCAGAGGGCAGAACCTCTGTAGATGCACACTTCTAATGGGTCATAGTTTTACATGTACCTTAGATGTATATATTGTCAATATTGTGCCTTTAATGGATACCTAGGATCTTAGTTGATTTTACACTTCTTTTCAGCAATTAAAAATAGATCAAATAGCCCACTATGAAAAAAAGAAGTAACCCCATGCAAAAGGCAAGCCTAAATAACTAAAAAACTATTTCATCTTAGAATGAAGGACCTTTTTGAATGGACACTTTAACATTGTGTATAGCGGTGATGAAATATACACGTTGGCTTTTCTGTAACGAGAGAACATTTTTTTTCTTCTTTTTTTAAACTGTGCTCTGCTGTGTAAACAGGAAAGACTCATTGTGGGCACAGAGAAGATAAAAAGCCATCGCTATCACACACTGTATACTGTGTGTTATTTGTCAATTCAAGCACTTAACCAGCAGCGCACTGTGAATGCCTTATTGAGGCTTTTATACCCTCTTATACTGACAATAGCGAGTCTTGTGAGTTTTGAAGTTTGCATTTCTCACAGCTCAGACTTTAATTGATCATCGCATCAATTCATTTCCTTCACAAGTTATCTTTTCGAGAACTACATTGACTTTATTTGTCTACCTCAGTGGAAAGCAAGGTACATACAATACACATGATACAGCACACCATAAACATATAAAATACACAGTATACAATAGTGCAAGTGGGCAGGCAGCAGCAGATATGTTTAATTATAGATACATTCTTTTTATGCCTCCGTGCCAGCCACATCCGGCCGTCTTTCAATTCGATTTTGGTGGTCAAAGGTCACTCTGACCTCACAAAATGAGTTTTTGAATTAATATGATAATTATGATAATTTTATCTAAATATCTTTTTTTCTTTCCTCTGTTCCCGTTTGGCGTCGCCACAGCCGATCATCTGCTTCCATCTAGTTGTAAACCCGGGCCTCGGCCGGTCCGGTATGGAAATCCACATATTTGATTTGACATAGGGCATTGACATGCCATTAACACACAAGAACATGCAAATGCCACAAAGAAATGTGGCATAATATAATGATGAAGTGATGGCGTTTCGAACAGACGTGGATGTAGACTTTAGTAACCACGGGGCGGTGATTGTAGTTTGTTTCTGTGTTTCTTCAGCCACGGTGGCCAAATACATAGTTCTTGCTCCATTTATCCCCAACAAGCTACAAATGTAAAAGACAGCCCAGTAGAAAATGTTGCATTTAATGCTTCTAATTGTGCCGATTTCTTTATGAATGGATGTCATGATCACAAAGGGTCCAAAATGTATTTTAGGGACACCACAACATGGTCCCTCGGGACTTGGTGCTTATATTGCGAGCCACGGTTGCCTAGAATCTGTGTTTTCAACCTGAACTGTGGCCACGCTTGCTGCTGTTACAAGAACCCACATGCTTTGCTGAGTCAGTGGTTGTAGAACGGAGCTAGAGAGAAGTCTGTTTCAGCGTCGGTTAAACTCCAGCAGCTGTCTGTCCGGTTCATCGTCGCTGTGCAACGCCTCAAATTCACGTTTATTCTTTTTTCAAAGGTCTTTGCATTGATTTTTATATCATGGTTGTTCACAAACCGCTGCTCTGTTTGCGAGCACTCGTAAAGGTGATGTTGAGAGCAAAAATGTGCGGTTTGCTTGGCCTGTTGTTTGCAGACACACCCTAACTTGCTTCCTCTCTCTTGTGTGTGTGTGTGTGCCTGAGTGGTTCACAGAAGGTCAGGCTGTGTGCAGCAGGCGAATGCCAACACTGTAACAATTGTCCTCCTCTTCCTTTATTCAATTCCATTCTTCAGGTCTTTTATTTCACTCTTCTTCACACACGTGCACATACACATGCATGCTCTGTCACTTTCCCCCATCGCCTGACAAGGTGTGAATGGGTCACGGCTGCAGCGATACACTGCTACAAGTAAAGTGTCATAATTAAAGACACATTGCTGTAGCTGTATTGTTTCCAGTAGCTGAAATAATGCACGTACAATCCTGTGATAGACATAGAAATTTGATGCCACTGATGTGGATTATTTTAGAACAGGGTGGAGCTCGTTTGTGGTTTCTCAAGTGTGTGTGTGCGCGCAGTTTACCGAAAGAGGAAAAAACTGATTGCCAGGCATGCAGGTTTGCTCAGCGTGGAGTGTGAAATGAACTGCTCACCCCGATCGGCCGAGGTATCTGGGTAATAGAAGTAAATACGTATGTGTGCGTTGTATGACAACGGTTTGACTGGTCCTGTGGTTTTAACACCTATACAATCAACATGGTGTGCGCTTAACGTTCCCACGATCCTCTGCCAGGGCCAGCTTCAACTCCCTGTTAATAACACAAACTGCCGTCACGATGACATGATAATGTTGTGTTCTATAATTGTTTCTGTCGGTGGTTCTAAAGCATCACTGAGTCTGATAAACTACCTACACAGTGTTTTATACTATATAATTCGTTTTTTGTTATGTTCTGTGAAATATTTGACTGTTTAGTCTTCAGGCAGAGCATGGCTATTACACCTCTTCAAGTCTTCACTTATACTGACTCATTTAATGGCCTCTGTAAGAGTCTTAATGCATTGTAATTCTAATCAGATATCTGAAAATGTGACAAGTGAATTCCAAGTTAAGAAAATGAGCCAGTGGCATTTCAGTTGATCTGTTTTGTCACAGATACACTAAGAAATACAGGCGCTATCTAGAATATGAGAGGTTCTACAGACAACCCTTCTATGGTGTAATGGTTCCACCTGGAACCCTCTTTGGAGGTTCTATCAAGAAGCTTTCCACCATCTAAGGGTGCTATCAAGGATCCACCCAGGGGGTTGAATCGAGAACCCTTTTATATTCCAAGGGGTTCATCTGGAACCCACCCAGGGGGTTCCACTGAGAACCCTTATATATTTCATCTCGAACTTCAAAGGGCCAGAGTTGATGCTGTGCAGGGCAACGCACAATAATCATGGTTCACTATTAGATTTTTTGCGAGTTTGTTGTTGGATTGTGGGCGTTCTCTATTAACATCCCTGCTTTGAATAATCCTTTGAGAACTGAAGTGCTCTTTGGATGAAAAGGGTTCTTCAATGGAACCCATAGTCTCACAAAGAACCCTTGAAAAAATCATTTCATCACAATCAAATGTTTCTGTTTAGAACCTTAGCAAGAACGTCTTTTGGAACCCTTATTTCTAATCCTAACCTAAATGATGTACTTCTATGCTCAATACTTTAATTAGCTTTTTTTATTTGCTACACATTTCTTCCCTCTTGATGCAGAAAAGATCTGATCCAAAATTTGTTTTATATAGAGCTGAAACAATGTGTTGATTGACAGGAAATTAGTCTGCAACTATTTTAATAATCAACCGTTGAAGTCATTTTTCAAACAAAAAACACTAAGTGGCTCGAGTTCCAGCCACTCCCCTGGAGAATGTTCTTCTTTTTCTCTTTTATATAATTGTAAACTGAATATTTGGGGGGTTTAACTGTGAGTCAAACAGTTAATATAGATGATATTCTACAGTCCAAATGTGAATCAAGAAAATGATCAACAGGTGGTTAAATAGATGGTGAATTGCAGCCTTAGCATTGCAAATATAGCATTGATAAATCTATGTGGACTATTGCCGTGCATGTGAATGTGTGGTCTAAGAACATGAACAACAGAAGTCTGTTTGTCTAGTTGGTAAATTGGTGAACCAACAGTTGGTAATGTGGGCAGAAACCCAAGTGTTTCACCAGGAAACCGTTGAGAATGGCTCCGTGGGTTGTGGCTATCTCTTTTGATTTGGGTTGTTGTCTTTCTCTGCATGTTATTTCCTACACCAGCGGAGGATGCCAGCATGTGAAAGACGTTGCGTTGGAACTCGATGTGAATTGCTTTGGTGTGCCGCACGTGGAGGTGAAACTCGTGTGGCTTTCAAAAGCTGGTAGCTGTCTTTGAGGTGACAGCGGCAGGGAAGCAGGGCGTGGGCACAGCTGTGAGAACTAGAAAATGTAATGCGTGTGTGTTTTTAATCCAGAACTGATCAAATCAGATCCTGCGTTATCAACATAGTTCACTGAGGTGTGAATTAGTCTTGCAGGCGGCAGTGCTGAGTCATTATATCTCTCAGTTATCAGTGAACACATGCACTTTACTTGCTTTACTTCCTCCTCTTGAGATACGTGAGACCTGAAGCTTCTGATATAACATGTTTTAGTTAGTGCGGCTTTCATCCTTTTATCAAAGATGCTTGGGAGGTTGCGCTCCTGTTACGCTTGCCACCAAGCAACCGAAACCTGCACGCTGCGATGATGATAAAGTTGTGGACATTTAGCGGCAAGCCTCACTGACTAAACTAAAGAGTCACAACAAAGACAAATGGATTTCCAGCAATTTAATTCCCTTCAGGCGGCAACCTCTGGTTCTGCAGAGTGAAGCCGATGGGGAAGTGTTAAAACTTGCATTCTCTCTACTGGCCAGCAGGGGGCGACTCCTCTGGTTGTATATAGGGTTGGGTATCATTTGGGTTTTTTCCGATACCGGTGCTAAAACGACACTTTTAAAACGATACCGGTGCCTGAACGGTGCCTGAACCGATACTTTTTTCTTCAAATTGAACAATATATTAACTGTTAAAGTATACTATAAATATAAATAAATACAAAACACTTTGCTTCAAACTACAGCTTCAAACTTTTTAACTATGAACAATATGTTAACTGTTAACAGTTTACAGTATACTTAAATAAATATAAATAAATACAAAACACACACACACTTTGTACACACACTGCAGCAATTATTTTGCAGAAATATGAGCATATTTTCCTCCTCTGGCAAAATACGACACGTCTCATGACTTATTTTATTTTACCAGTTGGTGGCGGTAATGCGCCAATTCGTCGTTTGCCAACCGCCAGTACACCTCAAAGGAGGAGAAGAAGAAGCTTTCGCGTGCCTGTGTTGTTGTGCTTATGAGCGACAGCGCTACGTACCCCGTTGTAATAATACTATGAGTGAGGAGCGGAGGACCGAGTCCTGCTGCCAGGACGGAGTCATCAGAGGAGTGTCAAAAAAGTATTTCAATCGGCGCAGGCACCGAAATGAAGCACCGAAATCTGCGTTACGTTTCGGTCCGGTAGGTACCGAACGTATAGGAACCGGTTCCATACTGGCACCGAGTTTCGGTGCCCAACCCTAGTTGTATAGAAGTCTATGAGAAAATGACTCTACTTCTCTCTTGATTTATTACCTCAGTAAACATGAGTTTATGGTCTCAATCTCTAGTTTTGTCTTCTTCAATACAGCATGATGTTCATTTAGTAAATTGTGGTCCATTTAGAGTCAAATAGACCATAAAGCAGGGTATGCTTTAGGGCGGGGCTTACTGTCATTGACAGGTCGCTGCCGCTACTACTAGCTGTTACAGCGTCTCTACGTCACTCCTCCGCATTCTAAATATGATAACTTCCATTCATTGGCTGCAAAAAACAATAACAACGGCAACAGCTGTAATCCAAGATGGCGACGGCGAAATCGCCAAACTCGAGGCTTCAAAACGGTCACGATGACTACGTCCACTTCATATACAATCTGCGATTCCATTTGTCTGTTCTCACTTTGGCTGACCTTTCAAACGGATGTTGTGACGTCGTTAGACGGATCGTAAAGCTTCGGGTAGCCCTGCACTAAAATAATTAACCTTCATATATTTACGATAGACGGATATTTACAGAAGAAAGAAAAATATATCTGCTGGCTGTAATTGGTTGTTCCTCATCACACGACATGCGGTGAGCTCTGCAGCGTTCCAAAAGTTGAACATTTTAATCTCTGGGTTCAGCCGTAGGCGCTTGTGAAGGCTTGCACACCGTTACGGTGTCTCTCGCACTTTTGATCATGTGTTCCACGCGTCTATATTGACAACAATGGATTTTAGGGTGCAAAAAACGCAGCATGCATTATTTCAGATTTTAGTCTTATATTCGATTGGTTCGTCACATGAGGGCTCTGAACAAGTTGCTGTTTTATTCAGCCAGCATTTGTCGGTATGGTTGAAAAGAAAACTTCCCCGGGACGATGCTTACCTCTTGTGTTTTATGTCTTCAGGTAAGAGCACACCAGTGAGCACGTCTGGCACAGCGGACCCTTCCAAACCATGCGACCCCTTCCAGCCGTTCGCTGGCGACGCCATCGACCCGTTTCAGAGTAAAAAGGGCCTGGGAGACCCGTTCAGCGGCAAAGACCCCTTCGCCCCGTCCTCGGCATCAAGTAAAGACCCTAAAGACCTCGCCTCGGATTTTGTAGACTTGAGTTCTGTAAGTTGAGAGGGTGATACTGTTAAAACTGTCTGTGTGTAGACGAGGCCACGCCTCTCTGCACAGTCACCTGACTTAAGTTCTGGTGAACTTGGCGGGCCTCAAGTTCACTTTTAAGTGCTGAAAGTGCTCACAGGATATATCTGTCGTATGAATGCATCTCAGTCGAGACTGTCTTTAAACAACATGTTTTGGGGTTTGAATCTGATTACTGATTTTACAACAGTGACCTCATCTCCCTACTTGACATCTGAATCAGTTAATAAGAAAGGCATGTTTGTTGTTTGCATATTGAGATCTGATCACAATGTGGGCACAACCACATAAGGAGAATGCTTATTAACAACAATTAACGACAGCTAATATATATATATTAATAACAGCTAATATATATATATTAGATAGTTAACACTGTGATATTGATTTCAGGGGGTTATGTGCTGGCACTATTTCTTGACTAACAGCCTGGTGCTGTGACTGTATAGTTTTCTGGAGGCTTGGAATTACCTTTAATTAAGGCTGTGTCAGAGCTGTCATTCTTTTTTGTTTTGGCGGGAAGAATATCCGTCTTTATGAAAGTCCGGGGAAACCCTGACAAATGTATGAGGGCTAATGTCAGCTGTATGTTGGCATAAGGGTCACAGTCTATTATCTAACTATTGAGTCTGATTTCATTTACATGAGACACAGCAGTATCACCACTCAACTCAGCTCTTGAGTCTGTCTGCCCTGCATGACCTGTGTGTGTGTGTGCGCGTGTTGATCGATGCTTTAACTCTGCTGTCTGTTCTTGTTCTGGATGTTTTATTAAGTCACTTTAGTTTGCCTTATCTCACCACCGCACTCTTAGAAATAAAGGCACTAACTAGAACCCCATAGGGTTCTTCGACTTGTTCTCACAGGAGAGCGCTTTTTTGGTTCCTAGTAGAACTTTTCGGATCGTCGCACCTTGAACCCTAAAATATAGAAGTTGTATCTAGAACCAACAAAGGTTAAAAGGTTCCAACCAGAACCCCATATGAAAAGTTCTCCAGAGAACCCAAATATGGGTATTTGTGTCGTATTTGTGTCATTCGCTCTGCCGGTCAAAACGGCGGGGACCATTTGTGTTCATTCGCGCAAATCGTGCTGGACGCGCCGGAGAGGGGGCGTGGCTTATCGCCCTGAAAGACGTTCAACTGTCCGCCATTAACCATGGAAAAATAACCTATATTTCTGCTTAGTACGTGTTGTGGAAGTCACAGATATCCTGGGAAACTAAACGCCGTCATGTCTGGGTTCATAACATAATATCGAGGTGTATTCACTGTCTAGTTCGGATCAGCCCTCACGGTTCGGATCACTCGTGAACCGCGGATCAATTGAGTATTTTTTTTTCTTTCTTTTTTACAGTTTAATCATCACAGTCTGTAATAAAGTTATACTGCTGCTGTTCCTTTTCAAGTAACAAGTCCCCGAATATCAATGCAGAGTGTCAGTGAACAGATATAAAGCAGTAGTGTGTTCACGTGAACGGAGCAGGTTAAAAGCATTTAACGGCGAAAGTCATGGCGAGTGGAGGAACTCAAGAAGCCCCCGGCGTCATTTAAGTCGCAAGTTTGGAAGCATTTTGTCTTCCCTGTAACTTATAATGACGGACGAAACCGTTACGGTATGTAGGCGTTATTTAAAGAGAAAGAAACGCACGACAACTGCAATGCATCGGCATGTCCACACATATGAAGAGCCACCATCCCCGTCTGTCAGCGACGGGAGACACTCCAGTGTGGAAAACAAAAGATTTCAAAATCTGGTTAAAATGCTTGAGCCACGCTACGAAATCCACTCACGCACCCACTTCAGTGTGAAGCTTGTTCCAAGCCTCTATGAAAAGGAAAAGACTGTAGAGACTGCTTTCACCACCCCTTTCTTTTAAAAAGAGTTCTTCTCACAAAAAGGTTTCTTAATGGAACCGTAACTCTTACAAAGAAGTCATAAAAACCCTTTCTTCAGAAAAGGGTTCTTCAGAAGCAAATGGTTCTGGGTAGAACCTCAGCCCTTCAGGAACAATACCTTTGGAACCCAAATTTCTAATAGTGCCATCTCAAGCTTACTTCCACACCTTTAATCTGCATTCTGTTTTTCATGGAACCTCGGATACAAACTGACCTCTTTACTGGCTATAAATTAAATAGTTACTCAAAATAAATGCATAATGGTGCGTTCACACCAAACGTGGCGCGAATTATTCGCGCGAGTAGATTACATACAAAGTCTATGCACAGACGCGATGAGACTGGCGCGGCGTGAATTTGCGATGGCGCAATTGATGCGAATTCGCGTCCAACACCAAATGGCCCCAAACGCGTGAGTTGAAATATTTCAACTTTGGCAAAATATTCGATAGCCTATTAGCGTTGAGTTGCTTCCCCTGTCATCACTGGCCTCCTGCCGTTGTTGAATCAGGAAATAAATCCTGTAGCCGTCTGTGTTCACCAGAGCTCTACGATACCTCATATCAATAGAGGCCGGACCAAACTATGTGTATAAATGTGTGTGTGTAAACCATATGGTACAAACAACGAATAGACGCTGCTGTATTTACGTCTACATGACGTTTATGGAGTGTTGGTGGAACTGCTACAATGTTATCATAGCCTAGCACCGATCCATCCACTCCATTGAGAAGACAAATAGCCTACAAATCGGCATCATTACGTAGTTATTTCGGAGTCCCTTTTTGTCGGTTTATTGCTGTTAAATCACAGCCAAATCAGTTTATTTTGTTTTCATACAGCTGTAGTAAACAGCGACGTGTGGCTTGTTAGACACAATGAATACACTTCGATAAAATCCACGGAGCTCCTCTGAACAATATTATGAACCCAGACATGACGGCGTTTAGTTTCCCGGGATATCTGTGTTGGGATCTAAAGGAGCGTGTTTGGGTTATCAGCATTTAAGAAACTGAATTCTTGACATCAATAGAATTATTGATGTATGTAACAATTATTAATGACTATTAATAACAACGGGGCACCACCCTGCGAACAGGGACCAATAACCAAACGATAAAACTAAGTCTCATAATTAGTAGTCACGCATAATGTCAATAGTCTGCGTATGACTATACATTCAGTGACAGTGAAGGGTTTTAAGTTCGAGCACAGGCTACTACATACAGTCTTATCAAATACATATGCACAAGTAATCACAGACGACTGCTCCTTAAAGTATAACAGAGTTTATTAAATCAAAATAATAAATGATCAAATCAATTAATATTGCAACCAACAAACGTTATCATACAATTTTATATGCCTAAACTAAAGAATGAATAAAATGGATGAGGGTGTACGTCTGTGTGTGTGTGTGTGGGTCTGTGGGTGAAAAGGAAGGAGAGTCTTACAGCTACCGCTAAAGACTACAAAGATGGCGGCGTCGAGTGACGCGGACAAAAGGGGAGGGGCCTTAAGATACTACAGCTAAAAACTACAAAGATGGCGGAGTCGAGTGACGCGGGCCAAAATGGCAGTGAGACTGCTGGATGTAATCACGTGTGCCTGGGCAGCACGTGATGTGAGGCGATCGTTTGAACGGGGTTTCCCCAGGGGCAGAGAGAAGAAAGAGAGCAAAGGTGGGGGTCATGAATCAAACTTCTGCGTGCGGTCCGCGTTGTAGTGATAATGGGGATCGCTGGCCGTATCGTACACAACGTGCCGCTGTCGGTAGAACTGCCAACAGTTATGTACGATAGCCGAGATTCCACACTTCACTCACAGAGCTGATTTAAATGAGGAGAGAATACCACACGAAGTGTAATAAAACATGAAAATAAATCAAATAAATCCCAAGCAAACAGTCATAGCAGTTCATACACAATGCAACGGAACTTCTCTGCTCCGTAAGGAGTTGCGTAATATCTCAATATCACGCGACAGTAACTTAAACACAGAAAAACACGGGAATATCAACGTATAAATGAATGGCCTGAATTAAATTTAAGTTAATTTAAGCTAAGCTATGCCCAGATGCCAAGAATCTTACTTGTCGATGCTTCGTTGCAACGTTGAAGTGTTCGTGGCAAAGTGGTCCGTTTCCTCGGCAGGAAGGGGGAGCAGGGGGGGCTTGCTTGCAACGCGGCTTTGCCGGCGCTGTGTTGTCATGGCGTGAGCTCGCTCTGGAGCGAAACGCAGACGTGATCTATCCTCGCTGCAGGGAGGGTGATCTAACTTCGGCTGACGGCGTGGTCCGTGCGTCTTACCGGGAATCGTCGGCGAAGGAGGGAGGCTTGGTCGTCTTTCCTTCGCCGGAATGTGTGCACAAAAAGAAAAAGAAGCAAAAAGCAGAGAGCGGATCGCGGATGCGGATTCGTCTCGCGGGCTGAGTGGGCCTTTACTCGGCGTGGAACACGGCTGTTTCATCCAGCGAAATGGCTTGTGACCTGACAGGGTTTGAGGAGGGGAGAAGGGCCGTTGCTTCCTCGTGGCCAGCGTCGCGCTGGCGGGGAAGCTGGATCGTCTGTGGTCTGGACGGGGGGTCCGGGCGAAGAGAGCGTTTGCGTGCTCCCTAACTCAACCGAGGTCGAAGGGAAAAAGCATTGAGGTGGGGGCTGCAGGTAGTTTTGTAGAACAGTGGTCGAACCACAGGGGTCCTGGGGTCTCTTGGCCTTCGGCCAATGAGATTGCAGCGGTGCATTCAGGTGACCATGGTTTTTTTGGGGGGGGGAATTTACACCCGAGTGTGAAATTCCTCCCTAGGAGGTTTGCTCTTATCAAACTACAAATCAGGATGAAACTTTTGCTTGAAACAGTGAAGGCCTGATTCTCTTTGTCCACAGCACATTTTTAAGCCATATGGTCAGACCCCAACATCTGTGACTTCCACAACACGTACTAAGCAGAAATATAGGTTGTTTTTTCCATGGTTAATGGCGGACAGTTGAACGGCTTTCAGGGCGATAAGCCACGCCCCCTCTCTGGCGAGTCCAGCGTGATTCGCGCGAATGTACGCAAATGGTCCCTGGGGAGACCGGCGGTGCGAAAATGCGGCGCGATGAATTCCGCGTTTGGTGTGAACATGGCATAAGCATGTCATTTAGAACATATGTCAGCCGTTCAAAGACATCCTGTGAACCGTGAAGCATTTTAAATATTCTGCGTTCACAGCTTATCGTTCTTTCAGCTTTTACTACCGGTAATATTATTTAATAATGCATTTATTACATACTCAAGCTGCTATATCTACTCCCACAAAATCATGTCATTCCAGCCGTTCACACCAACATACAATTGATTATTTTAAACTGATGGCCACTCAATACACTGAGATTTGGTATCCTAGTTGCTTCCAGTGGAATTGATGAGGGACACAATCCAAAACAGACTTGACATAATGTGAACGTATCCTTGTTGAAATGATGTGACACTGTAAACTTTAGATCTAGGATTCATTGTCAGCTTTTCAATAATATTGACTGCCCTACACTGCTAGTCCTATAATACCAGTCACACAACAATCCCACTACAGTTACATATATTTAAATAGCTTAGATGAAATGGTAATTCCATCTGCTATGAGCCCGATCTCGGGCATAAAGTAGGAAAACGAGACTTATCCTTGAATGGACAGATTTCTTAGGATTCCTTCATCTTTTTTTTTCTCTGCATGCCACATCTCCTGTTGCTGTGTAGCTGCTCTGTCCTTTAGATCCCGGTGTTGTTTGTCACCATGTGAAGGGATTCACAGAATTTTCTGTTTCACCTCAGTCCGTTTGTTTCACCATGATGCTTATCGTCACAGGTGAGTGTCTACTTCGACCTCAGTCGCGCGTTAGCATCGTAAGTCACTTCAATTAACACTAACTGGCCTGCAGTTTGACGATAGCGGAATCACTTGCTCACAATTTTTAAAAGTTGCAAAAGACATGGACTGAGCAGAAGCAGTGCAGGTGTCCCCTTCACAGTGTGTGTGTGTGTGTGCTGAGTCTGATGTCCTGTACAGTAGCCTAGTTTAGGGACGTCTGGTTTATAATACCTCTGTTCTGTAATCCACCTCTCTGACAGGACCGGACAAAGTCAAGGTAAGAGATCAAGCACGCAGTGAACTTCACATAAAGCAAACTGATGTTATGGCGTTTTAGATCGGGAGGTTGAAACATTTGTGTTCTTTCTACTGCTCGTCCTTCTTAATAACAATCAACAATATAGAGGAAAACCTGAAAGAAGTGACACATGAATTTATATGCAATATATTTATAATCTCAATCTGTATGGATATGGGAAACATTCACTCCTTGGTCATTGAATTTGCACCTATACAGTACAGTCTAATGCAGGGGTATTCAATTCAAATTCCAAAAGGTCCAGATTGAGAAAATCTCCTCCTGCAAAGGTCCGGAACATTACAATAATATCTAATTTAACTGGATGGATTATAAATAATACATAAATAAATGTTCTTATCTCATTTCAGGTCAAATAAAGGCTCAAATACACAAAAAATAATTTTTGAAAAGCTTGCATTTTAAAAGGAAGCGCTTGATTTTAGAAAAATTAATGAAAAGGAAAAAGGGACAGTGTGGCTGGAGTGAACTTTTTTTCTTCTCCTTAACGGTCTCAGTCAACTTTATACACATCTCAACATCTTGCCCTCAGTTCAGACTGGAGTGGGTATGTTTGCTCAAAAGATCCAAGTTTGGTCTCGTAGTGGCGTTTCACATTGGCGCTTACAATAATGGCCACGGTATCTGAACATATGAGACAGAGTTGTTTTGTAGCGCCAGCAGGAAGAATGAACAAATAGTAGTCCGTCCATTCTTGGTTAAAAGCTCTGTTTTCTCGTTCCACTCCTCTTTTTAGAGCACGCCCTGTTAAACTGCTTCTCCGACTTACCTCTCTCTCTCTCTCGCTCGCTCTTTCTCGCTCTCTCTCCTGTCGGTGTGTAAATCTCACTCGGCTCACGATGCGTTTCAGAATACAGATATTCGATTGGCTGAGTAGCTTCACGTGAGATGATTTACAATGCATGTCATTTGTAGGTGTATTTCCTGGACTGCTGCCCGAGTGCCGTAAAGGCTAGAAAAGCTGTGCAGGTTAAAATAGAAGCGCTCCGCCAAAATGTATAATTCTCAATTATCCATCAGTTATACGTCCGGGTCTGGATAGGACAGCGTCTGAGTCCGGATCCGGACCGCGGTCCGCCTATTAGTGACCCCTGGTCTAATGCAATCCAGCACAAACCTATTCTTTTTTCGCTCATGTTCGTAAACTGGGTAAAGCAGTTCAGTTCATACAAACTACAAGCTCATCAATAAACATTAGGGGTGTAACGGTTCACACAATTCACTGTTCGGTACGATACAATGGAGCCACGGTTCGGTACGTTTCGGTACAGTAGAAAACTATAAATGCCAGAGAAATATACTTGATTTGAAAATATATTTATTCATTAAAACTAACATCATAAAGTTATTCTTTGACTTTGAACAATGATGGAACTATACCTGAGTGACCCATCTTCTTAGCAACACATAAGCATAAAAAACAAAAACTGCTCCTTCATGTTATGTAGTATTGTTACTTACATCTTCATCATCATTTTAGTATGAACAATGATGGAACTAAACATGAGTGAACCCATTCAGTGGTCAGGTGATGTGCGTTACAGTCAGGTAGCTTTGTGTAACCCTCGACGTCCAGGGACCCGTTGTCAGAGCAACAGCGTGCCTCGGACATTTGATTCTCCACTCGTGCTTTTGTTTTCTTGTACAAAGCGGGAATTATGGTTTGGCTGAAATGGGCTCGTGAAGGAATTCTTAACGGGGCTCAATAACATTCAGCAGGTTCATGAAGCTGCGTTTACCACTACAGAGTCCGGTCTCATGTCCGCGGCTATGAATGTACCAATCGCCGTGGTTCACAGAGAAACCAACGTGGCTCCAAACACCAGACCTGCAGGTCGTTGGAGGATCGTCTATTACTCGCCATACTGCACCGAGCTAGCTTCGTGTCGTGGCTACAATGTGTCCGACTGGAGTAGAATGTTTTTCTTTGGTGGTGGGCGTGTCAGAGAGCACGCTGTCCGTTACGTCATGTGGGTTGCCAGTTTGAGAACAGTGGCTCCCCCGAAAACATAATATTTCCCACAATTTAAGCTTCTGCATTTTCCAAATGCACTCGTATTATTAAAACGTATTGTTCGGTTCATCATGCGTACCGAACCGTGAGCCTCGTACCGAACAGTTCAATACGAATACGCGTATTGTTACACCCCTAACAAACATGTCGTTCAATAAATACGGCCCTCGCTGTTTCAATCACAGTTTAACATACCTATCTTAGTAAAAGTAGAATATATTGCAGAACTGCTGTATTGGATTGCATTTCATTTTACAGGTGTACTGAATAAAGTGGCCACTGAGTCTATACAATTTGAAGCTACATTCACACGAATATGTTTCTGCTTAAAACCGGGGTTTACTGTAAAATGAGGACTATCTCCGTCCACACGGAGTTTCACAGTATTTACTACAGTATTTATTTCCTGATTCAACAGCGGCAGGAAGTCAGTGATGACAGGGGGAGCAACTCAACGCTGATACGCTATCGCGCCACAGCGTCACGCGATTATTTCGCAGAAGTTGAAAAATTTCAACTCACGCGTTGGCGGTTTTGCGTCCACCGCAAAATCGCGGCGCGCCAGTCTCATCGCGTCTGTGCATAGACTTTGTATGTAATCTCGACGCGCGTCAAAAAATCGACTCATCCGGTGTGAACGCACCTTTAGTCTTTAGATGAAAATGCTTATTAGTTTTAGCCACATTGTTATCCATAATAGCTGCAGTCTAGTTCTAGCTGACTTTACTCAAAGCGCTTTAGTCCAGTTTTAGTCGACGACAAGTCGTTGTTTTTTCTCTTAATTTTGTACAGCTATTTTTTTTATCTATTCTTAGTCCTGTGTCAAATGTGATTTTCTTTTTTTTGTCATGAAATTATATTGAATATTTAGTTTTGTCATTTTTGCCAAACTTATTTCACATACGATTTTATCTTGTCATGATCTGTTGTCATTAGTGATGCGCCATTCACTCCCGCCCACCAGCCCCTTATGAGCACCGATCCGCACTGCCCCAAAACGCAGCGTGTGTCAAGCAACCAACCTAACCGCTAACTTTATGAATTATAATAGCGCAATAGTCAGGACGGAGGTCGGAGACAAAAAAGTCAGACGGATTTAGAGCCACCACAGCGCAAGAGAGGGGAAAAAACAAAGGGAAAACAATTTTTTTAACCAAATTTTAGTCTCAGTCGGTATCATCATCGTCTCGGAAAAAAGGTTGTTGGCGAAGATATTTCGTTGTAGTTTTCCTTAACAAAATAAATGCTGGGAGGAAGGCGGTAGTGGTGCAACAGATCACAAAACACATGGTTCAGATCGGATGACCACAAAAGAAAAAAATTGAGCAAAACTTTTACTGACCATGTTTTTTTGTCACACTAATTGCTGATCATTGATGATATTTACGGATACAGTTCCTTTTGTTGTTTTGTTTGATTATATCAGCTGGTCTACAAGTTTTGTTTTTTTTGCCACCGTCCCAAAAAATATTTTAACCGCTCTAAAGTCTGTAAACCACCAGAAATTCTAGATATTTTACTTTTACTTCTTTTTTTTAAAGTAATCTATAGTGGGGGGTTTTCTTCATAAAAACACAGAATTCAAATCATAAGGAAATAAAAGATTGTATTTTTATTGATGAGAAAATATTGTCATAAGTAGTTTTGATGGTGTATTATAATCTGTTTAGAGGTAGTATAAACAGGTCATGATTGTTGGAATGCTGTTATCCTGTTTCTTTATTGTTGGAATGCTATTGTTCTTTGAATCTTTATTCAACTTCTTCTATTTCTTCCGTCCCACCTCTTCTTCTCCTTCATTTTTTAAGCTATCAAAATGTTCAGCTCTTTCAGCAGAGGGGTGCTATGACTTTTCATATTTCTAACCTTTAAACTTTTTGAATTATTAAGCTTTTTGCAACTTTTTCTTTGAATGGGATGTCTATGGAGAACGTTTTCAAATCATCTTAAACTTCTTCAAATTTCAAATCCTTCAACTTCCTGATACTTTCAGCTACAGACACCATTTCAACTTTCAAATGTTGAGAAAACCCTGAACTATTGCTGCATGATTCAGCAATTTAACTTTTATGATTTTTCAGCCCTTTTCTGACTTTATAATGGTGTGTATTGCGCAGCTTAGAGTGCGTGATGTCACCGCTAGAGTGAAGAGCAGCTTGAGATTCTTGTGAAAAAAACATTTGTGTTTTGCCACTGTGTCCACAATCTTCACTCTTCATGCATAATTTCTGGATGTAGAAGTAGCTAATATTGTCCTTGTCGTAGAAAAATTACTGTGGAATCCCACAGATTTCCACATTTGACACGGAAGCCGTTAATTGAGAGGAAAACCGACTTTCTGCCCCATAGAGACCAATATTAATTATTTTGACTACAACTTCTACTGCTACTACAAATATCACTACTGCTACAACTAGTACTTATTCAAATGCTACTAATACTTATACTGCTAATGATACTTCTACTACAACAAATATCACTACCGCTGGAATTCTTTTAAGCTACAGAAACCGTTCGAATATCAAAATGTTCAGCTCTTTCAGGAGAGGGGTGATAACTTCATATTTGTAATCTTTCAACTTTTTTGAATTATTAAGCTTTTTGCCATTTAAAAAAAAATTGGGTATCTATTTTCAGCAATGTTTTTGAGATTCATTTCAGCTTTCAGCATTCCAACGCATTTTCAGCAGGAAATGCATTTTCTAGTTCATCTCTAATATCTATTTATATTCATGTGAAAACATCAAGGTTCTCACCAACACCAAGATTACCTGTAAACACATCATAATAATTTACCTTCGTTCAATACTCATTTTCACTGAACAGAGCCTGAACGCATCATAATGGCGGTGCTGCCACGGTTACCAGCTCTCCTGTTGATTTAAGCACGGATTGATTGTTTACAATGTAACATTATCAGAGACTAGAAAAACTAAAATGCTGAAAATATGAAATGCATATTTGACTGAATATTGACGGATAACGATCGTCAGTAACACTTAATTTCGCACTGATGGTGAACATTAAACTGTGTAATTAATCCACGGTTCCCAGGCGCGACGAACCGTGATGGGGGGATCTGTACGGATCACGGATCCACAGTGGTCCGTTACATCACTAGAAGGAGTGCTTTTTATGTGAATAAAGCCATATCAGACATTT
The DNA here is from genome assembly GCF_949748355.1 of Melanostigma gelatinosum. Lineage (NCBI taxonomy): Eukaryota > Metazoa > Chordata > Actinopteri > Perciformes > Zoarcidae > Melanostigma > Melanostigma gelatinosum. The sequence goes on from NC_136637.1 coordinate 4,828,463, forward strand.
ATTTAACAGTCATATTTCTCTGTCTTTCTATGTAGTTTGGGAACGAGGCTCAGCAGCTGGAGTGGGCGAAGCGAGAGAGCGAGCGAGCCGAGCGCGAGCGGCTGAAGAGGCTCAGGCAGCAGGAGCAGGAAGACCTGGAGCTGGCCATCGCTCTCAGCAAGGCCGAGATGTCCAACGCATGACGTAGAACCCCGACCGCGCGCACACACACACACACACAAGCTAACATGACTGACATCTAAACATGCAGACACAAAGCAGCTCATTGGACTAACTCTACCAAGTGTTCATACAAACTCTGATCCACACACATACACAGGACTTGCACCTCCACTATTTTACATTCCCCCACTCGCAATGACTCGATGAATGGAAAAGAAAGAACCTCCAGGCGAGTCTGGCCTCTGACCCTACATTTATGAAAAGAAAACAGACAACTTTCCTGCTGACATGAAGAGATGGCGAACTGAAGGATGGAGGAAGAGGGCCTTGATGCACTGTGTATATGCACTAAAGTGGCTGGACAGTGATGAGACGGATCCGTTCACTGGGCCCAATCGGACTATTGCTGACAGAATACCTTGACGGTTTGAATTTCAGCGTGTTTTTCTCCTGCAGCTTCTCACAGTGTGGGGATATGGCTAATATCAGTAGCAACAAGCAGCTACAAGCATTGTAGAAAAATAACAATTCAGACTGCCACGGTGTTTTCTGAAAGGGATTTTATTTTTTCCTGATATATAGGGTGACGCGGTTTTATCATCGAGCTACTGATGCTATAAACGCTGTCTGCATTTAGTGTTGAGTTGTATTGCTGGCATGGAAACGCTATGGACATGCAGTGATACTTCAGTATTTGTTTCTTAGAGAGAAGACTGGATTTGACGCTCCTCAATTTCTCTTTCTTTCTCACACTTTTTGTTTCTCAGGAAATTCTGTCACTAAGCCAGACTGAGTTGAGAAGTGAAAAGCTCCATGTTAGCAGAGTTTCTTTTTCACTTCCGCTAGATGCTTACCGTTCCCCTCTGCTTTGTGCTAAAATAGGTTAAACTCTGTATTGGATGTATGAAAATGATGATTGATTTTGATCTCATCTGATGCTAGTTGAGTTGAAGCATAGTTCTCCATATCAGTTTACCTTTTAATTTGATACCACACCGGGGTCTACTATTACTAGATTAGGGATTAGAAGGCTGGGTTATCGACCAATTCCCAGGTTCACTATGTGGCACATTTGTTAAGCAATATGCTCTGCACTTACCAATATGAACTGGTGTGATAAGGGCCTCGTGGCACTACATGCTTCGTTACCTATTAATGAGCTGATGTGCTGTAGAGCCTCACAATACATTATACAACTTCATACAGGCTGAGAAATACTGACCATGTTCCTTGAAGGCCTCTATTATTTACTATTGTCTCCTGGAGGAGATAATGAGATTGGCCATGAGTGAGTGTGTTCGCGCCTCTCTCGCTGTGTGTCTGTCCACGGCTAATCTCGCATTGTGCTGCAGCAAACTGCGTGATACTTTGGTCGGCAGATTATGGCTGCATGCTCAAGGACCTCTCGTGGGTTGCCAATTTGATACTGCCATTAATTGACTGCTGACTCACTACTCTTTAACAGGGCCCCAAGTGAGACACAGTGGGGGGGTGTAGTGGGGGGGGGGGTGCAGTACTCCCACCCCCTCTATCCAGTGTATATATATTATATTAACAGAGCTAACTATGCTGTATTCTCGATCCCGATGCTGTGATGTCACACCACATTCGACACATGAAAGGCAAGATGAGGGAATCACTTTTTTCTATGTTTGACCTTGTTTTCTTTTTAGAGATTGAGGATTTTTAATTATTATTTTGACGTGTTTTTGTTTTAAAAGAACATCCAACTGTTTTTTTGGCAGAACAGATCTACCAATACACACAATTTTGACTGCATCGCCACGGTTCAGCCGCTGCTCTGTGGCCAGAGACATGGTTATTGTTATTCCGCGTCTGCACAGAGCCGGTGCAGGCATCTTCGTAGATGCAAAAAGTGACGTCGTAGCTCTCGCGTGAAACGGTCAAGTGAAAAACACATTTCATACGCCTGAGGTCTAGACGCAGTCGAACATTACAGCAGTGTTCGTTGCAGACACACCCGGCGAAGATCCACGCTCTACTTTTCCGGTTCAGATTGTGTTTACATTGCGCATATTCCTAAATAAATGCGTTAATCAAATAACCACAAACCTGGTGGGGGGGAGGGGGGAGTAGGAGCAGCAGCAGCAGCAGGAGCATGCTTTTTGCCATGAAGACCCCGAGTGGGATAATCTGGAGTCCAGTGCATGTGCTTGTGCTTGTTCTCTTTCAGGAGAGACGCTCCCTTCTCTGGCTCAGTGGCTCCTCCTCTGTGAAAACGGGAAAACTTTTAACTGACAATTTCAGTCTGGTCACATAATGGGAGGAAAGAAAAAGCAACTTCTCTTCAACTGCGTATATATATATTTAAAAAAAGAAACCCTGATGAAGCTCCATTACACTGTTTCCCTCTAATGTGACAACTCCCTGACAAATGAAAATAACAGTTTCAAATGTCAACATATTCTTTTGAGTGACAGAAACAAATTGTACAGATCTATTTTCTTCGTCCGTAGTGTGAGACTGTACTGTGTGGAGTTTGCTGTGACGACGCTGCAGTACTCCCACCCCCTCTATCCAGTGTATATATATTATATTAACAGAGCTAACTATGCTGTATTCTCGATCCCGATGCTGTGATGTCACACCACATTCGACACATGAAAGGCAAGATGAGGGAATCACTTTTTTCTATGTTTGACCTTGTTTTCTTTTTGGAGATTGAGGATTTTTAATTATTATTTTGACGTGTTTTTGTTTTAAAAGAACATCCAAATGAATCGTTATTGTTTTGTCACCCCAGTGCTCCACAAACCAGCGAGCACAAGCTGCAGAGTGTTTGGAAAGGTTTGGATCAGGTGTCATTAGGCTGTCAATTTGAAATATTTGCTGTTACTGATGTTTCATGGTTTTTCTCAGAGTTATCCCTTTTAACTTGAAGCGCTGACTCGTGTTTGAGTGAGATGGACGGATGTGGACTTTTAACGTCGAACAGATTCTGCTGAACTAAGTCACTGAAGACTTTCTGTCTCACTCAGAGCTCCCCTGTTTGCAGTTTCAAATATCACATTGTGTTTCATATTTATATTTATGCCAGTCTGTATTCGCTGTGTGTCCATGACCAATCATAGGCGTCAGTCAGTGCCCTGCAGGCGGAATCTGCTCAGAGCACGTACGTTCTCCTTAACGTTAACTTTAAGGGATGACATATGAAGTTTCTCATTTTTCATTACCATAACTTTAAAAAATATAGGGAGAAAGAGGCTTTAGTTGAAGCATAGCTTGTTGAGATTGTTAGTGTTCATTGTTGAGACCAGTTGTAACCACTAGCAGTACTTTGGTCTCTGGATCGTCGTAATACAGTGCTGGATGTCTTCTAATGGAACTGGACCATTTTAATTAGTTGGACGTTTATTAAATTTGTAAAGAAGAATTTTGAAATGTGGACACACCTAATCAGCTTCTAAAGGCATCATCATTTTGTCAAATCCAACAAAAGTGTGCTCAGCGCAAATATACTACTGTTTTAGTTTAATGTAATACCAAAACATGAATGGCCCAGTCTATAGCCACTGTTTTGTCTGTTCTGGGCTACTGTAGAAACATGGCAGTCATCTCTGTGAAGCAGATCAAAAACGGCTCATTCTAAGCTAGCTGATCCCCTTAAATGCTCCACTCTTGTTCCATTAAATGTGGCTGAATTGACTGCCCGATGTTATGGGGAGTTCATAATTTCAACATTCTTCCCATAACTAACTTTATGAATGTCTAATTGACAGAAATGTCTAGGTTGTGTCAGATACCCATCCAGGACTGTGATACGTAATATGATGGTCTTCAGGGCCAGGTTCTCTGTATGATGCGAACAAGCTGTATTTTTAATGGATCTTTAGGACAAACTAAGTCATTTTATCCAACAGTTGGGACAAGCACATTGGGATGAAACATAGTTTGCTTAACTACTAGATAGTATGTCAAATTTGTCTTGGTGTTGAAGGCTTTGCACTGACTGGTACGACGAGATGACCTCATGTTATTTAGTGTTACGTTTGCCTCTCCAGTCATCACATTGAACAAGATGATGGAAGGTCAATAGCGTGACTGAACTATCTTACTAATGTCTAATATCTCCCCTGAGATATTATACAAGTGTTGAATAGCTCTTCTGGGGGTAAAAATGTGAATTCACTCAAATTGGATAGAAATGCTCAAGTTAATGTGCAGACACCGATTCTGCCAGATAGAAATGTGAACGGCCTCTCCCCTGCCATTTTGTTTTGTTTTGTCTTGTTTACATATCATGAATGTTTCCTTTGCTGTAGCTGTTACAAAGTATGTACCTGTAGGAGAGCAGTGTCCCTGGATAGTGAGCTTCTCTAAGCTGTACACGGCTAACACCTCCTGAGAGCTTCCTTCTACCTCTGAGCCATAGAAACGCACATTGGCTTTACCTCGTTGCTGTCACACTGTAGTGAACATGTTACTCATATTGAAACGTATGCCTGTTTTCATTCCTCATTGAAACGAAATGGTGCAGGGTAATAGCTGGCAGCAAGCTAACAGGCTAGCTTGTTGTCAGCTACTACCCATTTGTTTTGATAAGGAATGCCGAGCTAACAAGGTATTGTAGTTCATGTTACGTGCCACAGAAAGAGTGGGGTTCCAACTAGTTCATTTTTTTTCAGGCTTTTATATCCTAAAACAGCTGTAACGTGGAAAATGTACATTACTGTAACATGCCGCTAGCTAACAAGCTAGCTCGTAGCCGACTGTTAACCGTCAGTTAAATACAGATTAGCTATCGATAACGACGCCATTTTCAGTCGTCTAAACTTGTTCACAACAGTGTGACGTGCACCTTGCACGGCAAAAAAAAGACTAATATTCAAAAATGTCTCCTTCAAATTTTGGTCTCGGTGTGTCTGTGGTCTTTTGGTCACAGCCAGATGGCTCAGCTGCATTTTTGGAAGCAAACCTCTCTTGTGAAACGTGAACAGAAATCTATAATGTAGAAACGATCTGAGTGTCACAGAATGCAATGGTACCCACTGCTCTGGGAGGAGGTTTAGGGCAAGTTTGTCTCAACTGTGACATTTTGTAGTCATTGCTATTTCTAAATGCATCAACAGGCAGCGTTGTGATATTTTCACACGGTAAAAATGGCAACATCCAGGAAGCAGAGGGCTTCATAGACAATGTGGCAGTCTTCATGTAAAAGTGCCAAATGCTGCCCACCTGCCAGAAGCAAAAACCAATACTTGATCATTAGAATGCTCAACACTCACTGAGAACTAGTGGATGTCATTTGGACCTTTTTGATTCTAGTGGCGATAAGATACCCGAATCTCGGTACAGACACCAAAACAATATTTGAGACAAAATACAAAGCTCTGGAATGTTAAATCTATGTGCAAATGTGAATTTGTCTAAAGTTGTTGAAATGGAATTGCATACGTTTTTTTAAAATCAAAGAGTAACAATATTACAAATCTGACCAGATATTTGATGCCTGCTCATGGTACTTTTTTTTCACACTTGCACATTTCAGTTCGTATTAATACTTGACACCGAGCCTACCGCGCACTGTGACCCTCCATCTGTTCTTCGTGTGTTTCTGTCTAACCTCCCCTTTGACCTCAGCCCATCTGCAGTGTACTGCTTAGACTGGCCAATTCCAGACCGCGACCGTCATTGATACTGTCGTCTGATACCTCCATTGTGCAATAGATTGTTTATTTATTGTTTTTTTTGTGTGTCCTGTGAAACTTTTTTTTTTTTTGATACCTAGCGAATGTTTTTCGTATGATTATTTATGCACCAGCCACCGCCCACTCCTCTGTCCCCACTTTGTGGAGGAAGTTCCTGCTTTGATTGCAATCTACAAGCCTTTCAGTTCAAAATACTTTTTGTCTATTTTGGCAAAAGAAAATGGTAACACAATGTTCCTTACTCAATATGTTTTAATTATCAGTAATGTTAGCAGTTAAAGGTATTTATAGAATGAAGGCTAAAGAAATGTAAAAATGTACAACTTAATTATTCCTCGGTTTTAATACTCATTTTATTTTTCTAAATGGTGGATATTTCATTTGGGTCAAAAATCGTTTGAATTCTGTCTGACTGATGCTTAATAGTAAGCAGCACAATCAGATTTTGAGGGGACTTGTTTCATTCTCCATTCACTTTATTTTGGTGGATTTTCTTTTTTTTCTGCCTTAACTTCCCTTCCTCCCATGTAGGCGAACTACTCTGAGCTGTCTTCATCAAGATGCATACGATGTGTATACAGTCTGTACAGTATCATGTCTGTTATATTTGTCCTATAAAAAGGTGAAGAAGAAAAAGTAAACATGGTGAGGAACCATTGGGAGGATTGCTTACAGTTACGCTGCAGAGAGAACAGACGCTGGTTTGTTTTGAACGGTGACCCTCTACTGGTCTGTGCTGTTTACTAGAATAAAACATTTCAGTTCAATGAGGGTGGACTGCCGCTTTATTTGTTACAGGTGACAAGTTGAAGACTGGAGACGTGAAAGATTTTAAATTGAGTATTTCTGTAATTTAACATTGCACTTCTATGAGTTTGTGAGAGTCTCATCTGGGTTATTTTCTAACATTTGACAAAGTGCCCTTTTAACCGCCCTGTAGGGCTGTTTTAACTCTGACAGTACCATGCGGCAAACTGTTGCGGCTACACAACTTCACTGCAAATACACAGAAACAAAACCAAACAAACCGTGTATGTGTCTGCATCCCTTATGGAACTTATGGTGGCAAGTGTGTCCCATAGTCTAACTCTTTGCTTTGGTAGTTTCCATACACACTATCTGTCCTTCCACGAAACTCTCAAAGCTTTTGCTCCTGTTTTATGCCAGAAAGGAATAAAACCAGACAGGTTTCCCACCATCATTCCTTCTCTCCTGCACAGCATGTCTTTCTGGGTCTTGACTTGATCTTGACCACAGACATGAAGATAACTACACTAAAAACACCACTCTGCTGGATTTTCAGTCCTTATTGCTGGACTCGCTGGGGGGGGGAGGGAGGGAGGCACGGGAGGACCAGAACCAGGACTGCACAGGGCAGACTGTCAGACCCCTGCTGCAGTAAACTCTTATGTAAAGGGAAACTGGTGCTAGGGGAACACTACCGCGTTAGGGACCACCAAGATAGACACACAATTATAATGCCTCATATTAGCTTTAAGTAGAACTGTATTTGTGCATATGCATCATTCAAGAACAATATTAACTGACATGATTAGCCAAGTGGCTGGTACTTCTTCACCTGATTTTAGGCACTGTCCTGAGGTTCCCTGTTCTTACTGTGAAGACCTGTAATTGTTCTCTGACAGACTCCTTGCAGACGGGGCCTTGTAAAGAGCTTAAACACGACCTGCAGTAACAACTCCATCCCTCCCAGACAGCCACAATGTGCAGTGAATTACGCTCCGCTACGTTTTCAAGGATACAGCTGTGGAGTGTGAAACGAATGCTGTGCAAACACAGCCGCCATTTTTGGACATATTAGCTGAAACCCAAGCAATCGGCTATGTTAGCGAATGCTAACTGTCTCCGTATGGAATAACAGGAAATCCCTCGCTAGGTTTGTGTTTACCCTATGGTAATGGAGAGGAGGAAATGAAAAGCCTATTGGCTTTTTAACTGGGAATGTGGGTCAGAGAGAATTAAAGGATAAATGTTGGTTTTCACATCACAATAGTTCTGTATCTCTTCTGCTTCTAGCCTCTCACCAGTGTGCTTTCACTTTTCAGCCTCATCAGCACAGCTACAATTTCTTGCTCCATTATTTTCAACTTGAAAACACATGCACTTTGTGAAAACTCACCCCCAAGAATTTAAGTTCTACTTAAACTCACCCCCAAGAAAAGCTCACAGCTGAACATCAGCTCAAGTGCTGCAGTGCTGGGTGTCAAAAAGGGGTGATTATGGTACTCCCACAGCATCCAAAGCAGACTGATGACTTGAATCTGAAAAGGGAATAATTTATGCTTAAATTATTTGTATTTTATTGTAGTTTTGTTGCACACTGTTCTAATTCTTGTTATCTCAGCCGAGAGGATCATGTGATCAGTCACGCGCATTCGTGGTGTTGTGAGTGTGCATCTCCGTGTCTGTCCATGGCTATTCTCGCATTCTGCTGCAGCCGCATGATATTTTGGCTGCCCATTGCCTGCATTCATCTCCGCTTGTTTTAAGTTAAGTTTGAATGAAGTGTGTTTTACACACTGATGCCTTCCAGGCCATTGGTGACTAGATGATGGAGGGTAAGCAGTAATACAGCAGTGGTCGTTGCAAACTAAATCTGCACTCTTCTGAGTGTACCTTTCTATGTATTATCTTTAATCCTTTTTATACAAGGCCTAGTTTTTGTATGTTATGGAACACAATTAATTATTATTATGAATAACATAGAAACATTGCGTACAGTAGTCCATCTTCCCCCTTGTCTTCTCCCTCTCTCGGAAACACATTCAGCGACAGAGGGCTAATTTCTCTCAGTAATTATCTCAGCACAATAATAGAAAATCATATTTTACCCTTTTTTGTGTTGCATCATAAAATATGACAACAGACATCAAAAACTTCATTCGTAAACCTCAATTCAACCACATTCAATGCAGCCCTATAGTCTCCATGCTGTGTAGCGAGATGAGCCTCCTAAATTTGCACCCAAAATGCTGTCAAAACTCAGCATCGATAATTCTCGAGCAGAAAAAAGGCACAGGGAAAACAAAACACTGAACAATTTACTAGATGTAGACCTAAAAACATATTTACTGCTGTAATCTGGAGTACGATGTAAATCAATTTACAGTAAATTATCTATGTCAAACTGAGCTCATGTAGAGTTGTTTTTTGTACGCGTGTATGTATATATATATGTGTATATATATATATATATACATACATATACATATATATATATATATATACATACATATACATATATATATACATACATATATATATATATGTGTATATATATGTATGTATATATGTATGTATATATATGTATATGTATGTATATATATATGGATATATATATATATATATGTATGGATATATGTATGGATATATATATATATGGATGGATATATGGATGGATATATATATATGTGTGTATATATGTATGGATATATATATATATGTGTGTATATATGTATGGATGTATATATGTATATATATATATGTACAAAACAAGACAATTCAGTGGGGTTAAAATGTGTCAAATTAACTAATTTGCATACAAAAATATTCCTCTTTGTTTATTAATTTGCAAAAATAAATACTCATTTGAAAACAAAACATCTCTTAAATTTCATGTGTCTGGTTGCTTAATGAACTAGTTTAGCTGGGACAGAATACACATTCCCTCTGTCTGTGTTCCCTCTCCGCCATTTAACTCCTTTCTCACCCTAATGCCCTCGAAGCCCTTCTCCCTAACGCCTCAACGAGAGAGAAATGAGTAGATGACATAGAAATATCCAAAATACAACTGAACTTAACCTCTTACTTGAGAAATTGCTGCGGTCAGTAGAAGTTTGAGGAGGCGTTCAGGCACTTGGATACACCTGCTGGAATCCAAGTGCCTGAACGCCTCCTCAAACTGGATTCCAGCAGGTGTGTCCTGCCGCTCACAGTGGTGCTGCTGTCCCAGTAGATGGCATCCTCTTCCCAGAAATAACATTCCCACTCTTCTTCAGAAAGTGCCGGACACCCGTGGCTCTGGGAATCCATTCAGATAAGACACCAACAGCTGATAAAGTTCCCCGATTCACTGAATTTCACTGGGAAAAAAAAGTTTTTACCGCAATCCTCACTGGCCTTTTGACCCCACCGACAGGAAAACACTGTTCATCTCCACATCTCTGGTATCAGTTTTGTCCACACACTTATGGTTTTATGCGTGTGTTATGTTGGAGTTGGGGAAGAATATGCCACTAAACACTCTAGAGGGGAGTTCATCTGAGATGATCTGTTGCACAAGAGGTTGAGAGCTCGTTTACAGCCTCTTGCCAACTGAAAATATTAGCATTGGACAGGGAGGTGGGTGGGAGAAACCATCGGGATAGGGAGGAATGCTTCAGGAATGTCACATGTTTGAGTTTTATCCCTCAGGTTTATAGACTCGAGGCGGAGGCAGTGCTAAGCTGAGCTTTTGGTGTGTCCTTCACTGGAAGTGTGTGGAACGGTTCATGAACCAAATAAAAGCCCATCAACCTGTTTTTGTGTGTCAATCAAGTGGGGAAACAGTGAGGGGGGCGGGTTCTAGAAAGTCTATTAACTTTATAATGCATTGGACTGGAGGCAGAAATGTCAGAGACAGATGTCTCAAAACCTGGACATATAAACTATCTACATGGTGAGTTACAATTGGAGGTTAATGACAAAATAGGTTTTGTGTGATTTAGATGAAACAAGTCTTTAAAATGTACATTATGATTCCATTGCATATTTCTGTTGTAAACATAACGTGTTTTTGTGGGCAGAGCATAGATGGAGGCAGAATGATACTCTGAACACGTTAGTTAATGCTGACAAGCAAGTTTCTTTGACTTGTTTTTGTAATGGCTTTTTAGTGAACATCAACAAATGGGACCATATCAGGAAGAAGAGCATGACGGAAGCTTCCAATGCTTCTGATTAAAGGCACCTTTGCAGCAAATTGAAATGGAATGGAAATGCATAATTTAATACACATGCCCTCCTAATTCAGCCTGACATATTTAGTATCTTCAGTGGGGTCTCCACTAGAGTTTAAAATAAGGCTTAGCCAGAAAACAGGTCTGAGCATCAGACCAGAGTGCAGAGGAGTCTTTAGGAGCCGTCGTACACACACTGCCAGCTGCCAACCTGTCCACCATCTGACCCGCCTCGGGTCGCAGCTTCCCACGCTCTGCAGCGGCAGCCACCCTGTATACTCAGCTGAAAAAGTGAAGTGAAAATGCTTGATTTTTCACTTGAGTAAATGTACTAATGATAGCGGCGGGGGGGGGTTCCTATTTTTCTCAGGGCTGGCACAGGGCCACCCTGGAGATGGCTCTGAGATGTGAGGCCTTTCACAACCCAAAAATAGACACAGGGCCTCCGACTGCTGCAGCAGTGCAAGTGTGAAACGGCGAGGTGGGAGAAGAGTTGCATGAGCAGCCATCATCTCTGTGTTTGTTAGTCAACACAAATGAACACGTGTACTTGTAAAAGGTCCAATTCCCTGTTAAAGGATCATTCGAGTTTATTATCATCAGATCTTTCCTAATTTTGACTATGATTTGTATCAGTTAAATGTTGTCTTTATGTGTGTGATGTACCTGTTATTATGCCCGATATAGGGATGACAGCAAAAACGATGTATCAACTTGTTGAGTGGCCGCATTTGAAGTAGAGGTGAAAAGTCAGCTTTTGATCAAACTCTGTATCGTCCCCCCTCGATTGCCTCGTCACGCTCCGCTGGACATCATTTTCATAGAAATAATTTCCATGTTGTGGCTTTTCTGATGTAACACACGAACCCAACCCACAGCCCTGATGTTATCTTCGTCATCCAAACACTTGCTTTCTAGGAGGGTGAATAAACTCTGCCGGCTCACAGGAATCGGCGTGTCTTTTTTTTGGAATATAAAGAGTGCTTGTGGCATTAATAGACTGCTGAGCAGACAAGACAGTGTGCCATCGTGAAACTCAATCTCTCGAACTGTGAATGTTCGAAAAAAGACAGGATACAAAATCCTCCTTCGCATGCAGTGACGACAACATCTCCATTCCCAGCGTTCATCCCTACGAGCAACCTGACAACACTTGTCCCATGTTGGGTCTTTTCAGTTGATTTGAGACAGGGTTTTCTCTTTTCCTTTCACCCCTCCATCCCTCCCACTCATTGCGGTTCTTCTGCATTGCCTCCATCTATATCGGGCCCCTGTAATTATGTTAATGTAATGTTTGTATTTATAGGCGGCTGCCGCAGCGCTCTGGCGGCCGCTCTGTCCCAGCTGGGAAGCATTGGTCTCGGGGGGCCCCTGGATGGAAGCAGCTTCTGAGGTTGGCTTACCTGGTGCCAACCTCCTAAATCGACACCTTCAGGATTAAACCATCATTTCATAAGCAAGGCACAAAACCTAGCCCATGGTCTTGGTATATTTGGAATTAGAATTAAATAAATAAAAACATTAATAATTAAATAACTGGTTAATTTTACTTCCAAAGGCATGTACAATTATTCAAATAAAACTATCAGACAGGAAAGAATCTGAAGTTGATCTGGACACAACCTATAGTAGACATAGCTTTGTTTTAGGCTTGTTACTCTTTAGCAACCCCCCACCCTGTTTTAGATTGCGTCACAGTTCAACCAGCATTATGGTCCCTTCTCAGATGATTTAATAGTGTTTAGAAGAGAAGAAGAAAAGAAAACTCATCTTGTGACCCCTATAGGTTTTGTCTTTAGAGCAGGGGTCTCAAACTCATTTTCACTCCGGGCCACATCAGCATCATGGTCGCCCACAAAGGGCCGGTTGTAAATGTAACTACTCCTAACATATTGTTAAATAACTCTCTCTGCATTTGATTATTGTTTATTCAAGTGTATAAATATTGTACATGCAGTTATATAAATGTAAAAATATATTTCAGCACATTTCTGTTATTATAACATAAATCCTTTTAATTTAGGGTTCAGAAACCCACATTACTCTATCAAAGATCAAACTATTGAAGAAAATATCAAACACAAGTTATTACAATAACTTTGTTCAATGCTTAAAATCCTTTCAAGGGTGCGTTTGCACAATCCCACGTGAAGTATTTCATGTGTTGTAAAGCCATGTTTAAAGTAGTCTTCAATGTACTCACAATACAGCCAAATGTACATTAACCAGCCAAAGAGCTGCTTCTATGACTGTGTTTAAGTTCTCATAACTTCGACTTTTTATCTCATAACTTCGACTTTCGATCTCATAATTTTGACTTTCAATCTCATCATTTTGACTTTCAATCTCATAATTCCGACTATGGGGATATTTTTATTTTCAAGTCTAACTTTAACTTTAACTTTTTTTGTTTGTTTTTGCTGGCGGATTCGCGGGCCACATAAAATGACGTGGCGGGCCGGATTCGGCCCACGGGTCGGGAGTTTGAGACCCCTGCTTTTGAGGGTCCAGAACTTCAGGTTGGGAACCAGTTTTCAGGGAAATCTGTGCTTTGTGTAATGTGTTCACATCAAAACCACGTTTTTTGATATCATATTTGACAATCACACTCAGGACTCAGAAATCATGTTCATTTAGTTTAATATGTACATTAAAATAAACTATTTACATTATATTAAAAAACAATTCAATTTACAAGGCAGTACATTTCTTCAAGACACAAACAAACAAGTCTTTTTGGGTTGTATTTGTTTTGTTGCTAAAGACTGGGTAGCCCTTTGTCAATCAGGTGGCGCTGAGATGGCATTGCACTTCTGTGAGACTTCCTACAGACAGACTCACAGACGCGACATCCTATTCAAGAATGAACAGAACGAACGGCAGTTTCAAAACAAAACATTGTCTCAAAGCTCATCTCACATGCGCACGTGTACACTCACGATATAACACACAGGATCACACTTTGATTGTCTTTTTAGCCAGTGGAGAATATGGCACTCGTAAGGATTTGTAATAATGTGTTATAAAAGGCACTATAGGTGAAAGTACAAAGAAAGAAAAATATCAATGTTCTTCAAAAAGGATTGTCTGCTTCCAGTTGCTTCAGTGGCATGTGCCGGACATGTTCAGTGGAATGTTCCTTTAATGTGTTGTCTATATAAACAGCATTCCATAAAAAAAGTAGTACCAGCTACATAGTAAAAAAAAAAAAAAAAATTCGAACAGAATTCATCTGTTTCTGTCGTATCTGGCTGTTTTTTCCTCCTTGACTTGTGGTTTGTTCGTAGTTTCTCTCAAAGATAATAACATTTAAATAAATCTTTTCACAAAAAATATAATTTCAGAGCATCTCATCTATTTGCTCATTTTGCCCCAATGGAATACAAATCATGATAATATTCCTCTAGGTATTACAGTTTAGTCATTTTGCTGTATGGCAGTGTATGCTGTGGTGGTATCACTATATGATACTCCTATAGGAACCTCTATATACAGCATCCGTCTCTAGCTCATCATATGAGGATTATAGCTCTTTGAATCGGGTCCATGCGGTGCACAGGAGTCCTTGGCTTTCCTCACATGTGCCTCTTCATGTGCAGGGCGAGGTGGTCGGAGCGGGAGAAGGCCCGCTCACACAGGTGACACTGGAACGGCCGGTGTCCGGTGTGCTTCCGGAAGTGACGCGTGAGCTCGTCGGAACGCGCAAACTTCCAGCCGCAGCCCTCCCAGCTACAGTGGTACGGTTTCTCTCCTGTGGACAACAACAACAACAGCCGTGAGTGACGTCACAGTTTATTATTCGTGTGCACATCTATTATAGTAGCCTACACATGTTTCTGTATGTGCTGCTGTGAAAATAAATAAATAAATAAAATCAAATAAGAATGAAATATGAAATCAAATAAATATTAAATAAATCCGTCCGCTACATTCAACGTGCGGCTCTTACCTGTGTGCGTCCTGTGGTGCGCCTTCAGGTGGGAGCTCTTGGTGTAGGTCTTCCCACAGCCAGCGAAAGTGCAGGTGTGCGTTGCAGTCCGTTTCCTCGGCCAGGACCGGCGACCCCTCTTCGGCTTGGCGTCCATCACATCCAGCGGGGAGGACGGCGGGGTGAGCAGGACCCGCTGGCCGGCCGCCGGCTGCTGCTGCTGCTGCATGCCCATGGATGCGTCCTCCCCAAACATGCCGGGGAACGGGTGGTGGTGGTGGTGCGCCACGGGGAAAGGTATCTGCATCCCTGCGTGCGCTTGAGGGAATCCCCCGGACGCGCAGCGGTGGTGCGCGTGGTGGAAGCTCTGCGGGAACGTCAGCGAGGCGGAGTTGCACATCTGGGGCTGGTGGCACTCGGAGCTCATCAGGTCGTCCGGGCTTAGCGGCGGCGTCATACTGCCCAGCGCGGCCTGCGGAGAGTTGGCCAGCCGCGGCTGCTGATCGTACGACATCATGCAGGAGACGCTGCCCTCTTGCTTGACTTTGGCGCAGCTCTGAGGCACCAGACCCATGGCGGGTCCGTACGTGTCCATGGAGGCGGGCTCCACTTTAATGTTCAGATGCTCGGGGAATAAATCCTGAGTGGTCGGGAAAGGCGCGGAGCTGATCTGGAATCTCCCGTGGATGCTGGGGCCGCTCCCAGGGAGGAAGCTGGTATCCACGTCGGAGCGAAGGAGCTCCGCCATCAGGCTGTTGTAGGGCGGCGGAGGGCTGTTCATTGCTGGACCAGAGGTGTAACTGGCTGGCTGATGGGACATCCCGGTGTGCTGCTGCTGTCCTTGCTGCTGGTGATAAGCGGACAACCCGGACTCCTGGAGCCGATAGGACTCTGCCCCAGTTCCTGCGGTCGGCGCGCTGTCGGACACGGTGGTGTTAGCGAGAATAAACTCAAGATCCAAGAACTTATCCAGGTCCTCTTCGTCTTTTCTGCCGAGGCAGCTGCTGGCCATGTTGAGCGCAACGCCGCTCATGTCACACTTCCACCTCTGGAGCAAAGAGTAAAGAGAATAATTAGTCTGTTTCAAAATGTACAACTTAACTTCCTCTTCACCTTCAGTCATTCGCCTCGATAAAGTAGCTCGTAAAACAGCCAAACAAGTGCAGAGAGAATGAGCTGAAAACTACCAACTACTAGTTTTCATTTAACTTTGCAGTACCTGGAAACTTTGCATAATTCCAATGTTTTAAAAACGTCTCAAGGACCATCAAACACCGTGTATGATTTCTGATATGACAGACTGACCAGCACAACACAATACATTAAATCCTGTGACTAAATAAACATGTAAATATGTAGAATGCGCAACTTACATCTTCCCAACATTTCTCCTTTTGGACTGCAAATGTAGAGATTGATGGTAAAATGGTCCCACTCAAGGCCATTTCCATGCGTTCTTCAAAAAAAGTTTTAAAAGTCCTTAAATATTGAGAAAATGCACTTTCACTGTTGTTAAAGGAAATCAGAGTCCGCTGAGTCTCCAGAAAAGAAAAGAAAAAGCTTCAGTGCGCGTTGCTTCTTCTGCGGTCCGATGAGCTGCTGCTCTCTTCACTCATGTGCAAGCTGTGCTGTCTGGAGGGAGCAGCTTTTCTTATAAGTATTGTTCGCAGCACAAGTCGGACCAATGCGAGGCAAGGGGAAGGAAGCGCGTCCAGGATGAGGATGCTGCGCACCGGCCAAGCCCCCTAAATTTAGCCACGGTATAAAGGTCCGAGTTTCCCTGCGAGTCAGAGACAGAGAGGTGGCGAGAGAGTCGAGGACGAAGAGGACCGATGCGGAATGCTCTCTCTGCTCCGCTGCGGGCAGCTACTTAACCTCCTCAGGGAAGAACCCGCCCTCCTCCCGACAAACCTGGCCAACAACTGGCAGGGCAGATAGAACCAGACCGCCCCTAGACAACGCACCACTAAAACACGAATAAGCAATTAACACGCTGTCGTCAAAAGAGCGACAAAAATAATCCAGATACTAAAAGGGCACACAGGCATATCCACAGGATGCCACAGGTGCCATGCGTAATACGCATCGGGATACGGAGCGCTTTTACGCACACAGAGAATGAGGCAATATGTTCTAAAACGGTTTGCTTATAACATATGATAACAGATAATTTGTCGATCAACACAAATGCTGATCCTAAATGTGACACATATTTCTGTCTCGCTTTCAGAGAGAGGGAGTGTGTTTCTGTCAGAACATGGGCAGACAGATAGAAAGAGAGAGCAGGTCTAAAAACACTCCTCGCTTCTTCCCCGGCTGTCATGCCCGGAGCAGCGCGGGGGGGGGGGGGGGGGGGGGGGGGGGGGGGGGGGTGTAGCGCAGGCTTCCGCCACTAGGCGCCAGCTACACCAAGGCTCTTCTGCCCTCTTCTCCGGGAAGCGTCAATCAAGCCTCCACTCATTCATTTGTAATCTGGCAGCATGGTGAGAGTTGCTGGTTCTAATCTGAACCAGCAACCTCTGTTACAGGTAGAACTGCCACATGAGTGAAAAGCATTATCAGCAAAGTATTGAAGTATAAAACCAGCAAAATTACAAACGGGCTATGTATTTCATGTGTCATACCTTTTTGAAATCTTCCTCTGCAGTGTAAATAATGACTGCACAGCTGTCAAATACATGCAATGTAAAAATACACATGTACACCATCACACAGGTACTTCACAATTGACTCACAGTTTACTTATTTTATGGTCTATGTGACAGAACCCGGTTTGTATGTGCTGCTATTGTCTATGTCCTTCAATGACTCATGAAGAAAGAAGAAAGTGAGCGATGTCAAACACTTGAAATAGCAATCAGCACAAGCAGAGAAGAACATACTGTACTTTTACATTGTTTTGCACTGGTGAACAACGATTTCAGATGATCATTAAAGGCTGACTAGCCTTTGATAGTCAGCCAGTTACTTTTGGAGGCTTGGCACCCTTTGGTGATTTGGTGGCATTCCATTGTATTCATCAGAGTGCATGCGTATACGAAACACGTGAAGAATCATGTACCAACCAAGCCAGTCTCGGTACACACCTTTACTGTTGACAGGTATTGGCGATCCCTTCAGTAGAAAGTTGTCCTTATTAAAGCTATTTATAGAAAGGTCTGCATTTTTATTGAAATGTCATTTTTCAACTCTAAAAGAGCCACAAACTAAAATTTCATTTGCATCTCCCTCATCTGAGAAACATCAGGTTAAAAACTCACATACGGGCATTTGGACTATTCCCATGTGATGCATTTTCTTGATTTAGACACACCTGACTTTTAAGATATTTCACAAGGAACATCATATCACATCACATAAGATGTGTAGCTTGAGTGAGAGTTTGCCTTTTAGGTCACACAAACTTACCAGATCACCACCGGGAATGGAGGACAAGACGTTAATATATATAGAAGTACAATGTTTTTCTTATTCTCTTTTTCTTTGGGGGGGGGGGGCAATAAATTGGTTATTTTGGTGGGTATAGATCCATTTTTATTTATGTTGTACATGTTGAATAATGCAACATGTGCAGTGGATTGTATACAGGCTGCAACATCCAGGTCTGAAAAATGAAGCCAATGAGGAAGTGCTTTAAACCTGCATTCTTTCTAATGGCCATAAGGGGGCGACTCCTCTGGTTGCAAAAAGAAGTCTGATTGTATAGAAGTCTTCTTCAATACAGCATGGTATGCTTTAGGGCGGGGCTACCTTGTGATTGACAGGTCACTACCACTGCGTTTTCCAATCTGGGAGTTTTTTTGTCAGTATCTTCAATCAGCAATTGGCTAAACTGCTTCATAGACCCGCCTCTTTTGGGCCAAAACGATCAGGCCCCCCAAGCTGCGCGTTCTCAGAGTGTCGTGCACACAGACAGAGAGCACGAGCAGAGAGCACACAGGCGGAGAGGACGAGCAGGAAAAGCATATATTTTCCGCAGATATCATATTTTACACATATTACTGGGTACATTCCATAGTTCCAACACACAAATATTGACAATTTGTATAATTTATTATTATTATAATAATTTTTTTTTGTGTGGCTCAAGGTGGGGTCAGGCCCCGTGGCCCTCTATTGATCAGCCGCCACTGCATTCTATGATTTCATATTGTGTTTTTTAAATAGTAAATTTCGCATTATGGTTCATAAAGAAGGATGAAGTTCCTTTGGATATCACTGCCTGGCTGAAGCTGGTTACCTGCTAGCTGTTCATCAGAGGGAGGAGGCCGTGAAAACATGGATGAAATGAGAAAAAGTGAATACGGTAACTCAGCTTCCTTATTCTGAATCACTGAGTCATATTTTCCAGGATGATGCTGTACATGTATGTGTAAGAGTGCATGAGCAAAATATGTGCATCTGAATACTTTTGATGCGTGGTAGTCAGTTTGACTGATTCTCTGACTAGATGTGCTGACTACGAGACTCCTTGTTCTGTGGTTTTCATTTCCAAATTTAGGGGGTGGTATGTAGCATCAAAGTATCTCACTATGTTGCATTTACTATACGGGAAAGTCACAAGTTATTCAGTGATTCATGTTACGAGCAGCCGAGACAGAGCTTAACAAGTCACACAATGAGAAATATAACTGACAGCCCGCACTCCCAGTATTGTCTTGATGGTGTTGGAGAGGATAATTCATGACCTTTTGATCCAGTGATCCATTCATCCTTCAGCGGGCTGATGTCCCCGTGGTGATCTGCTCTTATCAGACTGGAGAAGCCACTGCTGGATGTTCTGTCTTACCCAGAGTCCTAACTGTGTGTTGGTGGATGTATTAAACCAGTGTTTCCTAAAACATTTCTTTCAGGGGACCCGCTTTTTAAAAATGACAAACCGTTGAGACCCAATTCACAATAGGCCGTTTCTATAAATGTGAGCATAATTTTACCATTTTTGACCGCCGTTTCCCCATGACCTCATCTTATCTTGAATAGGTAAACCAGCCACTTTGCAGAGATATACGTTTGATACATCACAACTTTGCTTTATGTTAAAAACTTTATAAATGAGACCAGATAAATGCATTTCGGCAGATTTAACAGGCTCTCATATTTTTCTTTCATATTAGATTCAATGTTATAAGTACGCTACAATCCTCAAACCTGAGCCGCAAGATAGTTCGTTTCACAGAACCATCTGAGAGGCGGACATTGGAAACTGTTCAAATAGGTATTTGCAGCTGATTGGATGAACCATCTGTCAGTCAAACTTTTACAGAAGCCTGTCGGGAGAAGAGAGAAAACAAGTTTTCCATGGAGAAAAGCCTTCAGTGTCTTTCTTTTTCTGATATATCTGATGCTATTGCAGCATCTACGCTAACCTCTTCTGGTTCCGCCATTGTTGTTTAGAAAGAAACATCTTGTCTCTTGTGTTGTCTCACACACTTAAGCCACGCCCATAGCCTCCAGTAGCTCCTCTCAGGACGACAATTGGTCCGTGCTCCATCTAACTGGACACCAAACGCATTCCTCGAAGCCTGACGAGAGGAATTTTCATTTTGACGTGCGATCCCGCGAATCTGAGACCCAGGTTTAAGAACTACTGGAATTTTACACTTTCACCAGGCTAGTCTCTGTTTGATACGCAGAGATGACGCACAATATCATTCCTCTCATGTGGGCAACATTGCCAGAAATGTCAGAAACTCTGGCAAAAATCGTAAGCCTTAAGTTTTGTAGCTTTGTACAAAAGCTTGGGTTTATTTCAGATGTATTTGACATCTGTCTAGGCAGAGCGATGTGTCTCTTCACACACATCTTGTTGTCATATTTATGATTTATATCTGTAACCATTAAAGCAAATCGATAATAATTCTATTTCCCAAGTTTCCGTTCCGGCAGCGGCGGAGCGGCGGCGTGCGACTAGACTGTCCAGCAGAGAAAGTCCTGCTCTGCGTTTTGCTGTTTTTAACAAACGGAAGGTGCCACTTGTTCTCATCACCCCAGAAGCCACTGGAGGCCATAGCTGGCACAGCGCTCTGATCTCACTGTGACAATGATAGCATGCTGCTACACGCTTCCACAGTTGCTCACCAGATGAAAAGCAGCGTCTCCGGCACTTTCTTCTCATCTGGATGCCTGTCTCTATATTGTCCTACACCCTACCCGTATATGACTCCTCCACTTCCATCGCCATCTTGTGTCTCCTGTCTTCTCTGTTCTCTAGGCACACTTATTCATGGCTCAGTCATCGCCCATTTATGCTTGAAGTCACCTGTGTCCATGGCGACAACTGAATGAAGATTTGACGCACACACATGGCAGCACTGTTTACTCCGTCGCTCCCAGTTGCTTTTACACACTGTCTTAAGGCAACCTGATCCTTTAACTGAGACGTGAACAGCAAACAGTGGACCTGCGCCGCTTGTTGTTTGCGCTCCCTCAGCCAGCAGTGGCAGCTGGGCTCCACATGCCGAACGTATTAGATCTGACATGGAAATGTACGCACGCATTTGTGTTTGAGAGGCTGAGTCTGTGTGTTGGCCTGTTGTCACACCATGATGGTGTACATTTCCATGTGGAAGTGAGTCCTGGCTGGCTGGCTGGCTGGCTGGCCGGCTGGCTGGGTGTTTCTCTGTGCGCGCGTCGGAGGTTTTCTCACATGTGCTCATCTGGCTCCGTGTCACTGTTTGGGCTGAGATTTACATCATGGCAAAATAACGTCTGATGGGCTGCAAACACGTGACTTGTAGAGGAATCCAAACCTCGCTGTACACAAAGATTGAGACTCTTTAAGACGCATTACCAAATTAAAACATTCACTTCCAAGTTGGCATATACTGATAGATACATACATCTGAAAGGCTGTAGTGCATTGATGTCTTTCACTTTTAGTGGGACACATTGTTTGGAAGTACTGTGGTCATGTGACTTGACCCTGGGATCAACTATCTCAACTGTATTTCAATTCTAAACCAGCCCAGCCCTGTTACAATATAGTAGGTCACAGCTCAGCAAGTACATACTTGCATTCTCCAAAATCATATTCTTGGATTGACAGCGTCTAGGCCGAGTCCACACTACTCCAGTTTTACTCCATCTTTGCTACGTTTACACTGAGCAGCCACACTACGCCGGAGTTTTGGAGCACCCTAAACGGAGGAGCCTGAAAACTCCGCTGAGGTTGGAGGTATTTGAAAACTCCGGGGTTTTGGTTGAGTGTAGACGGTCGGACACGGATGTGCTTAGAAAAAAATTACGCCCACACCCGTGTTCGCTACTGGATTGGTTCTTGGCAACCATGACGTCTCCGTCCCTGATTCGTCACACTCACTATCACGTACCCGGAAGAAAACAAACAGCCGGGCGACCAGCGACAATTCCCAAGTCCAGAGACGCTATCAGCCGTATATGGAGTGCCGGTTTTGTGCACGCTGTATTACCTGTTGCGTACTAGCAGCTGTTGTGCAGTAAAAAGTCTGCATTTATGTGGAGGAAGCAGCTGTTATTCTAGCTGCGTGACCATCGGCGATCAGCCCCCACTAGGGTGACCAGACGTCCGGATTTAGGCCGGAAAGTCCGGATTTTCAATGCCCTGTGTATTTGTCCTCATCTTTGGAGTTCCACTGGGCCTAAAGAGACGCGCGATAGAATATTTTGCTGGCACGAAGTCTAACAAATGATTGGTTAAAAGCGTTGTCAAATAAATATCTGAAAGGCTTAGGTTAGGTTCTAGCCCTATGTCATTGGTTAAAAACGTAAACAAGGCTCCGTGTGCTGGCTACCTCATATCTACGAGGCCGACTGACAGCTGATCAGCTGTCAGTCGGCCTCAATCATCAGAAACCGACGTCGCTTCACGTGACGCTTCAGAGGAAAGACTGCGGTCAAGTCAGCAGACTCTCAGATCTCCGTGGTCAACTCAGCAGACACTTGTTAGTGCACCTATATGCTAAAATACACGGTAAACGCATTCAAACGGCACAGATCGGGAGCGAGCGAAGGACTTTGCAAAGTTAGCGGAAAGATTTACGTGAGACGACTTCCGGTTTTCTACAGATGAACATCCGGTTTTCAGAATAAGATGCCAACAAAGTATACACATTGCATAATGGAAATGAGATTAAATGAATTATATTCACATGAAGTATACAACATGCTACCTGCATCTCCTGAGTGAAAGGGAAAATACACCTAAATTGTGCGTAAAGTGTCTTTATTCTTTGATTTGAGGGTTGCTGGAAGTTAATAATACCTGACTGACAGTCAATTAAGATATTTTACGACGCAAAAACTCTGAACTGAATTTGTATCTTCAAATGGCAAATTTTTAAATGTTTATGGTGCTATAAAAATGTTTTTCTCAATAATTCCACACGATGACTAATGCATATATGTTCAGGACAAAAATGGGTAATATCAGAATATTTAAGGTGCTATAAAAACTATTTTCTCAGTAAACCCAGACAATGACTGATATGTATGTGTTGAGGACATCGTTGACTCCACCCATACTGAAAATTAGCCATTTTTACTGTCCTAATTAGGAGATATTTCAAAGTAAATGTCATACATTTGAATCGAGAAAATATCTAATAAATGAATATTTGAAGTGTAATAAAAAGTATTTCTCAATAAGATCAGACAATGACTTATATACATGTCTTGAGGACATCGTTGACTCCGCCCATACTGAAAATTTGACATTTTTACTGTACCAATTAAGAGATATTTCAAAGTAAATGTCGTACATTTGAGTCGAGAAAATATCGAATAAATGGTTATTTGAAGTGTAATAAAAAGTATTTTCTCAATAAGATCAGACAATGACATGTCTGCACATGATCACTGTACAGAGTTGTTTTCTGGTCCGGGCCGTTTTCAGCGAACATTCCAATAAAAATGCACTTTAAATAATTTGATTAAAAAAAAGATTGCATGTTTTCAGTTGATTTAATGGTGTTAAACTACTAATTACATTAATAAAGACACAGTTATCATCACTGTCAGAGTGGAGATGATGTTTTCTCTGTAGTCTGTTACCTGTTCAGCAAACTGCACACATACACGGATGAAGACACTGCACACAAGTCCCCAACAGACTGAATCACTTTAGAAATATTTTTTTGGCTCAGTCTACAGTTGTTTTTGGAATATATTTTTTCATGAGGATATTATTTACTGCCTTTTCTTTAGTATGTTAGTATTCCGTGTTACTGTGTTCTTTTATTCCACAGAAAAGCTGCACAAAGCTTTTCTGTGACCAACAAAGACCAACAAAGGTCCCAAGGCCAAAGTACAATACTGTTTTCAGTGATAAAGTTTCTCTTACACTTGCTGTTTGAAGGTGAGATTTCAGAAAAAAAACCTGTCCCGATTGGACATATGTCTGTTTTTTACCCTATTGGCTGAAATATGTCTCCAGCACGCCTCTGTCCATATGTGGCACAAAGCTTGGGTGTAGGATTACACAGGACTTATATTTGTTACACTGTGGTATTGCTACCCTGACTTCAGAAAAGGATCTGAATACCTCTTCCACTTCAACATTAATTATTTGTTTTACAGCAACCATCAGTTGAACAGATAACATTCAAACTGGTGCGTTCAAGTACAGACATTCTGCATACCTCTTTCTACCACTTGATACTGCCGATGGACAAATTAGTCTGATGAAAAAAAAGACACTGCACACAAGTCCCTAATAGACTGAATCACTTTAGAAATTCTTTACTTTTTGAGCCGTAAAATGTTAACCAAATTTGTTTGGTTTTCTTCCTGCTTTTAAACACATTCATTTATCTGTTCATTATTTATTATTTATGTGACCTGTGATTTAATTTGTACATTTTAAGTCCACAAATGTTATGCTTTGTGGCACTCAGCACAGTGGTCAGTTTTTGAACACCACAATGTATTGAATGAATACAAATACTGTGAACAAACACTTTTTGACTTTTTAAGACTATTTTTTCCTATTCTGTTACACATACATCATGTAGCAATCACACAAAGTTGTATTGTAGAGGGGAGCACGCCAGAGTCCAATGCAATTATTCACAGCTTCACTAAATACCGCAGAGTGTCCTCCTTTTTGGTGTCATGGATATGGTCACCCTAGCCCCCACGGAGCGGCTGTCTGAAGCTACAGTTAGACTTAAACTTTCCACGAACTGTGTCTGTTTGAGTTTATAGAGGAAGATTTTAGAGGAAGATCTTAAGTATCAAATACAACCTTTCATTCTTAAAGACTACTTTATTACTCTGTTGCAGTGGCGGCTGGTCAATAGAGGGCCATGGGGCATGGCCCCACCATAAGCCACACAAAATAAAAAAATAAAAAAATTATAATAATCATAAATAATACAAATTGTCAATATTTGTGTTTTTGAACTATGGAATGTACCCAGTAATGTGTGTAAAATATGATATCTGCGTAAAATATATGCTTTTCCTGCTCGTCCTCTCCGCCTGTGTGCTCTCTGCTCGTGCTCTGTCTGTGTGCACGACACTCTGAGAACGCGCAGCTTGGGGGGCCTGATCGTTTTGGCCCAAAAGAGGCGGGTCTATGAAGCAGTTTAGCCAATTGCTGATTCAAGATATAAATGAGTGACATACAATTTAGCCAATCAGCGCCCTCAAATAGATTCAGCTTGGGGCCAGAACGATCTGGCCCACAGCTGCGCATTCTCGTTAGGAGAAGTCTCTACAGGCGCCCGCGCCAGCGCGAGCACTCCTCCTCCAAGACCCATTTGAGAGGAGAACTTTGGCGGAGATTCTGCAGCCAAAGAGCTGATATCAGATCAGCCTGACCTCACAATCAGACAGCAGACTCGCGGGAAAGGGAAGCAGTACATGCAAAGCTTCTGTACTAGCTGAACACCAGACAGGTTTGGCTAGCTGGATGACGTCATGCTAATCATTTATTTAGCTTTTTAAAACAACGGGGATGGATCCAGCACGGACAGTTACGGGAGTGAGGGATGAGGAGGTAAGGAAACATGAGAACACCAGGGTAGGGAGTGAGGGATGAGGAGGTAAGGAAACATGAGAACACCAGGACACACATGGAGAACTCTGTCAAGCTACATATTAGACAAAGTGAACATCTTTTCTTCTACATAGCTGTCCTCAGTCTCATCTGCTTAACTTGGTCATGGAGGCATCAACATGTAATAGAGATGTTAAATTAACAGTGAAAACTCATCATAGCTTAATTTAACATCAGTATTCATAATTACACTTCATGTTTACTTCTCCTGATCTTTACCTCCTATAACAAGGTCCATAGGGGCATCTCAATAAATGAACATGTTATATTATATTATATAAGTGTTATTTACTGATTGTTTTCGTGTTGGAATAAATGTTAAATATTTAACTGCCAAGTAATAATGCGTGTTTGATACTTACATTTGTTTTGCATTAAATCATACTGGGATGTTTGCTGAAATTGATAGGATGGCCCTACCTAGAACATTTTCCACCAGCCGCCACTGCTCTGTTGTATTTTTTTTAACTAAGCAAGCAATCCACTTCCTGTTTACACCGTCACGCGCATGCCCAGTGTACGTTAATGGTCACGTGCTGTCCGCCTTCGAAGGCTGCCGTGTGGATGCAGATCAACTTGAGAATAATGCTGAAAACTCCCGTGTGGACAGAGATCATTTCTATTTGACAACTCTGCATCCATCTAGACACGGCGTAGTGAGTGGCATATTGATGTTAGCCTTGACATATTTTCAAGTTTGACTGTATCGTCTGCCAACACACTAAATGATTGGGGCTAATAACTTTGTAATGTGGGGCGAAGCACTCGACTCGCCAGCAGCCACCTCGCGTTACAAACGGGTCTTCCGCACCCAGCAGAGTTCTGATCAATTCTGAGAAACATGAAGTTAGCTACACCAGAGGCTACAGTTACATGTATACCCGGGGCCAGAGCAGGCGACATTGAGTCCTATCTGAAAGTACTGGCTAAAGATAACCGTAAATACAGTAAGATTGTTATTCACGTCGGCGGGAATGACAGCCGACTACGGCTCTCTGAGATCACTAAAGTAAATGTGGAATCTGTGTGTACATACGCAAAAGCCATGTCGGACTCCATAGTTTTCTCTGGCCTCCTCCCGAATCTGACCAATGATGAAATGTTTAGCCGCATGTCATCGTTTCACCGCTGGCTGTCTTGGTGGTGCCCAGCAAACAATGTGGGCTTCGTAGATAACTGGGACACTTTCTGGGGAAAACCTGGTTTGCTTAGGAGGGACGGCATTCATCCTACTTTGGATGGAGCAGATCTCATCTCTGCAAATCTGACCCAGTTTCTGTATGGACCTGGTACATGACAACCCAGAGATCAGACCAGGAAGCAGAGTTGCAGTCTTACACACTCCTCTGAGCTTCCATTAGAGCAGTTACTCACGCAAAACCACATAGAGACTGTGTCTGCCCCACGGCCACTTAAATTAATTAAATCAAAAATAAACGATCGAGGAGTTAAACAAAATAACTTAATCCAAGTTAAAACTACCGCAACAGTACAACAAAATAGGATAATTAAATGTGGACTCTTAAATATCAGATCAAGAAAACAATACAGCCAGTTATATTTGTTATAGTGTACCGGGCCCCAGGTCCGTATTCAGAGTTTTTATCGGAATTGTTTCAGTTTTTATCAAGTCTTTAAAACAGATAAAGTAATTATTGTAGGTGACTTTAATATTCATGTGGATGTCGAGAACAATAGCCTCAGTACTGCATTTATCTCATTATTAGATTCGATTGGTTTCTGTCAGAATGTACAGAAACCCACTCACTGTTTTAACCACACTCTCGACCTGGTTCTGACTTATGGCGTTAACATAGAAGATTTAATAGTCTATCCACAGAACCCTCTTCTATCGGACCATTATCTAATAACCTTTGAATTCCTACCAACGGAGTGTACACCGTTAAGCAAGAGTTACTACACTAGATGTCTATCTGATGGTGCCGTAGCTCAATTTAAAGAAGTGATTCCGTCTGTATTTAACTCGATACCATGCTTCAATATAACAGAGGACTCCTGTGCTAACTTTAGTCCTACCCAGATTGATCATCTTGTCGCCAGTGCTACAAGCTCACTGAGAAGGACACTAGACTCTATTGCTCCTTTAAAAAAGAAGTTGGTAAAACAAAGGAGGTTCGCTCCATGGTATAACCCTGAAACCCGCAAATTAAAGCAAACATCGCGAAAACTTGAAAGAACATGGCGTTCCACTAACTTGGAAGAATCTCGGTTACTCTGGCGAGACAGTCTTAAGACATATAAGAAGGCCCTCCATAATGCCAGAGCAGCTTATTACTCATCGTTAATAGAGAAAAATAAGAACAACCCCAGGTTCTTCTTCAGCACTGTAGCCAGGCTGACAGAGAGTCACAGCTCTGTTGTGCCGAGTATCCCTATAGACCTCAGTAGCAATGACTTCATGAACTTCTTTAATGATAAGATTATAATTATTCGAGAGAACATTAATAATCTCCTGCCCTCGACCGATCTTTCCACAAATAGAGTAACCTTAGAAACAGCGGTAAACCCTGATATATGTTTAGATGGCTTTACTCCCATTGACCTTGACAAACTGACTTCAACAATTTTTACGTCTAAACCTTCCACCTGTCTCTTAGACCCTATACCGACTAGGCTGCTTAAAGAAGTGCTACCATTAATTAGCACAACTTTATTAGATATCATCAACCTGTCTTTAGTAACAGGTCATGTACCACAGTCCTTTAAAGTAGCTGTGATTAAACCTCTTCTTAAGAAGCCCACTCTGGATCCAGAGGTGTTGGCCAACTATAGACCGATCTCTAACCTTCCCTTCCTCTCTAAGATCCTTGAGAAAGCAGTTGCAAATCAGTTGTGTGACTTTCTGTGTAACAATAGTTTATTTGAGGATTTTCAGTCAGGATTTAGAAAGCATCATAGCACAGAGACAGCTCTGGTAAAAATAACTAATGACCTTCTAATCGCATCAGACAAAGGACTCGTCTCTGTTCTTGTCCTGTTAGACCTTAGTGCTGCGTTCGACACTATAGACCACTACATCCTGTTGCAGAGACTGGAACATTATATTGGCATGAAAGGACCCGCACTGAACTGGTTTGGATCCTATTTATCGGATCGATCTCAGTTTGTTTATGTAAATGATGAAGCCTCGATGAAGACCAATGTCAGTTATGGAGTTCCACAAGGTTCTGTGCTTGGACCAATCTTGTTCACCTTATATATGCTTCCTTTCGGCAAGATTATCAGAAAACACTCTATAACCTTTCATTGTTATGCAGATGATACTCAATTATATATATCGATCAAACCAGATGAAACCAACCAGCTTGCTAAACTGCAAGCGTGTCTTAAGGACATAAAAACCTGGATGACCTGCAACTACCTGATGTTAAACTCAGACAAAACTGAAGTTATTCTACTAGGCCCAGAACACCTCCGAAATCAGTTATCTAGTGATATAGTTTCTCTAGATGGCATTGCGCTGACATCCAGCAGCACCGTCAAGAATCTTGAAGTTACCTTTGATCAGGATTTGTCTTTCAACTCTCAGATAAAACTTATTTCTAGGACTGCCTTTTTTCACCTACGTAATATTTCAAAAATCAGGCACATCCTATCTCAAAGCGATGCAGAGAAATTAGTTCATGCATTTGTTACCTCTAGACTAGATTACTGCAATTCCTTATTTTCAGGCTGCTCTAATAAGTCTCTTAAATCTCTCCAGTTGATCCAGAATGCTGCAGCTCGTGTACTAACAAGAACTAAGAGGAGAGATCATATTACTCCTGTATTAGCTTCTCTGCACTGGCTCCCTGTAAAATCTAGAATAGAATTTAAAATCCTTTTACTTACCTACAAAGCCCGAATTGGTCAGGCTCCATCATATCTTAAAGAGCTTATAGTACCATACTGCCCTACTAGAGAGCTGCGATCCAGTGATTCAGGGTTACTTGTGGTTCCTAGAGTCTTAAAAAGTGGGACGGGAGCCAGAGCCTTCAGTTATCAAGCTCCTCTTCTGTGGAACCAGCTTCCCGTTTCAGTCCGGGGGGCAGACACACTCACCACATTTAAGAGTAGGCTTAAGACTTTCCTCTTTGATAGTGCTTATAGTTAGGGCTGGCTCTGGCTTGCCTTGGACCGGCCCATGGACAAACTGGTATAGGCAAAAACTACAGGGGGACTTCCTACACTGAGCACCTCTCTCCTCCTCTTCTTCACCTCCGTCTGTATGCATTGATGTCCCATTAATGCTCATTACTAACTTTACTTCTTCCCCGGAGTATTTGTGCTTTCTCGCCTCACAGGATGAGCGCAGTTTTATCTGGACACTGGTTCTTCAACCAGCCATGGCCTTGCTGACACCTACTATGATCTTCATTATTAACATTATTAATCCTATTACCGATATCATTAATGCACAGTACTGATTTTGTCTCTTCCCCGGAGTCCTTGTGCTTCCTCTCCTCACAGGTTTCCATGGAGCATGGTTTCATCTGGACCCTGGTCCTTCCTCCTACAATGGCCCTGCTGACTCCAACTGCTAATATCACTTTTATTATTACTCACATTACTATTTCATACTACCGATACCATTAATGCACATTATTGACCTGCTTCTTCACCAGAGTCTCTGTGCTTTCTCGCCTCACAGGTTCCTGTGTATCCGGGTTTACCTGGACCAGGTGTTGCCTCCTGTCGTGGTTGTGTCATACATTGAATGTGCTGTAATTACATTGAATGTGTTGTAATTCACTGTCCTGTTCTACACGTGACATCATTGCACTTCTGTCCATCCTGGGAGAGGGATCCCTCCTCTATTGCTCTCCCACAGGTTTCTTCCTCTTTCCTCCCCGTTAAAGGGGTTTTTGGGGAGTTTTTCCTGTTCCGATGTGAGGGTCCCGGGACAAGAGGATGTCAAATGTGTACATATTGTAAAGCCCTCTGAGGCAAATTTGTGATTTTGGGCTATACAAGAATAAATTGAATTGAATTGAATTGAAGACCAGTCCCTATCACCCACAGATCGATGGAGGACACAGAGGATGTCAAATGTGTACATATTGTAAAGCCCTCTGAGGCAAATTTGTAATTTGTGATTTTGGGCGATCCAAAAATAAATTGAATTGAATTAATGTGATGTCAACAGGTGCTACGGGACAGGCTGTACTCTGCAATTACGGACAGGATATGTGCTTTGAAAGTTTGTGATCAAATGGCAGAACAAACTGTATAAAGATGTTGTAAGCGTGTGCTGCTCTGGTGTCGGGTTCTCTGGAAGCATTCTTCCAAGAAGGGCCATACACAGTTTTCCGACCTCTGATCCTGACTTTGCCAGAGGGCTTGGGGTCTTACCCACTCACCAAATTTTTATTTGATTTCTCTAATTTGAATATGGGCATATTAAGATGCTTTCCAGCCTGATCTCAGAAACACACAAAATTAATGAATGAATTTTATTTATATTGCGCTTTTCACAGACAGTAGTATCACAAAGTGCTTAACAGAGCAGACATTTAAAAGCATAAAAAACACAATGTGACCCTAGGGTCAATAAATTATCTACACAGAGAAAATAAAAAAATAATAAAAAATAAAAATGTAAAACATATTTTAAGAGCAGGTCTAGGACATGGGTTTACTTTTACACAAACGCCAGCCTAAAGAGGTGGGTTTTGAGCTGGCTTTTAAAAGTATCCACAGTATCTGCGAGGCGCAGAGTTGCAGGCAGAGCATTCCAGAGCCTCGGGGCCACTGCCTCAAAGGCTCGGTCACCACGGGTCTTCAATCGTGTGCGTGGGACTGACAGAAGACCTAGAGCATTTGACCTGAGACTGCGG
This sequence comes from Melanostigma gelatinosum, assembly GCF_949748355.1. Taxonomy (NCBI): domain Eukaryota; kingdom Metazoa; phylum Chordata; class Actinopteri; order Perciformes; family Zoarcidae; genus Melanostigma; species Melanostigma gelatinosum. The sequence goes on from NC_136637.1 coordinate 4,860,052, forward strand.
GCGGGTGAATAGGGGCGAAGTAGATCAGCTACATAAGCCGGAGCCTGACCGTGAAGTGCTCTGTAAGTGATGGTGAGAATTTTAAAGTGTATCCTAGATGCTACAGGAAGCCAGTGGAGAGATCGGAGTACGGGGGTGATGTGAGACCGTTGATTTGTCCTGGTGAGTAATCTAGCGGCAGTTAATGTGTCAAAGTTACGTGTCGGCACCCAAGAAACAACTAAACGGTAGGTTTAGGAAAAGAAACAGCATGGTTGGGCTTACAATAATTGTACGAAATTAAATGTAATGTAAATAACGTAACATAAGTGCGGAAAACACATCACAAACATAAAAAGTAGTTCAACAACACTTTGACACACGAACATTGGTTTCTTGGTTAAAAGTGAGAGAGTGAGAGAGTCTAATGATGTGGATGTTAACAAGAAGAGGATGGCTCATGCGTCGGCATCAGACGATGGATTCAGCTGCCTAAGGTTTCATCTTTTTGACTTAATCAAAGAACCACCATGTTGAGTAAGCTTTCTGCAGTAATGACAAAATCATCCACTAGTCACAAATAGCAAACAATCCGTTTTCAGATTCTATACAAATGTTCTTCACATTGAGTGCAAAGCCGGTCTTGTGTGAGGGGTTAAAAACATGCTGAAGACAGTGATACTCTGCTCAAACACCACAGAGTCCTTAAGCTTGGCTAAAACACCATCAAAACTTCATGCTGCATACACAGCCCTGTACAAATCTAATATCAGCGCGCAATCAATTCAGCCCGGCTTACGGTGTGCTGAGGGAAAAGTATCAGTTGTCCGAGGCTTATCGGAGTAATGCGTCTCTGAGTTTCTTATTGGAAACAGACGGGACTTTCTCCCTGTGTAAAGTTATTTCAGCCTGTTTTGCGGATAAAGTGGCTCTCCTCGGCACACATAGTTTATGTCTTTGTTAAACTTCTTGGAAACACCTGCTTTGACTTCTCCACTTTCCTCTGCACGGCAGGAAAGCCGTGATGTTCTGTGTGTGTGTGTGTGTGCGTGTGTGTGTGTGTGTGTGTGATAGAGCGAGAGAGAGAGAGAGAGAGAGCGAGAGAAGGATGAGAGCGGAGCCCAGCCTCTGGCCGCAGCAGAGCTGTGTTGGAACAGAGAATGAGAGTTTGAGACGGAGAGTGGGCTCCTGCCTCGGCTTATATAGGCGGGTTATTTTTAAACCACACACCCCCTTCCTTTATTCCTTATTACTGTACTTCCTCTCTCGCTCGCTCAGGAAGCCCACTTGGCTGAGTTTCCTGCCGGCACGCCGTGCCGACTCGGAGGGAACGAAGGGAGCGATAGCACTGAGAGGGTCAGGCACTGGGACAGTATGAGAGAGAGAGAGAGGGGGGTTTGGCTGGCATTTGTTCAGAGTCTGACATGCGAAGGCCTGGGCCTCTTCCAGCCCTTGTTAAAGTGTCCCTCTGGAATACTTCAGAAAGAGAGGGAGAGCAAGAGCGCAATGAACACAAAGAGAGAAACATTAAGAGACAGACACAGGTCAGGTCTGAGAGAGATGTGAAACAGTGATATTTACCAAACAATGACTCGATTTATAGATTTTGGACCAACCGGCTGACATCAATGTTTCAAATCTTGTCAGAGTTTTTTTTCTTTTTCTTTTTAAACCTGAAACATTTGAGAGAAAGTTAACATTCTGCCTCTCCTCCCCCTTCCAGCCACATTCCCACATCCCCCTAACCCGTTCGTTGCCATTCTCTGCTGGACCACCAGATGCCCTCAGAGTTTTCCACCTGCCCCAGTCACCTGACTCGCTCGTCCACCTGCTCACCTGTTTCCACTTTCCCTCGTCAGCCCTGAAGTATATAATTGGCCCATTTCCACTCATTCCCCAACAGATCTACAACTTCTCTCTTCTCCATTCCTGCCATCCTCTGGACTCTATGCTCCCTCTGTTTGGACATGCCGGTAAGTTTATATGGTGTTCATCGGTGCAATAAATCCATATACTGTTCCTTTCTCTCCTGTTGATTCCATTTGGGTCCTATTCCTTGTCTTCAACCCTGAGACACTGATATTATATTTGGTATTAGTGTTATTCAGGAAGCCATCCGCCTGTTAAACAAGGAACTAAAGTAGAATTCTGGCCCATATCTGGAGCTTGGCACATGAAATAATCAAATGCCTTTCTGCCATGTGGACCGTTTCCTTATTTATTCCTTTTTTTATCTTGTGATTTATTTTTATTTTTTTTAAAATTTTACTATGACTTTCATTGCTTTTCAAATGTAGCTGCATTATCCCCTCAACACAATCGCAAACAGCAATTTTGCTTGTAAATGCCTGATTTTACTCATGCCCAAAAATCTAATTGTCTTGTATTGAATTGAATCTATATGTTCTTCTAGTTAACAAACCCCATGAAACGACCATTCGTCCGTGTCATAGAGCTCCATTGATGTCCAAAAATGATAAGACTCATATCAATGATCCACAGTGAAAAATAACACTGCTGCCCTGGATTTTCCTTCACTACCATGAACACACACACACTGTATCCAAGGATTAAGAGAAGGACAGACACATTGTTGCCTTTAGTCCTTTCATGGGATTTGCTGAGAAAAATGTAGAATAATTCCAGCTTTATCCTTTGTTGTGGCTGAAGTTTAACAGACATGTCATATAGGACGGTGTCCTCTGCAAAGTGAGGCACAAAAGACTTATGTTGCAGCTCATTTGGTTAGTTAATGAGAGAAAGCTATCTGCTTATGCTGATCATTTTTACTTTACATTTCTTTAATTGTGCTATTAGAAAGCGAACTATCTCTTAACTTATTGTAATGCATACCGGGGTGCTGGCTAAAGGTGACTTTAAAGGACAACAGATGGACTCTTAAATTCTACAACGTGATGAATTCAACAGATATACAGGATTGTTATTGACAAAGAGAAAAATCTGCCACTTTGCACTGCGCTCGTACGGTGGTTACAGCTGATAACGCTGTCACGACTGACTGCGTCGTCGTGGAAGCACCCCCAGTTCCTTCTCAGGTAAACAATGTTTGCTCTGTCAGCACTGTTGCTGTAGTGTTAGTGATGTTAACTCAGCTTTGGTGAGCTTTGCTTATGAGAGTACACATTGATAATGTAACAGTTACTTGCTTTTCCAGCAGCACAGTTCTTTAAATACCTACACATACACCCATATGATCCACTGAGAAGCGGTTTTGTTCAATCGCAGTCTTCAGCTGTGTGTGTGTCTCGAGCACTCTACTTCAGCTGCACTGTATGTCTAACTATTTCCTTTGTGGGAACATTGAATGTAAAGTGCATCCACGATGCACCATTAAGCAACACAGCCCTGTCATTTACATAGTGTAGACTTTCGCATCTTCTATCATTTTCACATTGTCCACCATGATACTTATCGAGGGCCAAAGCACAAAACCTATCTGCAGAATTTTCTGATTGCAGGATTTCATTTTGGCTGATGAGAACAAGGAAGGCTGTTCATATTCAGTCTGTTTTAAAATAATCCCTCCCTTTATTGAAACTTAATTTAGAGCATCATGTTGTAGAACCTCTTCCAACTTGGACCAGATGGACAGATTGCAAAGATCTTATCTGCAAAATGATCCAGGCATTTTTCAGAAGTTTTGCTCTTCTGCCATAGTTATGTTAAAACAGTCATAAGGGAGAATAGTAACACCTTAAGTGAGCAGAATGTAGAGTAAGCGTGTACTCCATAGTTGAATAGAGGAGAAAACTGAGTTCAGAGGAACTCTGGTTGGAAAAGGAGGGGGAGGATTCCATGCATAGCTGTGGGCCAAGTTGGACCGAGCTGCACTGTTACAATGAGAGCCGGAGTTTACATGTAATCTGGAGAAAACAGCACAGTTAAACATAAAGAGGCATACTTTTTAACCCAAGATGTAGTTAAAAATATGCATATTGACACCATGGCGTTCTGTGTTTAAACTGACTGAAAACACATCAGTAACTCCTACCAGGTTCCTGTAGGAGCAGCCTAGTCTGACACACTGGATGTAGACTGTGGATATACGCCTGCCATTGGCTGTGCTATCCATTTCGCAAGTACACTGTCACTGCATCCTGTGCTTGGTGCCACTTAAGCTTTCGTTATGTGGTAGTGTAGTTAGTGGACCCAAACGCACGCACACAGCAGGTTTACTCCAGCCAAGACTTTATTTAACGGTGCAGGAGCAGTCACAGACTGAACCAACAAAAAACAAAGACTAACTGTCCAACAAACTAAAGTCACTACTATAATCTCCTCCGGAGTCGGGAGGGAAGCTCAACCGAGGCCGGGACAGGTAGCCGCCGGAGTCGGGAGGGGAACTCGACCGCACTCAAAACTGAAAGAACAGAAAACAACCAGGTAACGATCTTCACTGAATCAGTGTTCAGACTTACGTGACCAGAATGGTAACCGGACGGACTGACGAGGCAGAAGACGATAAGGAGTTGAAGCGGGTGAAAGACGGTACGACCTGACAACCCCAGCCTGCAGGACCAGAGCTTATGTAGTGACAGGGGAATCATTAGTGGGACCTGAGTCTGGTGTGTCAGGCTGCAGGAGGTGATCGGCTGGAGTGTCCTCAGCTGTGCACAATCAAGGGTGTGGCCATGGGAGGTGTCTGGAGGCAGAGGACAAACACAGAGCACATGGCACACAATAACAAACAGGGGAATGACAGGACACATGAGGAGAGGAGATCAGGGGAAACACACACCGGGTCAGACAGGGATCCAGGAGACCGCTGTTAGTGTCCCATGTGAAACTGAAAGCCAACGTTGACTTTACGCTTGTTACGTATAATTGTTCAGGCTGGTCCCACCAAGCATTCTTTGCTATACTTACAAAAAAAGAATGTGCCGTAATTTGTAAATGTCCCACAAAACAACCAGCGATCTTTCAGCCAGGAGACTGCTGTTCGTTCTCCATGTGAAACGAGAAGTCAGTGTTGATTAATTTGTCACGTAACTTTAGTTAGTTACGGCACTTCCGTAGTTATTTTAATCCAAACAAGGATCTTTTCCTCAAAAAATTAAAGCTTGTGGCAGGGTTTCAGATAAAAATTCAAGAAAAATGAGGAGTAACTTTTCGTAAGACATGAACCGTTGTATGAAGATACGTTGAATTGTTACGCTTGTTTCTTAAGTAACAAAGGGCGGTTGTTATTTACCTATACAAGTTACGTTATGTTGTTAAGTTATGTTGTTACTCTATGTTTTGACATTATTATTTGAGCACAAACAATTGTGAATTTTCTAACCTTAAACTATGTAGTTTTGTTGTCTAAACCTTACCACTTATTTCAGTGTTAACCATGTGGCATTTTGCGTTTCTGCCCGTGTGATACGAGGCTATTATAAAAAGTATTTATGAAACATATTTTTGGTTTAGTAACATCGACATTCAATGTATCCTTGTTTGTAGAAACATACAATGACAATATTTGTCACTCAACTAGTTCATAAATCAAATGCCTAGTCAAAGATTCCATTTATTTATCCATAAAAACATGGAGAATATAGTTAATAATAAATACCTACAAAATAAAAACAACCAGTGCACATCTTCTCCTGTTTAACTGTTGAGATCTTAAATCTAATCACACCATAACTACAATAATTCATCTAGTTCTAAGGGACATGCATGAATGTGGATGTTGCTTCTGTTAAAGTCAATATATTTCACATGTCTGATTAAATATTTAATGGCAGTGTGCATTCCATAAGCCAATTACAACTAACTGATAAAAGCTGTGTTCCTAAAACACACTGGCTTTACTAGTTTTCAAATGTGTTGAAGTGGGAAACAAAGCAGCGAGGAACACTTCAAAGCAACAGTGAACCTGACCTTAATACCCCTCAACCTAGTCATTATCAGTTGCTTTTGAAGTCACTTATAAAAATTACACAAACACCTCTTGTAGCAGTTGGTGGCCATGTTAAAGGGTTGGTTTACAATATTATTCGTTTAAAATAGTTTTTATGAGGGAAATAAAGAAAGCACTTAAGGCAGTGAAAAGCTACGAGATCATTGCTACAGTTAGTGGATAATTAGTGTGTGTGTGTGTGTGGGGGGGGGGGGGTGTTTGTAAGCAGCAGAGAGGCTCTTGGCTCTCAACATCACCTGGATACTGTTTCAACCATATCTGTATATTTGTGTGCATTCACCATTGGGCAACGGGGGCAATCGGGCCCCACACCCGACTCCCACGTTCTCAATATGGATCTTTGTTTCTCCAGAATACTGCAACATTGTGTGTAATTGAATTTTTCAACTAAAGGTGACGAGTAACAACTTTCCTCTGGTTGCATGAAAGTGCACGTAACTAAAACAGAGCGCCGCCCTGTGAAAGAAACTTTCTCACAGAAACAATCTTCCAAATTGAACATGGCTGTATCGTTTTGCATTAGTGTGCAGTATGCACACGTTATTCAACAATAATAACTTGCCCAGCACTAATAATATGTTAACACATTAATTAATTAACGCCGACAATTATAATATTGCGCGTTAATGCATTTATTTAAATGTATTATTACTAAGCCGACATCGTTAACACAAGAACCAGGCAGCGAGAGGTGAACAGCTGTGCTTGTGTGGCCGCTTTGCAGTGTAAGTGAATGGGGACGATATTGTTGATTGTCATAGTGTTCAACCAATCAAATCTTTAGTTTGACATGTTGGGCGTATTCTTTGACATATCAGCGCCTGCTAGCTGGCCTAGCCATACGTGATTGGTCAGTGGGCTAGCGTGACATGTTGGGCGGTGACAATCCCAATATCTGCTGCCTATATCTGATCCGTAGTCATCAGACCAATAGCTGATGGGTTCCGAGATTGTTTATGACCGAATTGCAAATCGGCTAAGTGACCCGGGAGTTTTGGCATCATTTCCTGCCTCCTGCACGCTCTACCCAGACGACAACGTCTGATTCTGCCGACTGAAGCCAATGCGGAAGTGTCTTAAAACCTGCATTCTCTCTACTGATCAGCAGGGGGCGACTCCTCTGGTTATAAAGAAGTCTATGAGAAAATGACTCTACTTCTCTCTTGATTTATTACCTCAGTAAACATGAGTTTATGCTCTAAATCTCTAGTTTCAAGTCTTCTTTAATACAGCATGATGTTCATTTCGTAAATGATGGTCCATTTAGAGTCAACGTCACTCTTCCACATTCCAAATATGGTAACTTTCGTTCATTGGTTGCAAAAAAAATAACATGGCGATGGACATAACCCAAGATGGCGTCGCCGAAGTCGAGGCTTCATAACATTAGCCCACAAACCAATGACTGGCGTCACGATGACTATGTCCACTTCTTATACACAGTCTATAGCTTTACCCAAATGGACAGACAGACAGACTTCTGCTGAACACACAGTTTCTGAGCCTGGTTCTGATTGTACCGGGCAGACCTGTGGAGTTGGAGAGCTGGAGGGAAGAGTGTCCAGAGGCTGTTAGAAGAGGTGATTATAAGGTTGAGTTGAACTTTTCTGGAGCTGAACCTCAGTTGGAAGCATTTGGGTAAACTCTAACATCCTCGACAATCTCTCTCCCTCTTTCTTTCTCTCCCACCCTTTCCTTCCCTCTCTCTTTCCGAAATTGCCAAAGCCACAGGATTGCTGTCGGGATGGCCTGCCAGGAACCCAGGCTCCCTTTTTTTTAATACATTTTTTTATTTATCATTGAGGAACCGGAATTGCAGAGTGAATGCTTACAATGTAGGGCTGTCTTTTTTGGCAAAGTGAAGAGTGCGGAGAAAAAGAGGAATTGGGGAAATACTGAATGAGGAGCCATCAAACAAATCAAGATGGAGACAGACAGAGATGGCTAGGCCCACAGGATTTTCATGCGCAACTCTTAAACCACAAACTCAGTCACACTCCAACATGTCTCCTTAAACTGTGCCAGCTGTCCAAATAGTCCGTGCTGGCTGCAGGACAGGTTAGCCACTGTACTCCCACTTTGAACTCCGTGCTGTACCAACATTGTCCTTACTGCTCTCTAGAATTCTCAGACCCAGAGTATTTATATATTATAAAACACATTTCTGAAGCATTCCTGGGCCGCAATTGAAATTTTGCACATTATCATTATAATGTTTTGTTTAATCTTATGCCACTGTCTATTCCACTATTAATCTCTCGTGCAAAACTGCATATATATACATACTGTTCTCACTCTTTCTCCTACTGCCTCTCATCAGCAATGTCAGGACATGTTTCCAAAGCTATTGAACCATCTTTTTTTCAGTACTTCTAATAAAGTATATTGACCCCTTTTACTTGCTTTTCTTCCGGAACTTTCACCAAGAGTAAGAATATTTTGTGAAACTATTAAGTCCTTAGTATTTGTGAGTCTGGCAGGTATACAAAGTGGTTGTGGTTGTTTAATATCTTCCATTATTTCCGAATGTGATTTCTCAGGAAGCCATGGTTCTCAGTTTCACACGCATACCCTGTGTGTGTGTGAGCGTGTGTTGACTGGGCAGAGAGTTTCCTGAAAGGAAAATTCAGAATGACTGTGTCGTAACATTTATCTCACCTGTTTTTCCTGTGCAAAACATTTTTAAAGGCCACACACGTACAGTACACACACTCTGCACTCTTTTCCCCATATAAACAACTTTTAAAAGCCAAGCCACCAATGCATGCACACACCTGTGTTGCACATATGCTCATGGGGTCTCTAACCTTCTAGGTACACATTTTCACATATGCATATGGTGATTTGGTTATTTCCTCACACTGACACAACAAAATGGGCCTCATGCAAGAACCACTCAAAGCTATTTATCACTACATGTCTGCATTCACACACTGATGGCAGGGGCTTAACTGGGGTTAAGTGTCTTGCCCAAGGACACCATGACATGGCCTTTCTCCACAGGGGTTAAACTCCCTCATTTGAACCAAAATCATAATTTTTAATGTATGTCTGAATATATTTGGGATTAAATATGATTCAGAAATAAACTAAGATCAAATATATAACAGACTGTATTTAGCATCTAACTTCATGTTAAACTATTCTCTCTTCTCGTCATGTTCATACAGAACCAACAACAATTTCGATTTTTTTTTTAAGCTTTCGCACAGCGAATTAAGGCATCAGCCAATTGCTTTATAGTGTTCAACGTCATGGAGGCTACCTGTTCTGTAGACGTCAAACTTTATTATTCATTTCAACCTTAACAAAGGCAGTGGAGACCAGATCCACTCCTTCTGTTCGTCACAGCGAAATAACCTCAACAGACATACACTGTTTACCAGAGGCAAAACTCACTCTGAGCATTCCACGAATAGGAAGCTTTACAGCTTTAGGCTGTACAACAGACGCTGTTCTGGGGGAAACGGAAAAAGGTAGTTGTTCCACTGTCTGAGGAAATGTTTTCAAACCTTTTATTCAAGTGTGCAACTGTTGCAAATTCACAAATATTCACAGGCTAGTATTTTCATATTGTTTATTTGCCCCGGTGTGCAAAGGCCTTTAGGTGGAAACCGAGCGCCTTTAGCTTCTTTTACGGTTTCAAATGTTTGACTCATCCTGCACAAAAAACAATCCAATCACATGAGCTACGTGTTTACCTACTTTACTTTGTTTGCATACTTTTTTTTTTAAGCCCATCCATGATGTATTTCCTAAACCTAACGGTAGTTTTGTAGCCTTAACCTATAACATTAAACTGTTACTTTTATTTATTCGCTTTACCACCGTGTAATGCGCTGTTAAGAGGTCGTGGTCATTTCATATATTTCTACAAGATCACGTTGGAAATACTTTGGTGAATCTGACTTGTGCGAGAGAGCCTCACGGGAAAAAAAAGTACTGGAGGTTTAGAATATGAGTAACATATTCTAAAATGCCTGATTCAGATACTAAAATAAACTGAGATTTCCAGAGAAAATATGTGAGTGCTGATTGACAAACGATCTCACCAAAGAGTGCTGAGCGCCAAAAAATGTAACTTTGCCGGCTGTGATGTGACAGTTAGATCACCTCAGATGATGTTTGACAGGCTTTTTTTCCCTTTTGTTTTAAACCTGTGTTTTTCACTTTGACTGGTGGTGAGCTTGTGGTCGGGTGCTGATCGCACTCAGGGCTGCTGGCTTCGCGGTGTGTATTCACACTTCACTAGTATGACTTTGGGTAAGAACAACAGAGGAAGGCCCTATATGCATGCGTGTGTGTGTGCGTCTCTGCATTCAGGTATTACACTGCAAATTTCTGCACATTTCAGAGAATTTGTGTGACAGCACGTGGCGTGCGAGACCACGCGCAGGTTTAATTAGCGCCACTACAGCAGGATGTGTGTGTGGTCTGCAAACCACAGGAGAAGGTTTCATGACACACTCCTCTTCGGTTAGTTCTGGTTGAAACCGCTCTGCCAAACACACACCAGCCACAAATGTAGGTGAGACAATTCACTAACAGTTACGCAGACATCATAAAGTACTTTAGATATTGTCTTTTCATTGAATGCACTGCCCTTTTCTTATTGGACCAGTTAACTTCAGTGCAGTCATGTGCGTATTACTTTACTCCAGATCTGCACTGGTCAATGGGACCAACTCGGGGTCGAACCATGGCAGGGAGTTTTACATGAGCCTTGACAAGCAAGAGAGGCTTTCAAGACAGACACAACCTCAGCTAGGCCACCATACCTCTGAATAACATCAAGGGTGAGGGTTTTGTAATACTAATAGTACAGCTATTGTAATCAAACCCAGGGCCTTTTTTTCTTTATGAAAACAATGACCAATAGCATTTTAGATCATGTCATGCACGTGCTCAACCATCACCGGCTTATAATACATCGAAGATACAGCTGCAGTGGTCGACCATTTCATTTGATTACAAAATTACGGGTTATTTCAACACTGTGCCTTTTTTTTCTGGCCTCTCCACCCGGTTCGGAAAATATAATCTGCTTCGAGAAAAGTTCCCTTCCTGACGCTCACAACTCAAGTTTTTCATAGTCATCCAGCCAAAAGCAGCAAACATAAATGGAGGTAATTTTGCTAAAAAGAATACATACCCTTATGTCCTCACAGATATGACCTCATTCTCAATTTCACCATTTCACCTAACTTACACAACAAACAAAGTGAAAGTTCTAAGCGTAACTGCTAATACTACTAATACTATGGCAGCCTCGGTGTGTGCTCTCTAGTACTTTTTCTAAATTTGTTTGTATGTGTAGTTTTCTGCCGTCCCTTCTTTTTTCACTGCTTTTCATCCAACCGGAAAGTTTTACTAAGCTTTCAGTTGTTTGAGGAGCAACAGGTCTCTATGGGTTTACCAAGAGACACAGATGGGGTAAACAGGTCGGAACGCTAGTTAAACTGGGATTGGAACTGCGTTCCTGTCGCTGCATCTGTCAAACATCCGCTCTCTGGCCAACAAGATGGACGAGCTGCTGCTTCTTAACAGAGGACAATTAGTTGCACGGATGTCTCTGTATTAAGCAGACAGAACTTTGTCTATGGTATCGGTATAGATGGGCCACCGTGGCTCACTGGGTTAAGAGGGTTGTCTGGTAACCGGTCAGCGGTTTGATCCCCGACTGGGACGTGTCACGTGTCGTAGTGTCCCTGAGCAAGCCATTTGTGGTTGTTGAGAACACTTGACCTGCGGTTTTCTATCCTTCTGAAAATTATAATTGTCAGTCTCTACTTAACACATTGCAAAGTCTGAATGAAAGTTTTTAAAGTATATGTCAAATAAAAGTGAACAAGGCAAAGTCATAGTTAACAGCTGCTGCATGGGCCTCGGTCAGGGATACTGTTCTGCGGTTTTCAATTCTATCACAAAACATCATCGAGGCCGGTATCTTCTCGTCGACTGAAAAACAAGCAAAATATAAAACAAGCAAATCCTACTTTTTCGCCACAATATCCTTTTTTACAGTTCTATATGGGTTTCTATTGTGGACCTTTGATAGTTTGATGGACCTCTAGAGACCTGTAACTTTAAAGTGATTGCCCTGAGAGCTGTCATTTGAAACACTCTACTGACTGTGGAGTATAATAGCTATCCCATTGAAAAAATTCTCAGCTACCTGTCATCCCGAAATGTCACTTTGCATATCTTTGCAATTTTAGTTGTTTCTACAGTGGGGGAAGCATTCTGGCGGCTCTGCTGAAAGCCACACCAAGGCCAGCTCATGTTCAACGGAGCTCGATTCATTCTCAGTGTGGTTCAGCATGCTAAGAGAAATATAGCACTGAGAGCGAACAGACATCCCCCTCCCCCCCTTAACAGATATTTAAAGTGCAATTGAGTGTTTGGTGGGTTCAGAACTGTAACTCAAGGGCACAGGTTAGGAAACCTTTAATATTATAGTGGTTAAGAGAAAGGGAGGGAGAGAGAGCTGTAAATAGGGATTTTGCCAGGGTGGTCTTTTCCCCTATAGTCCAAACACGGGAGACAGAATTGGTTAAAGACATACCAACTGCAGCTGGGTGGCTCTAAGGCACTCGTATATGCACACACATTCAGAACCCATTAATGCATGCATACAAAGTACACAAGCAGCGGAATATATACATTTACACCCCATGAACTCATATTCAGACGCACACACATTTTGAGAACATTGCAAATGAATGTGGCCAGACATAGAAACATTTACATGTCTCTCACACACACACACACGCAGTCACTCTTACACAATACGGTAATTGTATGTTTTTGGTTTTGTGCTGCGGAACATTTAGACTGACTGAGGGGCATAATAGTGGGTAGCAGGACACTGCCGCATGGGAAGTCACCAGACGCTGGAAAATACCAGTTGGGATCCGTCTTTGTTTGTCTTAAGTTGGGACAAAAAGGAAAGCACGGATGGCCGTGATGCTTGTGTGCCTTGGAGGCACCACATCATTGTGGTTCGACGTCTGTTTGTTTAATCTGCGCAGAAATAAGAAAAGGAAGGTAAGGGAATGTTTGGTGCCTCTGTGTCTTGGAGACTCCATGTAGCTATCTATATGTATACACACCGAAATGTGTATTTGTGGCCTAGGGTGATCTTATTCTGAGATTTATCATTGTTCTGATCGAGCGTAGCTTGATTTGGCACCCACTGTAGCGAGTGAGGAGAATCTGCCTGCAGAAGAACAGAAAATCCCACAGACAGACTGGGAGCTAGAGATGTTCCGATACCATTCTTTCGTTTCTGATAACATTCCAATACCTGAACTTGTGTATTGGCAAATACAGAGTACTTATCCAATACCATTGCATTAAAAACATGCTGTTTCCTGCGTTGCCAAGTTGTTGACATTATATGAGCTAATGAGTGGGCCATCCCGCTGCTTTCTCATCTCTGTTGAGTTGCACATGTGCAGTACCAAACGGGCAGTATGAACAGATCCGGTAGCAAGTGACACAAGTTGTTCCTGTTTAGCGTAAATGTGCTGATAAATTATATGACATCGTATCGGTGCAGAGACCCGCTTACTTGCCGATACCAATCCAGCATGTATTGTAAGCATTTCCAATACTGGTATTGGTTTCGGAACAACTCTACAGAGAACCTTGATCAATATAGATAGATCAATAAGTTCCAAACGCATATACAGAAGGATATTTGTGTGATCTAAACAGCTGTCAATGGGGATTACGCTTCACTTAACACCACACAAATAGACTTGAGTAAAAAATGCAGGGGGTCTTCTAAATCCGCACTTATTGGGGATTGGCCGTCAGCATTTGTAAGGCCAGGGTAGGTTCAAGAGAACTATGGGATGGCAAGTTGTTCAAGAGTGTTTATAGCTGTTGCAACATTCGGAGGCTGGGTGTAAAGCCAGTCTCTTCAGGAAGGCATACTCATGTTGCACTTGTTTGTACACACACAAATGGAAAGAAGTAGTTGTGTAAAGAATAAAAATAGAGTGAAGTTCAACTTCTGTTTACTGTCACACCTCCACAAACTTGGCCAATCGCTGTGCAAAGTGGGCAAGAATTATATGTGATTGAATCTGAATAGTTTCAAGCACTTCTGTTCGAGTACACCTTAGTACACTAAGCTGAAACCGAGCAGAACCTTTTCTGAAAGCTTTTCCACCTAACTGCTGGCATGATACGGTGCTCCACCAGGTTCTATGGTAGATCGTCTCCTATTTACATTGAAGCCCTCGTGCTTCCACCTGGTCACATTATATTAACAATATACAACACTATTATTTCAATTTTCAGTTTGGGTGTCATCACGGGTAATTGCTTAAATTCTACAAAGCACATTGACTGTGTCATCAAGATTTATATTTGTAACTTTCTGATGCAGAAATTGTTAAATGCTTTGGTTTTCTCTCATCGTTATGGTTGCAATGCTCAAACGCACATACTGTATTGGCGATAACAATACACTCTTCCCATAATTATCAGACATGGAACTTTTGTAAATTCCCTCAAGAAGCATATTTAATCTTGCTTTTAAGTGGTCTGATACTTTTTTAGTCTGGCTTTTGCTAATGAATTTTCCTGAAATATTTTATCTCCTAGACAGCTTGATTGCATTTGGCAACCATTCAATGTATTTGTTTAAATGTGGGTTTCATGTAGTTTTACGTAAAGCCCCTTTAGTTGCATTATATGTTTGAAAGATGCAGATAAAGTTGATCATTATTACTTTAATGTCATGCACATGTAGTATGTAGTTTTCTAATGAAAACAGGGGAAAGAACAAGTAAAGTTCTAACAATTTCATACAGGTTTGGCATTTGGTTGAGGAGCTAGGCTTTACATTCTACAAATCTGCTCGGGTGAAAAAGTCCAGCTGATGCAGTCAATGGTGTTTCTACATTTCAGCACAGATGAATAACTCTGCTGACTAACTCATCAGATGCAAAACTACCTAAACAGAGAAACGCACAGTGCTGAGGCTCCAGCAGCAGCAGTCTTAAAGTGGTGGGTGTTCCCACCTCACCGCTCCAATAGGCTGCCCTTCTCCTTTCATGAAGCCTGTAGACGACCTGTTTTAATGGTGGGGAGTAATTACTCGCACACATAAAGACCATCATGTACGTACACACACGCGGGCTGCCTCGATAGTGCTTGTAATTAGGTGGTGTTCTCTACAGGGGGGGGGGGGGGGGAGTGGGGCACACGGCAGCAGCCTCTGAACTACAGAGGGGGAAAAAAACCAGCCTTATATTAACCCACTCATCACCCAGCTCTGTTTGAAGGCTCACACACACATCAAACAATGTTCAGGAGACTCTTTTATTTGCCTATATCATCATCGTTATTGGCTTCTTCCTTCCCCTGTCTGCTGTCTGTATCTAACGGCAGCTCACTGTCTGGGTACAAGGATGACAAGCGGTGCTTTTTCCTGTAGGTGCGCTGTCACTATTTGTTGAAACAGAATAGGTATTTGAATGAGAGTGAAACCACAGTGTCATTGTGATTTCTGTCATTCTAATAACGGTATGAGAACAGTACTGAACTGAAGTATTTCTTTTAAAGAAGATGGAGCTCTCAAATTCCTTCATTCCATGCTTACTGTGTCTTCTCGAGGCATTGTGCCTGCATACAAAGTAATTAGAAAGACACAGGTGGACCAGAACAGGAGCACATTTTCTCTAGGAAGCAGATAGCATCCATCCAACCATTATCCGTAACCACTTATCCTTTTTCAGGATCTGGAACCAATCCCAGCTGACCATGGGCGTAGGCAGGGTACACTCTGGACAGGTCGCCAGACTATCGCAGGGCCGACACATGGAGACAGACAACCATTCACGCTCATATTCACACCTACGGGCAATTTAGAGTCATCAGTTAACCTAGGCTGCATGTCTTTGGACTGCAGGAGGAAGCTGGAGGGAACCCACGCTGACACAGGGAGAACATGCACAGAGGACTGTCTGGCCCGGAAATGAAACCCCAGCCTCTCTTGCGGTGAGCTGACAGTGCTCGCCACTACTGCACCACCGTACAGCCCAGCAGCAAAACATGCCACCGTGTAAGTTGAAAATGTTCGAACTTGAGTGAAAAATGTACACTTGAATGGGATTAAACTTAACACATACAGCCCGTTCTCACTCCCAATGCGTCAAATATTTGGTAAGTCTCGGTCAGTGCTCTTTGACATCTGACCCCGACACACGGATGCACTCTTTAGTGTCGCACCGGACTTGCAACTAACTCCAATATAAACACACCCGTGTCCTTGGCAATTAAAGTAGTATACAGTAGGTGGGCAGAATGGGAGGTGGATGGTCAAACAAACACAGTGCTTTTGTCCAGGAGGCCGTTGTTCGTATCTCAGGTGAAAAGTAAATGTTTTGGTCTCACTGTTAGTCAGTCAACTTGACGTCAACCCGGCTCCTTTCCTAAAGCCAACTCAGTGGTAACCTTATTTTGAAAGGACACCAGGCAAGCGAGCGTATATTGACACACCACGACTGGATTGCACGATCACACGGAATTATTCATCGAGGCAAATTAATGATTACAAAACGAGTGACATCCATTAACTGCAATTTCCAGGAGCTTCTAGGATGAACACTGACATACTGGGGCGTGTCCGATTGATGCGTTCCATTCAGATTGTCATATATAACTCATGGAAAGCTCACTTGTGTACCTGCAGTGCTTAAATTAGGATCTGGAAGTGCAATTGTAAATTACAAAATATGTAAGAAATCTCTTTAGCACACACTGTTGTTGCCACACAGGTGTGTGAGAACTCTGGCTGTTACATTCATTACTTCAGGTGTGTGTGGGAGGCTCTCACTTCTTTCATGTTATTTTTTCTTAAGTACTGAAAGATTACTTTTTGTTTTGTCTCTCTTACCAAAGCTGCTGTAAGCCACCACCTGATTTCTTTTTTTCTTTTCTTTTTTAACAGTGGCCGTTAAAATCTACAAACGAGCAGACTGAGACCAGATAGAAGGTGAAGACACACACACACACACACACACACAAAAGAAACTTACATTGTGACATGACAATGGGTCGAAACCGAGGTAGAGAAAGACATAGGAGGCCGAGTCTGTGCATCACTAAGGTCATAATTCCATCGTCGTAAGAATAATCACTTCACTTGAGTTGTTAGATGTATTAACGTTGCAGCTCATGCATTTTAGGGGTCACAGTAGAGATGTCCTTACAGGTAAAAAAATGTTGGCCCTTCTCTGATATGGACCCGTGGTAAATCCACCCAAACCCAATGTGCATGAAGTAATTTGTAAAGAAGACCCAACCTGAACAGTTGAGGATACGACCCTACCCAAAATGATGTTGACCCTAATAGTTTTCTAACCGATTTAATATCGTTGAAAAAAAAATGTCTTTCTCCGATGGTCTCCATGATGGGTTACATGTTTGCTGCACAGCGTAGACTTTCTGCTCCAGGGTTGAAGTCGTTGCAAGCTTCAGGGTTATTTAGTGGTCGGCGTCCCAAGAACTCTGCTTATAGCTTCAGTTTACTGACGTACTGTACCTCAAACTGTACATTCACTGCTGCATTCACAGTATTCCTGCCAACTTTAGTCCGCTCCGATGGGGAGCAGGGGCCTGCTGCTCTCTCCAACTCTAAACTACACACTCTACACACTGAGATTTGAAAGAGCTACTCTTAAGACACACGATCAGATTTGGATCTACTTAGGTATTAGACATATTGACACACAAAACTGAAACCTGTGACAGAACCAGAGCCTACCTGACCCAATTAGACTTTAGTTGGGATCTGGTTCGACTTCCGGGGGTGTCGGGTCTTATTCAGAAGAGGACCAGTGAAGACTCCTACCTCACAGGTCAGGTGCTGATTTGGCTGGTCTTTATGATGTTGTGTAACTGCAGTTTCTCTACAAATGTATTTTGCAAAACAAATAGGCAGGAAATTGAATTTAATTATATTCGTCACATACATTTGGTACATACATGAAATGTAACTTCTGCATTTAACCTAACCCTAGCATATTGGGAGCAGTGGGCTGCTGAGAAGCGCCCGGGGAGTGGTTAGTTTAGTGGTTTAGTGTCTTGCTCACGGACACTTCGGCACAGGACTCGTAGCAGCCAAGGATCGAACCGCCGACCTTGCGGTTGCAAGGCACTGGATTGAATGATCAATCTGAATTTTTACAGCCTGGGTCCTGTTTTCATACGTTATCATAATTTCTATCAATTATCATAACGTTGTGCTCACCAACTGTTTTTTTGCTGAGATCATGGTGACATCAATAAAAATAAGTCCAACAGGTCAAGAAACCTGATCCGTCAGCCGATCAGACAGGTTGGAAACGAATTGAACAGTGGTTCTTTTGCACCATGCATCCATTCTGCAAGTGCTTGTGTGCACTTCATCAAAAGAAAACCGTCATTCTTTAGTGCAGTGAATTTCAGGCACAGCACTTTTATTTTGACGTACCATGTCCTGCTGCAGACAGACTATTGGTAATACCATGTGCAACTCTACATTACAAGTAGTCTACCGGCCGGCTCTGTTGGTCATGTGATCATGGCATCAAGCTTTTACAAGACAGAATTAGTTGTAATCTGGGGCTTAGTCAGTGGTTTGGGTGTTGTGCCTCAGCGAGAGGAACTGATTGAGAGAATATTAAAATGAATAAAATAATTAAATTAAATGGATGTTAAACTAGCTTATGTGCAGACTGGATGTGTGGCAAAGGTGAAACGTGGACCCCGAGGCTGGTCCAGCTGGAAACCAATCATTCACATCACCTCATATAGAGGTCAAACTGAAAGAGTGCACCTGAAAGGAAGGTCATGACACAGGAATGTTGTGTGCACAGAAATGTGGTTTAGTGTGCCTGCAGTGCAAAGTTGTGGCAGGAAGTGGGTCTGTAAACTGTGATGGCTGTTTACAACGGACAGTCATTTTTACCGTTCACCTTCGTTCTCTCGTGCAAGTGATTCTTGTCATGTCTAACCTATTTGTAGTGATGCCACCATGTCCAAACATCTCAGCTGTTGATTTAGAGACTACAATGTTATTATTACTGAAGAAATGACAGCTATAACTGCAGAGAGATTCAAGTGAAAGTTAAGTGCAAAGTACAACTTTGCATTGAAAACTGCATTGCTAGGGATTCTCGCGATCAGGTATGCAGATAGGAGAGCAGATGTACATAATGTGTGCATTGTGCAAATCTACATTGTAAACAGATGGTGGTAGAATATAAACAGACCCTTATCCATTACATCAGTCTGCTCGTGCTGCTATTTCTTCACCATCTGCATACACTTGCGCAGAGCTGCAGTCGATGGTCGGTTTCCCCAAACAGGTGATTTAGTTGGGGAAATCAGACAAGATTGCTCGAGGAGAAAGTAAAGATAATGATGAATTAGACTCGTCTCTGTCTATCATTATCTGATCATGTAAACTGCAAATTCCTCTGCATACACGTCAGTTAAGACACAGTCCCCCATTCCAGCGCACCGCCCAAAACGTTACAGTAACGACTTGAAAGCACCATCCACATGTGAAACGATTTGTCTCGAGATGAGTTGATGCAGCAGTTGATTCAAACCATAAAACTGCTTTGATATCAAATTTTGAGAGGAACGTGTCACTCCGCCTGATGTTTGGGTGGCTGTGATAAGCGACTGTTTTCGAACTGACAAGGCACAATGTGGTTAATCGCAGAGATGAGTAACCTGTGATATAAGTGTTTTTGTATTTTGCTTGCTTTATGTAGATTGTATCCTAGGCCTCCACATCTGAGATTTGGAATGATGGAAGAGATAAAAATGAAGCTTGACAACAGAAAGTCCTCTTAAATACATCAAAACATGCATTTCAATGGAAACCACCTTGGATTACAACCCACACCAGGAACACAGTACTCTTCAGACTTCGGCAGTGTTTCACTGTTCTTTTAATATCATTGTATTGTCTCCTTTTTCTTCTGCAATCTAATGACATATCACCTTCATGACAGATGCAAACCAGGCTTACTGCCCTGAAACCAAGTGCTGTTTTCGCTCAAACTCGAAGAGGTGAATAACAAACATCAGAGGTGTTTTCCTCTACACAGTCTGAGTAAAACCACATCCTCCGTGCTGCACTTCACTCAATTGTGCATGCATGCTAGCTGCGCCTACCAGCAGGACTGTGTGTCGATGTGTAATCTGTTTTTCTGGGTGTATTGTGTTAATGCTCGGGCCCACCAACAAAACCTAGAAAACCTCAGGCTGGATCACAAATGAGCTGCTGCGACATGCCAGCCTGCCGCTGCGAGCGCAGCAACATCCAGCACCTACAAAACGTGCTACATTTCACTGCTGCTGCTTTTATGATACTCTGATGTAGTGTTAAAGTCTAACCTCAGTCATCTATCTTCAGCAACCAAACTATTGTGTTATGTTTTCAGAGAAGTGTTGATTTCTTAACAACGTACATGTTTAAGGTAGGACACATTGTTTTGCCTCAGTTACATGTGTATCATGATGGCCTTCAGCATAAGTTGTACAGTCCTCGTATACTTGCATATCAGGCTGAATGTTCCTTTTCAACTCTTTTGGAGGTCTTCACTCCTAACATTGGTAAATTAAATGTTCAATCACTATATTTGAATGCATTAAAAAGTGTATTGAGTGAGCTGTTACAGATGAGCCAGGCAACAACCTTCAGGTCTGAAAAGTGAAGCCAATGGGGAAGTGCCTTAAACCTGCATTATTTCCGGTGGCCAGCAGGGGGCGACTCCTCTGGTTGCAAAAAGAAGTCTTGTATCTGAGGAAAATTACCTTCTCTCTTGATTTATTACCTCAGTAAACATTGTAAACATGAGTTTATGGTCTCAATCTCTAGTTTCAAGTATTCTTCAATACAGCATGATGTTCATTTAGTAAATGATGGTCCATTTAGAGTCAAATATACCATAAAGCAGAGTATGTTTTAGGGTGGGGCTTACTGTGAGAAGTTTAAAAAGTATTCCTAGTATGTTTAATAGCACCCCTAGTGGTGGATATTGTATGTTACACTATATTTACTTATAAAGGTTTTGAACTAAAAAGCATAGTCATTGGATGTATTGAACACTGTAAGAATAGTCATTGGATGTTTTGAACACTGTAAGAATAGTCATTGGATGTTTTGAACACTGTAAGAATAGTCATTGGATGTATTGAACACTGTAAGAATAGTCATTAAATGTTTTGAACACTGTAAGAATAGTCATTGGATGTATTGAACACTGTAAGAATAGTCATTAAATGTTTTGAACACTGTAAGAATAGTCATTAAATGTTTTGAACACTGTAAGAATCGTCATTAAATGTTTTGAACACTGTAAGAATAGTCATTGGATGTATTGAACACTGTAAGAATAGTCATTGGATGTATTGAACACTGTAAGAATAGTCATTAAATGTTTTGAACACTGTAAGCATAGTCATTAAATGTTTTGAACACTGTAAGAAAAGTCATTAAATGTTTTGAACACTGTAAGAAAAGTCATTAAATGTTTTGAACACTGTAAGAATCGTCATTAAATGTTTTGAACACTGTAAGAAAAGTCATTAAATGTTTTGAACACTGTAAGAAAAGTCATTAAATGTTTTGAACACTGTAAGAAAAGTCATTAAATGTTTTGAACACTGTAAGAATCGTCATTAAATGTTTTGAACACTGTAAGAAAAGTCATTAAATGTTTTGAACACTGTAAGAATAGTCATTAAATGTTTTGAACACTGTAAGAATAGTCATTGGATGTATTGAACACTGTAAGCATAGTCATTAAATGTTTTGAACACTGTAAGAATAGTCATTGGATGTATTGAACGATGAAGTGGTAGGAGAGTGAGGGTTTGCAGGTCCAAATGAGCCAACAGAGACACTGGCTTCAAGAAATGGTCACGCAAAGACATGCTGGCTTCAGAGGGGCTGGACCATCGGGTCAGAGGGCAGAAGGAGTCCGAGAGAGGTCAGCCAATTACTGACTCACTGCGGGCTATCGGCCAGATACCAGTCTGCCGGGTGGCCCGGATTGGGCCTCTGTTTCATGGAAGATTAGATTATTAATAGTGTGATTCGGTTTGTAACTGTTTTTGCATTTGTGGGATAATAAATCCATTTGATTTTAACTTGAACCGGCTGTTTTGTTTTGGAAACGGACGCGAAGCACATGGCTGCAGTGAGAGGGGCGGTTTCTCTCGGTGTTCAAAAGTTACCTACCAGAGCCGTATACGGCGTCTCTGTCACTCCGCCGCTGTCCAAATATGGTAACTTCAATTCATTGGTTGCAAGAAAGATGGCGACAGCCAAAATGCCAAGAGTCCACAAACCAGTGGGTAACGTCACCAAGACTACGTCCACTTCTTTTATATTCAGTCTATGATGTGATCAAATGCCCCAAACAATTATTAAGAATTATTGTGCCCACAGCTGTGATGTTAAGCACTTATCTGTAATCGTCAGTATAATTATACCACTATATGGGAATACAATGTGTATGTCACTGTGAATGGAGTCTAAGTAAGGCAAGACAATTCAAAGTGTTTCACATAAAACCATTAAAAGCATCAAAACATAAGGCAAAAGAAAAGGAGATTTAAAAACAATTAAGAACATTCTTACATTAAAACCAGTCATTAAAACACTAAAAAGCAGTGTAAGAAATAAAATACAGTAGTAAAATGCAGAAATTGATTAATATATGAATTGAATGTGGTTCAATTAAAGGCAGCAGCAAACAGAAAAGTCTTCAATCTTGATTTAAATGAGCTGAGTGTCTCAGCAGACCTGCAGCTTTCTGGGACTTTGTTCCAGATATGTGGAGCAGAACAACTGAACGCTGCTTCTCCATGTTTAGTTCTGACTCTGGGAACAGAAAGTAGACCGGTCCCAGACGACCTGAGGGGTCGGGATGGTTCATAAGGTAGCAGCAGATCAGAGATGTATTTTGGCCCTAAACCAGTGCTTTGTAAACCAACAGCAGGATTTTAAAGTCAATTCTTTGTTGGACAGGAAGCCAGTGCAAAGACATCAGAACTGGGGTGATATGATCCACCATCCTGGTCTTAGTGAGGACTCGAGCTGCAGCGTTCTGAATCAGCTGCAGCTTTCTGACGGACTTTTTACAGAGACCTGTAAACACACAGTTACAGTAGTCGAGTCTACTGAAGATAAAAGTATTTCACAAAAAGGTCTCAAAAATGCTGTTTGGAAATGCACCTTGTGCCATGCCAGTAAAGCGTCTCGAGGTGGATATATATATATATACAGACACAGAGACAGAGACAGACAGAGAGAGAGACTTATTTGGCCATGACTTTCACCGTTTAACAGCAGGGACTGGGAAAAAAGAATCCAAGTTTGACAAAACAGTCTTAACGATCCCTTTTTCTAGAGCTTTCAATCCGGTCTCATGGTCTTTGTTGATGAATGGAGTTGTTTGCTCAGTTGCCATAAAGTGACAAAAAGTATAGAACCTGATGACAGGTGGTTGTATATTTGGGGGGAGACGGTACCCCCTGTCTCTGTTCAAAGATGGCCTCTGCAGTCAGATGTCAATTTCCTTCTTTGTCTTTCTCCGGGGGTCCACCGACTCCTTGTCGATAACCTTTGACCCGTTACCCAGTCTACGCTGTTTCTAGTTTTGGAGTGGATCAAATACGACCACCGTTTATCTCGTGACCACAGTTCCATTGTCACGTCCGTCCCCTGAAGACTTCATGCTCAAGGTCCAAGTTGTAATTAATTGGAATCCTACAACCTGTCTCCTTGCAGTAGTGAGATCTGGCAGTTTTCTTGTTTACCGAATTTCTTCTGAAAAACTAGAGCACAAAGAAATACACGCACATCCATCCCTCTGTCTGTGATCACATGTTGGGCAGATCTACCCTTAAATCTACTGTTTGAGTGTGTTCTAACGTGCGCTGCTCAGAGTTCCCATGGTTAGTCCGACTTGAACTGAGTAAAATTATGCTTACAGCTGCTGAGGAAAACAACAGGCAGGCCCTGCCTTTCTGTGAAGAGATATGTTCTTCATGAAGTTGTAACCTTAACATGAGGCACTTCAGTGGCTTCTTGTGAGTGTGTGTGTGTGTGAGTGTGTGTACAAACGCTGCATGTCCAAACATACTATGAGAACCACTTGACTGCATAGAGCCACAGGTGTTTCTCATCCGTTAGACACACGCACCGGATGCACGCTCTGTGTGCATCCGCCGCATATGAGCCTGTTGTGTATATAAACAAGCGAGCTCAAAGCTAGCGGGCGCATGAAAGCCTGAAACATAGTTAGATGTCAGAGGGAAAGCATCTGTCCAAAGTGGAAGATCTAAAACCAATAGAACAAATGGACAAGAGGGGAGAGGATGGAACGTGTTTGTGTGAGAGACAGAGAATACTTGAGGCGTACACATGACGTGGAGTGCTTGAGTTTAAATGGGTAAAAAGTCCACTTCTTATATACAGTCTATGGGTAAATGTGATACAGTTGGGCACCCTGATGGTTGAGTCATGTAAATGTGCTAGTAGGTGGGTTTACATGAAAACGATTGGGATTGGGCTTTGTGATGCATGTCATATGTGTGTTGCTACGTAGATGTCATCAGTTTGTGATGTTTCTTTCTTTGATATTACGATCCCCATCAACAGAAGCATAAGCGTTGGCTATTCCTCCTCGGGTCCTGTGTATGCAAGCAGTAACAGTATAACAATGTGTTTTGGTTTTAGAAACTAAAGTAGGTTGTGTTTAGTGTGAGAACAACTACTAATGAGAGAACAAGCACATTGTGTTTGAAAGAAACTCTCCTTTCTCAGGCCAGTTTCCCTGCTCTATGGTCCTTATTAAGGATATGAAGCTGAAATTATTCTTACCATGTACGCACAGGTTCTGCAAGGTTGTGCGTGAAGTGAATTTCATCTCATCTCTCAATGTCTACAAGGTATGTGTCCAAAGTTTATGGCTGTGCATACTGTAAATATAGCCCATATGCTTTGACTGTGTTGGGAAGTAGACATCCATGTGTTTCCTCTGACACACATGTAGGTATTAGCCCATTGCATTTCACCTGGGTTCACCTGCCAAACTCTCGTAAAACTGACAGTTGTTGATCTAAAATGCAGACAGATTCATGGTTTATTTTTTAATTGTTCGAAAACACATTTTGGTGGTCTATTTACTCAATGTAAGAGAAATAAGTTTCCAAATGGGAGCAGGAAGCCTACAAGTGAAAGCCTACATCCAATCATGCCTAGTGGCAGCTGGTGGAAGCTGGTCTGGAGCTGGGAAGCGGCCCTAGCCCTTGCATCCTAAAATGCTCTGTGGACATGATCCTTAAGAGTCCTCAGTAAAGCAACATGGACATTTTCTCTCACTGGATTCCCACCTGCAAACAACATCAGGAATTGAACTCTTGTCCTACAAAATCCAGAAAATCTTCCCCATAATTCCCTAGTGTAAGCTTGAAAACGATGATACCTAAAGATCTCATTTCTGACGCTTGGTAGAGAGCTTCAAAGAGTGTACAAAGTTGATGCTCGGTACAGTCCAAACTGAAAGAACCTTTTTCTAGGCTTATGCAAGCTTCTTTTTTTCACAGTATTGGGGGAAAGTGTGAGAAAGGAGGAAGGGAAGGTAACAAGTGATGGAGAGAGGTCATAAGGAGTGGAGGAAGAGATAGATGGGATAGGGGTTTTCTAGGGGATTGTAAATGGCACCAGTCGAGCCTGTGGACATCTGCTTTGTGTTAAAGAGTGAATCGGGCCTCTCACATGATGAAACCCAGCCTGGCGCTCACCAGCACAATAAGATACTGCTATTGGTCTCTCCTCCTCCTCCTCCCCCTGCTAGCCAATCAGGAGCCAGCAGACCCAGAGGAGACGTTACACCAACCCCGCAATCCGTCCTCCTCCAGCCCTCCATACTTCGGTACCTCTCTCCTGCCTTTATGCTGCATTCACTTCATGTGGGAATAGCTGAACATCTTCATGAAATACGATAAGGAAGCCGTAACAAGTCATGACACACACCTTTTCTGAATTTTGAAATCACACTTAAATTATATATTTTGCATGAATATTTGTAAACTGTAGGTCGCTTTGGATAAAAGCGTCTGCTAAATGACGATGATGATGATGTAAACTACCAAAGAAGTTTTTGTTTACGGAATTATAAGTGAATAACAGGAGCTTCTTTGGATGCTGGTGAAAGAAATACTCACCTACACCAAGATCAAGATCCAATTCCTGAACATGTGGAAAATTAAGCAAGTAGGATTTACTGTGTGAAAGCGGACTTGAACATCACTTTTTAGTGTGAACCCTGGAGCAGTATCCACAATTTCCTCATAAGACTTGAATGCAACATTAGCTGGACAGCAGCTGTGTGGGTTTCCCCCTCTATTGCCTTGACAACCAGAATCCCTCACAATAACAGACTGGTTAACAATTTTTTTCTTCTTCCTTGTTTTCCCTCTGTTGGATCTTACCTCACTTTCTCTACTCCTCACATTCCTTCTTGCAATGTCAATTCCGAGTTCTTGGACAGGCATACTAAGTAACAAACGATGAGGTTGTCATCCTTCAACCCTGTCAAAGCCAAGAGACTTTCGATAGTGTAAAAATTCATACAAAACAAAGAATAATGCGTAATAACTTTACCATTTTTGTTGAATAAAAAGGTTATGAGACCATTAGGACAATAGTACGCAGGGCAATGCACAGTTTCTTTATCATGGGGAGTACATCTCAGCCTATAAATGTTGTATAATGTCATCTGTGGCTCTGGGGAGCTTTGTGAAGTCAAATAACCCCTGATGATGTCATATAGATGTCATCTTGGCTTTGGCTACCCATAGACTGTATATACGTAAGACGTTGGTTTGTGGACTGCCGTTTTGAAGCCATGACTTCGCCATCTTGGATTACGGCAGTTACCATCTTGACTTTTTGCAGTGACCATATTTGGACTGCGAAGAAGTGACGTAAAGACGTCATATACGGCTCTGGTTGCGGTAGGGACCTCCGGTAGGTTGTTTGCTGCATCTTGTTTTCCATTTTTGTTTAAATATATATACAGGCCATATAGTATATCGGCCAATCATTTGTTAGTGCTTACTAAGGTGATCAAAGTGGTTGCAGGGAGATGCCATGGGGTTGTTCAGGGCTTCTGGTGATGCTAGGGGGTTTCTTAGTATTAATTAGGGGTTTACAGGTGGCTACGGGTATTGTGGGTAGTCTTCAGGATGGGTGGTTTATGGGTGGTTCGCATACTTATTTGCAGTCATAGGCTGCAGGAGTAGTATTAGTGGTGGTAGTTTTTATGTTTGATTTAGGTAAGCTGACCAGCATTGGCAATAGACATTATTGCACTGTGCTTGCTGACTGGAATTTAATTTTATTAGCTGCAGCTGTGTCTGCCGTGCTCTACCATGCCAAAAAGCTCTGTTGAAAGTGTAGTGACATCATTTCCAATTAGTAAACATGTTGAGCAAAATATTCAGCGCTTTTGCAAATGCAAACTTCCCTGATGGCACAAACAAGTGATGTCTTCTGTTTTTTAACTTGCAGATTGCCAAAATTATAATAATCATAAATTATACAAATTGTCAATATTTGTGTTTTTGAACTATGGAATGTACCCAGTAATGTGTGTAAAATATGATATCTGCGCAAAATATATGCTTTTCCTGCTCGTCCTCTCCACCTGTGTGCTCGTCTGCTCGTGCTCTCTGTCTGTGTGCACGACACTCTGAGAACGCACAGCTTGGGGGGCCTGATCGTTTTGGCCCAAAAGAGGCGGGTCTATGAAGCAGTTTAGCCAATTGCTGATTCAAGATATAAATGAGTGACATACAATTTAGCCAATCAGCGCCCTCAAATAGATTCAGCTATGGGCCAGAACGATCTGGCCCATAGCTGCGCGTTCTCGTCAGGAGAAGTCTCTACAGGCGAGCACTCCTCCTCCAAGACCCGTTTGAGAGGAGAACTTTGAGGAGATTCTGCAGCCAAAGAGCTGATATCAGATCAGCCTGACCTCACAATCAGACAGCAGACTCGCAGGAAAGGGAAGCAGTACATGCGGAGCTTCTGTACTAGCTGAACACCAGACAGGTTTGGCTAGCTGGATGACGTCATGCTAATCATTTATTTAGCTTTTAATTTACTTAGCTTAAAACAACGGGGACAGATCCAGCACGGACAGTTACGGGAGTGAGGCATGAGGAGGTAAGGAAACATGAGAACACCAGGGTAGGGAGTGAGGGATGAGGAGGTAAGGAAACATGAGAACACCAGGGTAGGGAGTGAGGGATGAGGAGGTAAGGAAACATGAGAACACCAGGACACACATGGAGAACTCTGTCAAGCTACATATTAGACAAAGTGAACATCTTTTCTTCTACATAGCTGTCCTCAGTCTCATCTGCTTAACTTGGTCATGGAGGCATCAACATGTAATAGAGATGTTAAATTAACAGTGAAAACTCATCATAGCTTAATTTAACATCAGTATTCATAATTACACTTCATGTTTACTTCTCCTGATCTTTACCTCCTATAACAAGGTCCATAGGGGCATCTCAATGAATGAACATGTTATATTATATTATATAAGTGTTATTTACTGATTGTTTTCGTGTTGGAATACATGTTAAATATTTAACTGACAAGTAATAATGCGTGTTTGATACTTACATTTTTTTTGCATTAAATCATACTGTGATGTGTGCTGAAATTGATAGGATGGCCCTACCTAGAACATGTTCCACCAGCCGCCACTGTCTTTTACTATGAATTGTGTTTTTCATTAAGGGTGATATATATATATATATTATGACGCCACAGCTACGATTATTATTTGTTTCGTGTAAAAATGAAGCTCAACACCTATAAATACACTAACTGCAGAGTGCAGATACATGAATACGCCGACAGTGCGTCTCCGCTCTGCTCTGACTGCAGCTGGGACTGCTGCGCGAGGCTACTGTGAGAGAAACCGCCTGTGAGTGCTTTGGGGCGAGAAAGTCGCCACGGTGGCAACACTGGCACCGACTAAATGTGTCCCCACCGCAACATTGGACGTAACAATAGTTCCTGTCGCATATAAAACCAAACAAAAATCCATCTTCATAAAAAGAAGTTGTACAAATAATATATCAACAAGCATATTAAAGCTACAGCAGATGTACAAACAAAAGCAGTTCACTTACCAAAGCTGCTGTTCACTATTTAAAGACAAAGTCCTCCTTTCTCTGTTAATAAAGAGTTTAATCCCACGGTTGTTCAGTACATCCGTGTGTTTCAGTTCCAGTAAGAAGTCCTTCTCGATTCATGGACGCCAGTGAAGACAGTCGAGCCTCCCCAGTTGTATTTTTTTAATACGTTTTAATGCGTTTGAGGGCTGAAAATGTCCGCTAAATGTCCGCTAAAAATGAACCACCACATCACCTGGTGATGAAGACAAAGACAATTAAAATGAAGGAACAACACTGTTCCTGTAAAGCCCGGGTAGGTCTCTATTCACTGTTACAATCATTAAAAATCAAAAGCACTATGTGTATACATTCAGTATACCTAGTTAGCGTTGCATAGAAGTGCTAAAGCTAAAGCTTGTTCATGATATGCTAATGTTAACTTAATGGTAACTAACTTAACAGTTTTTTTGGTAGAAATGTAACATTTTAAAAACCTTCTAAAAGGTCAGAACATGCAAGTTAATTTTGTGATTTGCTGGAAGATAGGAAAAACACATGTTTTGCAAAATAGTTGGCAGCAATATAGAGTAAATGATTTGATTTGATTATAACCCAGCTGTTGGAAATTGTGTTTTGTTGCACCAAGCATCTCAGTCTTGTCATTAGCTCAGTTTATATTATCTCTATTACTTTTTCCTCTCCTCTTCCTTCTTTCCCACACTTTATGCTGCCTGGCTCTGTCTATCTCTTGCTCTATCTTGCTCTCTCTCTCCTCGTGTGCTATGTTATATCATTTCTGCTTTCAGTGTGCACTCCTACTTAGGTCAGTGCAATCTCAATTTTATCATCACACACACACACACACACACACACACACACACACACACACACACACACACACACACACACACACACACACACACACACACACACACACACAGCTGGGCCTTAGCTCATTCTCCCTAGTGGATGACACTGGGTCACTCCCTCTGTGACTGTGTGTGTGTATGTTATACTCCCTATGTGGTCAAAACAGTGTGATTTAGCACAGTAACATATGTATTTCCCCTCAGTGACAGTGTGTTGATAGAATTCTGAGAAGGCAGCAGTTGATCAAACCTCGTGATCCTACACAAAGCCAGGCTGTCCATTTTTTCACAGCATTTTCTGCAGTTTCACCAAGGAATTCTTGGATTCCAAGGTCTGCAAAGTTTACGATTTTGGTCGTGCTCCATTTGCTTTTAATGAAATCAACATTATTGTAAACATACCAGGGTGGGAAGCTAAGACTCATTTTAAATGTCAACCGGTGACAGGAAGCTACAAACTGACGCTTGAAACTTGTCGCTGCGTGACGCGCTACAAATCAAAGTTGTGCCGGTCTCAACTTTTGTCAGCGCTCCCATGACGTGGTGAAACACCGATTCAATGCCATTAGCCAGTTTGCAGTGCTATTTTTAAAACATAACTACGTCAATGAGCGCTTGAGCAACACGTCAATGACGACTCGCCGACAATGTAGCTGGCCACGCTTGGCTGTTTTGTTGCTTTTGTAGCTCGTAGTGTGAACGCAGCATTAGGCAACTGGCCATTGAGTTGTATGGAGCCATCTTTTCATCTGCCAGTATGCTGTAGCTGAATAGTGTCCTGAATAGAAACAGACTGTCGTCAATAGTGATTGGGCAGCAAGTATTCAGCTGGTGGCAAGTGTTTAAACATTAAATCCACATTGCAAGCCAACATTTTCCGTAAACACTGCAAAGCAGAAAAGTGTTATTCCTTGATTTTACAATTCCGGAAAGTTATCACAGTGCAAAACAGTCAAAATATGGCATTCATGTTACAAAGTCATCTACCAGGAATGTGCGCTTGCAACGGTAGTTGAATCATAACACACCTTTTGCCAGAAGACCCCATTGCTTTCTACCAACAGATGAAACTACAGAGACTGATGAACTACAGGTGAAGCTGACAAAGTACAGCTGAACCTAATGAACATCCATCAGCTGAGTCAGGATATGTAGACTGAGACAAGGTCTATGACGGTACTTAAACATACAGACATTCATATACAGAATCACTAACAAATTATTGGCCATGCTTGAATCAAACCGTGAAATAAACACAACAGGGACCAGAGATTTACAAAAAGTTATTAAACACGTCAATCTGCAAAGCAATTTTTCTGCGTAGATTAGCACAAGTCAACGTGTGTATTTGTGTATTGTACACGTGTGTGTGTGTGTACGTGGACTATGCTCCAAGCCCCAGCTGCATCTGACCACAATGGTAGGCCACACCTACCACAGTGCTGCAACAAGCCTGGTGCCCTTTACATCGAAGTCACCCTGCGGTTCAGCAATGGGGACGTGAACCTGTGCACTGCTGCAATAGATGGCAGATAGATGGCCCTCATCTGGAGCCCAAATCTGCAGATAAAGACAGCGTGATAAACATAAACACGGGCAGCTGTTGTTTATTACTAAAGGGGGAAGTAAGAATTCACATTCTAACAAAATAATTCTCAGAAGTCACGTAAAAGGTTCTCTTGCAAAAGTTGGAAAAATAAAAATGAAATAGTTATATAATATCTAGTCTGTTTAAGTCACCGTTCTGTAAAAGCAGGTGGGACTTCAGGTAAAATGTGTTTGCCCTAATTTTAAGAGCATTTGTACTAGTTCATGTTAAATGCCTACCTGGTTCACGTCTGCAAAACACCACGGGACATCTGAGTGGTCTTCAATGGGGGCACTGTAGACTGAATTACAGTAAATGCAAGTGCTTTCATTTATGAGGTAAACTGATCAAAGTTATCATGTACATTGATACAGTGATGATAGTGTGTAGTAAGTCATTTTTCAGTAGTGCTATGATCTTTGTATAAAATCTATGATGACTTCCACATGTATCCATAAATATGTGCTCAACACACACACACTCTCACAGGCACACTTTCCTCTGGGTTTTCTGGTACAGCTATGGGGCAAGGTAACACCACTTCCCTCGCTGTGTGTCCCTTTGCGTTTTTTTTAGACTGGGTGATAAGAGGAAATGGCTGCAGTGCTCATTGTTGAGTCGGTCTGATTCAGAATCCAGCTGGAATGTCCTACTGTGTTGCAGTCACACGGAATTACAATCACAGTCATAAAAAGAAAATACACTTTGACTTCCTATCACAAGTGCTGATTCAACTTGACATGTTCCTGTTTAACACCCGGCTCAGTAGACAGTGAGAAGGAAACCTGGGGCCGGTTTCAGAAGCACCCTGTACGTTACACTTGCCGACTGACTTCAGGTTGCTCTCAGATGAGTTTATGTGACTGTTGCATAAAGACAAAAAACTTCATTTTAGGCATCATGATCTCGTGAATGCTGAAGCAGCTTGCATCTCTGAAGCATGAATTTCATCTGTGAATGTATACAAGCGCCCACATTTACATAAATTACATCAAGTAAATAATATAATGCAATATGTAATTAAATCATGCATTTCAGCATTTCCTTTACATACATAAAGCAAGACATTTCTTTATTGTTTGCGTGTTTGTTACTGTACTTCGCAGTGGTGTACATATAAGCATCGCTGCAGTGACACAGATTTCAACGTACTACAAATTAAGACGAGAATCACGTCTCATAGTTGCATGGCTAGTTGCAATAGTTGCATGCATAGTTGCAACCAGTCAAGTTGCATTTTACATCCATTTCTATCCAAAATGTAATTTTATACTATTTTATATTTGTCTGAAACTGTCATAATTAGCGTACATGTTCTTGAATTATGACCAAAAACAAGTTTTGGGAGGTAGCAATGACCTTTGACCACCAAACTCTAATCAGTTAATCCTTAAATCCAATTGGACGTTTTGTGCCAAATTTGAAGACATTCCCTTCAGGCTTTCATGAGACATTGCGTTCAACGAGACAGACGGACAACCATAATACACAATGCCTCCTGCCACGGCTGGCGCTGCCGCTGAGGCATGAAAAACACATGCAAATAGACACAACACCAGCAACGAAAAAGCATCTTCACCAATCTGACAAAACATGCGCAGTATTTAGGAAAAGCGCTGCAAATAGAGAACCGTGCTTTGTTGTTGCCATGGCTTATGAAGTTGTGGCCTAGTCTTCTTTTGCGGGGGTCACAGTCAGACCTTTGGACAGCCTGATAACGAGAATTATTTGAACATTTTGGAGCTGATGGAGCGATTGTTGAAGCATGGGCTCTACACGAGAGAATGTGAAAGCTTGAAATAACGTTTTTTGAGAGAGTGAATACTGAGCTACAAGCAACTGAAATTGACCTGTGTAATGACCAGCAGGGTCTTCACCATTAATTTGACACTTCTAAAGGAAGCCGCAAGGAGCATGTCTCTGACAGTTTGTCAGTTCTATAAAGCAGACGCACACCATGCGGGAAGAGGATCCACAGATCGACTTTGTGAACCGTCAGACTGGGTTCGGGTTGGAGAGTCTACGCAAAACTAGGGAACAAATACAACTGCCCTTCTGATGGAATGTACTGCTTTTATTCCCTAAAGCTGACATCGCCCTACGTATGTAGTGTACCAAACAATGCCAGTGAGTAATGCCAGTGGGGAGCGATCCTTTTCTAAGCTTGACCTGTTTTAAGACTAGATTGCAGTCAGCCATGCATCAGGAGAAACCATCTGGTGTTATTATATATATTATTATTATATTGTCAGGTCATGTTTTCTTGGACAATGTCAACTTTGCATTAAAAATGACCGAATGACACTTTATGATGACCGCAGTCATAAAGGTCATGCACACTCCCTAATGTCTTATGAACGCCCCTTCAAATAAAGAGTCACCAAAATGTGTGTTTACAGTGTGCAGATGATGACCTGTAGTGACTTATCAGCAACACGGACGGGGAGTTTCTTTAACCCTTCATTTCGAATGTGCGTTTCCACTGACCCACAGGTGCAGGAATGCAACTGTAACCCAAAAAATACTCAAACATAAAAATGGACTCATATGCTGCTCTTTATAGAAATCTGCCTCGGAGCTCAGAGAGAGAGACTGATAAAAAAAAAGAAGAAATCTCTGTGTAGATTCACGGCTAACTTGTGTTCACACAAAGACAGAAACATGAGTGCGCAGTGTATTCGTCGGATTTATTAAGCTGCATGTGTACACCTGGTTCTGTTTTCTAAATCTCAATCATTATGGCACATACACAAGACTAATTTCAACCCCCACACTGAAACCATAAATGGATGTAGAAACCCCCTTAAACTCTGTTTGCACATGTTTACTTGTACCCTCTGCACCACTCATTATCGCCGTGGTTTTCTAACAGCACCACAGCAGTCGTCCCCAGACACGGTCTGAGGCTATTTGTAGTGTCCATACCACTAACATCAGAATCAGAATCAGCTTTGTTGGCCATGTATGCGTATGCGTATGCGTATGCGTACAAGGAATTTGACTCCGGTTTACACATTGCTCTCAACGTACATACACAAGTTTACAATAAACAAGAAAAATAAAACAAGGACAACAAAAAAAGTAGAACAGATGTAAGTATAGACATTTAACAACGATGTACTATATATATATATATTAATCATCCTCTCAATCCTCATTATTAAATGTCAGGAGTGTGATCTATAGTGCTCATTCTGAAACAGACTTCATCCAAAGTGCATTACAAGTCTGCATAAAATGATAAAATAATTTACAGTGAAATAATGGCTCAAATAAAAAGAATGCTAAAATTCCAGCGTATTGTGTCATCAGCTCTGCTAAAACTGTCTGTGCTCCTGGTCTGAAGTCTGCTTGCAGTGCTAGCATTCTCACCAATCATTCTTCTTTTATAAATACCAGTGTACGCATCTTATTTTGCATATGTGTTGGTTATTGGAAAGAGGAAGGGTGGAGTTGCAATGAACTGCAATGACAGGGAGGTTTTGTCAGAAAAGGCTTTTTAGGGGCATGTTTTTGGAAAAGGGATCGAATGATGAGTCAGGTGTGTGTCCTGATTTAACTTTCTACTGAAAGCTTCACAAAGCAACAGTCAAAGAGGCTTACAGCTTAAAGTGTTATCAGCCTTTGAAAAAGACATGTCTGCTTAAGGTTTGTTTCACCATGACCAAAACCATGAGGTTACACTTAACAAAAACTATTTAACAAGCCATGAGGCTTGGGACTTGCTTTGCAAAGTTGGTGATCCAGGCAAGTTTATAGGGTCCGATTAATCCAGTTTCTTCAGCAGAAATGTACATGTGTCAATCAGGTTTCTTTGCTAATAAGTACATTCCAAACTTTCTTCTCTAAACTAGATAAAAAAGATATGGTTACAAAATATGACATCTCATGGATTTGGAGTTTCAGGTTCAGTATAATTCAGTCATGCGGAGGCCAGTGTCAGGGTTACTACAGGACAGTGATATATGCTGCAGCACACGAGCTGTACTCCTTACTTCTCTGTTTACTTTCCAACCAAAACACTGATTACACACACACACAGAAACACACACACCAGCACGCCAACCCACCGCTACACAGACCCCTACAAACACACACACACATACACACCCCCCCACACACACACACGCACGCGCACACACACACACACACACACACACACACACACACACACACACACACACACACACACACACACACACACACACACACACACACACAGCGCCATTCGACTATCAACAGGAAACATCTTTTGCAGAACAGGAAGTGCTAGTCTCTAATTGGTTGGGTGTGATTCAGTGAGACCTGTGTCTCGGCCAATCAGGGAGCTCTTATTTTAAGGGTGGGTATAAAAGGAGAGGGGCTGCTCTGCTGATGGTCAGAGTTGACATGTCTCTCTTTGTGTGTTGTGTTCTCAGTTGCATTACTCACAACTTCTCTTTTGTCTTCTTAACACTGATTCATTCTTTGTTTGTACTTTCAAACATTTGAAAGTTATTGTGACAATAAGATGTTTTTTTCCGTCTCTTTGCTGGTGTCACTGATCTAATATGCTTTAACGTGAGGGCCTCTAACAACCCATTCCCACAGCTGCGTTCATATGGCTTCATGCTGTAATGTGAGACTGTATATTAGTCAACAGCATGGCAGCACAGTTCATGATCAAACTAGAGACTTACTCATGTTGACTGTGCATTTGATCCTTAAGCTTTGAAAAGATATTTAGATTTGTCTTGTGATTGGTTAAACGGATAAATGCCTGCGTGTGCGTATGTAAATATATTGTAATAGTTAATCGAAAGCAGACTGGCAACTGGTAGCTAGCGAATTCAATCTCCTGATTTACAAGTGGGGAAAGTGAAAGAGCCGAAGTTGTTCCTCCCTCATTACCACCACTGAAGTGCTTTTAAGCAAGGCCCTTAAAAGATATAAGGTGAGACACATAACTTGGCCGTTTAAGTTGTTGGTCGATTTCACTTATCTTATTATTTTGGAAGTCTACACGGAGATCAATGTAAATCAAAGGCACATTTATATAGTTAAACTTTAATGACTTTTTGGGGAATTTTATCACTTTATTTACACTTGAGACATTATTTCTCTGTTAATGGTATCTAAATGATATCCTAAATTGTAAAGCACTTTGAGAAGTCAGTTTGAGCCTTTTAAATGAATAGTGATAATGTCTCTGGCATTTAAAGGTATAATATGTTACTTTTGTCGGTTGGTGTCAACAAACAGCATTCAAAGTTGGCCCCAGCCAGTAGCATGTGTTTTTACATTTCTGTTTGTGCACAGATTAAACAAAGTTTAGCAAAAGTTCATCTCCATGCTTACTTACTTACTTACTTGCAGTGTTCAATAAAAATGCAAAGGACTGTGTAAAGAAATGGGAAACTGTCATATAACTGTCACGCTTCAGTGAAACGAAAAGAAGAGGACGCTTACTCTATTCATTTACACTCTATTTCCACTTCTAACTCAGTCGCCCCACATCACCTCCATCCGGATCTTCAGCACGACTGGTGAACTTCACTGGAAAGCTTCTCTAATTCCCATCTGCCCTGTTGTCATAGAGAATCTATTCCACACATATGAAGTGTTTAATGTAATCTATGAGTCTATGCAGCAGATATTCCAGGAACCGTTCTCTATCAGCTTGCATGACGCATATCACTGTGAACTGATGAAACCACTGCTCCACTGTGTATTACAGTAAGTGTTCAGAGGATTCAACTGAATTTGTACACACTTGCGTTCCTCATCCACTTCAGACGAATGTTTCATCAGCAGATGTAATTTCACTTTAGTGTTCCAGTCTAATCGCAACCCAGTCGCTAGAAATAAATTTAGCCATTGTACGTTTCTGCAAACCAATAGGATACGTTTGAATGTCGACGTTTCTGAACCAAAGACACAATTCATAAATATGTTTCATATCAGCCTTGTTGCAGAAACGCACAATGACACATGGTTAAGGTTGTGAAATGACTGGTTAGGTTTAGGCCACAAAATGACTTGGTTAAGGTTATAAAATAGATCATGGTTTGTGTCAAGATAATGTAAAGCAAATACTGTAACAACGTAACTCGTGTAAATGTACAACAACTGGCCTTAGCGTTACGTAACAAGCGTAACTGGCGTCACAATGTAAGCGTAAACTCAACGTTCTAGCGGATCACTAAGTGAAAGTCCTGTGTTAGTTTGATCCATTCACCAGCCCTCCCAGCTGCCCTTAGTGTGCTTCTTTGCTCTTTATACTCGTTATTATACCATGTAACTTTCAATAACGGTCGCTTCATAAACTACGTCAGTTGCTCTGCCCAAACACAAAAACGTCCACGTTCACCGTAGCCGTGGTTAGCAGAAACATAAAATGCCAACATTTTTCCTGCCGGCAGAGAGTTACATTACTTTGCACTGGAAGACATGTAAGGAGCCTGTTCACACGATTACATTTATTCTAAACAGCGCTGGAAATCTATGTGAGTATAAAATGTAGCTGAAACGCAGTGGTTTCAATGTCTGCCATTGACTGAGTGGGACTCTATAGAGTTTGAAGAGGGAGGTCTCTTTGATTTTCAAAAGCAATGTTAGGTCACAGACAGTTAAAGCTCACGGTTTGGATGGGCATGAAACTGACATGATTCACTCTGTTTGAATCATCAGTACAATATCTGCTTTGTAGATTAAAAGTCAAAGGTGAAAGCCTGCAGACATAAAAACTGAAGTAGAGAAATAAACTATCAGTCCAAAGGTTCATTCCTGTAGCAAACATCCAATCAATAAGCTTAGAGCGTGCCACTGATGTTGAGCTCAAGTTACAGACAAACTGATAAAACATCCAGTCGTTTTGATCAGTTACCTTTCACATTCTGAGTCATTCCATTTGCAATGACAAAATGTTGCTGAATGTCTTATTCACACTTCTGACTGTACAGGAGTGTTAACAACAAACACTCACACACATCTTGCAACACACAGTTTGTCATTTTTATGGCTGAATGCAAGCCAGGTGCCAACACATTTGTGCACGGGGTCTCTCGTAGTAGGTGTGCTGTTTTATAAATCTCTCTTGAATTAATGTCTTAATAAAACTGAACATCCCCTGATGACCGAAAAGGAATCTGTTTACACACAGATTTACCACTCACAAGAAAGTCTTTAGAACATTTTGTATTTCTATGAGCTCTCTTTTTGTAGCCTATTTCTTATTAGTGCGCCCAGCTAATAATATAATAATAATAATAATATACTGTATACTCCTGTAATGCTGTTCCATAGAGATTTTTGTCACAGATCCAATCTGTTGATTATATACTGGTATATCTTACATTAGCCTTATGTGAGTTAAGCTGTTTACACACATCCCCTTTTTCTTTACATGTACGTGCACGTGTCTTTCCCTTTACTTTCGAAATGCGTATGTTCCTGTGTGTTTTTGTGTGTGGCCGTCTGACATTGGCTGGCCCCGCTGTAATCTAACAATACAATGAGAGCTGGATGGAATCCAGCCACGCTTGGCTCGGTGTCAGGAGCGTTAAAAGCTGCAGGCGTCACAGTGGAGCGTTGCTCCATGCACATCTCTCATCAGCCGACCCCGCCGTGATTACTCGTCTACTTCCAGTGGCTGATCCTCAGAAATCCCTGCAGGTCCCAGGCGAACGCAATTATAGAAAGGGGGGGAAATGCAGGAGCTGTGGTGCCAGCCGTGTGTGTATGTGTTACATGTGTGAGTTTGTGAGGTGATTTTATTATACGGTTCCAGTGCCAGCCTGCTTCCCCCTCTCTGGCATCCAAGTTCTAAATTAGGGAAAAGCACCTCTGGGTGCTGCCAGGAGTACAGAGAAAGATTAAGAGAGTTGCAGGGACTTGACGCACGTGTGATGAAAGCCTAAAACACAATCTCTGAGCCAACACAAAGATTAAACTATCCAATTGATAAAGGAGTGCGATCAACTGTGTTTTAAAAAAAGGGGTCTCAGTCTTGGCTAAGGCCCAATTTCGTAATTATCCAATGTTTAATTTATCGAGTGTGTCAAGCCTGGAGTGTTTTTCTTTGTCCTCTCTGTTTAGGTTTTGTTTTCGCAGATGACTGATGGTTTATGGGAGGAGACCTTTGCAGGATTTTTTTTTCCATGTTTGTTACAGCCTGGACCAAGGCTGTTGTCCATCTAAAAAAGAGAGTTGCTGTTTGGAAAATGGAATTCTCTGTGGGAGTTCCCTCTTTCTCACATGCCCTTCCCTCTTTATCTCCTATCCTTGTTTTTTCAATCCTTTTTTTAATATCAGGAAATGCTCTCAAAATATGCTCTCAAATAGAAGCTGTTAAAGCGTTGTCATTTTCAAGTTTGGAACATCATTTATTGCAGTAATACATTGTAGTCACATAGTTAACAGCTGAGAGCTAGGAACAGGTAAAGAAACAGGAGCAGTCACTCACTTCCTGTTGCATCCTAGGCCCAATCCCAGTGTGCATAAAGGGCTCGAAATGTCTGCGAGAGGGCCCTCCACAATCTGACAGTAGAAGAGCCTGAAGCCCTCACAGATTTGCGGAACACTCCTCAAAGTCTGTGAGTCTGTGAGTGTGGACATTTGGAATTGGGCCATAGTGAAGTTGGTATGGATATGTCTCTAAGTTAAAATTACAACTGTAGAAAAATGTCCCTGTTGAAATAAAATCAGAGTGCCAAAAGGGAATTGCACCTGCACTGGAACCTGAACATGTGGCGGAATGTTATGTTCAGCGATGAGTCCAGATTCTGCCTAAGGAAGTTGGATCGTAGGGTCAAAGTGTGGAGAAGACGGGGAGAACGCTATGCTGATTGCTGCACCGATAGAGTAACACCTTTTGGTGGAGGCAGTGTGATGGTGTGGGGCGGCATCTCCATCACTGGAAAAACGAGGCTTGTCTTCATTGGAGGCAATCTCAATGCAGAGAGATATCGAGATGAGATTCTGCAACCAGTGGCAATCCCATTTCTCCACAGTCTGGGACCGAACTCCATTCTCTAAGATGAAGACGCTCGCCCCCACAGAGCGGTTTATCAGAGACTACCTCCAGAATTTTGGAGAAGAGAAGATTGAATGGCCTGCCAACAGTCCTGACCTCAACCCAAATGAACACTTGTGGGACCAGCTGTTCGTGCCAGAGTGACCAACACAACCACGTTGGCTGACTTGCGACAAATCCTGCTTGAGGAGTGGAATGCCATCCCACAGCAGTGTGTGAGCAGGCTGGTGACCAGCATGAGGAGGAGGTGCCAGGCTGTTGTGGCTGTGTATGGTTCTTCCACATGCTACTGAGGCTCCTGTTTGTTAAATGAATAAATTGTAAAATTGCCAATATGTCTTGTTTCTTCCTTGTTACTGATAGACTTCAATCATCCAATCCACCAAACAACACCAAACAAGAGTCGATGGCAGAATACGCTGTTTGGCATTGGCAGAGAAGATTTGGCAAATTTTTCATGGGCGCAACCCACATACTCAGCTGTGCTGCTCATCCCAGAAATGCATGTTCCTTACAAATGGGGCACCATTTGAAAGGTAAATAAACAGGCTTTCCAACGGTATAAAATTCATTGCCAAGAAGCATTGTTCCAACAGAGATATAATCTACCAAACACGAATCTCCAAACTTTTTGTTCGATGTTGATGTAAACTCCAAAGAGTTAAGCAATACATTCATTTAGCAGATGCCTCTGACCATAACAACTCACAGTAAGGTAAAGGCAGCAACATACAACCCATTTCAACATCCGACTGCTCGTGTTCGTTGACCTGTTGGACTTTGATATTGCAACCCAACCTCATGGGAAGGCGTATAAACAGCACAACATTTCTGAAATTTCCCCATCATCGTTACTTATTTTGGGCTTTGCGCTTGTCATTTATGTGCCACTTTTCACGTGTCGTTAATACGATACAGGGTAAAGTTTGTGAAACTGGTTTTTCGTCTGTCACTAAACGAACATTGTTACCGCCACGGTTATGTTTAGGTAATGAAACCACTTAGTTAGGTTAAGAAAAACCCTCATGGCTGGGCTTAAAATAAGTCTGTGAACTAAAAAAATACATACCTTAGAACAACTTAACTTAAGTGCGGAAAATACATCATTAAAATACAACAACAACATGTGACACCAGTCTCGAACACCGGTCTCCTGGTTGAAAGTCCTGTGTTTGTTTGAGTTTGGTTTCTCACATTGTACACAATGTAATTTGTTCAGTACAAACTATATGGCATCCAAATAACACGCAAAAAGCAAAAAAAGGCGTTTTTATTGTGTGCGGAATGACTTCAAAAGAGCGGGCTGGATGT
Source organism: Melanostigma gelatinosum (assembly GCF_949748355.1). Classification (NCBI taxonomy): domain Eukaryota; kingdom Metazoa; phylum Chordata; class Actinopteri; order Perciformes; family Zoarcidae; genus Melanostigma; species Melanostigma gelatinosum. The sequence goes on from NC_136637.1 coordinate 4,901,967, forward strand.
AGAGGTGTAGAGATAGCCATAGTTAAAACACATTTTGCTTCTGTCAACTAATTACTGATACAACACAGCAGTCATTAAATACCGTTTGTCTATCAGCTTTTACACAAGCTGATCAAAGTTCTTGGATTCTGGTTTTAAATAGCATTCTGCAGCAGTTGGGAGCATGCATTGCCATGTTTTACCTCCATCAGTGCAGTTCCCAGTGGTTTATAATTGAAGCTTTTCCATGACTGCTGACAAAATAAAAAGCACCTTTCTCGATCAAGGATTTGAGTGGGTGAGCAACCCAGAAATATACACACATGCCTCTTGAGACTCTGATATTTGTACAGGCCCAATCCAAAACAGTGAATGGAGAGAGAGAGAGAGAGAGAGGGGAAAGCATGTGAAAGTAAAAGGAGTTTTTTGGTCATGGAAGTAATGCCAAAGATAACGTGGGGCTTAGAGGTCCTTAAGAAAACATATATATATATATATATATATATATATATATATATATATACATATATACTGTACATACTTACATATCATGCAAAAATGACCCTTAGTGTCTAGTAACAAATACAACACATTGTATAAGACTATGCTCCTTGGCTATATAGATATATATTCATACTTGTGTTGCTTTGTTTACTTAGTTATTTCAAGCCTAACCTGATGTTTTTTTCTAAACCTAACTTACTAAGTGGTTTTGTTGTCTAAACCTCAGCAAGCGTGTTTGTTTGATTTCACAACGTTAACCACGTGTTTACTGCGATCGTAGCGGAGCGTCATATTTTGACGCGCGGGGCAATCCAGTGAGATTAGAAAGTTAGAAACCAAGTGTCAGTGTGTGACTAGTTGGGATGGGAACGTGTTTGCAGGACGTTGTATGCGGTTCTGGCTCAAAATATACTACGGTGTGTGTATCGTGCTAATGAAAGGACGTCACCCAGTGCAACAGTGTGGCTCATTGATGTGTGTTTAGCAACACAAGTGGTGCAGCTCTGGGAATGGCATCATTTGGTCATTCCACCACTTTGGTCTAGACTGAAATGTATCCACGACTTTTGAATGTTTTGCCATGAATTTGGCATAAAATATATATGGTCCCATGAGAATGACTTATAATCCCCTGACTTTTCATATAGCTTATAGAATCAGCAGGTCATTGGTCAGCTTGGACTGCTTTTTTCTTCTTCTTTTTTATTGATGCATATGAAACTTCATATTTCATATGCAAGGTTGAATCGGGCATTTATTAACAAATTAAGGCAAGGCAAGTTCATTTGTAGAGCACATTTCTACAACAAGGCATTTCAAAGTGCTTCACATAAAACCATTAAAAGCATCAAAACATAAGGCAAAAGTGAAGGCGATTTAAAAACAATTAAGAGCATTCATTGAAACATTAAAAAAAGTCATTAAAACACTAAAAAGCAGTGTAAGAAATACAATACAGTAGTATAATGCAGAAATGCAAGAAATTGATTAATAGCCTTGAATGTGGTTCAATTAAAGGCAGCAGCAAACAGAAAAGTCTTCAATCTTGATTTAAAGGAGCTGAGGGTCTCAGCAGACCTGCAGCTTTCTGATTGACTTTTTACAGAGACCTGTAAACACACCATTACAGTAGTCGAGTCTATTGAAGATAAGTTTTTCCAAATCCTGTTGAGATATAAGTCCTCTAATCCTTGATATATTCTTCAGGTGATAGGAGGCTGATTTTGTAATTGTCTTGATATGGCTGTTCAGGTTGAGGTCTGAATCCATAACTACACCTAGATTTCTGGCTTGGTTTGTGGGTTTTAACATCAGTGACTGAAGCTGAGCGGTGATTTTCAATTGTTCATCCTTGGTACCAAAAACAATTACTTCTGTTTTATCTTTGTTTAATTGAAGAAAATTCTGGCACATCCAGTTGTTTATTTGTTCAATGCATCTACCCAGCCCTTGTATGGGATTATAGTCCCCTGGTGATATAGTTATGTAATTTATCCAACTTTAGACTTGCAATAGTTTTTGACCTGACAAATATCCAACTGGCATTGAAATGTTGTGGTTTGGAGTAAATTTGCAGGCAAATCTTTTCATCAAACAAAGACAAATATATTATCAGATTTATACGTTTATATTTGGACTTAGTCGTCTTGACCAATACCCATTGCTTTGTGGAATGCAGTTTTAAAGCATCCAGTTCATCATTTTGGCCGCTGCATCTTGAAGTTTGGCTGACGCCATCTTGTTTTTTTGCAACCAGTGAACAGAAATGACCATATTTGGACTGTGGGAGAGTGGCGTAGAGACACCGTATATGGCGGTAGCGCCCTGTCATTCACAAGGTAGCCCCGCCCTAAAGCATACCCTGCTTTATGGTCTAATTTAATCTAAATGCGATCATCAAATACGAAATGAACATCATGCTGTATTGTAGAAGACTTGAAACTAGAGATTGAAACCATAAACTCATGTTTACAATGTTTACTGAGGGAATAAATCAAGTGAGAAGTAGAGTCATTTTCTCATAGACTTCTATACAATTAGAATTCTCTCTGCAACCAGGTGAGTTGCCCTCTGATGGCCAGTAGGGAGAATGCAAGGTGAAGGCACTTCTGCTTCGGCTTCACTTTTCAGACCCCAAGGTTGCGTCCTGGTTGCCCTCTGTTTACAACCTTGCGGCAGTACTCCAATAAAGAATTAGCCATGGAGGCGTGCCAGCTCTTCTAGCCAACAATCCTCCTTACCACCACCCCTGACCCCCTTCTAAGCTCTATCACAGGCAGGATGCCATGGTGTGTCTGCAGGAGTGTGCAGAGGTAATGATGCTCAATAAAACAGCTTTTGTGCCAAGCTGCCATGTGGGTGGGAAGGGGGGGTGCTGCTCTTTGGTATGTTCCAGGAGGCTTTATATGGCACCTGTTGGAGTAGCATGAGTAGGGAAAGAACGTTAAGGAGAGGGAGATGGGAGGAGGGCACCTTTGGGCTCCATGTGGAACATCTTACACAGTAACTGAGCAGAAACAAAATTGTGAAATGTTTCTCATACAACAAAGAACACTGTCCAATCATAGTCCTATCTGTGTTCGATTATGAGTGCTTTTTGTACTTGCATGCCATCTCTTTTACTGTCAAGCCAGTAGATTTGCCAGTAGATTTGGTTTAGCACAGTGCCTCATGATTTGTTGCGGGAGATAAAAGTTGCACGAAGCCTTATGATACACAACAAGAGTTTGACTTGTCTTCAGCTGCTTAAAGTGTTGGGACTTCACCATGCGGCTGAAACAAAGAAAGAGGCCTGCATGTGAAATGGAAAGCCTGGATCCCGAATGAGGAACGGATAACTTGCCACATGCTCCCCCCTTTAACCTACAGAAAGAAGATCACGGAATTCCTGGATTCTTTAAGTCAATGTTCCCTTTTCCCACCGCCGCCAGACGAGGATCCGCTTGCCGTTTAACTCGCCAATACAGAGCTGTACGGTTTTGTTACCGTGTTGCTGTTGTGATAGTGTTGTTCCACGCTGCTGTGCTTTCTTGTGTTTTAAATCCGCCACCGCAAGTAAAGTCGGTAAACTGTACTTTATTAGTTAAAGGTCCAGGGCTGTGGCTAAAGTCGGTAAACTGTACTTTATTAGTTAAAGGTCCAGGGCTGTGGCTAAAGTCGGTAAACTGTACTTTATTAGTTAAAGGTCCAGGGCTGTGGCTGCCCAGTAGCCGAGCTTCAGTGTGATAAAGTTATAGTTGCTGTACTCTGCTTTGTTTTGAGTGCTTTCTTCTTCTTTTGTCCTTCTTTTCAAACTAACCAACACACACGTATACACAATCCCACACACACATACGCCGTTACGCATTTTTCACACACATGTGACATGTAAACGCAGCCTCTATTGTGTATCTTATTCCGCCGTTAAATAATCGCCGCCTCGCCGCCATTGTGGAGTATTGCGACTAAGTCTTATGAGGTTAAGTCTCCCGTGGCGTAATCACTTACATCCGCCATTTTTCTCTTTTTCTCTCTCCTCCCCCTCCACACACACACGTGATTGTTTGTTGCTTATAGGTAGTATGCATGTAGTTGTATAATGGATGGTTTGTTGATTTATACTATTAGTTTTAATCAATATTGTATCAGTAAAAAAAAATGAAAGAGTAGTTTCTGTGATTATTTTGTGCATGTGTTGTAATAATAGCTGAATGTAATGTGCTTAAATTCAAACCTTCACTGTTCACTCTGAACGTGGAATAATACTTTGACTGTTAAAGTTGGGAGTGAACACCAATTTTGAGACTAAATCCAGTTTGGTTATTGGTCTCTGATCACAGGGTGGTGCCCTGTTATTGTTAATATATGTTTATCATAATATTGATATTAATAATTGTATTAATATCAATAACTATTTCGAACACGCTCCTGCCAGATCCCAACAAAAGTCACTGTGAAACAGTAACAAGAGCATATTTTATAATGGGACACATTTCGGAGAAGGAGACAGAAAATGCAAAAGGTGTATGAATCAGTGAACATATAGCAACCATGAACCCTCAGCGTGGAACACAGCACAACCAAAGGCCAAAGGGGTCGACTTTACGTTGACAGGAAAAACTGCAGTAAACTGCATTTGGATTGACAGTCTGGTTGATCTGCCCTCAGAGTGCGGGAGGTGTGGGCGGGCCGTAGTGGCCTCACCACATACAGTGTGTTTGCGCCCTCAGGAGAACCGGTGGCGTTTGGAGCGGGACATCACCTGCTGGAAAGTTGTCTCACCCACATTGCTAGACGATGAGGAGGAGGACAAGAGAGAAATGGAAAGAAAGACCTATGTCATACTCTTTTGGATGTTTTTTCCAAAACACACATCTCCTACTGTTATGTTCCTCTTCAAGCTACTACCTAAAGCTAATGGTCAATTGTGGTTTTGTATGATGGGAGGGGTCAGCCTGTTGCAGAATCATATATTATTTGGATACATGTATGTATACAACTCAGTTCAAGACGGGTCATGGCAATTCTTTTTAATGCTTTAAAGCAGAGGTCTTCAACAGGGGGTCCGCGGCCCATAGGGGGTCCGCGGAGGTACTGCAGGTGGTCCGCGAAATTTGTGGTTGTTTAGACAATTAAAAAAAAATTTAAAAAAACTTTTTATTTTCTCTAAACATGAATCTGTCCATTATTTTAATAGTTCAGTATGAATTTGTATGAAAGATAACAGGTATGTTTATGCATGGCAGTGGCACTAATATACATCAATTTGTATAGCTTGTATGCATGAGTATCATGCAATTGACAGACAATGTTGATATTGGCATTGGTATCAACTGACAAGGTGTGTTTATAAATGGCAGTGGCACGGCCTCCCTACTCACTGTACCTGTTTAAAATGAAAACATGAATATATGAACCTATGTATTATTTGAATAGCTTAGTATTGAATGCACAATAAAGAGGTATACACGGTACTAGACCCATTTAATATAAAACAGAATTTTATACAATATATGTAGTCGGGGGTCCCTGCGCCATCTCTCTATCAGTTTGGGGGTCCTTGGCCTGAAAAACGTTGAAGACCCCTGCTTTAAAGGAAGAGAAAAGAAAATGTATATTTTATCAATACCAAGGAGTAACTGAACACTTAACACAGGCACACGTAAATTCATTTGGAATATGTAATTCATTCATGGTGATCTATTCACATTTGGGAAATTTGGTTATGGACATATAATGCTTGCACATGTCCATGTGCCCACACAAAGGCAGATGGAAAGGAGGGGCCCACTTACATAGGGAACATGGTCTTTTTAGTGAATGCCAATGTATAATATATCTAGGGTTTACAGAGAATGGTCCGAAAAAGAGGAAATATCCAGTGAGTGCCTTGTTGATGTCAGAGGTCAGTGGAGAATGGGCAGAGTGGTTGGAGATGATAGAAAGGCAACAGTAACTCGTTACAACCAACCAAGGTACGCAGAACAGCATCTCTGAACGCAAAACACGTGGAACCTTGAAGCAGACGGGCTACAGCAGCAGACGACCACACCGGGTGCCACTCCTGTCAGCTAAGAACAGGAAACTGAGGCTACAGGCTCACAGGCTCACGAAAATAATCATAGAAGATTGGAAAAACGTTGCCTGGTCTGATGAGTCTCGATTTCAGCTGCGACATTCAGATGGTATATAGGGTCAGAACTTGGTGTAAACAGCATGAAAGCATGGATCCATCCTGCCTTGTATGTTCAGGCTGCTGGTGGTGGTGTAATGGTGTGGGGGCCATTGTCTTGGCACACTTTGGGCCCCTTAGTACCAATCGAGCATTGTTTAAACGCCGCGGCCTACCTGCGTATTGTTGCTGAGCATGTCCATCCCTTTATGACCACAGTGGACCCATCTTCTGATGGCTACTTCCAGCAGGATAATGCACCATGTCACAAAGCTCAAATCATCTCAAAGTGGATTCCTGAACATGACGATGAGTTCACTGTACTCCAATGGCCTCCACAGTCACCACATCTCAATCCAATAGAACACCTTTGGGATGTGGTGGAACGGGAGATTAGCATCATGGATGTGCAGCCGACACATCTGCAGCTTCTGTGTGATGCCATCATGTCAATATGGACCACAATCCGTGAGGAATGTTTCCAACACCTTGTTGAATCTATGCTACGAAGAATTAAGGCAGTTCTGAAGGCAAAAGTGGTCCAACCCGGTACTAGCAAGGTGTACCTAGAAAGTGGCCGGTGAGTGTATATGTAATGTCCTGGTTGCATTAAAACAAGTTAGGATAACAGCTTCATAATCATGACTTCAGATTTCTCATCGTCATTTTGGACCTATATTTAAATATAGTGGTGCATGCTTATTCAAGTTATTCATGTCTGTTTAACTCCTCATGAACATGAAGATATTGTTCTGGCCTCTGTACATTGCTGCCTAATAGCTGAAAAAATGCTTTAAATATTACAATTGCTATTTTTTAGCACTGGTGTTGGTGTGGTTGCTTCACCTTACTAAAGTTTGCCCAGAACTGCATGTCCATTAGAGAAAGAACAACACAGCAGGGGTTACCGCTTTGCTTACTGGCCTGTTTCAGATCAGTCTGTGTGCTCATTCAAATTCGTCTCGTGTCTCTCTGTTAAAATGGTCAAATTACATCACATTTTTCCAAAAATTTAAATTCTCTAGTGCCTGTGCCAGCCCAGGTTAAATTTCAATTTACAGGCAAATTATCAGCATATTGTATGGTCTATATTATACTCTAACATACCTTACACTTGCTATCTCTTCATGTTCCCTAGTTGTTCTTATCCCCATGCATACACACTAATACATACTTTTTAATTTTCTCTACAAGGTCTCTCTCTGCACACCCACATTTACACTTTTCATCTCTCTTTACACACACATGCGCTACACTCCTACACACTGTCTGTCAGCTAGGTTCTTTATTCATTTTAGGTAATGGCGGTTTATTAAAGGCAAATGCCAGAATATAAGATGAATGTGCGTGTATGTGTTTAAAATCCTTGCCTGAACTCCATTCTTGATCCGGGAAACAAACCAGGCATTCTTGCAGGAAACACAGTCAGAGAAGTGGTTCCGTTCACGTCCAAATGATTCTTTCCATGTTCATACAGCTGTAAGGAACCGTCTTTAATTGTCCATCTCTGTGTCTTGGAGAGCATCAGGACCTTTATACTACATTGGGCATCAACATTGTTGGACACAAATCTTGAGCTGTCTTGAGGACCAAAATAAGACAGGCAGGAGAAACATAAAGGCAAACATAAACCATAAACATAAACCAGGATCCCATCTCACCTTTTCTGGTCATGTCACAAAGTGCATAACTCCAAAAAGGAAATATTTTAATAACTATATTTCTCTCTGGACCAAAGTGTTGACATTACAAATCCATAATTTTGTCCTGCCACAAGTGGAGTCTGAACGGGGTTTAAGTGTCAACTGAAGTATAGTCATTGAAACAATGCAAACCCTGTTGGGAAATGACAGCTTCAGCTTGTATTAAAAGTACTTTCATTCAAAACGTCATGAAGGAGTTTATGTTAAACACACTTACTCTTATAGTGGTCAATTGTTGATTTTCTTATTTTTGCATCCATCGGCTTGGAGAATACAATTCTGCATCTGTAAAACAACTTAACTCCTGCATAACTCCAAAAAGGAAATATTTTAATAACTATATTACTATATTAAGATCCAGCAATGGAGGGACAGGTGCATATATTTTATATAGCTTATTCAAGGATAAACACGTTCACACATGGCACATAGTCATTAAATGATAAATAACAATACAAAGTCAACAAGACAACAAAAAACAACTCTAACTTAAAATCAAATAACAATAATGACAAAAAAAATGATATAACTAAACAAACATTGAGAGACACAGGGCAGTATCTCGTACCAAGGATCAAGTATTCAATCACATCCCCAATACAAGATTGAAAAATTTCAATCAATTTAGTGTGATGGATGGTTTCCCATATAATCCAAGAAGGGTTGCCATACCTTGTAAAATGTTTTACTCTTATTCCTTAACCAGTAAGTTATTTTCTCTAACAGTATACAACTATTCATTTCAGAGAGCCACATTCCAAATAATCAGAAGCAGAATCAGAAGCAGAATCAGCTTTATTGGCCATGTGTGCTTAGGCAGACAGGTACATCTGATTTCCATTTCAACACAACACATTGTTTTAGCAATAGCCCACAACAGTTCTGTGAGCTTTATCGCATGGCTATTTTTAAGGTTGGATTTACCCAATAAACAAGTCTCCGGGTCCAATAGAAAGTCAAAACCATCACTGCTGGATAGGGAGTTGCATACTCCCTGTCAAAACCTCTTTAGTGAAGGGCTCTGCCAAGTGGAGTGTAAACATGTTCTCTGTTCTAGACCATATCTAAAACAAAGGGGTGAAATATTGGAGTTGTATTTGTGCAATTTATATGGAGTGATATAGAGCCGATGGTTCTTTCTTTCTATTGATGTCACCCCACCTCGATGTGTACTTAAGTGTAGGTGCTGAAGGTGATTCCACACAAGCTGTACATAGGTTCATATATCAAATGTGGACCTTTCATGACAATAGCTTGGAGAAAATATGGTAGATTTGTATTTGATAGACATAGGAATACGTACGCCAATCCACTTAATAGTTGAGCGATTCAAATTCATAAAACATGCCGACGCATTTAGTATCTATGATAAATAAAGGTGGAGAGATTCAAAACAGCTTAAAGCAATATCTGTGCAGTGTCTGATATATGAGATAGCGTTCACCAGTAAAGGTAGGCGATAAAAAGACGTACAGAGTTTAATCACTTGCCTGTGATAGTACAGTGACTCATATTGGTTCAGCAGCACAAGAGCATAATGATGCACTTTTCTTATCAAACCAATAGAATGCCATGTAATGTACACATTTGAAATGTGCATGCGTCAACACTGATTTCCGTGCTATTTGTTAATAATTAACCGTGTGTTGAAGGTGGGTGTGATTGTATAGATACTATAATATCATAATGATGTTAAAATTAGGATAAAGGATGCAGTATCAGTGAGTATTTGTGTGAGTCCCTTTGAGGAAATCATACAGGGCCTGAAGTGATAAATCAAGTAAACAATCAGAATGAGTTATAAGCCATTCATTGAAATGAGTTACTAAGACTTTGTAGTGGACACGCTTCCTTATTCTCAGGTGATGGAATGAACAGAAACGAGCCTGTGTGTTTGGATTGGGGTCCTGTGCTATATAGTAGCAGACATTAGCATAGTTTTGCCACACACTATGATGCAGGTCCTTGAAAGGAAGGAACACACAATGCCAAAAATATAATAACTGGTGCAATCACCTATTTTTGGAGCAGAAGGACAGAGAGAAAGGAGCTGTGTGTATACATTCCTGGGAACTCCACTGCAGACAGAGGAAGCTGTATTGGTCAGGATTGTTATAACTCCGCAGCCTGAGCTCACCGCCTACCTCCAAGAACAATGACACCACGTCACCCTGATACACTCAACTGTGAGACCTGTTGAGAGTTGAGAAACCAGACAAACGATGTAGAGGAAGAGAAATTGATAAAGAAAAAAACTGTGAAGATGGCTTTTCCTAACCGAAAGAAAATGACAGTTAAGGCATTCGTTAAAGCAGTGAGTGCTGAGATAGCAAGTGGGTATACATAGACTGTATATAAGAAGTGGACGTAGTGATCGTGACGTCCCCCATTGGTTTGTGGACTGCCGTTTTGAAACCTCAAGTTCGGCATTTTGTCCGTCGCCATCTTGGCTTTTGTCCATCGCCATCTTTTTTTTCCACAACCAGAACTGACACGAGAGGGTGGACCTAAGTATAACGCTAAATAAGGGATTTTTGGGTGACCCAAATGGCTACTGTTAACTTTCATCAACTGAAAACACACTTAAAGGGTTAAAGTTCTTAGACATAAACACGGACAACACCGTGGTAGTGACCTGTCAGTCACAAGGTAGCCCCGCCCTAAAGCATACCCTGCTTTATGGTCTGTTGACTCTAAATGGACCATAGTTTACTAAATGAACATCATGCTGTATTGGAGAAGACTTGAAACAAGAGATTGAGACCATAAACTCATGTTTACTGAGGTGGCTTGACTTCAACAGAAAGAATGCAAGTTTACTTCCGCATTGGCTTCACTCTTGAAACCCGGAGGTGATTACCTTGATACCCTGTGAGTATCAAGTGAGAACAGCCTGTCAGAGAATAAGTATGCATATAAAATGTAGAATCCATGTCAAACTATTTAAAGAGCCCAATCACATCCCCTAACAGTTAGGGAAAGGCCTGCCATCAGGGGTTTATGGCACAAGACAACAAGCACCTGGTAACTTTCGTGACACAGAAGGGGAGCACTTTACACTTTGGATTTGAATTCTCCAATAACACTCCAATATCAATGACCAAGGTGGAGCCCATGGAAACACCCCAGGAATCCTCACGTCACTGTACAGTACTTCTAATAGCAAACAGTGTACACTTCTTCCATGACTGCATGCAGAAAAGACTAATGGCTTGACTGCAAGTGAAACCAAGTGTTGACTTCCATTGTGGACGGGCATGCTTGTCCGTGGTCAAACTGATTTGCATACTGCAATTAAATTTCAATTCAGCTGAAAGAAATATAATTCATGACAACACTTGCATCCCGTTGCAATGTGGAAACAAGTTCTATATGAATGAAAGTGATAAAAAATACATCTCAGTTCAAAATGGCATCCAGTGTGTCACTCACAAACTCACAAACATCCATCAGGGCAATGGTTGAGTGGGTCGGCATGGTCTGGATACATAGAGAAGAAATCGAGAATAGAGAATAAAAACTACTTGGATGTTTGACTTTGGGTTCAGCTAACATTGGACTTCCTTTACTGTATTGTAGGTTTAGGATGATGATCAAACTGTTAAAGAACAGTTTGCTGATTACATTTCTTTATAAATCATATTGTTTGTTGGTTGGTCTGTATTTCTTGTAAAGAAGAGATTTTTCATAGTGTGCCACCGGTACCACGTTTGGGTCCAACAGAATGCAGTGCCTTGCAATCAATAATGCAGTTCTCAGCGTGTAGTCATTATTTCCATCCTGCTGATGTCAGAGTGTTCAGGAAAGACAATAGTTCACGGCTTCCTGGCCTGTGTGTGTGTGTGTCGTTGTGAGTACCAATGCGAGGGTGTGTGTGCATGTGTTACTGAGTGAGGTTCATGCAGTTGTTTCGGTTTGGAGTTGAGAGTTGAGTATAAGTGCAGTGAAAACCACTGAGGCCAAAAGGAGTTCATGATGACCTATGCCTGTGTTGTTGTGTGCAAGTGTGTGTGTGTGTGTGTCTGAGAGAAAAAGAAAGACAAAGAGAGAGAGAATTATATCCAACAGTGTTTGTGTAAGCGTCAGTGTATTTGTGATGTGTAAACAGGTCCGAAAGCCAGTTAGCGACGTGTTGTTGTGTCTGTTGTGTGACACCTTGAGCCTAGCTTAGCACAAAGATTGGAAGCAGAGGGAACTTACTAGTCTAGCTTGGTCCAAAAACAAACTATTGACCTTCCAACAACTCCCAAACTGCCTCATTTACATATTGTATCTTGTTAATTAAACATGCATGGGAATAGAAAATGAAACCTTGTGGTTATAAGGGCAGTTGGTGTTAGAGTTCACCAACACCAGCTGTTTGTCTCTCAAGTACCGTTTCATGCCATTCAATTACTTTCTTATACATTTTTAGACATGATGTGCTATAACTTTATTCAATGTACTATTCTTTGACTTTTTTGATGTACTTTTCTATAACTTTTTAAGACAAACGTTTTTCGAAATAATCTACAATGACCATTTTTTTACTTTTTTCGGCATACTATACAATGATGTTTTTATGACATAATATATTATAACTTTTTAAAAACCTTTTTCAACATACTATACTATAACCTATAACTATGTCTTTTCTGGACATACTATAATATATCTTTTGGGGTTTTTTTTGTCACATACTATGAATTTGTTTCGTCTTTTTAGCCCATAATATAACTTTTTTAGACTTTTTTAGACTTATGACATTTGACATGAAATTGTATACTAATATAAACATAATAAACATAATATACCATTTTGTGAGTTTTTAACATACCATAATATGACAATATATGACTTTAGACTGTGACTATTAATAACTTCTATCAACATACACTGGCTTTTTTATTTGTACTTTTAGACTTACTAAACTATGACTTTTTTACTATACTATACTATACCTGGGCCACTATAGAGCAGACCACCTTTTGTGCAAGGATTTTAGTGAAGGGAATAAAAACATGAATATATGAACCTGTGTATTATTTGAATAACTTAGTATTTAATGCACAATAAAGAGGTATACACGGTACTAGGCCCATTTAATATAAAACACATTTTTATACAATATATATAGTCGGGGGTCCCTGTGCTAGAGTGTCCGAGGGCAAAAATGAGCTTCTGTTAAAGGACAGAATGATAACTATGGAGGTGGGGAGGGGGCTAAATCTTTAAATATTTCATCAGAGCGTTTTTTTTAATATTTTTATAGATTTGGAAAAAGAATATTATACCAAATTTCAAGACTCTTTAATTAATACCATGTCAATGAAACATTACAGAAATGAGAAATTCTGCTCTCATTACTATGCATGTCACGGGAGTTCACAGGTAGGATCCAAACGCAAGACCACAGGAGACAGAAGGGAATATTAACAGGTTTTATTTTAGACTGTGCGTGGTCCGACACCAGAGTGGCAGATCGACGGTGTGAGGCCCGTGGCTCGACACCGGAGGGCTGGTGGGTTGACGGCGTGAAGTCCCGTGGCTCGATACCAGAGAGTAGACAGATCGACGGTGTGAGTCCCGTGGCTCGACACCGGAGGCCTGGCAGCTTGACGGCGAGTGTAGTCCGTTTAACACCAGGCGGGTAGAGCGGCGGAGTGTCATCCGTAGACCACAAGGAGGGCAGAGCGGCGGAGTGTAATCCACAAACACAAGGAGGGCAGAGGATGCCACGGGGTTTCAGCGGGTGAAAGACGGTACGACCCGACAACCCCAGACTGCAGGACCAGAGCTTATGTAGTGACAGGAGACTCATTAGTGGGCCCTGAGTCTGGTGTGTCAGGCTGCAGGAGGTGATCGGCTCGAGTGTCCTCAGCTGTGCACAATCAAGGGTGCGGCCATGGGAGGTGTCTGGAGGCAGAGGACAACCAGAGCACATGGCACACTACAACACACAGGGGAATGACAGGACACATGACGAGAGGAGATCAGGGGAAACACACACCGGGTCAGACAGGGATCCTGACAGTACCCCCCCCCCTTAAGGAACGGATTCCAGACGTACAACAAGACACAAAACAGGGCGGGTGGAGGGGGTCCGGAGGAGGGATGTCCCCACAGCCACGGGGCCGCCGAAGAGCGTCGGCCACCGGTGCTCCGGCGGACGGCCGGGAGGGCAGAAGGGCTCCGGACACGGGTGCTCCGGTGGACGGCCGGGTGGGCGGAAGGGCTCCGGACACGGGTGCTCCGGCGGACAGCCGGGCGGGCGGAAGGGCTCCGGACACGGGTGCTCCGGCGGACAGCCGGGCGGGCGGAAGGGCTCCGGACACGGGTGGTCCGGCGGACGGCCGGCCGGGCGGAAGGGCTCTGGAGAATAGGATGCTGGTGCAGCAGTGGCAGGTACTGGAGGTCTCTGCTGCTCCGCGACGGCAGCGGGCACTGGAGGTCGCTGCTGCTCAGAGACGGCAGCAGGCACTGGAGGTCGCTGCCGCTCAGAGACGGCAACTGGAGGTCGTTGCGCCTCTGGGACGGCGGCCGGGTCTGGGAGAGGCTGCGGCTCGGAGGCGGCGGCAGCCAGGTCCGGGGATAGCTGCGGCGCTGAGGCGGCGGCGGCCAGGTCCGGGGATAGCTGCGGCGCTGAGGCGGCGGCGGCCAGGTCCGGGGATAGCTGCGGCGCTGAGGCGGCGGCGGCCAGGTCCGGGGATAGCTGCGGCGCGGAGGCAGCAGGAACTGGAGCTGGCGCTGAGGCGGCAGGAAGTGGAGCTGGCGCTGCAGGAACTGGCGCTGTGGCGGCAGGAACTGGAGCTGGCGCTGCGGCGGCAGGAACTGGAGCTGGCGCTGCGGCGGCAGGAACTGGAGCTGGCGCTGCGGCGGCAGGAACTGGAGCGGCCTGCGGCGCTGAGGCGGCAGGAACTGGAACGGGCTGCGGCGCTGAGGCGGCAGGAACTGGAGCGGGCTGCGGCGTAGAGGCGGCAGCGGCAGGAACTGGAGCTGGCGTAGAGGCGGCAGCGGCAGGAACTGGAGCTGGCGTAGAGGCGGCAGCGGCAGGAACTGGAGCTGGCGTAGAGGCGACAGCGGCAGGAACTGGCGTAGAGGCGGCAGCGGCAGGAACTGGAGCTGGCGTAGAGGCGGCAGGGACTGGAGCTGGCGCTGCGGCGGCCGGGACTGGAGCTGGCGCTGCGGCGGCAGGAACTGGGAGCGGCTCTGGCTCCGAGGCCGCAAGGTCCGGGGATAGCTGTGGCTCCGAGACGACAGCCGGGACTGGGGATAGCTGCGGCTCCGAGACGACAGCCAGGACTGGAGGTCGCTGCTGCTCCGGGACGGCAGCGGCGGGAACTGGAGGTCGCTGCTGCTCCGGGACGGCAGCGGCGGGAACTGGAGGTCGCTGCTGCTCCGGGATGGCAGCGGCGGGAACTGGAGGTCGCTGCTGCTCCGGGACGGCAGCGGCGGGAACTGGAGGTCGCTGCTGCTCCGGGACGGCAGCGGCGGGAACTGGAGGTCGCTGCTGCTCCGGGACGGCAGCGGCGGGACCTGGAGGTCGCTGCTGCTCCGGGACGGCAGCGGCGGGAACTGGAGGTCGCTGCTGCTCCGGGACGGCAGCGGCGGGAACTGGAGGTCGCTGCTGCTCCGGGACGGCAGCGGCGGGAACTGGAGGTCGCTGCTGCTCTGGGACGGCAGCGGTGGGAACTGGAGGTCGCTGCTGCTCTGGGACGGCAGCGACCGGGACTGGACGTCGCTGCTGCTCTGGGACGGCAGCGGTGGGAACTGGAGGTCGCTGCTGCTCTGGGACGGCAGCGGCCGGGACTGGAGGTCGCTGCTGCTGTGGGACGGCAGCGGCCGGGACTGGAGGTCGCTGCTGCTGTGGGACGGCAGCGGCCGGGACTGGAGGTCGCCGCGGTACGGAGACGGCTGCGGCAGGGACTGGAGGTCGCCGCGGTACGGAGACGGTGGCGGCCGGAACTGGAGGTCGCCACGGTACGGAGACGGCCGGGACTGGAGGTCACCGCGGTACGGAGACGGCGGCAGCCGGGACTGGCGAAAGCTGTGCCGCAGAGGCGGTAGGAACCGGAGCTGGCTGCGGCGAAGAGGTGGCAGGAACAGGAGCTGGCTGCAATGCCGTCCGAATACGGGGAGTCGGCCGGGCCACAGAGTGTTCCGCTACACTTGCTTGGCTCAGTCTCCGGCTGAGAAGGTGCTTGGCCATATAATCCGAGTCCCCCAGAGGGTCAAAAACTCTCATCAGATCCGCCACAAAGTCCACATAACCCACCGTATTAGGCTGCTCAAAACCTAACGTTCTCGCGGCCCAGTCCAACGCCCTTCCCCGCAGTAATCCCACCACGTAGGACACCTTGGACCCGTCCGAGGCAAACGTCTGAGGCTGCCGGTCAAATACCCGTTGGCATAGCAACAGGAAGCCCTGGCACTTCCCCAGTGTTCCATCATAGGGATCCAGAGCCGGCACGGGGGATTCCCAGACCGGCGGAGCGAGGACAGGCGGGAATAGTGCGGGTGCTGGAACTGGTGGAGACTTGACTGTCCGGGCTAGTTCCTGCCCGCACCAGCAAACCCGAGAAACCTCAGCAGTGAAACGTCTCATCTCCTCCAGCAGCCTGGTAGTGCTGTACAGCGTAGCTGCTCCTGTGGTTGCTGGGTCCATTATGGGGTCAGGTCGTTCTGTCACGGGAGTTCACAGGTAGGACCCAAACGCAAGACCACAGGAGACAGAAGGGAATATTAACAGGTTTTATTTTAGACTGTGCGTGCAGGTGTGGAGCCCGTGGTCCGACACCAGAGTGGCAGATCGACGGTGTGAGGCCCGTGGCTCGACACCGGAGGGCTGGTGGGTTGACGGCGTGAAGTCCCGTGGCTCGATACCAGAGAGTAGACAGATCGACGGTGTGAGTCCCGTGGCTCGACACCGGAGGCCTGGCAGCTTGACGGCGAGTGAAGTCCGTTTAACACCAGGCGGGTAGAGCGGCGGAGTGTAATCCGTAGACCACAAGGAGGGCAGAGCGGCGGAGTGTAATCCACAAACACAAGGAGGGCAGAGGATGCCACAGGGTTTCAGCGGGTGAAAGACGGTACGACCTGACAACCCCAGACTGCAGGACCAGAGCTTATGTAGTGACAGGAGACTCATTAGTGGGCCCTGAGTCTGGTGTGTCAGGCTGCAGGAGGTGATCGGCTGGAGTGTCCTCAGCTGTGCACAATCAAGGGTGCGGCCATGGGAGGTGTCTGGAGGCAGAGGACAACCAGAGCACATGGCACACCACAACACACAGGGGAATGACAGGACACATGACGAGAGGAGATCAGGGGAAACACACACCAGGTCAGACAGGGATCCTGGATCCTGACAATGCAGCCTTTTTTTCTGAAAGAAGGGGGACAAAAAGTGCAGTTGCTGGACAGGGGTCACCTATCCTAAGCACGCGAGAGTTCTACGAAGCACAGATGCTTGGCAAATCTTGAACAATTATTTTTTATGTTGCTTTCGTTTCCGTCCTCCACTGAAATAGAATGTGAGAACACTATCACAGCTCCCTGTCTGTGATACCTTAAACTTCCTTAGTTGTCTCAGAAAGAACGATGGTTGGTGGGCTTTTTCTGCACAATATGGCTACCATTGATATTCCATTTAAGAGAAGAGATTGGTGGTACAAGTCCAACAGGCCAGCAAACGTGAGCGGTCAGAACAGATATTATTGCCCATAATGTCCGTTGCAAACAGCCATTGCAATTTACAACTTGGACCTGCTAGTAACTGTACGTTTCTTGAGCAATGAAAAATTATTGGTGACATTTTAGGTGCACTCACTTTCAGTTTGATCTCGAACAAATTCACAGAATCTTAATTTGCTAGTTTCTTTCTAACCTGTTTGACCTGTTCTTTTTACGAAGTTTTTTTTTTGTGTTACCAGATCTCAGTGATTAACTGAGAGAGTATAATGTTATCATAACTGATAAAGGCTACTGGCAAAAGACAAAAACCCAAGTCATTGTTGTCTTGCCAATCATATGCAGAGTCAGATGATAAGATGGATAGGAGTTTCATCTGAGTGTGTCCTGGCAAGAGTCTGTGTTTAGCCTAGCTTTGTTATGTGGTAGTGTAGTTAGTGGACCCAAACACACGCACACAGCAGGTTTACTCCAGCCAAGACTTTATTTAACGGTTCAGGAGCAGTCACAGAATGAACCAACAAAAAACAAAGACTAACTGTCCAACAAACTAAAGTCACTCCTATAATCTCCTCCGGAGTCGGGAGGGACGCTCAACCGAGGCCGGGACAGGTAGCCGCCGGAGTCGGGAGGGGAACTCGACCGCACTCAAAACTGAAAGAACAGAAAACAACCAGGTAACGATCTTCACTGAATCAGTGTTCAGACTTACGTGACCAGAATGGTAACCGGACGGACTGACGAGGCGGCAGCCGCCAATAAGGAGTTGAAGCGGGTGAAAGACAGTACGACCTGACAACCCCAGCCTGCAGGACCAGAGCTTATGTAGTGACAGGGGAATCATTAGTGGGACCTGAGTCTGGTGTGTCAGGCTGCAGGAGGTGATCGGCTGGAGTGTCCTCAGCTGTGCACAATCAAGGGTGTGGCCATGGGAGGTGTCTGGAGGCAGAGGACAAACACAGAGCACATGGCACACAATAACAAACAGGGGAATGACAGGACACATGAGGAGAGGAGATCAGGGGAAACAGAGGTAACACACAACGGGTCAGACAGGGATCCTGGATCCTGACAAGCTTAGCGCAAAGGGTGGTTGTGAGCATGCCCAGTAAAAAAACAAAAAGACTAACACCGACAAAGCTACGTCCGTTGCATAGTTTCTACTTAGCAGTTGAAAGTGTGGTCCGCGATGCGTTTTGTTTTTGTATAATACCTGGACTCTAATTACAAACCGCAATTAAAATGTTTGACTTGAAGCATCTAATGTTATTCTACATTATTTGCAAATGCAGATATCAGAGTGTGTGTGCGTATATGTGTATTTCCAAGAGCTCTCCATGCTCCTGTTCCCCCTCCTGTGTGGGGTCTGAGTAAATATATCTGACTGAAGCCTTTGTCTGCCTTTTCACTGTTGAGCAACTCAACTCAACTTCTATTGGAGCCGTAATTACTGTACGTTTGCAACACACACACTGACTCTGTCAGTATTGACCCTGCCAGAGCGAGATCACAATTCCAGCAGATAGGGAGGTAAGAAGCTGAGCTCACTTATGTTTACAGGGTAGGATGGAGCTGATGTTGGTGAAGGCATATTCATATCTTCTTCCTAACTGATATTCAATAGCGTTGTTGACTTTCAAAATGCTCAAAATAAAGAAGGCCGTCCTGATTGCTAAAGCGATATTTATGATTTTGGTGTCCGCACGCCTAAAATGATGTCACACCATCAGACACGGCCCTTGATGGGGGTTTCATGTGGAAAGGGTTTGCATGTCCATACACATCCAACAATTTCACAACTACGCTGATTGGTGGATAAAATGGAGTACTTTAGGGAGAATGTCGGTTTGCCATGCGGAGAAATGGCAAACCGACATTCACACACCACACGACCACACAAAATATAAAAGATCCAAATGATTCCCCCTCACGACTCCACGTCAGCTCATGTCTGTGCAACCATGCTATGCATGATGCACTTTTTCATGGCTTTTCAACAAAAATATGTGTCCCCATTGAGTTAGACAAGAGACCAACAACAAGGTGGTCATATTTGCTGCTGGATATGACATCTTATGAGGTTGCTGTGCCATACAACTACCTCCAGCTAGGTGACCATGCCTGCCAACGGAGTACCTGGGTGAAATTACGCAATTGTGATTACCTGATATTGTGAAACTATAGTAACATGGTTGGCTACTAGCTAAGCATGCTGCTTGTTCTGTTGTTGGCTTCAAGAACCAACAGAAAAGCCTCCTTGTACTTCCATCAAGCTGTACATTTTATATGTCGATTTAAAGTTATTTTGCAGGTTAGCCTGTTGTAGTTAGCCAGTTGGATAGCTGTAATTGTAGGTTGACACAATGGATCAATGTGGGAGTAAGTAACCAGATGGGCATGCCCCACCAATAGGGTCACAATATTAGCCTTTCTCTAATGCTGCGTTCACACCGGTCGCATTGATTTTTTGACGCACTGCAAAAAAGCGTCCAACGCACTGCACAATCGCGTCCAACGTGCCGCAAAATCTCGTAGCGCCGGAGAGGGGCCGTGGTTTATCGTCCTGGAAGCAGTTCACCTGGCAGCCATTTCTTTCCGCTGTCAACCGTGAAAGGAATAAGGACGTGTTTGTACGTGTTTTGTACGTGTTGTGGAAGTCCCTCAAACATCGGAATGCCAAACGCCGTCATGTCTGGTTCATAATATTGTTCAGAGGAGCTCCGTGGATTGTATCGAGCTGTATTCACTGTGTCTAGCAAGCCACCGGTCGCTGTTTACTACAGCTGTAGGAACACAAAATAAACTGATTTGGCTGTGATTCAACGGCAATAAACCGACAAAAAGGGACTCCGAAATAACTACGTAATGATGCCGATTTGTACTTGTCTTCTCCGACAAAAAGGGACTCCGAAATAATTACGTAATGATGCCGCCGATTTGTAGGTTACTTGTCTTCTCAATGGAGCTCTGATGGATCGGTGCTAGGCTATGCTATCATCGTAGCAGCTCCACCAGCACTCAATAACATCACGTAGACGTAAATACGGCAGCGTCTATTCATTGTTTGTACCGTATGGTTTACACACACACATGCATACACATAGTTTGGTCCGGTCTCTGTTGATATGAGGTATCGTAGCGCTCTGGGTGAACACAGACGGCTACAGGATTTATTTCCTGATTCAACAACGGCAGGAAGCCAGTGATGACAGGGGGAGCAACTCAACGCTGATAGGCTATCGCGCCACAGCGTCACGCGATTATGTTGCTGAAGTTGAAAAATTTCAACTCGCGCGTTGGCGATTTTGCGGCGTCCACCACGTCCACCGCACTGCAATAACGCGTCCAACGCGCCATCGCAAAATCGCGGCGCGCCAGTCTCATCGCGTCTGTGCATAGACTTTGTATGTAATCTCGACGCGCGTCAAAAAATCAACGCGACCGGTGTGAACGCAGCATAAGTATAGGACTTGAGTGACTGTACATACTTTCCACCACTGCATGTCATTTCCCAGCTCCCTTTCCACTCATTTCCTGTCACTGTCTAAAATAGACATGTATGTCATGCGAGTGGGTGCAAAGGTTTGTTTCCAACCTGTCTGATCGTCTGTTTCTAGCGATCAAACCATATTTCCAGAGCTCAGCCATTGGTGAGTGCAATATTTGTATTACCAATATTCATCAAACAATTCCTGACCACAAGAAGCTTCACTGTAGGTACACGGCTATATGCAGTAGATTGATCATCCCTATTTATCTTCACATTGCTGCAGTGCTGAGCCCTGTGTATACCCGTGTTTGAACAAGCACCTCTGTTGTGATTGAGCATGTGTGTTGTGAAACAGTGCTATGACAATGTGACATTCCATCTCCGCTGAACACAGCACATTACTTTGCCTCCCTGTAGAAAAACTGGCAATACTATAATATATAACAAATCCAACTGTCTTGGTTTGGATGTTGATGCTCAGAACTGGTTCAAAGCACACTCAATAGAACACAGGAACACTGTACTTATGGTCTCTTTGGTAATAACCAATGGGTTCTGTCTTGGTCTTTTAATATTTACACTCTAACAATGGTATTACACCAACACAGACATGAGAGACAGACAAAATGTGTTTTATTTACATCTCCCTGCCATTCATACACATAATGGTTCTAAAATTAAAGTATCTGAGAATTTGGTTGGACAGCAATCTGAGTTTTAGAAGGAAGCAGCTCGATTGCCAAAATCAAAGCTGAGAAAAGTCACTTCAGCTGGTTTAATTCTGTCAAAAGAACGACTGAGACCCATTACACACTTGTTTCATCATGACAATGTATGCAGCCTGTCAGTAATTGCACACTCAAAGTCCTGTCAGTTATTTTTCTTGGCATTTGGGCACATGTTTCAACAGCTTATTTAAAAATATCCATCAAGTTTGGTGATGTTTGGACAAGCTGTCACTGATTTATGGCCAAAATCACACCAGTTTGGAACTAGTGGTGCCCCCCTATTGAGCGATTTCTAAATGTTTTTAGACACATGGTTTAACATTGTCATGAAAGACATCCTGGCAGTTTTGTATTGATTGGACAACATTTTTCGATGAATGGTCAGATGTCGAAAATATGTTTTTCAGATAAATCTAAAAAGGGTGGAAAGTCTAGTCAAGTGGACTTATATGGTCCAAGGGGCTTTTTTATAGAGCACATTGAGCAGGACACGTGTGTCAAATTTGAGTGAGGGTGTGGCCTTGACAAAGAAAATGTTTTTACGTGTTAATTACATTTGGAGTCATATTTCTTAGGAAGCACTAGCCCATTTCCAGTTGCAGACAAAAAAACAATAACAAACCGACACGAACTCTTTCGGGGCTTGAACCCAAATAATTGATGACAGAAAATTCCATTGTGCAATCCACTATTATGTCTGTGCTTGACTGTGGAGATATATCTTCTGCTCCAATGTTGCTCATTCTACCATGGAACAACTTTTTCTTGCTTTATTCAGATAAAGTTGCACAAATTAGAACTAACAAGTGAAATGGCCAATAGAAAGTCGATCCGGATAATTTCCCTTGTAAAACCAAGTCGACATTGAGTTATTTAAAATTTTGTACATAAGGTACATAACAAAACTACTTATTTTAGCCCAAACCATTATCTTTTCTTTCCTTAACTTAACAAAGTAATTTTGTTGCTGAAACCTAAATTGTTTCTGTGGTGGCGGCACCTAATTATTCTTTAACCCAGAAATTTATCTCAACCGACATAGATCAATTCAGCGCTGTAATATTTTCTGTTAAACTTTAACTCCATTTGCTTTTATGAGCTAACCACCTCTTGTTGACAGTCTTATCTGTCGCTGTTGCCCTCAGAAAACCCTCGCTGAGCTTTGTCACGTAGCCTTGGGAGCAGAAGAAAAAACACAAGTCATGTTATATGATACAAATCAGTTCCTCTACAATCCTCCATAGAAATGTTTTCATAAGCAACATCCAATCCTCATAAAGGATCAGTACTAAGTACCAGAAACGGGACATGTAGAGTGTAACTTCACGTTATGTATGTAGGCTAAGCTGCGTGTATGCTGATTTGTCACTGAGATAGACTGTTGCTATGCCAACTCATCAGCTGCTTTAATTGCACTTACCACTGATGTCCAATACATTTACACTTAGTTCAGCACAGCTACTGAGTTCATACATGTCCAAAGAATTCAGTCAAAAGACAAGAAAAAACATCGCTAGAATGGGAGTCCAGCAATGAACAGGTGCGGTCAGAAATTCTTATACATTGGAAAGAATCTCCCTCTTTAAGTTTTTCTTTGGAAAGGGAAACCAAAACCAAAAGTTTTTTTGTGTTTTTGTGTGATCATTTGAACACCTTCGTTGTTGGACTTGATAAGTACTCCGTCACTAGTCCTTCAAAATCGAATCATTCTTAAATATACAGAATTTGGGGCCTCTCACTTTGCCCCTACATGATACGGCTCAGTCGAGTTTGGCAAGATCATAGCATTACAGTGAGCAAACGTCGATGTTGATGAATTTATGAACGCTCACCTGAGATCTAAAAGTAAACCTTGAAATAAACATGTAATGAAATAAAACATATTAGCGTTTAGTCGTCTGCATAATGTTACAGTCATATGTACTTTCAATGGTGTGGATGAATTTAGTGTTTGAGTTTTCATCACTGCAGTAAAAAACTTGCTTTCACAGTAAGGAAAACAATATTTATAAAGAATCAGAACTAGTCAAAATGTAAACCTCCAAAAGGGGATTTTACTGTTTCATGAGGACATTTAATTGCCAGTCTCAAACATAACTCCTCCGTAAAAAAACACACACAGTGAATCTGCACCCCCGTGTCTGTTTGCAGACTTGCTGCGTCAGACAACACAATCCAGCGATCCAGTAAATCCTGTTACCCATTCAAACCACCAGACCTGAAGAATCCAAACCACTTGAGAACTATCTGCTGGTCGGTTGCCCAATGTCTCAGCCTCTGCGTGGGACTGTCAGTCCAATTGCAACACATGCCATTCCTGTTTTTCATTACAGTGCAATACTTCTGCGAAACACAAACAGATGGGTAATGACAGCAAGGAGAGAGAGATAAATTGAGTGAGAGTAATACATTGATACTTTCTCATTTTAGCAGCTATAGTTGACATTTAGGAAGAGCATAGCAGACCAGAGATTAGAAAGATAAATGGCGATATAAAGGTAAAAACAGTGAAAGAATTAAAAGGGTAAAGAAAAGAAGACGAGACCTAGAAAAGAAAAAAATAGAGAGAGGAAGGGGATGGAGGGAAATGGAGAGAATTAGGAAAAAAGTGGAAAGAAGAATGTGTCATAGGGAGAGACACGCTGATTTAGAAGAGAGAAAGATTGTAAACAGTCATATATCAAGATTTCCCCCCGAATGTTTTTATGGCGACCGGTGGATTATGACATCCTCGGTCAATTACGTCTCCATAGATACAGTCTTGGCATCAGGCGTGCTGTAAACTGCTGGAAAACACACACACACAGTGACGTTACGTAATGTGCGAACATGGTGTTTCAGACCACAGTCAGACAGCCATGAAACGGAAATGAGGAGCCAGAGAGACACGATGCTCGCTGCGTGATTAGAAACAGAAGGAGAGTGCGCCGAGTTATCTTTTAGTCACAGATCATTGCAGTAGATATTGTGCCATGTGCACAATAAACGGGACTTCTCGAATGACACTGGGTGTTGATCACTTGAACTTGCATCATTTGGTAGACACAGAGGGAACTTACCAACATCATGAAGGGAAAATATTTCATTTAAAAGTGTCACTTGGAATTATGTCCATGTTGGACGATTCCTCACCTTGTGGCCATCATTCAATACCAATACAACAAGTAGTGCTTACGTTATGCAGCAAGGTGGAAAGGGGGGATTGGAGGTCGTGCTGAATATGTACATTATCCAACTTTGCATTCCATCACACAGAAAGATAACCTTTTTATTTCTTAACTGTAACCACTACATTTCCCCAACATTAACCAAGTGTTTCAGTTGTCTAACCCAGCGGTTCCCAAACTTTTTAGGCCGCGCACCCCCTGCTACATCCCGACCGGGTTCGCGCATAATGGGAAAAAAAAGCAACAGAGCCTTTTAAGCCTTTATAGCCGCATAATAATCGGACCAATGAGAGAACAGTTTGCTCGTGCGTGGCGTTTGTTTACAAGATTTAGTCCGCTGTTAAATGTTGCAGTGTGAACAAAGGAGCAACTGCAACAAAGCAAACGAACTGAAGGTGTGAAAACGCCCTGAAACACTGCAACAAAGTTTCAATAACTTTCAGTTTCACAAGGCGTCACTTTTAAAGAGCAATACGGATGCGAGGACACACGCACAGGCTCAGAGGCAGATTATCACATTTCATTTACAATTAATGACCGACTAATGTAGCCAGGATGTCTTCGGACAAAGCATCGATGCGGCGCGACACAGTGTTGTTGGACACCGGGATCATGTCCAACTTTTTTGCTTCTTTCTCCCCAATCATACATTCTACCATCTCTCTGGCAGCTGGCAAGCTCACGTCTTCAGTGATTGTGTGCGGTAGCCCCTTTCTCGCTATTCTGTAACCAGATATGAAGCCCGTAGTGCGTCATTTATAGACCAACACATGAATGAGACTGCAGTTGTTTTTGGCTGTTTTGTAACGCCTCCAATTTCGATATAAACAATGTAAGGGGCTTTTGACTTGCACTGGCATGCTTGGTGTTCAGGTGGCGACGTAAATAAGAGCTTCAGACTGTTAGCCAGAACCTCACTGCACACCACGCACTGTGGCTTTGGGGAATCTGCATTGCCAATCCAAGTGAAGCCCAGACACAGATACTTTTCATCATTTTCAATCTTTTTTTTCTCAGTCTGATGGCTCACCCTCGTTTCCTCTTTTTTCACCTTGACTCCGCGATGGGCCGATGTGCTCCCGATTTGTCTGTGCTATCCCTTCCTCCTTTTCGGTCTCCTCCGTCTCATCTTCCTCTGACTCTGGCTCGATTTCTTCTCCCGGTCTCTCCCCAACGCACCTCTCCGTTCCCCTCGCCTCCGATTCCTCTCTCTCTCTCTCTCTCTCTCTCTCTCTCTCTCTCCCTCACCTCTTTTACGACTGATAGCTTCAGATGTCCCACCTGACAGTTTCCCCGATTTCAGCCAGTTTAGCATATTTGCATGAATGTTGCTGAATGCATGAAGTTCGCTGTTAGCTGACGTTAGCTGCACAAGCTAGGCTCGCTAGTGTGTACGACTGGCGGCAGGTGGCAAGACTGCCGGAAGGAGCTCAAGTACGTTTTTTATTTTAAATCTTACAAAGGGGATTTTTATAATTCATGTTTTTATTTTGTGAAAAATCCCACTTTTTAAATTAAAATTAATTTTCTTTTAATATTTTATATTATTACACCATCAGATGCCATTACACTTTTCCTCTCGCGCACCCCCTAGAGGCAGCTCGCGCACCACACTTTGGGAATCCCTGGTCTAACCGTAACCATAGCTCAGTCAGCCATTGACCTCAAATACACAACATTTAATGAACATGAACACATTTAAAAAGAAACAGTGATAATTCACATACAACAAAATGCAAATAGAGGAGGAGGCCAGTGAGGAGGGAGTTGTTGTCATTGAAGTACATGAATTGAGGGTGTATGGAACAAGTGAAGGGTTCAGAACAGGTAGAAATGTTGGAGTTAGTTGTTTTTATCCAGATGTTTTCACACAACGCAGAGGCTCATCTTTTACCAACTTGTCAAATAACGTTAATATCAGTTTTGGAGGGCAAGTCGATATACGCTCATCCCATGCATTTCACAATAAACTTCCATCTTCACAGGAAGTGAGGTTTAGGCAACAAAATGTATAAGCTTGGCCAAGGAAAAGATCATAACAAAATAAGTCAAAAGTTGACTTTAGGTTTCACACAGGACACGAACAGCGGTTTCCTGTGCGAAGGTCCTGTGTTTGTTTGACTCATCAACCACTGTGTCATCACTAGTGGCCGGTTAAGAGTAGTTAGGAGTCAGTGCCCATTTAAAACTAGCAATAAAAGGTGTTTTGGTGAAAGTGTGAGTATCCTTGAGCATGCAGCTGTAAGGGGCAACCCAAAATATTGTACAGTTTGCTGCAGCAGAATATGAGATTGACAGACAGAGGTGAACACACAAAATGTGATGCACACAAGGTCTCTCGTGATTCTCCTGGCAGAGATAATAAGGAGAAAAAGCAACAACTTGCTCTGCATGTCATATTTTCGCATTGTGCATTAAGATATAATTATGCCTGGGGAAGCAAGGCTGAATGAATGGTAGCTTCCTGTGTGTGTGTGCGTGTGTGTGTGCGTGTGTGTGTGTGCGTGCAACTCTGTCTGTCTGTGAGTGTTTTTGCTTGGTGGCATCATTTACCCTCCTCAGCCTTATTTACAGTACTCTAATGACAGGACCACAGGCATGATGATGCGTCACTACTACACATTAAACACGCACACACACACAAACACACACAGAGACAGGCAGAGGGTCAGTTTACATGAGCGGTGTGACTGTGGTGTATTTAAGTATTTAAAGCATCATAAACAACGAAGCCCACAGCAGGGCCAATGACTCAGATGAGAGTCAAAATTGCCCTTAATGGAGTGTAAAAGACTGCAGATGCAAACAGTGAGTCTGCAGGCGAACGTCAGACACCGGCCTAAACACTGTTTTAGGGGATGAAATTACAGTTTAGCCGCTGCTCTGTCTACCCCCAACACACCAATTTCAGGAACCTGCAGCGTCGCAAACTGACGAGAGTTTATTCATTCATTCACTTGGTCATTCATCTCTCTCCTTTTTTTAACGGGGAACAACACATTAAGAGTGGAGCCTCTCTTACAAATGCAGCTGATTACAGGACAGCCATCACCTCAGCAAAAACAAAGGGGGAAACGTCTGGTTGAAGGAAAAGTGAAACATTTTGGGCAAGGCAAGTTTATTTGTAGAGCACATTTCAACAACAAGGCAATTCAAAGTGCTTCACATAAAACCATTAAAAACATCAAAATATAAGGCAAAAGACAATGAGATTTAAAAACAATTAAGAACATTCATTGAAACATTAAAACCAGTCATTAAAACACTAAAAAGCAGTGTAAGTATTCCAATACAGTAGTAAAATGCAGAAAATTGATTAATATATTCATTGAATGTGGTTCAATTAAAGGCAGCAGCAAACAGAAAAGTCTTCAATCTTGATTGAAAGGAGCTGAGGGTCTCAGCAGACCTGCAGCTTTCTGGGACTTTGTTCCAGATATGTGGAGCAGAAAAACTGAACGCTGCTTCTCCATGTTTAGTTCTGACTCTGGGAACAGAAAGTAGACCGGTCCCAGACGACCTGAGGGGTCGGGATGGTTCATAAGGTAGCAGCAGATCAGAGATGTATTTTGGCCCTAAACCATTCAGTGCTTTGTAAACCAACAGCAGGATTTTAAAGTCAATTCTTTGTTGGACAGGAAGCCAGTGCAAAGACCTCAGAACTGGAGTGATGTGATCCACTGTCTTGGTCTTAGTGAGGACTTAGTAAGGTAAGAGGAATCTAGTCCAAGACACTGGTTATGT
This sequence comes from Melanostigma gelatinosum, assembly GCF_949748355.1. Classification (NCBI taxonomy): domain Eukaryota; kingdom Metazoa; phylum Chordata; class Actinopteri; order Perciformes; family Zoarcidae; genus Melanostigma; species Melanostigma gelatinosum. The sequence continues at coordinate 4,930,598 of NC_136637.1, forward strand.
TTCCAAAAATGTTGCATGAAATGTTTGAGGGAAACCCTTGAAGAAGAAGGGGCTTCAATATATATTTTCTCTTCATCATTTCAGTTTATATTCTGCTTCAATGGTGCAGTATTAGAATATGCAATGAATCAAAATACCACACTAATGAGCCATTGTCACACACAGGGCTGCCACTAACAATTATTAACCTGACGATTATTTTTCTTGATTAATCAATGAGTTGTTTGGTCTAATTTTTGTTGAAAAATGTCAGTGTTTTTCTAAAGTCCAAAATGTCCTCACATTTCTTCTTTTATCCGCAACTCATTGATATTCAGTTACTGTCCCAGATGAGTAAAGAAACCAGAAAGTATCCACATTTAAAAGTGTGGAATCACATAATTCACTGAAATCCCTTTTTTTCTTACGTAACATTGTCCTCAAACCAACAATGTATTAATTTATTAGCTGACAAACATTTTTTTGAGTTGCCCGGTCTCTTTTAATGAATAAACATTTGGTTGGTTTTAGTGTGTTAGTTTTCATGATTACTGACTCAAGTATTTTCTTGCTGTGACTCATCGATGTTTAATCATTGACGGTATTGTGAATGTAAAGATTCTCCAACACCAGAGATAAGATAAAGTACCTTGCTGAGGTGCTTGAGTGAGGGAGTTTGCATGGAAAACAATGAGGTGTCTGATGTGACGTGCGACTTCCGGTGTTGGGGGTCCAAAATCTGTCACGGGGTGTGACGGTGGACCAAAACGCAGGCACAGACCAGGGAGTATGGGTGCAAAGGTTTATTAACCAGGAAACCAAGGGGGGAAAACAACCAGAGCACAGCGGGAAAATCCAGGGAGGGCGAGGGTGGAATCCAGGCAGGAGGAGGTAGGGCAGGGCAGGCAGATGGGGAACCAAGAGCATGAACAAAACTGCAGGAACAGGGAGACAGGGTTCAATGCAATAAAAAACACTTGGGTGAAAAAACTCTGAATTATTCTCAAACCAGACCAGCCAAGAACGACTAACTACCACGTGAGCTGTAACAACAATCTGGCAAAGAGTGGATGAAGAACCGGGGTAGATATACTGTTGAGTTGATTAGTTGATGGAGTGCAGCTGGTTTGACTGGGCAGGTGAGGTGAATTGTAATCAGGAAGCCGGGAGGAGACCAAGTCGGAGCCCTGCCCATACCACACACACACACAGGACAAGCAGGAGGCACGGCCTAGCCGTGACTAAATCAGATTATAAGATGGATATTAGTGTCATCTCTTCTCATCTGAATGTGGATAAGAAAAATAACAATATTGTACATTTCTGAAAATATCGCAGTGCTAATTCGCCTTATTTCCGAGGTTGAGATGAGAAGACGGATGTCATTTCAGATTGACATGAGGTTGATATCGATGTTACATTTTTACAAGTTTGCTTGTTAAACTTTTCCCTCAATACTCCTGAGATAATGAACGAGTAGAAAATAAAAACAAGTAAAACACTACAACAGTGTAAAATGTGTTACTGTGTAAAACACAGAGGCCCTTTTAAATCAAACTTATATGCTTGTGTCTGCACGCACACATAAACTGGTGACGGTGATTGTGTGTCACTATCATATCCGGTGCACCTGGGTCTTTGTGAGCCATGATGGAGACTTTTATCAGAGGCTAAATACAAAACCTTCTACCGCTGCTAATCTGTACTCTCTTATCAACGCCTCCTCAAACCACAATCGCATGCTAACATCAGCTGCTATCTACTTCACACTCCCTCCGTAGGGATAACGGGAGATAACATTTGTGCTCGGCTATCGTTAGCGCTATACCAACACACATTAGACTATTGGCTAACAGATATGTGTGCTCCAAGTCAAACTTGAATAGAATTTGTTTTAAATAGAAAGCAAACACAAAACCTGATGACTGATGAAATGAAAGTGTCCCATAATGCGCTGGGGTGTAGAGATATGTGCATTTTAGTGTTGACATTGTTGACATTGATATACATATATATATATATATATATATATATATATACATATACACATGCATTTTAATGGTAATACATACTATTAATCATATTTCCCTCATGAATATCACTATTTCTACATCATTCAATATCACTATTCTTATGCAGATGGAGTAAGTAATCTGGAATTATTCTGAAAGGAGTATACCCTGTACAATAAAGCTAGTTCAACATACCAGGGCATCTCATGGTTATCTGGTTTAACTAACCCTGATAACTGACATCCTGCTAAGCTGATTTACAACAGTGGGGTTTCGCAATCTAGCCATGAGCTGCGTTATCATTAACGGGGCGGTGTTTGCAGCATATTACCAATCACAGACATGGACAAGTCTGCTGTCAGCAGCGCAGGCATATTTTTTTGAGCAAAGAGAGGTATAATAATTGACAAAAATTAAGAAGTTAAAACATAATCCATGCTGAAAGAAACACAGTTGTAGGAAATGCAGGTGAGACAGCTGGCAAATAAACCAAAAAACATGTGCATGTTCACTGCCCCATCTAATGCACGAGTAGATCTGACTATAATTACATTATTCCATAACATTAATGTGTTGCTTAGATATATTTTTATGGAATAGAATACAATGATTCATCCCCTTGGGGAAATGCTGATGTGTATGAGAATGTTAGCCGTATTCTTCCAGCTGTGTGAAACAGACTCAGAAGCAAATAAAAGATAGCGTGACTATAAACATGTAATTCACAGCGGTAATATGCTTACTCTCATATCTTAAAACCAACCGCAGCATACACACAAGTACCGATCGCAATGCATCCAGATGTGGATGACTTCATTCACCAAAATTTGTTTGGGATGGCTGATGTGATATGAATCTGTAAAACTAAAGAGACGAATGCAGACCTATGACAGCGAGCTGCATCACTGACTTCCTGGTTTTACCTGGAGAGTCAGTGAGGTCAAAGATTAGTGCAGTTAGGTAAATACAAGGCCACAGCCCTAAGCCTGATGTATTAATACATGTTTGGTGTGCAGGAATGCTGTGTGTGTGTGTGCTTTGAGTTTGCTGAGCCACTCTGACACGATTCATTCATTCAGCTATGAGGATGAAAAAAAGCTGGTCCAACATTGTGACTATGAAAATGTTATCTTTTAATCAGGGTAGTAAATAGTGACTGTAAGAAGTTCTCCTTCACAGTAGCCGACTCCATTACAGTGTTGACAGATTAAACATTATTCTATCCAGTGTTTTGAAAGGGTATCAAACAGATAATCTGCAGCTTTGACAAACCTTTAAATATGGAAGTAATACGATACTTCAGCTACTAAACAAGATTACCCAACCCAGTTATGTTGACATGATGAAGTCTGGTCCACGCAAAGCTGCTGCCTCATATGCTACAGTAATCACTAAACTCTTACTTTTGGGTGTTTATTAGGTGTCTTTTCAACAGAATTGTTTCACACACATTACATACTCTGCTAGTCCTGCACAGACTCAATACGCATAGACAAGATTTCATGGACGCAAGCCAAGGTAACTAGGCTGTACACACTTTGCACAAACATCACTAAGGCTTATATCATCAACTATAAAGCCACTCACACAACTGCACAACCCAACAACTACGCCCTGCAACAAATACGCACAGCTGAGCCACCAGACACGCAGACCTCGGCTCAGCTTCTTCTAGTTGTCGCCCTGGTGTCCAAGATGAGCAGAGACAATGTCCTGCTTTAATCCAGGTTCCCATGAAAAGGCGCTGGATCAGGTTTGTCTAAAGGCGGTCAGTTTAGGGTCCGCAAACAGATGTGTAAGACAGGCTGACCACAACCTGTTGTGGCTCAGGCTGGATGTGTCGAACTCTTGCACTCACTATTCGTGAATAGATATTTCTCTGTTTGAGTAATGCTGGGTGTTAGTAAGCTTGATAAGACATTTTAGTGCAAGAGACAAATAATTATCTGATGATTTCAGAGACACTGCTTTATCTGTTCACAGCAAATGCTCTCTTCTTCACTGGCTCTGCACCTCATTTCGCATGCACTTGAAACAGAGTTAATTTGTATGCTTAGCAGAGTATCCATACATACTAGGGGTGAGCGTATATACTATTATCTGTGTCTGTTCAACCTGCTTTATTGGAGCTTAAGTCCAAAATCAATACGGTTATAGTGTATCTAAACAGTGGTTCGTTGGCTGTGATGATGCCAGCAGGGCAGATGCAGAAGCCCGGCAATACTGACCAATCAGAGCAGACTGGGATTTCTGGGAGGGAGGCTTTAAAGAGACAGGCGCTAAAACAAGCCGTGTCAGACGAAGGGTCAATACAGGTGTATGCAGGCAGACAGTGTAAAAAAGAAGAAGATGTATTCATCTGAACATGTTCAAGTAGAAACCCTAAATATTAAATACAAAATTGTTCAAATAACTTTTATGAAGCAAAATGTGAAGCAGTTACCAATCCACCTGGACTATCCACAGAGCAAAGACTGGTGTTTAAAAAAAAGAAAGAGACCTGACACACTGCGTGTGTTTGCTGTGTGCTAAGTGAGTGTGATGGCTGCATTTAGCAGGAGCAGGGTGATTATGGTGATGTATTACCAGGAGCTGTTATGGTTGGAGCTGACAGCTGAGGCCAAACATTTTCACACAGACCTGTCTGGGGGGGGGGGGGGGGGGGGGGGGGGGGGGAGTAGAGACGCTGTCAGGTTTGTTTAAGCCGAAGGAGCTTTGTCGCACTCCTTCATAATCTTTCTCTGTCTTTATACCCCCCCCCCTCTCCTCTGCTCGTTCCCTGTGTCTCTTTCGTCTCGGTTTTCCTGCTCTGAGCCGTCTCTCTCTCTTTCCCTCCACACTGCCTCGACCTAGGTGGGCTGTGGACACAGTTCTACCACCCCTGCTCCTCTCCTGTTTTTCTTCCCTTTTCTTTCTCCTTTTCTTCCTATCTCAGGTGCAGACACATAATTACCATATGGAGCTCAAGTCAGTCTCCAGCTAACCCCCTGATGTGCAGCCTTTTAACTGTGTCCAATCATGTGTTTGTTTGCACTGTTCATGTTTCGGTATGTGTGTCCACATATGCAGCTGTGTGTCTGGATGTATGCGCATGTGTATGCGAGTTGACTTCCAGTTGCTGAGAGTGTGTTTCTTCTCCTCTCTTTATTTCTCAGGATCTAAATAATAATAACAGCAGATGAAAGGGAAGAGGAAATCACACACACACACACTCTCACGCAAACACACAGAGCCACAAGCAGCTCCCTGAAATGAGAGAGACACTTCTGAAACACAGACAGCGGATGCCTAAAAAACAAAGAGCAGTGATTAGAAAGATTTCACAGTCAGCGCACACTCAGCCAGGAACTAGGTGTCATACTACCTCATAGGGTGACAACACAGATGTTGATTTTAAAAAAGAAAAGAAAAAAAGATTATTGTTGAAGTGCAATTCTGTACACTGGGTTCACTTTTTAAAAATATCTTCATAGAGTCAAAACAACAGCAGTGGACTAAGCTGTGGATCCCTTTTCAGTGCTTTCACACAAAATGCATTTGTTGACCGCACGTTCAAAATTCGTGAAGTGTCCTCTCACTCAAACTCAACCACCCACCACCAAATCTCTGTGCTTACAGTCCATTTTGCACGTTTACGTACAATTTAAAAAATCGCAACGAGATTGCCATAAATTTTACTGCAATTTTCTACACTCTTCTAATAACAATAATATTAATTCAGTTTTAAGTGACTGCTTAAACACTGAAAGTGAATGCTTAGACAAAAGCATCAACACCTTAGCTTTTGAATGCCTTAAACACATATTCTACTTTACACTTTGTTTGCAATTCTGCAACACACTTCTTATAAAACACTACATATCTTTTCTTACATTAGACATACATCTCTTGCCATCATTGGGAAAGTGCTTCTTTCAAATGCAAAACACACCTGGAATTGGCAACACAAATGCACACCCACACATGAAAACACACCAATTGAACACAAAATCATCTTTTGCCCTCCAAATAAACCTCATGTAAGCGAATGTCTGAGAACTTTGCAAACATCTAGGCAGTGAGAGCGAGAGGAAGAGAGCTAGGTGCAGAGTGTGCTGTGATTGGTCAGTGGGCGAGCACGTGCCTATCGTGAAACGAAACTTAACAGCCAGCAGAGGCTGATGGGTAGTGAATCACATCACGTGATGCAGCTCAGCCAATCAAAATGCATTCTGACTGAGTTGAGCTGCACCATGATAGAGGGTGCTGAGAGGAGGAAAGACACTGCAGAGCAGTACGGTCAATGTTCAGGTTGTGAAAGTAAAATCCCATGATAGTCTCTTTGGGTCGTGGCTTGTCATTAATGAGTCACGGTGGATCCCACAGCCAGACCAGCTGAGGATGTTATATTTTCCTGAAAGTAGGCTTTTGCATTTTCTAAATGCTTGAGCATTATTCAAACGACTCGTACTGAAAGGTTTAATACGAAAATGTACATAGTTAAAGCATTAAAAATTAATAATAACTGTGGTGCCACAATGTGGTTATAAGGTGGTATTTCAGCTGCAAGGACAGCAGTGAAGGCCCAGGTATCAAATGCACGGCCTGCCACTGCATTACAATAATATCTAACTTGCGCTGTTTAGTGGCATATATATATATATAAATAACTTGGAGATTATGGATGCGTGGGGAAGGAGAAAGAGTGGAGTTATCGATTTTGAGTCAGAAGTTGTGCATGGTTTTGGTGAGGGATTTGGGACCGATGATGATCATTTTTGATTTATCATAGTTAGTTGGAGGAAGTTGGCTTGCATCCATAATTTTAGTTCAGTGAGGCAGTTGATCAGAGCGAAGCGAGTTGCAGTGGTGATGGGTTTAGTGGAAATGTAGAGCCGGACATCATGCGTGTGGGGTGTGGTCTGGTTTAGTGAGAAATAGTGGAGGTGTGTGCAAGATTTGAATGAGGCAGAGGAAATCCAGGTTACTAATGGTTATGAATTCATTCAGATTGAGGCTTTCATTGTTCAGTGAACGAGTGTTGAGCACAGCCAGTTTCAGGTAAAGTTTCACACCAACAGTTCGGTGAGGAGGCGAGGCTACTGACCTTACGATCCTGCTCAGAGAATGGAGTTCAAACAATGAAAACAATCATAATCACAACAAATTGTTAAAAATAAATCTATGACAAAAATGAAACGAAAAGCAAAGAAATGAAGCTCTAGCGTAAGTTCAGTCAGGAAGACTATACTTCCGCATGCCTAAACCCGTCGTTTATTTCTCATACATCTGCCAATCACGCCTCACAGATGCACACTCATTATTTCCTTGCTGTTATTGTTTGGGGCTGTTGATCATGATATCCGCTGTTTAGATCAGCTGGTCTCCTCTATCCAATAGCATTGTTAGCCTATCATCTTGCTGCTGTCTCTGTTAAATATGATTGTCTCTAACAACAGTGACATTCAAATTCAGTGGACTTCAGAAATATTTTTTTCACCATACTCAGTAAGGATAATTCGTTTGATTTGTTCTAGATTGCCACTGCTGACTGTATATTATCGTGTAGTTGTATTTAGAAAACTAACGAGCAAACTCAATTATCTGATGAGGGTCACGAGGTATGGCTGAAGATTCCAGAAAAACCAAAGTAAGTGATATAAGTAAGTAAGTAAGAGTATGTGATACATTTTTTCTTCTTTGCCAAACCGTTTTTTGGTGCCTGGAAGTTGTATATTTGAGTTCACAAACACACACTCTCTCAGAGTGTATGTCACTCTCCATTCTTTCTGACACACTTTTCCCCACAGTGTAAATAAAGCTTTGTAGCCTATCACGAACAAAATCACGAGTTGCAGATGTGGTTCTGATGCTGCGTTCACACCAAACGTGTCCATCGCGACACCGGTCAAAACGCCAGGGACCATTTGTGTTCATTCGTGAATCACACTGGACGCGCCGGACAGGGGCGGGGCTTATCGCCCTGAAAGCAGTTCAACTGTCCGCCATTAACCATGAAAAAAATAACCTATATTTCTGCTTAGTACGTGTTGTGGAAGTCACAGATATCCCGGGAAACTAAACGCAGTCATGTCTGGGTTCATAATATTGTCCAGAGGAGCTCCGTGGATTTTATCGAGGTGTATTCACTGTGTCTAGCAAGCCGCACGTCGCTGTTTACGACAGCTGTATGAACACAAAATAAACTGATTTGGCTGTGATTTAACGGCAATAAACTGACAAAAAGGGACTCCCAAATAACTACGTAATGATACCGATTTGATCGTAGAGCTCTGGGTGAACACAGACGGGCAGCTCTGTATTTATTTCCTGATTCAGCATCGGCAGGACGTCGCTGAGAGGGGGAGCAACTCAACGCTGATAGGCTATCGCGCGGGGCGTAACGCGAATATTTCGCAGAAGTTGAAAAATTTCAACTCGCGCGTCGGGGCGATTTGGCGTTTGACGCGTCCATCGCACCACAAATTCGCGTCCATCGCGACGTGCCATCCCAGATTCGCGCCGCGACAGTCTCATCGCGTCTGTGCATAGACTTTGTAAGCAATCTACTCGCGCGAATAATTCGCGACACATTTGGTGTGAACGCAGCATAACACGTCACAGCACAAGGTCCTGATTTCCCCTCGTGCTGGTTGTTGCGCCACCCTAAGAAATAGGGCCCTTTGTCTTTTCCTTTGTTCTTCCTAAGCAGATAGGAACTTTTTGGCAAACATGAGGGAAATAATGTACTTGTTAATCCACATTTTGGTGTTCTAGTGAGTATTTATGGCAGCAGACGGTGTATATAGAGTCAAAATAAACTGCAGTCTGTGTGTTCATTGTGATGAAGGAACAAGTCACCTAGTGCAACGGTGTGGCTCACTGGTGTGTTTTTAATACGGCTGTCAATCAATTAAAATATTTTATAATTGCATGATTGTCCATAGTGTGGCATCAATAGGGGCCAGGTGGTAGATGGGTGCTACTTCCCCTTTAATGATCAGCAGTCACATCACAAGATGGCTGCCGATGCACCAACTACAGCTCCCAGAAGGCCTCACCACTCACCCAGGTGTGGGTGTTTAAATTTTAAACATCAGCCCTATTTTTAGGCCTCTGCTCGAAAATGGCATACCCATACTAAAGAGACTTCAATTCTGTAACTACAAGGTCTATTTTAATCATTTTTGATGCTATAATTCAGATAACACTTGTGAGATTATTCAGATGGGTAAATATTGTGTATATGTTGCTGGTTAATATAGTACATGAAGATATTACACAGCTCAAATTAAAAATATTCAGGTTTGCCTGAAAAATAAGCACTTTTATTGATATTATGTTTTTGAAATAATGCTGCTGAGAGCCTAAAAACTCTAGCACAACCGATCAGTAGTCCTAGAATAAAGTTTGGCTGGGATAAAGTGAAGAATAAGAAAGTTATAGAGGCTTTTAGTACAGAGGTCACGCGAGGTCGTCATTTTGGAACCAGCTGTTGCAGCTCTTACATTGTACTTTTATAACCTATATAACTATATATTTTACTTTTTTTATCACTCATATTATTCAATACATCCAAATACAGCCGGTTGGCATCATTTTGAGAGCCAGGGTCCTCTCAGAGCCTGTTTCTGGCTCTCATCCATGGGATTTTCTCGTCTGAATTCCAGTTGCTGTGTGTATATGGGAGTCTAGCTCAGCCTATCTTTGGTCAATTTCAGTCAAGGAGCCCGCCTTCGATGCGTCAGACTCTCAGGAAGGCGGTCGTCGAAGCCGGGTGTTGATTGCCAGAACTTTCAGCGAGTAAAGATGCAAAAAGTCCATTCGCCAAAAGTCTGACCACCCACCCACGGGGTCCAGCAAGTTAGATTGACCCCCAATCTACAGGAAACAGATGAGAAACATACAGGATGTACTTGAACAACAATGATTCTAGCTTTGAACCGGATATTTATCGCCGTTATTTTTGTGATTCTTCATAAAGGTAAGCAGATAGCGATGATTTTTTCCAGTGAAGTGAACTGTTGTGGTGGCGTTGTTGGCTCACAGCTTTGTACTGGTTTCACGGAGAGAAAAACCGAAGGCATTTATGGGTTCTGCGTCGAATGCTCGGCGATGTATTGATTAGCCATTTAGCCGTTAGCTTGTTGTTCGACTATCGAAGCGCAGTAAATAAAACGCAGATTTGTGGCCTGAAATACGTGGTATTATGGCACATTTTCTAGTTGCTTATATTAGTAGTGTATAGTTGTGTTTGGAGTGTGTAAAAAGTGACTTATATGATAGTGTTGCCCATACGTTGCTGTTTAATCCGGTATCATTTTTTGGACAATATTTGCTACCCCTCCTAAGCCCGAGAGCCCCCAAATTTGGGGGCGTCGTGTGCAAGAGGGCCACCTGATTGAGACAGGACTTAAGAGCTGCAGGAGGAGAGGAGGGGGGAGAGCGCATGGCTGGAAGGAGCTCCGAGAACGGCGTACAGAAACGTACTGAACCTGACTGAGAAGGATCGAAAGGAAGACGACCCGGTAGCTGGTGAGACCGAGCACACCCTAAATTGAGTTTTATAATACTGTTCAGTTGAACAAAGCCTTATCTCCTCTTGGACGCTTTTTGTTTGTTTTGGACTTTTTGAGTTGGATGAAGAGAATTACCTGAGTTGCCCCGTAAAAGAGAAATAAACCATGACCTTTTTCTGGGAACCTTTGATTTTTGCCTGTGTTTTATTAATTACTTGCACCACCCCACCCCACCCTGCCATTTTGACCTCTCATGACATTACAATACTTAATGTCAAATTGATCATGAAGTCATCTCAGATTTTTGTATCTGTCAAAATGTACCGTAAAGGGATATTAAGTATTCAATACCCTTATTGACAAATATGTTCACGCTCTACAGATGAATGTATTTATCATTAGAAAGCAATTTACAAAAAACATTAACAATTGTACAAAAACCGTCACAGCTATATATATATATATATATATATATATATATATATATATATATACACATATATATATGCATATAGCACATAAAATATGTTCAAATCATAACATGGCAGGTTCAAGCACAACAGCTGTCAGTGTGTCGGCTCATTTGATGCTTCTGTTGACATTTTCAAAAAAAGCTTTGAATGTCGGTCATATTTTATGGTGTCATAATTTAAATGTAATTTATGCTGCCGTCAGATTGCTGCTAAACCGCCCTGTTAATACAGGTGCATTCCTCCCTTTGTGTTTTTTCTTTTTACCACAGTGAAAATGTAGTTTTCAAAGGCTAAAAGCCAACACATGTGGATTGAAGCACAATATTTAGTTTGAAGAAAACATTTAGTGTATTTTAGAAAGGACTACAATATATTTTGACGCTTGGACTGAGACAGTTATAGAAACGTTGACTAAGCTCCACGTTGCTCACAGTGTGTTTTAGAGAGAAAGTAAATGAGAGGGACAGAAGATTATCCCGTCAGTGTTGCAGTATTCAAGATCGGTTTTATAGCACTTTGAATGTCAAAGTTATGATTGTTCCACTGTTTTGCGACATGCATCATACAGATGTCAAAAAACACATTAACATTTTAACTTTTAGACATCAATAGAGCTCTATGCCACAGACAATTACAATCAGGATTTGGATATGCACTCAATACTTGTCATTAGGATCAGTCCATCATTGATTTGGGTCTGCACATGGGATTTTATGACAAGAACAATCTTGATTATCACCACACTTACCCTTGAAATTGGCAGAAACGTATTCTGCATTGTAGCTTTATGGTGGATCGAAAGGATTCTATACAGCTTAATTTACAACAATAATTCTCTTAAGAGTGAGCAGAAAAAAAAGTGCTCTGTAATCTCACAGAGACTCGCCTCTACAGACAGTCTCTGACATTATGAGACAGACTCAGATAAGTAGCGGATGACTTTTCAGACGCTCCGCTCATTTTTTCCCTCGAGACAGGAGGAGGAGTGGGTCGGGGAATGGGGGTCTCCCCTCGCTCTCTCATCCTTCATCCTTCCTTTGCCACATCTCTCTCTCTCTTCCTCTCCCCCTCTTCGTCTTTGTCATGGTTTAAACGGATTTGTAGGTATTTTCCGAGATTTGACGGTGGCTCTGGTCAGAATGACGTTGAGTTGCAGCGCTCTGTCTTATCCTTCTCTCTTTTCCTCTCTCTGCCCTAGTGCTCAAGGGAGTCTTACAGATTCCAAAGGGGGAAAGGATTACAGAATCCCAGACACTGACAGTCTGAGGTGAACCTCCTGAATATCTACAGAAGGGGGAGTGGAGGTAATGGGTCGTTTGTATGTGTGTACAGGGATATTTAGAATAATTAAAGGATGTGCCATGGTCAGGTGGCTCTATCAGGAAGGGCAGTGCAGATGTTTGTGACCATGACTGCTGTTGTTATGATGGTAACCACAGATGTTCAACTGCTGGGCAACTCATTTGCTGACACAAGTTTCAGATCTGTAGATGGGAGTTGACCTGCTGTCATGGAATTGTAGATGTTGAAATTTCAATTTTTCCACAAGGTTAGCTAAGAAAACAGAGGTTTAACGTAAAAAAAAGCAAATAAAGGCAGGGCTAACGTGGTTTCATAAAGGTCAATTCAAGTTCACGCAATCAGACAAATTTGAGTCAGGTTTGATATAGGGGTGGGAATCGCCAGAGATCTCGCGATACGATATTGTCGCGATACTTGGGTCACGATACGATATTATCACGATACTTCGATATTATCACGATATTACGATATTATCACGATACTTTCACGATATTCTGAGTATTGTGATAACATATATTGCGATTTATTACTTTTTTCAACTTCAAATTATGTCCCCAAAGGAAAACTGTGTCAACAACATGTTTTATCTGAGTTCTTTCTCTGTCTCTATCTTTGTTTCGACCAACTTCCTACCAATCACGCACGCTGACCTCACCAGAAAACAACTCAGCACCATCTAGTGGACTGAAAAAGCAATTGATTTGATTTTTTCTTTCTTGTTTATATAATAAAAGACCGATACTTGGCGTCCGTGTATCGATATAATATCGCCACGCTAACTCTTGAGCACAATACATTATTTTAGAAAACCTGCTTTAACTTATACTTTATGCTAATTTTTGACTTGTGTGTCTTGTATAATTATGCAAATGTTTAAACAAATACGTGAACCAATGCATATTTAAACAGTTTCCTATCAAGAAAATAGATGATTCGGATTTCACATTTCTGGTCAACATATTTATTTGCAATTGCACTGTTAACTATTTCTGTAGCTACTATCATTTTATTGGTTACGTAGCATAAGTCTCAACGTTTTATATCACATATCATATAATTAAACACGTATGGAGATCTATATCTTATCATCGTATGTTTCATTAACTTCATTATTTTTTTAAAAGTAGAATTAATATAAACCTAATCATTTTGACCGATTGTGGCTATTTAGTCAAATAATATGTCATTATAAAATCATAAAATAAAATCATTGCTTTGCCGACGGGTCAGTGTTATACAAACTCCGGTTAGCCTGATCCGGACCAGGTTAGTTTCCAGCATACGTTGCCATAGTAATGGAGCTTGAACTATGCTGGATTTTCTTGATGGAACTGAATCAACTGAACTAACGAAAGATAAGCCCGGTTTATTTGGTAAAAGTTAGCCTTTTTAGTATCAAATTCTCTCTTTGTGTTATCCTGGACAGTGATTCCTGGTTGAGCTACAGTGGAAGGATACCTCATTAGGAAATGTTGCCAGTACTAATGGGTTTATAGGATATATTTTCAACAGGATCAACAAGTGATTTATTGAAACTGTAGCTGATTGAAGAGAAAAAGTCCTGTGGCACCCTATTACTGATGGTAATGTCCTTGTTTACCACAATCGGTCACAACAGCCTGATTTCTCCCTGATTCTTCCATGCAGGTCCCTGAATGGTTTAATGGATTGGTTCATTATAAATGATAGTGATCTTGATTTGAAGATTTTGGAATTCATATTTGGTTTTCTGACACTGTGCTAAGATATAACTAAAACTCCACTACACTGTAGAAGCATCATATTGGCCAAATCTCCCAGCCATCGGCATCTTCATAATCTTTTAACTTTCTATTTAAAGAACAGTTGCACAAAGTGTCTTTCTCTTTTGTGGCAAATTATTGCAGCCTTTTTGTTTGAATAAAACCTTTTGGAAATTCCAAAAGACAAAACGAATAGATGGTCCCATGTTGAAAGGATCTTAACCCAACTAACGACAGAGAGTGTTATGTCAAGGAGATATGGAGCTGTTCTGGAGGCTCATGATGGAATTACACTTACTGACACACGGTGTATGTCGGCCTTTGTTTTTCTTTCTTTGTGAAACTATGGGGAACTAGTTTCCATATTTTTTTATCACTACCCATGAAAGAGCCTGCCAACCTTAACAAGATAATATTTTGTCGACATGCAGTACAGCAAGTGCAGCACTTGATTGAAAAGCTGTAAGTAGAACTGTGTGTTTCCCCGAATCACAGAAAACAAGAATAGTACGAGAGGAGCACGGAGGCAGTTTCTGTAAGTGACGAATTGTGGTAAATGGGCTTTTGGCTACTGACCACTCAAACACATGCCAACATTCACCCATTCACACATGCGTTCATACACTGATGGCAGAGGTTGTAGGGGTTCAATGTCTTGCTCAAAAACAATGCAACACCCTCAGGAGGAGCCGGGGATCTATTCTCTCAGCAAGAACAAATTCTTTCTAAGAGAATCGATTGAGGCAAAGGGTCAGAGAGAAAAGGTATTCCTCATTCACGTTCACTGGCACAAAACAAACATATCAGTGTTCAAACTCACTCGGACACGATAGCATATCCCCATTCATAATCATAACAGATGAAACGATATACCTTTGTTGATGCTCGAAATGAGCCTCTGATTTTAGACTCGTTCTCATGTTCATACAAGGACCCCCAAGAGCAGAGATGTTCTGCATCTCTTGTCAGGAGGAGATCAAACTCCAGTTGGAGTCCCAGTCATTATAGGATCAGACGATTGGCTAATTGAGATCCGATTGGTGATAGACTCTTCTAGCTTCTTTTGGAGTGCTCTACGAAGTTTATTGGTATATGCCGTATTTGAAATACTTTTACCTCTAAAAAAAGGCTTTTGGGGTTTCCCACAAAAGAGGCGCGAGAATCTCTTCATTTTTATGTCTTTTTATGAAGGGTCCAAAGCCAGAATCCAAATCCCTTCAATTTAAAGTCAAAGTAGAGATCTAGTATCACAGTGGAATGGTCTGATACAGTTATCGGTAAATGTTAGGTGGAGACTATAGATGGGGTGAGTGTTTTATCCACAATGAAATAACCTGAAATATTGAACAAAGTCTTAAGGGAAAGAGTGTTCCCGAGCAGAGAAGTGTAGGAATCTCCATAACTATATTGATCCAAAGAGGCAGAGGGAGTCTGAGAGACATTTGAGGGTGCAATGAAGAAAAACAAACAGGTTACTTCTTCAAACTTAATATTTAAATTAATTCTCATAATATTAAACAGGATGACCAGCCAGGATTCCCTGAGGTATAGTGCAGAAGTATGGAGTGCCAACATTTTATAAAGAACTTGGTATGGTTTAAAATTTTTTTAAATTATTGTTTTTTCTTGATTACTGGCAGCTACAGCTATCTTGCCATTTGTTTTTTATGTGTGTGTATTTCCATTTTCCTCTTACTTTTTGGGGGAGCTTTATAAGTCCCCAGTTTGTTGATATCATCAAGTGTTGACAATGTGAATTTTGATTTATAAACAACATTTACATTTTTTCCCCAGTCTCTCAAAAAAGTCAAACATCCAACAGAGGAACAAACTCATAGTACACACAGGACCTCTGTGTTTATTCTAAAAGTCTAAATGTCAAAAAACACAAACATCACTTGTGGTGTGTGTGTGTGTGACAGAGAGAAAGCAGGAGAGAGAGAGAGCTGTACACCTTGTTAATGATATAGTTGTCCTCCCTCATACTAAGTAATGAACACATGTAATTATGTGTATTAACCGTAGCAATTCTATATAACTGACTGGCACCATGCAAAGTCATAGATTCTGGCAGGCATACGTTAAAATAAAATTTTTTGTATCCACATCAGTGGCAGCTGGCCAATAGAGGGCCATGGGGCGTGGCCCCACCTTGAGCGCCCCGCCAAGCACCCGCTGCTCGTTCACGACAGTGCAGAACGTACGTGCTTTAACGTCGAAACACCAGAAAATTCTCCAATAACACCAGAACAAGTCACTAGACATGAGGGTTTGGAAAGTCACCAGATTTAGCGAGAAAGTCGCCACGTTGCCAACACTGGCACCTGCTAAATATGTCCCCAGAGCAACATTGGACGTAACAATGGTTCCTGTCACATATAAAACCAAACAAAAATCTTCATAAAAACAAGTTGTACAAATAATAACATATAAACAAGCATATTAAAGCTACTGCAGATGTAAAAACAAACGCATTTAACTTACCAGAGCTGCTATTCACTTTTTAAAGACAAGGTGCATCCTCCTTTCTTTGTTAACAAAGAGTTTAATCTCACGGTTGTTCAGTAAATTCGTGCATTTTAGTTCCAGGAAGAAGTCCTTCTCGATTCATGGACAGCGAAGTCCATGGACAGTGAAGACAGCGAGCCTCCCCAGTTGTATTTCTTGAATAAGTTTTAATGCGTTGGAGGGCTGAAAATGTCCGCTCACAGAGGCAGCAGATATTGGGATTGTCACCGCCCAACATGTCAGAATCAGAATCAGAACCGTTTATTGCCATGGTATGTTGAACATACAAGGAATTTGACATGACGGGAGGTGCATAACATTTAACAACAATCAACAGTGCAAAGAAGAAACCTATTAAATTTACAGAAAATATAAAATAAAGTAAAATGTAGAATAAAGTGGAGTATAAAATAAAGTGAAGTGTAAAATAAAATGCACAAACGAACAGATAACAGGACTATAAACAAGTGAGGTGTAAGTGTAGTGTAAAAGTGTCGAGTGTAATAGAATGGATGTGCAGGGGAGTGACCGGTAGGAAATTGTCCTGGGGATGACAGAGTCAGCGGGGGTCCCGGGCTCTGTTAATGAGCGCGACTGCCGACGGGAAGAAACTGTTTATGTGTCGTGAGGTCTTGGTCCTGATGAACCTCAGCCTCCTGCCAGATGGAAGGGGCACAAACAGTTCATGTCCAGGGTGAGAGGGGTCAGCTACAATCCTTCTTGCTCGCTTCAGGGTTCTTAAAGTCCTGGAGGCAGCCAATCACCCTCTCAGCAGAGCGAATGATGCGCTGCAGTCTGCCCTTGTCCTTGGCAGTGGCTGCAGCGTGCCAGACCGTGATGGAGGGGCAGAGGATGCACTCAATGATGGCTGTGTAGAAATGCACCATCATTGTCTTTGGCAGATTGAATTTCTTCAGCTGCCTCAGGAAGTACATCCTCTGCTGGGCCTTCTTTGTGATGGAGCTGATGTTGAGCTCCCACTTGAGGTCCTGGGATATGATGGAGCCCAGGAAGCGGAAGGACTCCACCGCATCGACAGGGGAGTCACACAGAGTGATAGGGGCTGGTGGGGCTACGTTCTTCCTGAAATCCACAACCATCTCCACTGTCTTTAGCTCCAAGTTGTTTAACCCGCACCAGGTCACCAGGTGGTCAGTCTCCCACCTGTAGGCGGACTCATCCCTACCAGAGATGAGTCCAATGAGGGTGGTGTCATCCGCGAACTTCAGGAGCTTGACGGACTGGTGACTGGAGGTGCAGCTGTTGGTGTACAGGGAGAAGAGCAGAGGGGAAAGAACGCAGCCTTGGGGGGAACCAGTGCTGATGGTCCGAGAGGCTGATCTGTGCTTTTCCAGCTTGACGTGCTGCTTCCAGTCAGACAGGAAGTATGTGAGCCACTTGCAGGTGGAGTTGGGCACGTGCAGCTGAGAGAGCTTGTCATGACCACAGAGGTCAGGGCGACGGGCCTGTAGTCATTGAGTCCTGTGATCCTAGGTTTTTTGGGGACGGAGATGATGGTGGAGACCTTGAAGCAGGCTGGTACGTGGCATGTCTCCAGGGAGGTGTTGAAGATGTCTGTGAACACCGGAGACAGCTGATCAGCACAATGCTTCAGGGTGGAGGGGGAGACAGAGTCTGGGCCGGCTGCTTTGCGGGGGTTCTGTTTTTTAAAGAGCCTGTTGATGTCACTCTCCCGAATATAGAGAGGGTCGTTACTGGGGAGGGGGGTGGGGGGGACACTGGGATGGGTGGTACAGAGGCATGGGCCCCTGCTGGGCTGGGGGAGGGGGACCTGGAGGTCTGGGGCTGGTTGATGGGGCTGTGGGGGATGGAGTCAGGACTGTCCCATTGTCTGTCAAAGTGGCAGTATAACTTGTTCAGCTCGTCTGCCAGACGGAGGTCGTTCATGGAGTGAGGGATTTTAGTCTTGTAATTGGTGATCTGCCTGAGACCTCTCCAGACAAGCAGAGTAATTTACTGAGAGCTGGTGTTGCAGTTTCTCAGAGTACACACGTGAAAACGCCCTGAAACACTGCAACAAAGTTTCAATAACTTTCAGTTACACAAGGCGTCACTTTTAAAGAGCAATCAGGATGGCGAGGACACACGCACAGGCTCAGAGGCAGATTGCATCACATTTAATTTACAATTAACCACACATAGAATGAGACTGCAGTTCTTTTGGGCTGTTTTGTAACTCCTCCAATTTCGATATAAAAAATGTAAGGGGCTTTTGACTTGCACTGGCATGCTTGGTGTTCAGGTGGTGACGTAAATAAGAGGGCTTCAGACAGCTGTTAGCCAGAACCTCACTGCACACCATGCACTGTGGCTTTGGGCAATCTGCATTGGCAATCCAAGTGAAGTGTAGGAAATTTGAGTGTAGAACTGTGTTTAGAAGCTATAATTAAAGTGTTTAATGATTCAAGGGATCCGTCTCTTTGAAAAACTCACGGCAGCGGATAAATTGGCACTGGGAGACATACGGGCCATGATTATCCGCACAGAGGGGACAATACAGTTAAATGCCCTAGAAGCAGGAACGGGAACGGCCCGCAGAGTGGACCAGACCCCATTCGACAACTTCCGAGGAATCTACTGGGAAACTATGAGAAGCATCTGGCCCACGAAACCAAACATGACTTCCCTCAGTGGATTGAAGCTAAAACCAGAAGAAGAGCTGCATCAGTATCTAAAAAGAGCTGAAGAAGAGTGGCATGAGGCCACAGGGGGGAGACATGACGGTAATGAAGCCACCACTGTAGTATGGCGACACACTGTGCAGAAGGGCCTGCCCCTACCAGTACAGACAGCGCTGGGAGGAGTGGTAGGCTTGAGCAACATGGAAGATGCCATGTGGAGGGAACACCTAACTCAGTACAACCAGAGACATCTAACTGAGGAGACAAGAGGACAGGAAGATCTGGAGAGAATGACGCGGCGGCTGCTGAAACTTCAAATAGCGGCGGCCGACAGAGAAATAAGTCGAAAACATCTGGCCAAGAAACAGATGGCCGTAGCCAAGGCTCAGGCCTCACAACAGCCCCAATATCCAGCTGCACCCCCGACCTCATACCAACCAAATCCAGCAGAACCGGCCCCCACAGTAGTGTACTACCAACCTCCACCACATTATAGAGGCAGAGGATGTGCACGAGCATCCAACAGAGGGAGAGGTAACTACAGAGGGGGGTATGAAATACCTGTAGGTAGAGGGAAGTGCTACGTATGAGGGAGAGAAGGTCATTGGGTGAGAGATTGCCCACATAAAAGAAGAGGAAGACAGCCCAATGCACCACCACAATGGGCTCCATTCCCACCACAACATCAGCAGTACTCAGGACCAGGTCTGGCGGGACCTCCTCTCATGAGGCTGCCACCAGGACCATGGGGCGGTGCCGACCAATAGAATATACAAGGGCGCTAACTAACCTGAGTCAAGTTTTGTTTTCACAGGTGGCCTCTGACAGGAGAAAGCAGTCGCCTATTGTATCACCAGGCAGCTGGCTGTAGATGAGGTCCACAGGTGTAAGTGGTGCTGACTAGCAGGGGGGACTGGACAATGGGAGGTTCATTTTATAGCCAAGATACATAGATGATCTAAGGGTACAAAGGGGGGTGTCTAATGAATTTAAAGCCAGAAATCAAATAGCAGCAGATTTAGAATCTGTTTTCTCTCAAAGTGTCAGGATCCAGGATTCCCCTGTCTGTTGTGGTGTGCCATGTGCTCTGTTTGTCCTCTGCCTTCAGACACCTCCCAGGGCCGCACCCTTAATCGTGCACGGCTGAGGACACTCAAGCTGATCACCTCCTGCAGCCTGACACACCAGACTCAGGGCCCCTTAATGAGTAGCCTGCCACTATATAAACTCTGGTCCTGCAGTCTGGGAGTGTCAGGTCGTACCGTCTTCAACCCGCTGAACCCCTGTGGATTACACTCCACGGCTCTGCCCTCCTTGTGTTTGTGGATGCGCTCCGCCGCTCTGCTCTCGTTGTGGTCTACGGATTACACTCTGTCGACTCCAGTATCGAGCCACGGGACTTCACGCCGTCAACTCACCAGCCCTCCAGTGTCGAGCCACGGGACTCACACCATCGATCTGTCAACTCTCCAGTGTCGAGCCACGGGACATCACACTGTCGATCTGCCACTCGGGTGTCGGACCACGGGCTCCACACCTGCACCCACCTGTCTATAAATAAAACCTGTTTAACATTCACTTCTGTCTCCTGTGGTCTTGCGTTTGGGTCCTATCTGTGAACTCCCGTGACAGAACGACCTGACCATAATGGACCCAGCAACCACAGGAGCAGCTACGCTGGCCGGATATAGCACGCAGCTGGAGGCACACCAGCAGAGGCTCATGGAGATGCGTCAAGCCCTGCAATCCATGGAAGCTGAGGTCTTTGAGGGGGACCCAGCAACCACAGGAGCAGCTGCGCTGTACAGCACTACCAGGCTGCTGGAGGAGACGAGACGTTCCCTGGCGAAGATGAGACGTTTCGCTGCTGAGGTTTCTCGGGTTGGCTGGTGCGGGCAGGAACTAGCCCGGACAGTCAAGTCTCCACCAGTTCCAGCACCCGCACTATTCCCGCCTGTCCTCGCTCCGCCGGTCTGGGAATCCCCCGTGCCGGCTCCGAGTCCCTATGATGGAACACTGGGGAAGTGTCAAGGCTTCCTGGTGCTATGCCAACGGGTGTTTGACCGACAGCCCCTGACTTTCGCCTCAGACAGGTCCAAGGTGTCTTACGTGGTCTGCTTACTGCGGGGAAGGGCTTTGGACTGGGCCATGTACACAGTGAGCAGCGACCAGCCTAATACTGTGGGGTATGTGGACTTTGTGACTGCTCTGATGAGAGTTTTTGACCCTCTGGGGAACTCTGAGTATAGGGTCAAGCACCTTCTCAGCCGGAGACGGAGCCATGCAAGGGTAGCGGAACACTCGGTGGCCCGGTCGACTCCGGCTCCCCGTAGTCAGACTGCATTGCAGCCAGCTCCTGTTCCTGTCACCTCTTCACCACAGCCAGCTCCGGTTCCTACCGCCTCTGCGGCACAGCTTGCGCCAGTCCCGGCCGCCGCCGTCGCAGTGCAGCAGCGACCTCCAGTTCCCGCCGCTGCCGTCCCAGAGCAGCGACCGCCAGTTCCCGCCGCTGCCGTCCCGGAGCAGCAGCGACCTCCAGTTCCCGCCGCTGTCATCCCGGAGCAGCAGCAACCTCCAGTTCCCGCCGCTGTCATCCCAGAGCAGCAGCGACCTCCAGTCCCGGCCGTCGCAGTCGCAGTGCAGCAGCGACCTCCAGTTCCCGCCGCCACCGTCCCGGAGCAGCAGCAACCGCCAGGTCCCGCCGCTGCCGTCCCGGAGCAGCAGCGACCTCCAGTTTCCGCCGCTGCCGTCCCGGAGCAGCAGCAACCTCCCGGTCCCGCCGCTGCCGTCGCAGTGCAGCAGCGACCTCCAGCTCCCGCCGCTGCCGTCCCAGATCAGCAGCGACCTCCAGTTCCCGCCGCTGTCATCCCGGAGCAGCAGCGACCTCCAGTTCCCGCCGCTGTCATCCCGGAGCAGCAGCGACCTCCAGGCCCTGCCGCTGCCGTCCCGGAGCAGCAGCGACCTCCAGTCCCAGCTGTGGTCTCGGAGCCGCAGCTATCCCCGGACCTCGCGGCCGCGGAGCCAGAGCCGCTCGCTGGTCCTGCCACCGCAGCTCCAGTTCCTGCCGCCGCAGCTCCAGTTCCTGCCGCCGCAGCTCCAGTTCCTGCCGCCGCAGGGCCAGCGCCAGTTCCTGCCGCCGCAGCTCCAGTTCCTGCCGCCGCAGCTCCAGTTCCTGCCGCCGCAGGGCCAGCTCCAGTTCCTGCCGCCGCAGCTCCAGTTCCTGCCGCCGCAGGGCCAGCTCCAGTTCCTGCCGCCGCAGCGCCAGTTCCTGCCGCCGCAGCTCCAGTTCCTGCCGCCGCAGTCCCAGTTCCCGCCGCAGCGCCAGCTCCAGTTCCTGCCGCGGCCGCCTCTACGCCAGTTCCTGCCGCCGCAGCACCAGCTCCAGTTGCTGCCGCCTCTACGCCGCAGCCCGCTCCAGTTCCTGCCGCCGCAGCGCCAGCTCTAGTTCCTGCCGCTGCCACCTCTACGCCGGAGCCCGCTTCAGTTCCTGCCGCCTCAGCGCCGCAGCCCGCTCCAGTTCCTGACGCCTCAGCGCCGCAGTCCGCTCCAGTTCCTGTCGCCGCCTCCGTGCCGCAGCCTCTCCCACACCCGGCCGCCGTCCCAGAGGCGCAACGACCTCCAGTTGCCGTCTCTGAGCGGCAGCGACCTCCAGTGCCCGCTGCCGTCTCTGAGCAGCAGCGACCTCCAGTGCCCGCTGCCGTCTCTGAGCAGCAGCGGCCTCCAGTGCCCGCTGCCGTCGCGGAGCAGCAGAGACCTCCAGTACCTGCCACTGCGGCACCAGCATCCTATTCTCCAGAGCCCTTCCGCCCGCCCGGCCGCCCGCCGGAGCACCCGGGGCCGGAGCCCTTCCGCCCGCCCGGCCGTCCGCCGGAGCACCCGTGGCCGGAGCCCTTCTGCCCTCCCGGCCGTCCGCCGGAGCACCCGTGTCCGGAGCCCTTCTGCCCTCCCGGCCGGCCGCCGGAGCACCGGGGGCCGACGCTCTTCGGCGGCCCCGTGGCGGGTCAGATCCTGTCACCCCTCCTCCGGACCCCCGCCGCCCACCCTAGTCGGCCTTATAGCTGTGGGGACATCCCTCCTCCGGACCCCCTCCACCCGCCCTGTGTTGGGTCTTGTGTTACGTCTGGAATCCGTGCCTTAAGGGGGGGGTACTGTCAGGATCCAGGATTCCCCTGTCTGTTGTGGTGTGCCATGTGCTCTGTTTGTCCTCTGCCTTCAGACACCTCCCAGGGCCGCACCCTTAATCGTGCACGGCTGAGGACACTCAAGCTGATCACCTCCTGCAGCCTGACACACCAGACTCAGGGCCCCTTAATGAGTAGCCTGCCACTATATAAACTCTGGTCCTGCAGTCTGGGAGTGTCAGGTCGTACCGTCTTCAACCCGCTGAACCCCTGTGGATTACACTCCACGGCTCTGCCCTCCTTGTGTTTGTGGATGCGCTCCGCCGCTCTGCTCTCGTTGTGGTCTACGGATTACACTCTGTCGACTCCAGTATCGAGCCACGGGACTTCACGCCGTCAACTCACCAGCCCTCCAGTGTCGAGCCACGGGACTCACACCATCGATCTGTCAACTCTCCAGTGTCGAGCCACGGGACATCACACTGTCGATCTGCCACTCGGGTGTCGGACCACGGGCTCCACACCTGCACCCACCTGTCTATAAATAAAACCTGTTTAACATTCACTTCTGTCTCCTGTGGTCTTGCGTTTGGGTCCTATCTGTGAACTCCCGTGACACAAAGGGTGTCAATCAATAAAAATGTTGATTGGATCAACTACATTTACTATAACCAACAGCGTTTTGTAAACTTCACCAGGGATGCCATATCAGGACTGCATGCACAGCTGGCGAAGACTAGTTTAATGACCTTGCAGAACAGAATGGTATTAGACATGATTTTAGCAGAGAAAGGTGGCGTTTGCCAGATGTTTGGGACTGCTTGCTGTACTTTTATTCCAAATAACACAGCTCCTGATGGGTCGGTGATCAGGGCTCTGGAGGGACTGACAGCACTCAGCCAAGAGCTAGCGGAGAACTCTGGTGTCACTAATTCATTCACCGACTGGTTGGAGGGTATGTTTGGCAAATGGAAAAATACATTTTTGTCAGTCGTAATTACTCTGTGTGTTGTCGTCGTATGCCTCCTAGTCGTTTGTGGATGCGGTTTCCCTTGCATCCGTGGACTTCTACAGGGGTTTATTGCTTCAACGATTAGCAAGACACAAATCCAGGGCAACCAGTTATGTGTCGAGGATGAGGAAGAATTGGAGCTTCTGATGGCCACAGTCTAGATGAGGCCACCAGCGGTGCCATAGAGGAACTTCACAAGCAGTTCCTGACCATCCTCTCGGAGATCCTGAAGGACCTGATAAGGCCCAAATGGACTTCTAAAACACATCCGGTGAGATATTGGAAATTTGGGAAATTGTTTTAGATGAGTATTTTGAGATTTTTTTTGTTTAATTGGGTTATAATGGGATTTTAGGGTGTAATGATTAAGAAATGTAATTTTGTCAAGTGTAAAAGAACAGTCAAGGCTTCTCTGTATGTTCTCTCTAGCCTACAGACTGTATCCCGACTCCACCAGCCCCAAGACATGGAAGACAGTGGACGTCAACGGATTAGACTCTTTTTGGGTTAGCGAGGCAAGCGTAGGGTGAAACAGATCGGATAGGAATAATTTAAATGATATCTGTATGCATGAATTGCTGTTTGCCACTGTTTAGATAGATAGGGAACCTCTCCCTGGATCGAGTAGGGGAGGGGTCTCCGGGGACATTGGGGTAGCTAAAGGGGGGAATTGTAGGAAATTTGAGTGTAGAACTGTGTTTAGAAGCTATAATTAAAGTGTTTAATGATTCATATTTAAGAATTCATTATCATAAGTGTTTTGGAAATGCATAATTAAGATAAGCATAAAGTGTTTTAGGATTAGTAGCTAGATGGAGAATTTGAGACATGAAGCTTTTGCCAAAAGTTGCGAAGTCTTATCTTTTATGTGGAATGTTTATCATAGAAGGGTTAAGCCATAAAAGACAGTCATTGAGTGTATTTAGAATAAGTAAGGGACAGATAGATTTATAGACAGGTCATGCCCGTGCGAGGGTCCTGCGAGAAGGAGGAGCCAGCTGGATTTAGCCAATAGGAACTTTGTGAGATGTTTTTGAACTATGTAAGGCGGGGGAAAAATAACTACCGCTCTCTTGCTCCGGTTCCACTATGTGGGTGTAACGCTTTTGGGGTGAGCGGGTCATATTCGATGTAACTGAAATAATGTACTTCACAATGCGACTGTTTTAGCTTCAGAAGTATTAAATACTTTTGTTTATAATTGAAACCGACTGACTCTTTGGAAAGGCTAGTTTCCCACAGTTTAAAAGGCTCTCGAACTCCACAGAAGCCCATACACAGATCATTTTCATCATTTCCTCTTTTTTTCCCAGTCTGATGCTCTCTTGTTTCCTCTTTTTTCACCTTGACTCTGCGATGGGCCTATGTGCTCCCGATTTGTCTGTGCAATCCCTTCCTCCTTTTTGGTCTCCTCCGTCTCATCTTTTATGACTGATAGCTTTAGATGTCTCACCTGACAGTTTCCCCGATTTCAGCCAGTTTAGCATATCTGCATGAATGTTGCTGAATGAATGAAGTTAGCTGTTAGCTGACGTTAGCTGCACAAGCTAGGCTGGCTAGTGTGTACGTAAAAGACAGTCTGGCGGCAGGAGCTGAAGTGCATTTATTTATTAAATTGTACGTTTTTAATTTTAAATTTAAATCTTACAAAGGGAATTTTAGAATTCATGTAACCGAGCGTCTTGGGTTCGTGTATAAGGGCACTTATCATACAGTCATAACTGGAGTCGGGAGATTAGACATCTTGTATCAGCCCACGGCTACTCTCTTTATTATTGATTTCTCCTTTGGCCAGAGGCGGGAGTTGCGCCTTCGCTACGGCAACCCTCAAGGGACATATCATCGTCAACACTAGAATGACAAACATGAGACAGTCTGTTACATTCATGTTTTTATTTTGTGAAAATTATATGTAATATTAATTATTACACCATTAGACCACCATTACATTTTTCCTCTCGCGCACCCCCTAGAGGCAGCTCCGCACCACACTTTGGGAATCACTGGGTTAGGACAAGGTTAGGATTAGGTCAATGATAGTGTCACGTTTAGGATTAAGCTGGAAGTGGTATGGTTAGGGTTAGGGTAAGCCTCCAGGATATTAATGAAAGTCAGTGTAATGTCCCCAAAAGTCACCATGTGTGTGTGTGTGCGCAACTCTGAAATACTCTCTCTGAACTGAGAAACAGGGTTACCAGTACAAACAGACATGAATGCACACAAACCAACAGCAGTGTGGAGCAGACATACAGGAGAGTCCAGCTGCAGTCAGTGGAAACCTGTGGTGGGGAAGATATTTGGCTCAGGGGCCTGGAAGAGAGAGCTGCAGAACCCAACCAGACCCGGTCCAAGTCAGGACGGAGGAGAGAGGGAGCAGCCTCAGGGCAAATACCAGGCTGCTAAATTTCACACATAATTGCTCGGGTTTGGGTTGGGCTCAACCACCTTATTGAAAAATACTATTAGTAATTTAGCAGTCAAAAACGAGCATTTTAATGTTTTGCTCATGGCTTGTGCTCAGATTGAAGTGTTTTCAGGCTGGAGTCAGGCAAGGACGTACTATGAATGGACTTTTTGAGTGATCAACCAGACCGATACACCACCACCCACACAACCCATGCAAAGATAACTGAACAATATTTATAACAACAACTTCAGTGAAATAGATGTAAAATATAGGCGAAGCGGTGATCCAACTTTTTCAGTCCCGATACAAATACCTGGGCTTTAGGTATCGACCGAGTACAGATCAGATACCAGTGTTTAATAAACTGTGTGGAAGTGATTGGGAATATTCTCTGAAGTGTGAGGCAACACAGGCTTTTCCTAACTTTGTAAAACAAAATGTAAAAATGTATACATAGGTATAAATTTAAGAAAACCTTCTGCAGGCTCTTGACATTTTTGCAGGCGGTAGAAACCGCAAAAAACATGACTTCACTTTTAAAATCTAAATTAGAGGTGGCACTAGCATCCTAGGTCTGGCTCAATCTACACCTCCACTGCAGATGGACCATCCTAGGCAGTGTGCGAAATACCCGGTGGCAAAAGGGGGTGTCCCGTTCAATCCCTTCACGCACAACATATCTCGCACTCACTATTCATATTTGTGAATAAATGTTTTGCAGTTTGAATCATGAAAATTGACAGGCATACTAATGTATGCTTTTAAAATACATTTTAGTGGCAAATGATAAATAAATGTCTGATGATTCAAGAGACCCCACATTTTTGACATTGAGGCTTTCAGGTGATCTGAAGTGTCAATCAATTAAATTTTGCACATTTTTTAACAGTGGATGAGTAATTAGTATGAATAAGTATATTATTACAGTAAATGGAAATTATAATGCTAGCATAATGCCATGCTATTCATTTATCAAGTCTGTAATGTTTGTGTATTCATATAAATATTTGTATAGTTTAAGGTTATTTAATTGTAATATTTTATAACAATGGTACAATTATCTTTAATAATCCCATGTGCAAGAAAAATAGAAATTGTTGAACAGGTATCGATGGGAGTAACGGGCCGTAAGCTAGTGCATAATATAAGTGGGTTGACAACACATCTCTCTCGCTCTTGTTTTTTTATAATGGGCTTCTTTCGCTGCCCCCAGAGTGACCAGTCAAGTCTGACTATAGGGTCAGGTGAGATTCATATTTTAGCTGTAACTTGATGTTGGTTTAACAAGGCGGCAACCTCAGGTTCGGCCGAGTGAAGCCAATGCGGAAGTGTCTTAAAACTTGCATTCGCTCTACTGACCAGTCGGGGGCGACTCATTTGGTTGCAAAAAGAAGTCCGATTGCATAGAAGTCTATGAGAAAATTACTTCTATGAGAAAATTACTTCTCACTTGAATTATTACCTCAGTAAACATTGTAAACATGACTTTATGGTTTCAATCTCTAGTTTCAAGTCTTCTTCAATACAGCATGATGTTCATTTCGTAAATTATGGTCCATTTAGAGTCAAATAGACCATAAAGCAGGGTATGCTTTAGGGCGGGACTTACTCTGATTTACTTACGCCGCTACCAGAGCCGTATACGGGGTCTCTACGTCACTCCTCCACATTCCAAATAAGGTAACTTCCGTTGATTGGCTGCAAAAAGACAACATATCGATGGCCGTCATCCAAGATGACGAACTCAAGGCTTCGAAACGTCAATCCACAAACCAATGGGTGACGTCACCATAACTACGTCCAGTTCTTATATACAGTCTATGGTTTAACCACTGCTAAAAAAAAGAAATCGGCTCCAGAGCTTAACGTAGCATTCTATTTGATTTACGTTCCGTTTGTTTGTTCAGTCAAGCACCCTTGATAGAACACACAGTGAGCATTTTCCAACAGAGAGAAGTATGAAGAGGGTGAAAAAGTGAGTGACCAGATGATTTGCCATTCAAATGTGAGGTCGGTTGCACAGACAGCCAACGATGGTATGTACGTCTGTGTCAGCTAATCTCAAAATCAAATATCGAGTGCAACCTTTTCGCCAAACACTGAGAAAATATTGAAATGCGCCACCCAGGAGTCAAGAATCAGTTTACTGAGTTTTCTTGACACGCCATCCCAACAGTACAGTGCGTGCCAGTGGTTCAGGTCCAACTTAAAATGTGATACAGGGGTCATAAAATACTCAACTTAAGAATGGTATGGAGGATTTGGGGAATGGGAAAATTGTATAAATGGTATTATAAAAGGTATTTATAATGTAGGTGGTCTGCTTTAGTTTTGGGGTAATGACCCAGGGCACCAAAAGAACACTTAAAGCGCAGGAAGAGTGCCATGGAGGAATGCACACAGGCCTGTTTAAGTCTGCAGAGCAGGACAGAGGTCTTAACTCATGTCAGTGAACTGGATTTAGAATGTTTGGAAGAAACAAACCGCAGTATACGACAAAAAGGTGTAGACATTAACATTTTTGGTGAAGCTTCACAGTTGGACTCTCTGCCTCTTCTACATTCTCTTTCTACCGTTATGATTTTTAAACATCAGTGAAACATTCTTCCAGGTTTCATCGTCTTAGCAGTTAAAGAATTAAAAACACAGTCATATAAAAAAAAATTCAGGTTTCAGGGTCTTTCTTCTTGGCCAATCAGAGCCCTTGTCTGATTGGTCAGATTTTGCACCCATGCAAGTGAGGTTCATTTCCATGGGCCGAAGTAGTGCGGCCGTACTTCTCTGCATGGTTATGGAGGGAAAGTATAACAAGGAACACACGTTTCAATCATGATCGGTAGAAATATTTGGGCCAGTAGATTCTTGACCCACTTGCCCGTTCATTTGTTAATTCTGATTAAGAGTAATTGTTATTGTTTTGAACGTTTACTGTGAACATCCAGATGCTCAGGGATTTTACTAACTCGAAAGAAAGAATAAGTAGAAAACTGCTTTTAAAATGTGATTATTATTCTGTGTGTATTGGTGCCATTTATGTTCAGCTCAGTGTTCAATTTGTTCTATAAAAGAATGTTGGAAATATTTGCCTCCCATGTTTTTAATTCAAGAAGCAATTTGTTGTATTTCGTTAGAATACTGTAAGGCAGTGGTGGGCCGTCAGGGCCTGCAAAGCCTTCTCTGCTGGCCTAAACAGAATCACAAAGTTATCTATTTTATAATTTAATATTTTTTCTTAAATATACTACATGTATTATAATTTATAAAAATATTTTCCCATTATCTTATTTTCTCATTGCACAGCTACTGTCTTCCTCAGTTGCCCTGCTTCCAGTACAGCTTGTTTTAAGTAGAGCTTTTATCCAATCAGATTTCACCCCTATGTCTCTAGGTAAGAAGAGAGGCCCCAGGCCTGCAGACTCACAAGTGAATCCCTGTGCAGTTTAAGTGAATGGAGACAATATTGTTGATTTTCATAGTATTCAACCAATCAGATCTTTAGTTTGACATGTTGGGCGTATTATTTGACATGTCAGAGCCTTCTAGCTGGCCTACAACTACGTCAGCATTAACGTGCAGCTGGCTCAGCATTAACGTGCGCCGTGATTGGTCAGTGGGCTAGCATGACTGTTTTGACGCTGAAGCAGCTTTCAGAAGTTAGTATTAGTAAGTAAGCGGTCAAGTTGAAAGATATGTAGGAAGTTATGACATTGACATGACATTTTTAGCATTTGGCTCGGTGTAGATTCTTTTTTTCCACCTAGCTTTGTTTTTTTAACACTCAATGGCTGAAGGAGGAGAAACATATTTCTCAAGGAGGCCTGACCCAGCATGGAAAAGTACGAACGGTATTTGTACGAACGGTATTTCAGCATATGAGAAGCGTTGCACATTTTATGGCTGGGAATGCATTTTATTTGCAACTGAGCGTCTTGGTGTTTGGAGCTACGCTACGCTAACCTAGGCAGCTACACGACACCACGACAGGACACTCACAAACTACAGTGCTTTTGAAATGTTTTGGGGAGACCCGAGTGGTTTTACAACACAATGAACACGTTCGCAGGAGGACTTCTGACTGGAACAGAACTGAACCGATGTTCTGTACAACTCCGTCATCGTGGGGTTAGGGTCGGACATTTGCTTCTCTGTTTGGGCTGTTGTTTTCTTTAACAAAGCAAGAATGATGGAAAGGAGAAATGGCAATTGTGTGGCGATTGCTTTAGCCCTGTTTGAATCAGTAGAGAACAGCTAAACGCTGCGGGGAGAGTGTAACGTGTTTGCTGCTGTTGTTTTCCACTAAGCTAGTTTAGCGTCGCATGTAGAATGTTTTTCTTCCGGGTTCAGAGTGTCAGACAGCTGTCTGTTATGTCATGTGGGTTGCCAGTTTGAGCAAAGTCCCCCTGAAAAAATATATCTCCCACAATTTAAGCTTCTGCATTTTCCAAATGTACTAGTATTATTCAAACGTATTGTTCGGTTTGTAAGCCTCGTACCAAACGGTTTAATACGAATACGTGTATTGTTACACCCCTAGAAACAAATAATAACCGTAGCTGTGGCGTAATGAGATTATCAGGAGATAGTTCAACTGTAGTCGGACAGCACTGAAGGCCCAGGTACAAAATGTATTGCCCGCCACTGCTGTAAGGAAGGTAGTACACTTAGTACACTTAATTATCAGTTAATTTATCACAATTAATGTCATTATTGCGATATTCAACATTATCGCATGCCCTGTATTTTCCTCATTAGGTCAAGCCCTGGTGATTATCTACTAAAGCTCAACCTCAGACCAATTAATCTGATGTTCAAACCTCCTTTGTAATCAGATTATCACATGAGCCATGACAACTACATGTACAAGACCCACTGGCTGTGAATCCCTGCTTAAGGCCGTCACTAAGACTATACCCTAGCATTGTGCTCAACTGTCCAGACCACAGGCTGGATTTACAATGTGGCAAACAAAAAAAATGAAAAAGGAATGAGGGCGGAGAGAGGATGAAAGGGAGGGACAGGGAAAAGACAGACCAATGTGGGAAACCTCTAACCAGGCTTCCAACTGGATTCCTGCTCTCATGGCTGACTGCTGGAACCTATCCTTCACAGGGAAAACAGAAAGGCTTAGACAGAGAATTTAACAGAAAGAATGAGTTTGAGGGAAAAAATGTCATATCTATCTACAACATACATCTATGTATACTGTATTATGTGTGGTTTGTAAATGGATCATGGATTGTTTGTGCTTCCTAATGCTAGTTCATGGCTTTTGACAATAAAACAGCTTCAGCTCACAGTTACACAAACTGACTCAGTTCTCCACTAGGATGGTCTTATCCAGCGTTCTTAGCGATAGCTACAAAATCAATGCGCTGTAATTCGGAGATATCCCACAAAATCAATTTGTATGTAATCCACGTAATCATGAACCAGGAAGAATAAAGACCGTAAAAACCCACATAGGGCGGGAGGGAATAAGCTAATGATACATATTTCCTACTTTTCTTTCATACTGTTTTCATCTGTGTGTTATAATTTATGCTTAAATCCTGGTTGCCAGGACTAGTTCTTCTTATTTCTTGGTAACAACTTAAATACACAAATGGTTAAGTCAAGCGGTACAAGCAATTCAAGCTATTTAATTCCCCTCATGTGTTAAGTTACTGATGATGCAAAAGACAAACTGTCCAGTGAATGAGTTCGTAAGATGTTTTGTCCTTTTGTAATAAGTAGTGCTGGGCAACGATTAAAATATTTAATCGCGATTAATCGCATGGATTTTTTTGCGATTAATCGCGATTAATTGCATTGTTATGGCAAAGTTCAATAATGAATTCAAAAGTATTGTATTGCGCATTTTTATTTTAAAAGTACTGCTATATGAACAAAAGGGCAATAACATTTGGTTCACGAGATGCAGGTAGCATGTTTCATACTTAATGTGAATATAATTCATACTTCGTTGGCATCTTATTCTGAAAACCGGATGTTTCTCACTTTAATCTTTCCGCTAACTTTCAAAGTCCTTCCTTCGCTCCCGATCTGTGCCGTTTAAATGCGTTTACCGTGAATTTCAGCATATAGGTGCACTAAAATTACTGACTATAGGATGTTTGCTGGCTTTTATCCCACTGTTGTTGTCATCCTCTTGTTATGTATATGTATTGTCCAGTGGCGGCTGGTGGAAAATTCTCTAGGTAGGGCCATCCTATCAATTTCAGCAAACATCCCAGTATGATTTAATGCAAAAAAAATTTAAGTATCAAACACGCATTACTACTTTGCAGTTTATTCATTTAAATTTACATACATTTATTCCAACACGAAAAAAGCAGTAAATAACACTTATATAATATAATATAACATGTTTATTTATTGAGATGCCCCTATGGACCTTGTTATAGGAGGTAAAGATCAGGAGAAGTAAACATGAAGTGTAATTATGAATACTGATGTTAAATTAAGCTATGATGAGTTTTCACTGTTAATTTAACATCTCTATTACATGTTGATGCCTCCATGACCAAGTTAAGCAGATGAGACTGAGGCTATGTAGAATAAAAGATGTTCACTTTACCCAATATGTAGCTTGACAGAGTTCTCCATGTGTGCCCTGGTGTTCTCATGTTTCCTTACCTCCTCATCCCTCACTCCCGTAACTGTCCGTGCTGGATCTGTCCCCGTTGTTTTAAAAGCTAAATAAATTATTAGCATTACGTCATCCAGCTAGCCAAACCTGTCTGGTGTACAGCTAGTACAGAAGCTTTGCATGTACTGCTTCCCTTTCCCGCGAGTCTGCTGTCTGCTTGTGAGGTCAGGCTGATCTGATATCAGCTCTTTGGCTGCAGAATATCCGCCAAAGTTCTCCTCTCAAATGGGTCTTGGAGGAGGAGAGCTCACGCTGGCGCTCGGGCGTAGAGATTTCTCCTGACGAGAACGCGCAGCTAGTGGGGCCAAATCGTTCTGGCCCCATTCTGGATCTATTTGAGGGCACTGATTGGCTAAATTGTATGTCACTCATTTATATCTTTAATCAGCAATTGGCTAAACTGCTTCATGGACCCGCCTCTTTTGGGCCAAAACGATTTGGCCCCCCTAGCTGCGCGTTCTCAGACGTGTCGTGCACACAGGCAGAGGGCACGAGCAGACGAGCACACAGGCGGAGAGGACGAGCAGGAAAAGCAAATATTTTGCGCAGATATCATATTTTGCACACATTACTGGGTACATTCCATAGTTCAAAAACACAAATATTGACAATTTGTATAATTTATTATACAATTTATTATTATTATTATAATATTTTTTTGTGTGGCTCATGGTGGGGCCAGGCCCCATGGCCCTCTATTGACCAGCCGCCACTGGTATTGTCTCTTGTATTTCAATTTAAAAAAATATTATTTTATTTTTTTAGAATCAATTTTAAAAAATGCATTAACGTGCGATAAAATAATTGTCGGCGTTAATTAATGAATGCGTTAACGCGAAATTAACGTGTTAACTTGCGACTGTACTTGTATAGCACTTTTCTAGTCATTCTGACCACTCAAAGCCAGTGGGGGGCCGTGCATTTTATACCTGGGCCTTCTGTGCTGTCGTACTACAGTTGAACAGCTACGGTGCAGATACATGAATCCGTGCATGACGGGATGCTGCGTCATTGACGGACAATGCATAGTCAAATCAACGTAATTAACAATGAGAACAACAAAGTCATAAGAACCAGTCACATATATTCATATGATAACAAAGCAATTGCAATTTTGAAAACATGTCATTGTTTAAATGGCCATAATTCTGACTCAGTTGAACATTTTTACAATTCATCCTTTAATACGTCCCAGGGTTTAGGTATTCTCAAAAAATGCAGATTATAAAGACCTAAACCTATTTTATTTTTAAACAACATTGAGAGGGTTTTGTAGCCTTGTTGGAGCTATGCTTTTTGATTTCTATTTTGATTTCTGTTGCTTTGTCATAAACTTGCCTTTTGAAATGTACAAACTGTGTGTTTGTTTAGTTTTGTTTGCTTTTTCATCATCAATCCAGCAAACCTGCAAACCTAATTTTTGTAAATACTATGAAAACAAAATGCAAGTCACACACTCAGCAATCCACGCATTCCACCACACAAGAGCACGAGCCATTCAAATATTATTCATAAAAACGACATGATAGACAAATGAACAGTAGTACTGCAGATGTAAAAAAACAAACGCAGTTCGTCACTTACCGAATGCACTTAAAGACAAAGTCCATCCTCCTTTCTTTGTTGACAAAGAGTTTAATCCCAGTACATCGTTTCAGTTCCAGTAAGAAGTCCTTCTCGATTCATGAACGCCAGTGACAGTCAAGCCACCCCAGTTGTATTTCGCCGGTTCGCAGCGGGGCCGGGATCACACCTCCGCCGGCGGTCCGGCGCAGACCGGCCGCGGGCGGACCACGGTTGTGGAGCTCCATTTCCCTGCGAACCTGTTCGTTGATCTGTAGATCCACTCGGGTTTCTCCAAAAGTTTTCAAAAGCACCGTAGTGTCCTACCGTGCTATGGCGTGCTCAGGTTAGCATAGCGTAGCTCGAAACACCAAGATGCTCAGTTAAAATGAAACACATTACCAGCCATAAAATGTGCGACGCTGTCAGCCAGGAACACCATTTATACAAATAAATAAACTACACCAAGCAAAACCCAAATTTTTTATAATTTCTTCCATATCTTTTAATTTGAACTCTTACTACTCCAACTAACTTCTGCCAGCTTCCTTAAATTTCACATTAGTCACTCGCGTTAATGTTAATACTGACGTACTTAGCAGGCTACCTGGGTAGCAGTGGCATGTCAAAGAATATGGCCAACATGTCAAACTAAAGATCTGATTGTTTGAAGACTATGACAATCAACAATAACGTCCCCATTTACTTAAACTGCAAAGGCACTCTCACGGGCATCGGGCCTCTCTCCTTACATAGTGACATAGGGGCTGAATCTGATTGGATAAAAGCTCTCCTTAAAACAAGCTGTTCTGGAAGCAGAGCAACAGAGGAAGACAGGAGCTGTGCAATGAGAAAATAAGCTAATGGGAAAAATTATTATAATACATGTAGTGTATTTGTGAAAAATGATTAGATACCTGTTACTTTGTGATTCTGTTTAGGCCAGCAGAGAAGGCTCAGCTGGCCCACCACTGCTCAAATCGCTTTCACACTACTTGTCATCATTCACCCATTCACACCCAGATAGCAGGAGCTTAGTGACACCTTCTATCACATTCACACACCGAAGGCACAGCTACGGGAGCAATTTTGGGGTTAAGTGTCTTCCTCAAGGACACATCTACATGCTACTAGCGGAGCTGGGTATCGAACCGCTGGTGCTTTGATTGAAAGACGGCCCTGCTCTCCACTTAGCCACAGTCGCCCCTCAAGGTTCTCAAGGTTAACATAAACCAGAACAATAATGCAACAGTGGACCGGTCTTTCCCTTTGCCCGCACCAAGAAAACCAAACTACAGGTGTGGAAGCTACCAAGTAAGGTCCTGAAGGTACACAAACCTTAAGAAGAGTAGTATGTTAGATGTTAGGAGATTTCATACCTTTGAAGAAGTGCAGATTGCTAACTTCTTTTTACTACCTTTAAAATAAGGCCTTCATAGATTTTCAAATATTCAGTGGGCAACCTCAGTTCTTCTTAATTTAAGCGCCACACTGTTACACTTGCGACAAAATATATTTGTTTCTTAATTTCTTGACCAACAGTCCAATATACTGTAGATGGCCTAGTTATTCAAAACAGTTCAAATAAGGTAGTACCATTTGCATCTGTAATTACTCCATACAGAGGAGCTTGTTTCCCTCTTTGTTTCTAAGCTCTTACCGCCCAAACGGTGACCAAAAAACTCTACTTTGCCTCTCGGAGTTACAAGTCTTTTATCATCCATGTGCAGCTAACCTTAAAAAAAAAAAAGCTGCTTTCATGTTTAACATCTTGTTTCTGGCAGCACTTTTGCATTCTACATCATGTCAAATCGGGATCCAAACTACACACAGAGAGCACATTCCACATGAGGAGTGTTTCAGCAAGATTATTATATGTCATCTATGAGACATCCCAGGTTGAACAAAGCAAAGCAGGCGTGCCAGACGCAGCATTTTTAGCAAATATATATTATCTTGAAGCGGACATCGACCCAGGAGGGAAAGCTCTGTCGTCTGAATGGGCAATAATGTGTCCGTATTGTGTATTAAATCTAAAAATATAAGGGAACGACACATGCTTTCTCTCCCTAGGAGGCTACGGGTTGTTCATACATCATATTTATGTTGGTCATGTATTATCACATGGGGCCTCAGCCTTTGTGGAAAAGCAGAGCATCGTCATGTGGGCAATAACGTGTCCATATTTATATCTGTACCCAGTCTGTTTTGTTTTCTTCTAGTCTGATAAGAACAGACAAGACCCAAACCTCCAGTGCTAACCTGGAACTGTTACTGCTATTAGATAATTTAGTTTGTGGTAGCGCCAGGAAGTTCGCCATAGAATACCTGAGATTGGCCTTCTAAAAATATTGAGCTTTCGAGATTTTCTAAATGAAACTGCTTGAACGGCGTAAAGCAAGCTAAACTTCAACCAGTGAGTTTGTGACACTGTTCAAGGTTGTGTTCTGAGAGCTGGCAGTTATATTATAGCTGGTATATTATAAAGTAAAAGCCAAGTAGGCATCCTAGAGGCAGTGGGTACTAGTGTTTGGTCCAACTATATCTGAAGACAGACGTGTTTCTAGCTGTTCTGAATGTTCAAACTGTAAGTAAATAAAAGCCTGCCTGTACAGCCTCCTCCTGAGTCTGACTGTTTGATTCTAATAATGTGAGAGATCCAGTCTGTCTGTCTGTGGGCAGACTTTACTTGCACAACCGCGCATTCTGGTGATCCTTGGTCCTCGCAAACAACTCGTGAGTCGGCAGCCGTTATTTAACAACAGCACCTGGCAAACTCTGCCCGTCCACAACACAGCTGTGGTTTGATTTGCCTGCACCTTCCTCCAGACCTCTGACCCATAATTCTTGACCTGTCACCCCTGCCGTGCCTCGTGGTTCCCTACGTGACAATGGATGATCACCTGTTTCCTGCAGACCCAGAAGACAAGAAGTCCCCCATCCTTTGGGCCTGAGGGATGCTGCATGGAAGCACACTAAAGCACACACCCATAGACACATTGGCACACACATGTCCACACTGACAGACATGCATCCCTTCACCTTGAGCTTTATAAACTGCCCATGTTCCAACATAAACAACCATTGAAAGTTAATACAAGGCATGTGAGATGGTGCGACTGGTCGGACAGTGAAAGTGAAACAGGACGATGCAGAGTTTGAGCATCTACAAAGGAGGACAACGCTGTTGGTGGAGTCAAGGGTAAAGGAAGAAACAATGTGAATACTTGAGAGTATGATAGCTAATTCCTGACCTTGAGACAAACCTTGACAATTTTTAACTTAAGGTCCAGGTTCAGGGGCAAGCAGCCTGGGATCTGTACTGGAAACCTTAGCCGGACAGCGTGGGGGCTTGACAGGGGCGGAGCGGGATACCTCGGGTGGAACACCCGGGGGAATGGCAGACAGACAGAAACTCTCTAGACCAAGATGCTGGAAGCCCCTTGCGGAACTGGCAGGAGGACGACGAGACATCATTCAAGAGCATCATCGGAGGACAACCTTTAGGTCGGCGACCTAGGCAGAAGCACTCTGGGGCACAGACCGGTGGTTGGTCACGTAGGCGGGACCATCTGGAACACATCGACGCAGACAAGAACACAGGAAACAAGGAATAGGTGTCGGCTGGACTGGCAACTGGCAACTGGGGATCAGTTGGCAAGGCCTCCGACTTGGAATCAGGAACTTGGATTGGCAAGACCTGAAACTGGACAGTTGTCTGCTGGGTGTTGATTTTCGAGCTGGACTACATAGACTTTGGGTTGCTGGGCAGCCGAGGCTCGCGATCGCTGGGTAGTTGAGTCTCTGAGTCTTCAGAGGCCTTCGCTACCTTCTAAGGCAGGGGTGTCAAACTCATTTTCACTCTGGGGCCACATCAGCATCACGGTCGCCCTCAAAGGGCCGGTTGTAAATGTAACTACGGTACTCCTAACATAGTTAGTTTAGTTTCCCGGGATATCTGTGACTTCCACAACACGTACTTCCAGTTGTGTGATTTCTCCTCCGCCATTGTTTCCTGTTGCTGGTGCAAAATGCATTCTGGGATATTTGGCTGTCCCAAGTACAGACAAGTCACCTCCGATGCATCCCGGGTAAAATGGGCAGAGCGAGCCACATCCGGGCATTAGGGCCGTGCTTGGCTCGATGTGAACTTTGAATTGGAACAGTACTTGGGCTGAGACTGATGACGTTTCAGTACAGAGAAGTACGCATGTTGAGAAACTTGTTGGAAATCCTCTTTATGGGCTGTTGCATCTCCTGTCCACCTGTTGTGATAGTTTTAATGTCGGCACACAGACAACATGCC
Organism: Melanostigma gelatinosum; assembly: GCF_949748355.1. Taxonomy (NCBI): domain Eukaryota; kingdom Metazoa; phylum Chordata; class Actinopteri; order Perciformes; family Zoarcidae; genus Melanostigma; species Melanostigma gelatinosum. The sequence goes on from NC_136637.1 coordinate 4,969,812, forward strand.
ATCTCATCACTTCGACTTTCTATCTCATAATTTCGACCATGGGGATATTTTTATTTTCACATCTAACTTTAAATTTTTGTAAAAAAAAAAAAAAAAAAAAAATTTTTTTTTTTTTTTTGCTGGCGGATTCGTGGGCCACATAAAATGACGTGGTGGGCCGGGTCCGGCCCGCGGGCCGTATGTTTGACACCCCTGTTCTAAGGGCTTCTACCCCAAGATACCTTGGTAATATTGCCAGGCAAGTATCCCAGAAAAGGGGATTGCTTAAAGTCAACAGGGTCAGGATCAAACAGGAGGCTAGTGGGCTGAGGTGCACCTTGAAAGATCGCATCCTGGAGGCTAGCCGATCATGGTGCTGGCTGGAGGCTAGCAGGCTGAAGGCTCAGGAACCCAAGGCTAATAGACTGTGGGTTTAACTGAATAATTATTTGCTAAAAAATGGTCTACTTCATTTCACAATTGTCTCGACTGAACTGACAGAAATTATAGACAAAACTATCAAATAAGATCCAAATCAACAAACCAAAATCACCTTTAAAATGACCCATTTTCCCTCTAACCCTTCAAGGGTTGCAACAGTAATTGCCGTTGACGTGCAATGTACATGTTCAGCGTTCGCCCCCGCCGCTGCCTCTCCAGTGTGTCACTATGCAACCTTTGATGGAGTTTTTTGTTACATGGGCTTAAATGCTGTCCAAAATTCTTTCCATCCATTAAAGAAAGACGTAATGAGGAGGAACTCTGTTTTCGTGGGTTGCAGTGTGAAAGAGTCTCTTCTGTTGGCTGTCGGACCATTAGGGGCACCAGCAAGGACGTCAGGAGGCCAGCGTCACAGCTGAAGGGTGTTAACCGCCACTGGTCATCACTTCAGCTCAGCAACTAAGTGATTTCACTGACCGTTCCCTGTTAAGCCATCATCATTTCATCATCTTCATGGCCGTCATTCCTGTCATCATTCCGGAGGGAGAGCTCGGTCAAATTAACTCCACATGAGCTCACTGCTGTGCCTGCACGTAACACATGGTTACGGACCACCACACTCACACGCATAATTCTCCTCCCCGTGCTTGAAGACATACTTTTTATGTTAAGAAAAAGAGTATGCATGTTTTCACTGTTGCCAGGGGAAACGTGACTCAAACACAGAGAGAGAGAGAGCAACCACAGACGCATTCATTCATTCAAACCCAGCCGTACATTCTACGCATACACCAGCGCAGAACATGAGCCAGGCCGGGCGCCCTCTCGGCTTCCACGTTCCCTGGAGAGGCGCAGGCGTGTCCAAGGAGGGGTTTTTTTTCCAGCAGAACTTAGGGTATTTTCCAGCGCTGGCCTCCTCTCCATCAGCCTGGCTGGTCTACAAAGAGGCTCTGGCAGTAAATCCACTGCTCAGCTTGTTATGGCGCAACAGCTCTGACAAGGAAGAAATGTCACAGGGCCCCGCTGCCAGACCACAGCGAACGGCTGGCTAAAGACGTGAACAAGAGCCAAGAGGGGATTCCTGCAACACACACGTCACCACAGCGGAGGTGGGGAGCTGTGGAGGTGTGTGTGTGTGTGTCGGGGGGGAGGCATTATGGATCCAAGCCAGGCCAGAGCCTTTTCCTATGTGGATTCTTGCTTGTGTGTGATGTGTGTGAGTTTGTGGGTCCATGGTTATATGTCAAAGCGTTTTGTTTTTTTAAATGTTGGAATATACTTGTGTGCGTGAAGGTTAGTGCATACATCTGTGTGTGTGCGTGAATGGAGGGTATTAACAAAAGGAGGAAGGGATCATTTAATTCAGTGACCCGCCCCAAAACCGGAATAATGAATAACTGAAATGGATAATTCTGCTTTATCACAACTTGGATCATTGGCAATAATTTATATCAGTAAAAAACAACATTGTACTCATCCAGTTACAAAGGCGAACGTAAAAAAAATACTTCCGGCTTAAACTTTGACCAATTATACTCGCGCAGGATCCAAGCTGAAAAGAACTGAAATCATCATTTGATTGGACTATTTTCTGCAGCGGATTAAGCCACATTTTGCGCACTAATCAATCAAATTGTTACATAGTCAACTGTATTGTTTCTGTATCATATTGCAGACCACGGCAAGAAAACATCACTAGCACACAGACAGAAGCCCCTTTGTACTTTTAGTTAATCGTTGTGTGAACAACAATAACAATGGTGATTTTTTTTCAGTTACCCTCAGGACGGACTGTAATTTCTGATCCCACCCTATGATCAGGTGTGCCAACGGAGGTTGGCCACGAAACTACCAAAAGTGTTTAGAAAGTTCCTTACGCACTCTGCAAAGCGCACTTGACTGCGATCTGGCAGTGCTGCTGGGTTCATGAAAATAGAGTCTGCATTGTCCTTTTGTGTTTACAGAGCAGCAGCTAACCAGCGACTTGTAAGGCGATAAGGAGATAAAAACCAAACGCTCTGTGCGGAGAACAGTACTGACAGCAGCTGACAAAAGACAGGATGGTCGTCTGAAACATGATGTGTCATTATTAACATATTGAATTGAATAAAAACACCACACATGAATAAGCCGTCTGTGTGTTTAACAATTATTTTCTTCAATGTAAGTGCAATTCCTTAGCAGATGCATACACACACACTGTCAGGATCCAGGATCCCTGTCTGACCCGGTGTGTGTTTCCCCTGATCTCCTCTCCTCATGTGTCCTGTCATTCCCCTGTGTGTTATTGTGTGCCATGTGCTCTGTTTGTCCTCTGCCTCCAGACACCTCCCATGGCTGCACCCTTGATTGTGCACAGCTGAGGACACTCCAGCCGATCACCTCCTGCAGCCTGACACACCAGACTCAGGGCCCACTAATGAGTGTCCTGTCACTATATAAGCTCTGGTCCTGCAGTCTGGGGTTGTCAGGTCGTACTGTCTTTCACCCGCTGAAACCCCGTGGCATCCTCTGCACGCCTTGTGTTTGTGAATTTCACGCTGCCGCTCTGCCCTCCTTGTGGTCTACGGATTACACTCCGCCTCTCTACCCGCCTGGTGTTAAACGGACTACACTCGCCGTCAAGCTGCCAGCCCTCCGGTGTCGAGCCACGGGACTCATACCGTCGATCTGGCTACTCTCTGGTATCGAGCCACGGGATTTCACGCCGTCAGCCCTCCGGTGTCGAGCCACGGGCCTCACACCGTCGATCTGCCGCTCGGGTGTCGGACCACGGGCTCCACACCTGCACGCACAGTCTAAATAAAACCTGTTCATATTAACTTCTGTCTCCTGTGGTCTTGCGTTTGGGTCCTACCTGTGAACTCCCGTGACACACACATAAGTTATGCATTTGTTTTCCTCTGCGTGGGAAAATGGACATGTGGCATGACAGAATATGAAAGGTGTTGAGTCTCACGATCGATGCGTAAGAGTGGACAGCCAAATTAAACATATTTTCAGGATACAGGGTTGGCTGGTAACAGCTGGTTTTGGTGTTTTGCAGGTGAAAACGTTTTGTTGCATCTGAGCTAAATTGTACAGGATAGAAAACTTTTTCTTGAGGCTTCTAGGCTTTGTTTCAACTTTGATCAATGTGTTTCAACTCGCAGCAGCTTCCACGGGATCTCCTGGGCATTCCACCTGATGAATGTAAGTCCAATATTCTCTCTCCCTTTAGCTCGTTTTGGTCTCCACCAACTCCAGAGAAAATTAAAACTCTGTGGGTATACTAATTTGATGAATCGTATATACAACAATATTGATTTGTGCAGCTTTAGCATACAGTATTATCATTGAATTTAATTGGTATTTTTTTTCAAAATGGAAAGGGGGAATGCTATCCTACATATGGCTGTGGTCGGTTTTATTGCACCGTTTCACCTAAAGCTGAGATGATCACACCTTTGAGGCGGAGGGGAGGAGAAAGAATGCATTAATGGGAGATATTTTACAACACAGATCCTAGTTATTCATGTTTTGGAAGTCGACCATGATGACTGTTTTAGCAATTGCTGCGCTCGTGCACCACATCCTCACACACACACACACACACACTGAGTTACTTCCATATTCCTCCCAGCGGTTGGTTCATTGTCCAGAAGAGATTCAACAACCACGATATTGTTTGGGTCTGACCAAATGGCTTCAACATGTGCTGTGAACAAAGAGAATCAGGCCTTCCCTTTTTCAAGCAAAGGTTTCATCCTGATTGTGGTTTGATGAGAGCAAACCTCCTCTGAAGGAATTTCACACGAGGGTGTGAATTCCCCCCCCCCCAAAAAAAACATGCTCACCTGAATGCACCACTGCAATCTCATTGGCCGAAGGCCAAGAGACCCCAGGACCCCTGTGGTTCAACCACTGTCCAACAAAACTGCCTGCAGATCACACCTCCTTGCTTTTCCACCAATCCCTCCGGGGTAGAAGGAGGCACGCAAACGCTCTATTCCCTCTGGACTTCGTCCTGGAACAAAAGATACAACGGGCTCGTCTCTCCCCCCCCAGCACCACGCTGACGACAGAAGGCCCATGAGGACCACAGGCCTCATCAAACCCTCTGGCAGGAAGACAAGGACGAACCCCCTCTCTCCGCCGACGATTACCGGGAGGAACGAAACAACGTTACCTCAGCCGACGTTCACCCACAGGCCTCATCAACCACTCCGGCAGGAAGACGTCTAATCCTCTCCTGGCCGATGATTACCGGGAGACGCACGGACCACGTCGTCTCAGCCGAAGTTTCACTGTCCCCGCTGCAGCGAGAACAGATCGGACCCGCGCTTGCTCCAGAGCGAGCTGCGCCATAGAGGGCCGACCCCGCGCCGCTCAACGCCGCGCCGATGTCCGCCGAGCCTGCGTCCACTCCAGAGCGAGCCATGCTACTGGGTGCGACCGACTCCTGAGGACCGAGCTACTCACAGTCTGCGCACGCTCCGAGAGCCGCGCTCCCGAGTCAACACTCGAGGACTGATCGATTCCCATCACGGGAACGAGCCCCATCGAACGAAGCTTCTCACAGTAAGATTCATTGCATCTGGGCTTAGCTTAGCTTAGCTTAGCTTAGCATAGCTTAGCATAGCTTATTCATTCATGTGTTATTACTCCCGCGTCCTGTTGTGTTAAATCACTGTCTTGTTACACCGCGCCATCGCGCAATCAACGCGGACCACAGACCCCCGCTATATTGTGTATTGCCTGCTGTAACTGTATGCATTAGGTCCTTCGCTGCGAGTGAATGGAGAGGTTGTGTATTATCACTGAAAGACTGAACCTATGGTGGCCAGACCTTCGTCTCGCCGACCGAGTTTCGGGGTGATAGGAAAACAATGCTCTCATCTCACTGCAGTGATAAAGATCTGTTTTATTTGGGATTTATTTTCATTTGTTTTATCACACTCCGTGTGATATTCTCTCCTCATTAAATCAGCTCTGTGAGTGAAATGTGGAATCTCGGCTATCGTACATAACTGCCGGCAGTTCTACCGACAGCGGCACTTTGTTTACGATACGGCCAGCGCTCTCCATTCTCACTACAACGCGGACCGCACACAGAGTTTCATCCATGACCCCCCTCCTCGTCCCTCCACGTCCCCTCTCTCTCACTCATTCTTTCCTCTCTCTCTCTCTCTCTCTCTCTCTCTCTCTCTCTCTCTCTCTCTCTCTCTCTCTCTCTCTCTCTCTCTCTAACCTGCACACACATAGTCAGCAGCCCTTGGTTAACCCCGTGCCCTCGAGTGCCTCACACACATATAGCTTTGAGCTAAGCCACCACATGTAGACGCCGGGTCCCCTGTTGGCTAACCGCCATTTTGGGTCGCACGCATGAGAGACGTCACCACGTCCTAACTACGTCACGTCGCTGAGCTGTTCCCTCGTTCCCCTCCCCTTTTGTCCGCGTCACTCGACGCCGCCATCTTTGTAGTCTTTAGCTGTAGGTTTAAGACTCCCCTTTCTTTACACACACATACACACACACACACACAGACATACACCCTCATCCATTTTATTCATTCTTTAGGTATTAGGCATATAAGATTGTGTGATAACGTTTGTTGGTTGCAATATTAATTGATTTGATCATTTTCTATTTTGATTTAATAAACTCTGTTACACTTTAAGGAGCAGTCGTCTGTGATTACTTGTGCATATATATGTGTAATGAAACTGTATGTAGTAGCCTTGTGTATGAACTTAACCCTTCACTGTCACTTCGAATGTGTAGTCGCACCCGACTATTGACATTATGAGTGGCCACTAATTATGAGACTTAGTTTTATCGTTTGATTATTGGTCCCTGTTCGCAGGGTGGTGCCCCGTTGTTATTAATAATCATTAATAATTGTTACATACATTAATAATTCTATTGATGTCAAGAATTCAGTTTCTTAAATGCTGATAACCCAAACACGCTCCTTTAGTTCCCAACAATATTTATTATTGCTCTGCGTGTCCGTGTGCTCTCGGGGCTTTTGTCCAGCCCCGTTCTGTTAAAGAATCTCATTTGTCTCTGGCAGGGACGGATCATTACCAAAGCCCCGAGCCCCCGGGAGCACTGGAGAAAGGTATTTCTCACGAGTGGTAACTCCAGATGCTGAGGAGCATTTCTCAGATTCACTGTAGTCACTGAATGGTGGCTGGATAGGACCGCTTTGGCCTGAAAAAGGTTTCAACTTGTGTTGTGTTATGTTTTTCATTTTCCACTATTTATCTTGTTTACATGTCCGTATCATGGCTGCATGAGTTTTAGTTTTAGTGTTAACTTCAGTGTTGCTTCAGTGTAACTTCAATCCTGCTAATTGGGTTTCTTATTGAATCATGGTTCCACTTCTTAATCAGAATCTGATTCAGAATCCGAATCAGAACCGTTTATTGCCATTGTATGTTGAACATACAAGGAATTTGACATGACGGGAGGTGCGTAACATTTAACAACAATCAACAACAATCAACAGTGCAAAGTAGAAACAAATTAAATTTACAGAAAATATAAGATAAAGTAAAATATAAAATAAACTGGAATATAAGATAAAGTGAAATATAAAATAAAGTAAAGTAAAGTGCACAAACGAACAGATAACAGGACTATAAGTGTAAAAGTGTCGAGTGTAATAGAAGGGATGTGCGGGGGAGTGACCGGTGGGAATTTGTCCTGGGGATGACGGAGTCAGTGGGGGTCCCGGGCTCTGTTAATGAGCCCGACTGCCGACGGGAAGAAACTGTTCATGTGTCGTGAGGTCTTGGTCCTGATGGACCTCAGCCTCCTAAGATGGAAAGGGCACAAACAGTTTTTGTCCAGGGTGAGAGGGGTTGGCTACAATCCTTCTTGCTCGCCTCAGGGTTATTAAAGTGAACACGTCCTGGAGGGACGGCAGATTGCAGCCAATCACCCTCAGCAGAGCGAATGATGCGCTGCAGTCTGCCTTTGGCCTTGGCGGTGGCTGCAGCGTACCAGACCGTGATGGAGGAGCAGAAGATGGACTCAATGATGGCTGTGTAGAAATGCACCATCATTGTCTTTGGCAGGTTGAATTTCTTCAGCTGCCTCAGGAAGTACATCCTCTGCTGAGCCTTCTTTGTGATGGAGCTGATGTTGAGCTCCCACTTGAGGTCCTGGGATATGATGGAGCCCAGGAAGCGGAAGGACTCCACCACATCGACGGGGGAGTCACACAGGGTGATAGGGGCTGGTGGGGCTACGTTCTTCCTGAAATCCACAACCATCTCCACTGTCTTTAGAGCGTTGCGCTCTAGGTTGTTCAGACCGCACCAGGTCACCAGATGTCAGTCTCCCACCTGTAGGCAGGGTCTCATCCCCACCAGAGATGAGTCCAATGAGGGTGGTGTCATTCGCGAACTTCAGGAGCTAGACGGACTGGTGACTGGAGGTGCAGCTGTTGGTGTACAGGGAGAAGAGCAGAGGGGAAAGAACGCAGCCTTGGGGGGAGCCGGTGCTGATGGTCCTGGAGGATGAGACGTGCTTTCCCAGCTTCACGTGCTGCTTCCTGTCAGACAGGAAGTCTGTGATCCACTTGCAGGTGGAGTCGGGCACCTGCAGCTGGGAGAGCTTGCTATGCAGCAGAGACGGGATGATGGTATTGAAAGTAGAGCTGAAGTCCACAAACAGGATCCTGGCGTAGGTTCCTGGGGAGTCCAGATGCTGGAGGATGAAGTGAAGGGCCATATTGACTGCGTCATCTACAGATCTGTTGGCTCTGTAGGCGAACTGCAGGCGGTCCAGGAGTGGGTCGGTGAGGGTTTTTAGGTGGGACAGGACAAGGTGCTCAAAAGACTTCAAAAGTCTCTATCTTTCCTCACCAGTAGCTGAAGTTCGTCCAGTTTGTGCAACAAACTGGACGAACTGTGCACACACACACACACTTTCATGCACTCAGAGGCGAGGCATTGGAGGTGATGGGAACTATTAATCCTCCCTCAAGTGTAATTGCATTAATTGCTCGTCTGTTGTTCTTGTGTTTGTCAGACCTGACAGCCTGTCTGACGGCTGGGACAGAGGCGCCTGCTGCCATTACAAATACACGCTGCTTATTGCATGCAACACAAAAACTGGCACACACAGTATATGTGCCCTTGAACTGCAGCCAGAGCTTTGTGCATGCTGATTATTGTGTGTGTTTGCCAAGCAGTAAAATGTGGGTGCCGCTGATACTTTACTCTGTGTCTCTTATAGAGGAGTCTATAGGGTAGGATACAGACTTAATGTAATGACAGTTGTCTCCTGTTGTACTTTCGTGTAAGCAATGAAAAACTGCAAGGAAATAAAATAATACTGCCTAAACATTGACAAGTGATGGATTTTATGTAAAGCCGTGTTGGCCGTGTTGGCCCTGTTGGTGCCCTCCATCATCAAAGATGTTCTTTCTTCTTTGTTTTCTTTCAAGGAACTATTCAGAGATAGCATTTTTTTAGCTGTCTTCCCCACAGCTGGATGAGACATCGTGAGGAGTTGTGTAAAAAGGAGAGACTAATTTGGTTTCCACTCCACTTCTGCTAGAAACCTGCTAATCTCAATGTGTGAAACTATATGTACATGTTTATATTCCTGTAATGTTTGCTGATGTTCTTACTCCATGTCTGTCCCTGGAATACAGTATATCTCTCTGAGATATCAGGAACATCATGATGAACTAGAAAATGCATTTCCTGCTGAAAATGCGTTGGAATGCTGAAAGCTGAAATGAATCTCAAAAACATTGCTGAAAATAGATTGAAAAATTGCAAAAAGCTGAATAATTCAAAAAGTTGAAAGATTACAAATATGAAGTTATGTCACCCCTCTCCTGAAAGAGCTGAACATTTTGATATTCGAACGGTTTCTGTAGCTTAAAAGAATTCCAGCAGTAGTGATATTTGTTGTAGTAGTAGTAGAAGTATTATCCGCAGTATAAGTATGAGTAGCATTTGAATAAGTACTAGTTGTAGCAGTAGTGATATTTGTAGTAGCAGTAGTAGTAGAAGTTGTCGTCGAAGTATTTGTAATTAGAAGAAGTAGTAGAAGTAGTAGTATCAGCAGTCATACTAATAGCTGTAGTAGTATTAGTACTGGTTATTAGCAGGAATAGCAGTATTAGCAGTTGTGGTATCAGTAATAATAGTAGTGGTAGTGGTAGTAATAGCAGTAGTGGTAGTAATAATATTTATGGTAGCAGTAATAGCAGTAGCAGTAGTAGTAATAGTAGCAACAGCAAAAGTTGTAGTAGTAGTGGTAATACTAGACATATTAGCAGTAGTAGTAGTTGTCGCAGTATTAGTAAGAGCAGTCATTATTTCAACAAAAAAGCCTAATTTTGAGCGAAACGTTTAAATACAGTTAATCCATGAGGCTTTTATTTTGAAAGGGTGGGACTGGGTGGGGGAGGGAGGGGGAGAGGAGACATAATCATCATGTTTGACACATAAACAGAGGTTATTAAATGACAGGCTTCATCACAAGCATTTCAATTAGAATTCACTCTTTGGGGCTTTTATTTTGAAATGGGGTGTGTGTGTGGGGGGGGTCCTCTAAAAGTCTCTAAGACCTGAATGACTGTATAAGAGAGACATAGACAGGGAGAGAGAGAGAGAGAAGAAAGAATTTGTGAGAGAGAGAGAAGGAAGAATTTGTGAGAGAGAGAGAGAGAGAGAGAGAGAGACAGAGAAGGAAGAATTTGTGAGAGAGAGAGAGAGAGAAGAAAGAATTTGTGTGAGAGAGAGAGGAAAGAATTTGTGAGAGAGAGCGAGCGAGCGAGAGAGAGAGGCTCTGATATCTCTGGCAAACTTTCTCATTTGGAGATTGTCCGATGTTTTATCTTTTACAGCTTACATGACTGTTGTCCTTCTCTGCCATGTCTTTCCTCACCTCTCCCTCTTGTGTCGCGGTGTGTGTAAATGTCACTAGAATCAGGAAACCTATCAGAATCCTCATATCTGATTGGCCGAGATGCAACACGTAACAGCTGCAACAAATCATGTGTGTGCGGCTTTTATTTTAAAATGGGGTGTGTGTGTGTGTGTGGGTGGAGGAGGGGGGAAAGACCTCTGATGATCCCTAAGACCTGAATGACTGTATGAGAGACACAGAGAGGAGTGTATGTGCGCGTGTGTCTGTGAGTCTGTGTGTTTATCAACATCACTAATTGGCTCAATCGCAAACACCTGTGTGCCTGAAGCCATTTCATGGAGATAAAACAGGGAAACACCTCTCAAACAAATCATCAAAACTCCCATAACCATAGCTCCTATTGCTCCGATATTAATAATTGAGGGGAAGAATGAGTTGAAGAACAGATCCTGTAAACATTGTGTCTGTAGTGTAAAAAATGTGGCTTAACTGGCGATCTAGAAATGGGGTACCGTGTTCTGTGGAAGATGTTTTTGAAGCAAAATTTAACATTGGTCTCTATGGAGCAGAAAGTTGGTTTTCATCTCAATTAACGGCTTCCGTGTCAAATGTGGAAATCTGTGGGATTCCACAGTAATTTTTCTACGACAAGGACAATATTAGCTACTTCTACATCCAGAAATTATGCATGAAGAGTGAAGATTGTGGACACAGTGGCAAAATACAAATGTTTTTTTCACAAGAATCTCAAGCTGCTCTTCACTCTAGCGGTGACATCACGCACTCTAAGCTGCGCAATACACACCCATAATAAAGTCAGAAAAGGGCTGAAAAATCATAAAAGTTAAATTGCTGCAGTTCAAAAAGTTTAAAAGATATCAAAAATCATGTTGGCAATAGTTGAGGGTTTTCTCAATATTTGAAAGTTGAAATGGTGTCTGTAGCTGAAAGTATGAGGAAGTTCAAGGATTTGAAAGTTGAAGAAGTTTAAGAGGATTTGAAAATCTTCTCCATAGAAACCCATTCAAAAAAAAGTTTCTAAAAGCTTAATAATTCAAAAAGTTTAAAGGTTGGAAATAGAAAAAGTCATAGCAGAGATGAGCTGAAGGAGCTGAACATTTTGATAGTTGAACGGTTGCGACGAAACGGGGGACGGAAGAAAAAAAAGCATTTCCTGCTGAAAATGCGTTGGAATGCTGAAAGCTGAAATTAATGGGAGACTATCTGTCTGAAAAATGTTGAAGCCCGACAGCATTTAAACATTTAAAGCATTTAAAGAGAAGAAAGAATTAGTGAGAGAGAGCGAGAGAGAGAGAAGAAAGAATTTGTGAGAGAGAGAGAAGAAAGAATTCATGAGAGAGAGAGAGAGAGAGAGAAGAAAGAATTCGTGAGACAGAGACAAGAAAGAATTTGTGAGAGAGAGAGAAGAAAGAATGAGTGAGAGAGAGAAGAAAGAATGAGTGAGAGAGAGAGAGAGAGGAAAGAATGAGTAAGAGAGAGAGAGAAGAAATAATGAGTGAGAGAGAGAGCGAGAGAGGGGAAAGAATGAGTGAAAGAGAGAGAGAGAAGAAAGAATGAGTGAGAGAGAGAGAGAGAGGAAAGAATGAGTGAGAGAGAGAGAAGAAAGAATGAGTGAGAGAGAGAGAGAGAGAGGAAAGAATGAGTGAGAGAGAGAGAAGAAAGAGTGAGTGAGTGAGTGAGTGAGTGAGTGAGTGAGAAGAAAGAGTGAGTGAGAAGAAAGAGTGAGTGAGTGAGTGAGTGAGTGAGTGAGTGAGTGAGTGAGTGAGTGAGTGAGTGAGTGAGTGAGTGAGTGAGTGAGAGAGAGAGAGAGAGAGAGAGAGAGAGAGAGAGAGAGAGAGAGAGAGAGAGAGAGAGAGAGAGAGAGAGAGAGAGAGAGAGAGAGAGAGAGAGAGAGAGAGAGAGAGAGAGGAAAGAATGAGTGAGAGAGAGAGGGGAAAGAATGAGTGAGAGAGAGAGAAGAAAGAATGAGTGAGTGAGTGAGTGAGTGAGAGAGAGAGAAGAAAGAAAGAATGAGTGAGTGAGAGAGAGACACCTCTAAAGATCCCTAAGACCTGAATGACTGTATGAGAGACAAGGAGAGAGAGGGAGAGGAGAGTCTGTGTGTTTATAAACATCACTAATTGGCTCAATCGCGAACACCTGTGTGCCTGAAGCCATTTGAAAATATTCTCCATAGAGATCCTATTGAAAAAATAAAAAGCTTAATAATTCAAAAAGTTTAAAGGTTAGAAATATAAAAAGTCATAGCACACCTCTGGTGAAAGAGCTGAACATTTTAATAGTTGAACAGTTTCTGTAGCTTAAAAATGAAGGAGGAGAAGAGGGGCACGGAAGAAATAGAAGAAGTTGAATAAAGAAACAGGATAACAATAGTTGGAATGCTTAACAGCATTCCAACAATGATATACCCTGACAGATGTGAACTTAGACCATAGACCATTTATAAGAAGTGTACGTAGTCGTCTTGACGTCACCCATTGGTACTGCCATTTTGAAGCCTAAAATTGGAAACCAAACCATATTTAGACTGCGAAGGAGTGAACGTAGGGACGTCGTATACGGTTCTGGTAGCGGTCATGACCTTTCAATCACCCGAAAGCATGAATTGCTTTATGGTCTGTTTGACTCTAAATGGACCATCATTTACGAAATGAACATCATGCTGTATTGAAGAATACTTGAAACTAGAGATTGAGAGCATAAACTCATGTTTACTGAGGTAATAAATCAAGAGAGAAGTAGAGTCATTTTCAGACTTCTTTTGGCAACCAGAGGAGTCGCCCCCTGCTGGTCAGTAAAGAAAATGCAGATTTAAGGCACCGCCGTACTGGAACTGGAGGTTGCTGCCTTGAGTAAACTAACTATTAGTTATAGCTTGTACCTTCGTGCACACTGGACACACTCTGCCTTGCCCAACCCAAATAAGTAACAGTGAGCAAATTCACACCAGGTTTACAGTCAAATGTGCATGAGCCAAGAGGTCATACAATTTCTCAATGTGGTCAAGATGGACATCAATCATTCGAGTAGATGACCACATCATCCACATACACTGAGCAACCTTCCAGATGTCCAACAGCTCTGTTATCAGAGTTAGGCACAAGCAGGTACAGGTGATGCCCAAATGAAAGAAATTGGCCCGGCAATACCATTACTGAACCGATAAAACATCCACTTAATGGGTTTAGAATCCCAAACATCTACATCCAGCTCAATCAAATGTGTGTGAGTTGGTGTATTGCTAGTCACACAAGGATATCATTTAATCGAGTCAGCCAGTTGACTGCGCTAGGAAACCTCTGTTTGGAATGAGCCATCCAGATTCTGCAGAAAATATCTGAATTGTCAAGACGCCCATAAAGTACATATTTGTCTAGGCCTGAAAAGCAATGTCAATAACAAAGTGAAATGCATTGTGTTATTGTGGATTTGTTGGATTATGTGCAGGGTAAAGTATCTCTGTTCATCAGTAGAGTCACCTTTTGAGATATTTGAGCACAAGACTAGTGAGTCAAATAAACAGTCAAACTGCAACCCTCCTTATAAGTTTTGCTTTCATTACTTTAAGCCAGGGGTGTCCAAACTTTTTTCAAAGAGGGCCAGATTTGATAATGTGAAAATGCCCAAGGGCCAACAGTCCCTGCTGACATTATTTTAAACAATACAAGTAGCCTATACATACATTGTTATTTTATCATTTTATTTTCAATGACAGCAAATAGCAATGTAACCAAATCTCAACAACTATTCTGCCTTTCTTTCACATCTTGAAAGTCAGATAACACAAAGAACAAGCCATCTAAAAGCTAATTACATAGGAACCGATCAATATTCTCACCTCAAGACAATCTTAAATATGACTTAGTGAGGGTGATGAAAAGTTCTCACATTTAAGTTCAACACACATGAAACAGGCTAACGAAAAAAATCAAGTTGTCTCTTAGTATCTGATGATCGCTCTTCAGTGTTACGAGCCAGGCAAACATTAGCATCTTCTTCTCGGGGCAATTATGTTTTCTGCTATTTTCATGACACCGTCTTTGATAAACTCACCTTCCGTAAAAGGTTTCTCATGTTTAGCAATTACCACGGCCACTTGTAGCTTACTTTGATGATGTTTTCATGTGAAAAGCACCGCTCGTCGTGTCTCTTTACATTATATTCCTTAAACAAGGCAACAGTCTCATGACAAATTAGGCAGACACAGTTGTTTTGGTTTTCGGTGAAAAAATATTGCGATCTCCACCTCTCCTGGAATCGGTGGCCCTCATTATCCACTTTCCTTTTTTACTTGCCGTAGCCATGACAGTTCAAGGGTCAGAGTAAATTTCAAACAGACAGACAGTTACAGAGTGGTGCTGCCACCATGAGGTAAAAAGAGGTATTGCATGTTGAATTTGTATGATTTATTCATTCCGTTTTGACTGTGCTGGCAGGCCATAAATAATGCATTTTAAGACAGACGGTGCGGGCCATATAAAATCTGACCTCGGGCCGGACTTTGGACATGCCTGCTTTAAGCTGTCATCAATCATGCTCAAACAGACAATCATACAACAAACAGATTCAACTACTTATTCGAAAACCGAACGATCCAGGACAGGAAAAGAAAAATATGACCTGATTAATTTGTTGCATCAGTGGATGGATACATGTAACCAAATGTAGTTGAGGTAAACTGTTTTTCTTTCAAATTACATGCAAGTACTCTGGTCCTTACAAAAAATAACGAGCCCAATCATCTGACAGCTTATCACTTTTCACAAGTGCCTCACATTGTCCAGTGTCATGTTATAATAACTTGGCTGTTCATCACAGATAGAATCATCAAGTTGAATAATCTCATGAATCATGATAAGGACTGTCTCTCAGCTATTTTACCATAACGGCTAAACAATTTCTCCCCTAAGATTTAAACTGACTTCATCATGTTCTCGTCACTTTGAGCTTATTTGGTTGATGTTGCCTTTTATTCATTCTCTCCTCGAGATTCATGAGATATTGTGCTTCCTCTAACTAAGCCTTACTGATCTTTATCTCTGAAATGAAAACGTCTGACAGGGTAAGAGAAAAGGCGAGGGAGGAAAGTTTAGACTGGGGTTAAATCTTGATTCATGTTGGCCATTGATGTGTCTCCGCTGTCATCGGTCAGCACTCCTTCACAGCTCGATCGGCTCCGTCGTATTGCTCTGAAAGCAATGTGACTGCAAACCAGATGTGAGAAGAAGGAAAAAAAAGTCTTGAGACACAACATGTTGTTGTTTTTCTTTATAGTTTTGCCAGACGATTCATGATGATTCACTCTGTTGCTAAATGTAATTACATTACAATTGTTACTGTGGTTTCCACAGCCTTTTAATAAGCTATGAAATATGACGTAACATACTGTGAATCCCGGTTGAGTTTAGAGCGGTGCTCTCTGGTCTGGAGCTCCACTGCTGATTCGCTGAGTGACAATTGTGATTCAGTTCCCTTTGAAGAATCGATATGCAATGCCATCCAGTTGTGCAGTAATTAGTCGAAAGGAAGAGTCATTTTGATTTGCTGGATTGGAGGAGTCAAAGACCAACATGCACTAGATGATCAGAAAAACCTTCTACATGCCAGAATACTGGGATATGAATGAGCCAGTTTCTCTTTGTTCGATGTGAACATCATATCCTAAATATGATGAAAACTATATAACATTTAATGCCTGCATAGTAGCGTGCATTATTAATATGACTGATCTGATAAGATGTTGATCTGTCATTAATGGACGTCAACTCAGCAGTGCTGCTGCTCCTACTGTACAAATCCCTGACACACCGTCCAACAGTAACAGACTCCCTATTTTTTTCAGACCCGCTCTCGTATGAAATGCATTTGAAATATTTTGTTATTTAATATTTGTTGTATATTTAGCATTTTTTATGCTGCACAATCTAGATTTATGTCGAACATTTGACAAATAAACTCCTTTCTGATAGCCACAACACACACACACACACACACACACACACACACACACACACACACACACACACACACACACACACACACACACACACACACACACACACACATTCACACACACACACACACACACACATTCACAAATGGGAGAGTGAAAGGAGAATTCAAGAGAAAAAAGGGAAACATTAAAGACAATAAACAAAATAAATGAAATGCATGTCGATGCTGTGCAATATTATGTAAACTCATATTGAGTGATGACTAGAACTGAGGTTTGCTGGATCCTGTGTCTCCGGCTGTAGAAAACAGGAGATTAATGGATTATTCATCAATGAGCATTGTGGATTTAGTAATATTACAATTACGTGTTAAAAAATTCAAAAAATTTGAAAAGTTCAATTTGGTTAGTGCATAATGACAACATGTTGTACTGGATGGGACTTGTGACTCCTTAAACTGTAAAGGCAATTTCAATATAATGTAAAAAATATGCAGACAGCAATGTAATCTTACATTTTGGAAATGTAATTCCAACCATTATGGAAAGAAGCCGACAGAGAAATAACACTTTTTTCTTTACCTTTCACTTGATCTGTCTGTTTGTTGAAGTCTCACTCTATAATTTTTCGTCCACCCAAATTGTCGAAATCATCTAAAAATTCTTTGAGATAACACTAAGCTAAGCTTTCTGCTCTCCAACAAAAAGAAGAAAACGTTTTGTTTCTCTGTAGGGTTCTTTCCATAATGTTGTCAGACATGTCTAATAACAATCTGAGCCTGTTGGTGGCAGAATCATGCACTTTTAGTGGACGTACATTGAGGAGTTACCCCGAGCGATTACGCTACAGCCCGTCTGGCAGCTGCCGTCTGCAGCGTTCACCTTCAATATTGGACCAATTAAGAAAATCTATTCCCCATTAGTCAGTTAGACACAAAAAACATATGGATAAATGGTCCAGGTAAAACAATACCAAAGAAAGCCTTTAATCTGAGATTTAGAGATTCATCTGAGCCGCCCTTCAAGCTGCAAAACAGTGGCTTCATCTCAGCTGTGGTGAAAAAGAGCATGTATAACAGATAGTGCATTAGATTTAGTTTGTCAGTAACTGCTGGGCTCACACGTGCATTACTCTCTCTGTTGCTTAATAACAGTATGTGTGTGTTTGTGTATGTGTGTGTTTGTTTGCAGGCTGAGTGTGTCTAGCAGGAATGCACTGGCTGCAGTCTAGACGGCTGATCCCCCGTCCGTCCACTCCCAGGATCCAAAAGACCAAAACTGTTGCAACACTCTAAGGTTTCTTCAAAAGTGGTTGACATTGTCTGAAAAAAAGGAGCGGTTCACACAGACTTGATCAAAGCCACTCTGTGAACTATTTAATTAAACTGACACGTTTAAAGATCCCCCCCATGTCTCCTATGTTGTTGTTCACGCTGTCACGTTGTGTGTTCACGTTGTGTGTTCACGTTGTGTGTTCACATTGTGTGTTCACATTGTGTGTTCACATTGTGTGTTCACATTGTGTGTTCACATTGTGTGCGCATGTGTTGCACAGTTTCACAGAAAAGCTTTACTTTATTGCCACGTTAAAAGAGATTAACTTGCCATAGTCAGCTTTCATTTTGAGAATTACATGTAAACATCTACTCAGACGTGAACCAACAACCCTCTGTCATACTGTAGAAACATTGAGTTCCGTGGGTAGATACAAAGGGCTCATTCTAAGGTTAACGTAAAGACAACAATTCTTACTTTCAGGGGATGGAACACTAAAGAAAACATACTTATGAATATTATATTCCATTTCCATCCATTAGAAACCCCTAAATGTTCCACACTGTTCCTTTAACAGAAAAAATCAATTCACCAACCGACCACTCATCTTCACAAAAGTCTCATTTGTTTGGCACATCAACATGTCTTGAATACTGATTTTGTAGCAAAAGTTCTATTTTCTAATTGTTTCCATGTTCCGTCTTTTTTTTTCGCTGTTGAGGATTCACTTTTGTGCTTTAATTCAGATGTGTCATCATGTAAAATAAACCAGTTTTAACGGCATGGATTTATTTTTAGGTCAGCACAATGTGCAGTGGTTGTACCTGTCATCTCCTTGGTCTGAAAGTGTGTAATTGTATGAATCACGGTGTGTCTGCTTATTCACGTATGAATTAGCCGGAGCCAGTCCAGTCCTGTCATCCAGCTCATCAGGGCTGTCCTGATGGATCACTCTGATGGCGTGACTGTGTTTCACCAACATTTTTCTTTTGGAGGTGCTACCAAACCACTTCATAGGTAACTTAATCCCAGTTCTAGTCATACGACATAGAAGCATGATCCTTCTCAACTGTCAATCAAGGTAATATTATCAACAATGATTGGTGTGAGCAACTAGGTTTGTTACTATCAAGTTACAGAGAGGCGCCTATTGAATTACAATGATTGTAATTAGTTTATCAATTTGTCCACCTACACAAAGCAGGGAGGTGGACTACAGTTGTGAAGCCTCGAGTTCAGCAATTTATGCCATCGCCGTCTTAGTTTCTGGCCGCCGCTCATGTGGGTTTCTTTTCAACCAGAAGTGACACAAGACGGGGATGTTAAGTACAACCGAAAATGAATTAAGATATTTTTGGAATTTAAAATGTAACAATTAATTTCCATGAACAGAATACACACTGTGAAAGGGTTTAAGCTCGAGGACGAAAACACACTCCCAGACCGCCGTGGTAGCGACCTGTCAATCACGAGGTAGCCAATAAAGCATACTCTGCTTTATGGTCTCTAAATGGACCATCATTTACTAAATGAACACCATGCTGTATTGAAGAAGACTTGAAACTAGGGATTAAGTCCATACACTTACTGTATGCATACAATGTTTACTGAGGTAATAAATCAAGTGAGGAGTAGAGTCATTTTCTCTCAAATAAAGTACTGGAGCGGATCAACAAACCTAAACCTGAATCCAACCACCAAAACAACAAACAATGTTATCGTTAGTTCCATCATGACGCACTGGAGCTAATGACCACTAAGGACGCATGGTGATTTACATTTTCATTAACAACTTGGAATGAAAATGTTCAGAAAACGGCAGCATCCATCAGAACTCCGTCCCACCTGCTCTTTTCTCCCTTGAATAACACTATTACAAGAGCACGTTCTGGCCGTTGACACGGTGCTGCAGCATCGTGGGAGTGCACACAATGACATTTATAAGATGTAATGGTCTCAGTGACGGACACACCAAGAAAGCTTTACTGGTTAAACCGCAGGTACGCTCGCTATGCAGACAACAGATGATTTGTAACGCTACTGGCTTTGTCCTGTCGGCGTGATCCGCTGTAGTCTACGAGGGAGCTTTGTGACAGAAATATGCTGCAGCTTGTGGGAATCTACAACTGACGGAATGTGGCTATGCAGAAGAACTTAGGAATCCTAAACATGCAGCTCACCTGAACAACGCACTCACTGCAATAGAAAGGACTAGAACAAACTGTGTTACAGGCCTCTATCACTCCCTGTTCAGATGAGATGGAAACACAAGAAACATATTTAGCTTCCTCTTGATTCTGGGGACCCAGCCAGAGGTCCTCAACTGAAAGAGCGGTCAAGGGGTTCTGTTTCCACTGCTTACTCCAGTGGGAACGTGGAGCCTATTGACTTTAATGGACTTATTAGCACATGTTGGAGGAATAATATTGTCTCAGCGTACTTCAAAGACTAGAAAGAGAGTCCGGTTTCAGCGGTCTGACTGTTGGTGACGTTGTGGTATCAGGGGAGGCAACATGAGAGAGGATGGATGGAGTGAGTGAGGGAAGGAATACAACAGAATAGAGCATACTGTAGAAAACAGGATGGGATCAAGCATTAACCCCTGTGGCACAGCACTTTTGTGGGGAGAAAAGAACAATCGTTGGACAGTTATGAGATAAACCGCATAAATGCAGTTTTTAATATCCCCTGAGCCTTTTCAGTAAGCTATTGGGATCAATAGTGTCAAATGAAATACTGATATCAATCCTTAAAAGATAATAAGGAAAATTAAGAGAGCCATTGACAAGAATTGATCTTTATCCAGACTGCGGGAATGGGGTAGTGTGTGTGTGTGTGTGTGTGTGTGTGTGTGTGTGTGTGTGTGTGTGTGTGTGTGTGTGTGTGTGTGTGTGTGTGTGTGTGGTGTTGAGATGGGGATGGACAAGACTGGTTGGGGTCTCAGAGCAGCGGTGACTTTATTAAACAAACCTGATGGTCGGAATTTGTTTTCTGTAGCCCCTCTCTCCCCACTCCACCTGCTGTCTGGGAATGTTCACCAGCTGTGGGAACACACACACACACACACACATCATACATGTCAGACTTGTGATAATACATTAAAAGGGTTCGTGCATTGACAGTCCCACGAGGGATGGAGATTTTGAAAACCAAAAGGGTTTCTTATTTGCTAAATCATCGAAAAAACATTTAAAAGCAGCACTTGTTTGTCATCAGTCGGCACCTGAATAATTGCTGCCTGTTTTTGTCTTTGAATTTCAAAAAGCCGGCAATCATCTGTATTGTAAACTAATCCATTCCATATAAAAATATGTAACAAACATGTGCTCGGCCTACATAGGCCTCTCTAAAATTCTAAAATACAAGAAGTGCTGTTGAATTCAAAGCATATTTGAGGGTATCCATATCCAATCATAAAACAAAAGTTCTATAGAATTCAAGATATCCAATTTACATTTAATGTGACAGATTAGCATCTTCACGTATGGCATTTCTGTCTTCAGTCTCTGGATTTAAAAAATAATGTTTTTAAATTTGACCATTCTACACTGCAATAAATTACTGAGGAGCTTTTTTTATGGCCTCAGTATTCTTAAAAGTCAAGTGACAGATAACGTGTCATCTCTGTTCAGTCTGGGCCTTAAGGTTGGTGGATTCAAAACCAATCACCCACAAAACAAAAATTAATACATATTATATATGTATTTTAATATGAAAGCAGTTTTACATATGCTACCATTTTAAACCAGCCTTCACAGGTAGAAGGCTACATTGTGTCAATGTTGTTTCCCCAGGCCTGGCCTAATATTCAGGGGCAGTTGCCTGAAGAACAGTAAAAACAAACACATTCCTGTGCAGTTATAACAGGTGTGTGCAGCTACTGGTAGCTTGGTAGGAAGGCCACAGCCTCCACAGCAGTATCACAACCTGCATACACTGGTAGCCTGTGTGTTTTCCATCAGGAGACTGTGATTGAACAGGAGACATCAGGTCTTTGATCCCAGCGCTGTCCCACCTCTTAGTGTTATTTCCCCCCTAACAGTACTGAGAGGCATGGTTGGAGGTAAGGCATTACATGTACCCTTGTTACTCTAACAAAGTCAACAAGGTTTGTTTTTGTGATTTTTTATACCAAAATTCTACTTTAAAGTACAAGTAGTAAGTATATATAAGTATTGTACTTTGCTTTGATGTTTACTGCTGTGAGAGGTGCAGTTGAAACTGGTGCTTTGGTATCGGTGAAAAATAAAACAAAATAAATTTGTATCTAGTTTAATTAATAACTACGTTAATGCACCACTCGGCAAGCACAATAATGTGACCGCAAAGCCTCATTCAGCTCGATATGCTTCCAGTGAGATAGAGAGACAGAGTGGACTGGTTACAGTGGACTCTAGTGTACTACACATTATGCAAAACAAGGTTACAACCTTGTAACTTATGTAGCTCTCTTTTTTTGCTGTAATGTGTGTGTTACAGCAAACACAGCTTGTTCACTTTTAAAAATGTAACAGTAATGTTAACTCAGGGTACAGTTTTACTGGCCTACTTTTATCAAAGTACATTTTCACAGAGGTAATGGTAATTGAGTATATATATTAGTACTCTTTCCATCCCTGCTGAGGGGACAGAGAGCGTGTATACGTTTATTCACACAATTCCATACTACGAAAGAAACGGTCATGGAAATGTCTCCAGGTTGTTCAATGACAATACCATTCCCTACATGCATGGCTATGAAATTATAGAAGCAGAGGCTGTCTCGCCCAGATGTTTGTTCCAGTGTCGGTGTTGAGGAATGTACGCAGTTGCCACAGGTCTAAACACTGCCCACTCTCTGTGGTGTGGAAGGGTTTTCATTCCCATTACAGGATATGTGTGCGTCTGGCTCAGAGTTCCCTCTGTGTATATGTCTGCGTATGGCATTATTACCAACTAGTAACCCACTCTTGCTGTCTGGCGTGAGGTGTGACTCATAACACACACAAACTCTCATACACAAATACCACTTCTAGAACAGTGCAATCGATGCACATCAAACCTACTGTATGATGTGTATTATCATAACCAACACGATTAAATAAGTGATGCAGAAAAGCTGCAAAAAAAATGAGTGAAACAATGAGGTTAAGTTGACGAAAGAACATGAATAAATTGACATTATATATGATATGAGTGGTTAGCATCGCAAGCATTCCCCTTTCTGCTTACACAGCTAAAGGTTCTACATGGATAATCATACCATCATTAAATCATCGCGATGTTGATTCTGAATTATGGTAAACAAATGACACCATCCCAGACTTGGAACTACAATCTCCATGAGCCTTAACATTGAAGCTGACATGATGATCCAGCAGGTCTAGATTTCCAGCTGAATCTCCAAACATTTTTTTTTTTCGGACACAAATCAAACAGACAGCACTGTCAAAGCAGAAATCCGAGCATAAAGCAGGCTAGCTTGCTAATTCCACCATGCTTCAATGCTACACTGCTTACAGAAATTGAGCCAAACAAAAACGCGACAGCAATGTGCTTTCCTGTGCTGTGACAAGTGTGTGTAGATGAAGCATTCAAGTTCAAAAACCTCACCGCTATGAGTCCGAGACTTGCCGTTAGTCGGTTTAGTTTATACGGAGGTGAGCCAGCTACGGTACACATAAAAATGGCCGCCGCTCTGACCATCCTGCTACGTTGATTTGAAAGGTAAATGCCCAGTTTTACTACAGTAAAACTGGGCATACAAGGGAAAATACAGTACATTTTCCCTTGTACGCTCCTGCATTAAAACAGTGTACTGTTTTAATGCAGGAGCGTACAAGGGAAAATATAGCCAGTTGCAGACTGTAGTGGAATATGCAAAAAAAGATGGAATGAATCACTGTTGGAATGACTAAGTAGTACAATATACTGTTGTGTATCAATTGTCCCTGGTCACAGAACACGAACCAACCAACATGTGCAGTGGTGTGTGATCAGTATGCACAAACCACAGTCTCCTGTTTACTTTTACCAAGGAAGCATACATTCATTTTATGTACATATTTATATTCATTTCTCATAGCTCTATTTTTTCCATGTTTTTACAGTCTGTGAGTTCATGTGAAAAGTTTGTGTTGGAAATGACCAAACCTCTAAGTCATATCCACACCATGGTGACCACATCTCATCAGCTTCAGTGCCACTGTTTTCAGTTTGTCATTTGTGAGTCATAAGTGTGTATTTTCAGGTCCTCTGGTGTTTTCCCTGACTGAGGGGCCAGTCTGCTCTCTGATCCGGTCTTTCCCTTTGGTTTCCAGGTTCCGTTTAGCGCACCGCACTACCCCTGCTTTCACCAAATTATGGTTTTAGTGAGAGCTGCTTTCCACCCACCTCCCCCTAGTTTAATTTAAGAGCAGTGCCATTTTTATACACCGCTGAGAACAGTAAAAGAGACGATGTGAGAGAATACAGGACTTGTTAGTTTTGGTATTCTATGACTTTTGTATGTGCGAATTTAAGTGTCCGAGTGTGAGTATGAGCACATCAATTGTAGAATTAATTGTATTAGAATATCAACACACATGCCCTGTATCAAGCGATTGGACCGAGTTTGAGTTATGGCAATAAAAATGCATCTTAATGTTGTACTGAGGTACAACATTGATTATAATCAGTGATAAGAAGTAATTCTGCAAAACTCTATTTACACAAAGCCTTAATACTCCATTTGCTGTCCAAAACTAATGACTATCACCAGACAGGCACCATTAAACTAAGTTTATTTTGAAGCAGATCTGGATCCTGATGCAAATTCCATCATTAATAATGTTGAGCATCGTGTAGTAACTGGCTTCCCCAGGCCACAGTGTGAAATTACATTACAGTCATTTAGCAGACGCTTTTATCCAAAGCAACTTAAAATAAGTGTATTCAACATCGGTTTTCGAGAGAACAACTCGTCACCAGAAGTAATACGTGCATTTCCTTTCCTCAAACAAGCATCTAAGAGCATAAACCAGAGCCAACGTACAGTCCAGAAACAAACGAATGCAATAAGTGCCACAAACCAATGTGAAAACGATCAGTGCAATAAGCTAGTATGAATACAATAGATGCTAAGTAAGTGCTAAGAGGAAGGCTAAGGGTAGGCCTTCTTGAATAGGTGAGTTTTCAGCCTGCGCCGAAAGATGGGCAGCGACTCTGCCGTCCTGACGTCAGTGGGGAGTTCATTCCACCACTGAGGGGCCAGGACAGAAAACAGCCGCGACCGGGTCGATCGGCCGCAGGGACCTCTGAGCGACGGGGCAACCAGTCGCCCCGAGGTAGCAGAGCGAAGTGGTCGGGCGGGGGTGTAGGGCTTGACCATGGCCTGGAGATAGGAAGGAGCTGTTCCTTTCACTGCCCTGTAGGCTAGCACCAGAGTCTTAAACTGGATGCGTGCAGGCTCTTACAGGTAGCCAGTGTAGAGAACGTTGAAGGCAAGTTGTGTGGGAGAACTTGGGGCGATTGAACACCAGGCGAGCTGCAGCTTTCTGGACAAGCTCCAGAGGTCTGATGGCCGACGGCGGGGCTCCGGCAAGTAGTGAGTTGCAGTAGTCCAGGCGGGAGATGACAAGAGCCTGGATGAGCCCCTACGCTCCTCCTGATGTTGGAGAGCAGGAATCTGCAGGAGCGTGTAACCGATGCAATGTTTGCTGAGAACGACAGTTGGGTCGTATACGCATACGTACAGGGTCACACCCAGGTTTGTCGCAGTTCGAGTTGGCGTCACCATGGTATCATCAATGGTGATGGACTGGTCTCGGTGCGGGTAACCCTTCCCTGGGAGGAACAGTAGCTCAGTTTTGTCCAGGTTGAGCTTGAGGTGGTGTGTCGTCATCCACTTCGAGATGTCAGCCAAGCACGCAGCGATGCCTCCACTTCAGTGTCCCCGGGGTGAAATGACAAGACGGCCTGGGTGTCATCGGCATAAAAATGATAAGAGAAGTCATGCGAGCGAATAACCCAGAACCCAGAGATGTTTTGTCGAGCAAGAAGAGAAGGGGGCCCAGGACTGAGCCTTGTGGAACCCCCGTAGTCAGCATGCGTGGTTCCGACACGGCCCCCCTCCATGTCACCTGGTAGGATCGACCTGTCAGGATGCAAACAGGGAGAGTGCAGAGCCTGAGACACCCATCCCCTCGAGGGTGGATAGGAGGATCTGGTGGTTAACAGTGTCAAATGCCGCAGACAGGTCCAGGAGAATCAGGACAGAGGAGAGAGAGTTAGCTCTCGCTGCGTGAAGCGACTCCGTCACCGCAAGGAGGGCTGTCTCAGTCGAGTGACCCACTTTGAACCCGGACTGGTGGGGGTCCAAGAGGTTGTTTTGGTGGAGATAGGAAGACAGTTGAGTAAAGACAGCACGTTCAAGTGTTTTGGAAAGAAAGGGTAGAAGAGAAACCGGTCTGAAGTTCTTGACATCAGAGGGGACAAGTGATGGTTTTTTCAGAAGGGGGGTGACTCTAGCAGTCTTGAAAGCTGTGGGAAAGCACCCTGAAACAAGATATGTGTTGATGAGGTGACAAACCTCAACAGAAGACTTCAATCTAAAGCGAAATGAAGAGTGCAAAACTGAACAATGCCCCTAAAGCAGAACTAACACTTGTCGTTTCGTCATAAAATAGGAGAACTGCCATGTGCTGGAATGTGTCAACTGTAAGCTAAGGTGCGTCTTTCAGCATCGCTGTTGTCTGCGGTTGATAATCCTCTGCACATGATAAAGTCTCTGACAGATCCATTGTGAGTGTTATGTTGTAATCATTTCACTCTACTCTTTGTGATTGTTACATGTAGATTATAGCTCCATGCAGTACATATATCCATTCCTTAGTGATACATTAACCTTTACCTGACATGACCCTAAAGCTACTGTAAAGTTTATGTTCAGGTCGCTGGCCTTTATTAAGAGTTGGCAACAAGCTAAAAATATCCTCCCTCCAAACGTCTAAACCACAAACAGGTTATTCAGACAGCAGAGGAGAACACTCAGTGTTTTGTTTGCCATGTTTACCTCTCACCTGAGATGAACTTCATAGAGTCGTACCTCTGTCAGAATTGTTATTATTGGAAGATTCCGTCCCCTCTGACACACTGTGCAGGTATATTTTTTTTTCTGTAGCTGGCATGGTAATCCCTCTGTGTCTCGCCCCCCCCCACACACCTTCGGTCAAAAACACTGATTGCAGGAGACAAACATCTGCCATTTAGTCCATTGCTTTAATCCCAGGAACTTTAAAGTTGCACTTGTAAAACAAAGAGCTGATCACACTGTCAGACAACCACAGAGATGATTGTCACCATTATGATTATAATATGAAGGCTGAAGCAAAGTGGTAGATGATGCTGACTGACTGTGTCACCCCCAAAGGCACTGAAGAATAAATATGCCTACCTGTTGGGTACCTAAGGGCATATTTTTACTTTTTTCCCCCCCCTGGATTTGCCTGGCTGAGTTAATGGTGAAGAACAATGCAGCAAATGATGTGTAGCTTGGGTAGCAATCCAATAGTTGGCCAACTTTGATAGCAATCTATAAATAACGGTGTACCAATGGTGCCATGATACACACATTCATTCCTTCTTCCAATGACGTACTTTTCTTGTGATCCTCACAAATTACCTACCTATGCTAATTCATGTGCTTTGTTATAAAGCGTTGGCTTTTCTCATCAGAGTTTTCTGTTCTAAGTGATGTTTAATACATGGTTTCCTTTTTGTCAATATTGTCTGTACGGGTGTGCCAAAAAAGTACTCCGTACTTCCTGTACAATACAATGGCAGTGTTTGTGTCAAAAGGTAAGATCATTTGTTTATTTTAAAGGAATATTTCAATGTGAAAACAGCAGTGGTGGGTACAGTACTTGAAATCTTTACTCAAGTAAAAGCACAAATAATCCCATTTAAAAAAAAGGCTGAAGTACAAGTACAAGTTACCATTTGACAAACCAAGTAAAAGTATGAATGAATGAATGAATGAAGGGTAATTTTATGCAAGTCCAAACCTTTTCTACATACATTTACATACAAATTAAAATCAGATTAAGATCTATATTCAGGTTAAAGGCATATTCTAAATCAAATGTTTCCACAATCCCATGTAACGGAATATACTGGCATACATACTAATGTTTCCAGTTTTCAGTGATTCAGATAAATATCAGGCTCATTCGACCAGTTACACTCAATGGAATTTATACTGTGAAATTGAATCAGTCAACAACTGGAACAGTTTCTACACCACTCCCCAACATTCCTTGCTAAAACGCAAGACAATATGCAATATTGAGGTAACATGAAATCGGAAATTTGACGAATTCAGCAAGTGTGCTGTTTGACAATTCTCGACCTTTCGTATTTCCAAATTCCGGTTAGTAACAGAATTTTGTTGTGCATGTAAACATGGTCACTTGATAGAGAATTACCAAATACTAGCGAGAGCCAGCACTAGCTCGCACATAACCATCCGCCTTCTGGCAGCTTCCATTTCAGAGATGAATTCATAAAAGTTTCAGTTCCTCCCTATATTCAATTATGACCGACTGACTTGCACACTGGCTGATTGAACAACACTGACATATACCAGATGCCTTTGTAGAAAAGGGGGTCATGAGAATTATGTGTTTGTGGATACCAAGACACATTTGGAAATCATGGAATATTTGTGGTATCTGCATTTACAAATCGTATTGAGACATTCTCTCACCATAGGCTTCGGCCCTGTGTTTTCTTCGAGCTCTCCGGCTTTCTCCGACTGTCCAAACACATAGAGATTAGGTTAATTGTTTACTCTTAATCGCCTGTATCGTGTGAAAGTAAGCGTGAATGGTTATCTGTCGCTATGTGAGTGCCCTGTGATTGTCTGGCCCTGTGAATTAAGCGATTACATATAACAGATGGAGGATGTCATAATTGTCTTCTGTGCAGTTATTCTATTTTAGCTAATAGATACAAGTCAGATATATCAGATTAAGGCTATGAGAGTTTAGAAAATAAAGGGCCGCAGAAAGGTAATGCAAAATAAGTGATATGTATTTCCTGTATTTTATCACCGTGGCTTGCTTCCAGGCAGTAGCTGCAAGACATGCACCTGTTAACACATGTTGACTTGCTTCCCTGCACAGTGGGAAAGAGTGAGGAGGACCAAGAACAACACACATGGGGAGAGAAAAGAGGAGGTGAAGTTAAAATGGGAGGCCCCAGAGGGAGAGTGATCTAAAATAAAATAACACTATGTACTGATTAGGCCAGGGGTCGGCAACCTTTACTATCCAAAGAGCCACTTTGCCCTATTTTCCACCAAATGAAATTTGTCTGGAGCTGCAAAAGCTATTTGATATCACAGCTTATAAAGTTGTAGATATAGTTATATTATATGTACAAAAACTATAGTTTGTTGTATTTTTGAAAATATAGAACAAGAATAAAGACAATTCTTGACATTTTATTGTTGTTTTACCTGTTATAACAATATCAAACTCTTATGAAGAGGAGAAAAACACGTCCGCAGTTTGCTGCAGCAGTTGAGAAATCGGGGTAGAGGATATCTGCCTGTGGGAATAATTAACATGTAAGATTCTGTTCATTCTTGCTTGTAACTTATATTCTCTCTGAACACGTTTCTCTTTTTGAAGAACATCATGTGAGATAACTTCTTCGATTAGCACAATATTCCTGCTCTTCTTTCTATTTCCTCGTCTCCCCCGTGTGTCATGGTGTGTGTAAACCTCGCTCGAGTCAGGAAACTTGTCAGAATACCGTTATTTGATTGGCTGAGCTGCATCACCTGATGTGATTTGCAATGCATTGGTCGGTGTGTTTCCTGCACCACCTATCAAGTGCCGTAATGGCTAAATAAGAGGCGCCGATTAAAGGCGCCTAATATGTGCCTAATATGTATAATTCAGAATTATCTATCGGATTTAGGTCCTGGGTCCGGATCTGGTCCGCCAGTTGGGGACCCCTGATGTAGACTCGGGGAGCCGCAACAGACGGGCTGAAGAGCCGCTTGTGGCTCCCGAGTCGCAGGTTGCCGACCCCTGGATTAGGCCAACAGTGAAATTAAAACGGCACAAACAAAACAACAAAATGTCGGATGAGGTTGGTGATCTGATGCAGCCTGAGGGCTTACACACTGCACATGGGAGTGTGAGAAGAAGAACACATTTTTCTTCCACCACGGGCAAACTTCAAACTTGACCTGCAGCTGTGTATGGTTCATTCTCAACCAGCCTGTGGTCTCTTTTACAGTTGCTAATATTAGTTTGGTACATGAACCCACTTAGACTTAGATTTGTAGATGCGTGTAATGTATTTTGGCTTGTTTTACACAACGACTATTCAATGTGGGGCTGTGTACGCAAAACACGAAGACTACAAGGGTCGAGGGTCAAGTTTAGTAATTGTGTTTGATGTCAATTCAAACCAGATTGCCTTTTTAGTTTAGTATGATTTCAATTTTTGTCGTATTTATTCTTGTTATTATCTACCCAAGATGTTCCTCGTTGCCAGTGTTTTGGTACATTTTGTAAAAAGGAAAAAAAAAAAGTATGGTTTATATTTTGTACTACCTTGTCATTTGCAAATGCCTTCATCATTTCAAGTGTTGACTGTTACTTTGTTCTCAGCCCCCTGAGGAGTTACTGTGGGATTCGTAGAGTTCGTATGGCAAAACTGTATGTGATTCCATGTAGGACGCTGCAGACTGACAAACTGTCAAAAGAAACATTTTGAATTTTTTGAATTGAATTCGGTTGTTCACTTCACCAGGGGGAAGCTAAAATGGGACAATCAAGCAGGAAACATCATGGGTGACCATCTGATGGCTCATCATCATCATCATTTAGAGGTGCAGAGATCAACCATGAACATTGGAAAACAGGTCTAACAGGACACAGGACATTAGAGAGATGTAGTTACATAAATGCATGATCCAAATTCTTCGTCAAATCAATCAGTGTGTTAGTATAAAGACTGACGTTTGTCACATAAGCTATACATTTTGAGCCATCTTCTGAAATCAGAATCAGCCTGGCTGGTTATCAGTTCAGAATTTTCTCCCTTTCTGAGACGATAATATGCTGGATAATATACTGAATGATAAATGTTTAATTGTTAATTAATTAATTAACAGGTTGCTTTACGAAGGTGGATGTGTAGGCCACAACAAACACATGTAAATATGTCAGTTCACAGTATATTTAGTACATACAGAAGCTTACATTTTAATTTGGCAGTGATATGTGTGTGTTACAAAAAAACTGAAAGAAATGTCAGACTCTTTGTACAACACTGTTTAGAAGTCTTTCATTACTTCCAGCTCTTAATCCCCTCCCTTCATTCCTCCAACTCCATGAAAAACCAATTAATTTAGGGGTATCCAACATGTAAGTACAAGACTGAAATAATGAGGAGATCAGATGTAAATTTTGCCAAAGGGACCATCATTAAATTAAATCCTCAAGATCCGGTAATGAAGCAGGACCCACCTTTACTGCTCCAAACTCCCAAACTAAATGTATGTTAAATTAGCACAAAGCAGTGGACACAGTAAACCTGGAGCCAGTTTATGGGCATAAGAAACCCTACAAGTAGCGGAGTTACCAGTTGAACGATATTTACTTTTCAGTATCTTAGCTCTTTAACTGAAAAAGCAATAAGGTAGTTTCCACACAAGCTCCATGACATGTGACATCACATACCAATCCTTTGATTGATGCCTACGACGACTCTGCTGCAGGAAATACTGACACTTTGGTTTATTTGATGGAGAGGTAGCAGAGGGTGAGGACAAAGAGGAATTGATCCCGAGGGCGTTCATGGACACCTATGTCCATGAACATACACTGTTTGGTTGTATTAATATGCTACAGTGTAGTACATTAGTGCTAGACAGGTGGATATTGCTATGGTTGTAGGTGCATGATTGTCCATGGATTGTCACGGTTGGGCTTTGCCGTGTGTGTGTGTGTGTGTGTGTGTCCTGATCGTGCTCATTCTCTTCACCTGTGATCACCTGCCCCTGGCTTTTCCCTCTGCCAACCCCACACTACACTCATTTCAACTCACCTGCCTGCAATCTTCTCATCACCCCACACCAGGAGCGGACTGGGAGAAAAAAGTGGCCCGGAAGTTACTGTCAGACCGGCCCACTCAATACATCGCACGTATCGACCAGTCAGTGGCCCACTTGGAAAAATACCATACACTTAACATTATTTTGGATGATTACAAAGAAATTTCATCATATATGTTTTTTTTATAACATTTGGATCCACCAATTTGCCCGGATGGACACATTGAATAAAATGATACTGGCTATTGTAACACTCCAAGGTAGGTATAGTTTGCGAGATGAATATGCTTAACTCTGGGATAGTATCAGATGGTTATACGCAGTGGCGCTGGTGCACATGTTCTAGGTAGGGCTGTTTTCTATTTCCCTTTAGTAACTTGAGGGTTACCGTAATAATTCCCTTAAACAGGAAACGATACAATCAAACTATATTCAGGTTACCTTTAATTCGAGTTTACAACAAACGCAACACACACACAAGTTGGAAAAATGAAATGAAAGAAAACCCCTCGTTGCTGGCAGGATGTGTCGCCTGAAGCGTGGAAGTCCAAACTCTTAGTCTGCCTCACTCAAGAGAGCAATAAGATAAAAGTGTGGTACCTTAGTTAATGCTGCTGATAAATTAGTATTACATTACTAATCCCCTCCCCCCAAAATAAAATAATGGTAATATGATAAATACAAAGAAATCTACATAAAAGGCTGTAGTGATCATATATATATATATATATATATATACTTTTGGACATATATTTATATTGTACAGTCTTTAAATGTTTATACTTATATCTTGTTGTCCTTGTCTTATTTCTATATTTTTCTTGTTTGTTTGTAAACTTGTGTATGTACGTTGAGACCAAAGTGTAAACTCCTGCCAAATTCCATGTATCCAATAAAGCTGATTCTGATTCTAAAATAAAAGGGATTTCGAGGTAGAGTGGAGAAGACTATAAAACAAATTTTAGACCATCACATTGAAATATATTTAAAACATGTGATCATACTATCTCACTGTGCAGTGGTTCTACAAGGAAACGATCCCCCAACGCTGTCAGCGGTTCACTCGACCCACAGATGTGATACATTCGATTTTATGTCTTTACCGCTTACAGTAAGGACTCCTCACTGCGCCTGTTATTGATTCAGCTCTGTGCCCTGTGTTTGCCAGGTGACTCACAGGCAGAACAGGCATTAATCAGAAACCAGCCATGGGAGACAAAGACTTGTGTTCATGTATCATGTTTGACAATGTGTCACAATAGCTCCTGTGTCAAGGAACTCACTGAAGGATGTAGAAACGCTCTCTGTCTAACTTATTTAACCATGGGGGGGGGAGGATTCATAAGAAAGCCGGCTGTTTGTGGGTCTTTAGCGAAGACACTTTTAGTCCGCCTGTGTCACATTTGACTCTCCTTGCTCTGACGGAAAATAAATCCAGAGGATCAAAATCCTTTTGAGGAGATGAGGAACTTCACTTGCATTTTGGCTGGAGGAAAGAGGGACTACATTTAGTTCCTCTGGGGAGCCCTGGTGGTCCAGGGGTAAGGGCTCCGACCATGAACCACATCATCCCGAGCTTCAGAAACGTGCAAGGCATAATGTTTGATGCTTTGACGAGACGACTAAAAGAAAGTCTGTGCCACATGTGGGGTCTCCCCTCCCCCACCACCCCCCTCTCTTTCTAGAACTGTATGTCTATTTTTGCCATTTGTAGATGTCATTATGTGGTGCGGGTGCTCTATATTTACTTTCTCTTCTCCACAAAAGTTGTTTTTTCACCCCCCTCTCCCCCGGCGAGGACTTTAGAGGCACCAAGGCCGACACTGTTATTTGAAAAAAGGGGGAATCATCTGTAAATTGCATGCTGGTTTGTGCCTAATCATAACAACTCGATGTAAATAGATTTGACTCAACTTTCAAGGTTTCTTTTTGTCAACTATGGAAAAATGGAAGCCCCTGGCCTCACATCAGGCACACTCTCACTGAGCCAAGGATGTCTAAGTGAGTTCAAGTGTAGCCATTGTACAACAATCCACAATGAAGTGCAATTGTAGTATTTCTTATATTACAAAAAAGAGAGCATTCCTGTTGTGCATTTTTTGAATTTGCATTAGGAGGAATATAAACAGCAGCAACAAAACACTGGTGAATTCAAGGAAACAATGTCAGCAACTCTGACTAAGTTTGAGCACCAAGCATCACCGATACAACATACAGTCCGGCCCCCAATGTCCCACCAGAGTCCTGCGCTCTGTTTGTACACACTGATGCTGAATGCCACTGTGGAGCCAGTCTCCGATCTCCCATTGCTGGGGAGTCCTATTTCAACCGTTTTGCTTCCCAGCGAGTGGACAGCAGCCAGGAGCAGGCCGGGTAGTGGGACATGCTTGGGTCCAAGTTGGGCCAGCCAAGCATTTATCCCGGCCCTCTTCCCCGGGCGGTCACACCGCTCTCTGTGGCGCTTGGTCCAAAGGTTTTTTTTGTCATAGGCCATACGTGCTCTTGTAATTATGACGAAAAGACCACAAAAATGCCGTAAAGTTCATTGGAGCTACTGGCCACCGCACACGCCCCGCCGTGACGGTCACTCACAGAGCGCCTTGGTAGCCGAATGGTTCCAGCCACACAACCGCAAGGTCCTTGGATCGGCCGTGGGACCAAATTTGTAGCATGTCATCCTCTTTTCTCTCTCTCTCCCATATTCAGTTTGGCTCTACACTGTAACAAGTAAAGGCCAAAATGACAAAAAAATGTTCTGTAAAATAAAATAAAAGCAGTCGTAGTGGCAGTGTGTGTGTTAGTGTGCTTTTGTACCCATGTGTCAGCATAACCAGGCTGATTATAGTTGTTGGGGTAAATGGTAGGGTTTAAAACTGACATTTAAGCTTTCCCCATTTTGACTACATTACATCAGCCTCCTGTGTCTGGACCCCAGAGATGAAACCTGTCCCGCATTAACCTACCGTGCATTACTGCTGCATAAACTAGACACAGGCTACCATCAGGGAACACTGCATGAACCACATGGCCTAGAAGACCTAAGGGAACGGTTTGAAACACCAAATAAGCCATCCGAAGGGTATGAAGGTGCTAAACCGTTTAATGCCTTAAAAACAAGCAAAAGATTTAGAAAAATCAATTCTCGACATTACTGGTGTAATACGTTTTCTTTTCCTGTTTTTTGTTCAACTTCTTGCTGCTGCGTTTTGAACAAGTTGCAGCCTTTCAACGTTGTGTTTAGGTAATCCAGTATAGAGTGCGTTACAGTAATTTAGATGAGAAAAAAACAAAGGCATGGGTCAACTTTTCAGCATCTTCCGAAGGAAAGTAGGGTTTAATCCTCGAAACATTTCTGAAATGATAAAAAGCAATCTTTGAAACCTTGTTGATATGTGATTAAGAATTCAGCTCCTTACTTCTTTACTTCAGGTTTCCAACGTTGCCTAATATCTCTTCTCCCTGTGCATTTGTACCAGTTTCAAGAATTTCTGTTTTATCTACATGTAATTTGAAGATTTTTTAATACATACAATTTCTCTTTCATGTCTATTGTCCTGTATTTTAATATTTTTTGTCTAGAAGTGTGTAATCACTTTTACACCAGGCCAGGTTACCTGAGGACAAGGTCACTGGAGGTAAACAGCATTAAATCAGGTTTCCAACGTTGCCTAATATCTCTTCTCCCTGTGCATTTGTACCAGTTTCAAGAATTTCTGTTTTATCTACATGTAATTTGAAGATTTTTTAATACATACAATTTCTCTTTCATGTCTATTGTCCTGTATTTTAATATTTTTTGTCTAGAAGTGTGTAATCAGCTTTTACACCAGGCCAGGTTACCTGAGGACAAGGTCACTGGAGGTAAACGGCATTAAATCACTCCATGTTCTAATAACATGCTTGTTGCGGTGAGCCGCGTTAGCGCTGTGTTGTTGCCGTCTGATTGCCCGGAGTGAAGCGCTAGAGGCAGCCTGCATAACTCGAACAACAGCTTTGAGGAACAAGGTCAGGTACAACAACAGGAGCATGGGAACCGTGTGCCCTGGTGTGTCTAGCGTGAGCGGGGGAACATGTCTGCAAATATGTGTGTACATGCATGCACAGGTGTGTGGAAATTAGTTTGTGTATGGGGAAAGCTTCTGGACCTGTGAGCTCTATGACTCACGGTGCACAGTGCACGGTGTCTGTGTGGTGTTAATGTCTAAACCGTAGAAATATATATTATTGTTATATTCATGTTGTATGTTGATTTTTCACTCACTTCTAACTGATTATGAAGTGGTTTCAGTATAAAACTGATACCTCTACATGACCTTCATAGGGAAAAATGACCATCAGGGCAGAAGACTATTCTTATATTACCGTACTTTCCGGACTATAGAGCGCACCAGCCGGTTAAAAAAAAAAAATTAAAAAAAATCTGTACACAGATAAGCCGCACTGGCCTATAAGCCGCAGGTGTCCCCGTTGAACAGCAAGATGCTTTTAACAGTACTAAAGTTGTCTTCTTCTATGAACATCATAACATGCCGCTAGCTTCTAAGCTAATTTTAACATTACGGCCAATGGGGAAATGCTAACCGCGATTTGTATTAGCGAATATATAATATATCTTTGTACATCTTTTCATGCAGACATACTTACATTACAGACTAAGGTCTCTCACGGCTACCAAACGCAAAGCAATGAGGCAATAACTGTTGTTGCTCATAGCTCTGAATAGCTGTTGTGCTAGCAGCAACTGGCCAAGCCAGTTAGCCGTAAATGCTATTCAGCGCTATGAGCAACGTAGACACGCTGCATGAGAAGATCAGCTTTTTCTCAAGTCTGCCAGTGGATCCTAACAGCGCGGAACAGTGTGAAAGAATCCACCATCACCAACGGGTTCCGAAAGGCTGGACTGCTGCGAGATTAAGGGGACAGCGCAATGCGTGTTTTTGTGTGCGTGTTTTTGAGTGAGAGAAATAAATTATCTATGATAAATGACCGGAACCGGAAGTTGCGGTTGTTGTTGTGGCGGAGAAAAGCTTTTGAAAAATCCGTATATAAATCACACCGGACTATAAGCCGACACCTCAAAGCGTGGGGTAAAAAGTAATTGCTTATTGTCTGAAAAGTACGGTATATGTTTCGATGTAGTTATTCTTAATCCTTGTCATTGGAGCCACCAGGTCAGAGTCCAGCGAACTCTGACAAACTCATGCAGGTTCACCAGAAACTCCATCAGCTCAGACTCCAGCGGAGTCCACCATGTGGACATGTCAACAACATTCATATAATCAGGATACATAAAGTAAAGTAAAGTAAAACCATAGCTCTTAGCAGCTGGCAGGGTAGCATAGTACGGTACACCCTTTGTACACAGGGTCTCAACTAGTACCTGCTTTACAACAGTGCCACCTATTGCTATAAAAGCAGCAGACCTATAAAGTATAGAACACAACAAATATTGTAAATAAATTGTAGATTTTACACCTGAAATACAACTCAAATGTAGACATCAAGCATGAGACAGACTGGGGCTTCTACACTGCTCTCTTCTCTGTGACTCAAACTTAAACAACCAAAGGCGTGTTACTCTATGAGGGGTCACCTGTGTGTGTGTGTGTGTGTGTGTGTGTGTGTGTGCTGCAGGACTTCAGGAGTGCCCATGCCAATCTATTACAAACAGTCAACTTCAGTTAGTCCAACCTTCACACACACACACCTTTCTTTTCCTTTGACCTAGCATGGTGTGTTTCTGCGTGTGTGTGTGTGTGTGTGCATACATGGAAAAATGATACTTTGACATCACAGCGTTTGCTCACGCGTAAAGGGTTTCCCTCTGTGTGTGTGTGTGTGTTGTGTGTGTTGCTAGGTAACATGCACCAAGTCAAACAACAGCCATGCGTGCGGTGTAGGCCGCCACAGCGACACATAGCGATCCCACGCTTGTCGTAATGTTGTTACCTGCAGTGCGTAATGAAACCACATGAAAGGCTTGGCTGCTTTCGGACATATCAGTGATTTTTTTTCTTTGCTGTGTTAAAGGCGCCTCGGCTCGTCATTTAATTAATAACCAATTAAACTGTCGGCTCTGTAGGCCGCGTGATGCATGGCTGCGGATCGCAGGTGAGAGGATATGTCCTGACATGCCCTCACTGCAAAGTGAATCTTTGAGAAGTACAATTAAGCAGTGAATTCCCAGTCTCTCTCTCTCCCTCACACACACACACACACACACACACACACACACACACACACACACACACACACACACACACACACACATACGCATGTCCTCTTAAGTATATAATGGCAAGATGGGATGTTTTTTTAAAGAGATTAAGATAAGTGTGCTGTGATCCAGCAAGGTTGTGAAATGATGGGTAATATATTTCACTATAGGCAGACAGACAGACAAACAGGCTGTTTTGACTTCATAGCTGCTTTGAGTATCAGTTCAGGTCAGTTCAAGTAAACAGGCTGCAGATATTATGATGTGTTCACATTATTGATTGCAATATGCCAGAACAAAAGATTCCAGGGGGAGGGGGAGTAGTAGACTATAACAACTGGAGTTAGATCACTATTGTGGTGTTTTTTTGTTTAGCTCAAATCTTTACTGTCCCAAAAGAGGAAATTGTTTTTGCAACATTAAAATGAAAAAGCAACAACACTCTAAGCAATTAAAGAATTGAAAAGCTCTGATGTGTTGCAAATAAAACAGTAAAAGCTCATGTGATAAAAGTACAAACAACCACAAGAGTAGGTATAAGATCATTTGCTTAGCTGGGCAGGGATCCAGGAGGCAGTTTATAATGTATCATAGTCAAGAATATGTATTGCAAAGCTATAGTCTATAGAGACTTCAACAAACAAACTTGGTACTTGATTTTTCACCATGCATATGTTTTCTAGTTTGGTTGCAAAAAAACAACAACTTGGCTTCAAAATGGCAGTCCACAGTGACATCACGATGACAACATCCACTTCTTACATACAGGCTATGTGGACGTCACAGTGACGTTTAAGGGGGTCAGGCCCTTCCAGTTTTTTCTACACATTTGGGAAATTGTAATATTTTATTTTGCCTGTTAATTCTCAATAATTTTAAATCACGTTTCCCTGAAGGTAATGTGTAATTGAACTAAATTCAAAACAATGTCTTTCAAAATCAAATTCTGTGTTCAATTGACACAAACGATGAATGACTTATGCCTCTTTTCATATTACACTACGACAGAAGTCTGTTGTAAAATATTTATCCATCTATGTTTTTATTTCAAAGTTGGCATCCATTGCTCCAAAAACAGAAGGGCTCACCTGTGGCCCTTTTATCGCGGAAACTGTGATTGCTAATTGAACAATTGCGTAACACGTCAGAGTGGCTAGTAAGACATTTCAATTTGCCATTTTTGAACGGCAGGGTGTACGACGTGAACATGTTGGGGAATTGTGTGTCATGTTTTGAGAAAAAGAAGTGTGGTTTAGAACAGCAATCTGAGTGCAAAGCAGTTGTGCCTGTGATTTAGCAGAAATGGTTCAGGTGGCACACGAGTCACAGGTTGTGGTTGTTGTGTCTCAAAAAACAGTATCACTGTGTGAACAACAGAGAAAGACTTACGCCATAACTATTCTTATTCCCCATGTCAGAAAAATGAATTAAAATGGACAGAAAGAGCACAACAGGATATACATACACATAAACACACATGTACACACACATGCTTGTATGTGTGTGTGTGTGTGTGTGTGTGTGTGTGTGTCGGTGTGTGTGCGTGTGTGTGTGCACTGTGTCCACATGGAGCTAGTTTGAGTTTAGTGGCTTCTTGCCTGGTTAACATCTGACCGGTTCCTTATCTTTGAAGGAATCTTGGAATTTGGAGTAAGGGTAAGCTCAACATCCGCACTTCCTCACATACACGCACGCACACGCGCACACACACACACACACACACACACACACACACACACACACACACACACACACACACACATATACATAACACGGTGCAGGTTGAAATAGGCATACAGGCTAGAGATTAGTTCATGGAAACTGTTGAAGACACACGCAGTCGCATGAAGAACACAATCTATGATTTCTGTAATAATTACTATAACACACAACACGCACACGCCACATTGACACACTTATGGCTTTTGTTATGGAAACGCAGTTTGCATGTGCTTGATGTTAGGCAAGGGGAGTGGTGAAACTGTTCACTCTTGCAAGCACAGCATATCTGAATTTAATTAGCCTTGTATCAGATCTGCTTTAAGAACATTTAAAAGTCAGAGCCCAATGGCAGCAGCCCCTGTGTTGCCAGGGGCAACCAGGGGCGGTCTGAAAAAAACAATAACACAGCTGGATAGTAAAACGTGCTGGCATATCTTCTAATTCTGCTGACATGCGAAAGTGAGTTCCCAGAAATTACCCGCCAAATTCGGTTCAGTATGGACTGTTCCAGGCCAGATAGCATGTAGATCCTGCAAACACACACACACACACACCAACATATAAAATGTATATATTCTGTTATGTAATATATACAGGAACTAACATTTCTGCTGATTTCCACTGCATTTATTGTTCAGAATGAAACATAAAAATAGAAAAAACTAAACACTAAAAGGCTTAGGAAGAAAATACAAAATATTAACTGCAGAATAAATTACTTGTATAAATTAAAAAACTACAGCAGACGGCTCGGGTTGACCAGCGAAGCTACTGGTATTTGTACTTTTGTTGTTTTTTTTAACGTTATGTTTTAATTTCTGTCAGCAGCAAATTTAAATATATCCAACTTAACATGATGGAAATTATGACTTTAACCAACGGGCTCTGAACTTCATTTCACGTGCTGGAATGCAATGGGACTAAACTAACTTATAAAGTCGGATAAAGCAAAGCCAAAGCAGTTGTTGTTTTTCATCTGGAAACCAGTTTAACCACCGAGGACATACGAGGGAGGAGGAGATGGCCTGCTCATGTATTTTCAGCCTCTCTCAGCTTCATACTTACATTTGTGCATTCTCAGGTTATTACTGTCACTGAAGACCCATTTTACAGATTCAATGTATTCAATGTGACATTATTTCAGTCTTTTAAAATACTGACATTCGGCAGATTAATTCTGTCTTATTCCAACAATGATTAATTCACCTTGTCTTACCAGTAGCTGCACTGCCGGGCCATTTTATCACCGATGGGGATTTAAATTGTGCTCTCACCAGAGCTGGATAGATCCACTGGGATAGACGCCTCCCGCCCTCAGACAAGAAAAGAGCTACTTCAGTGTAGAAAAGACTAAAAGACTAGAAAATAGCTTTCATTTCTCTGTTATTCCAGTATTTTCCATGCCTCACCTCAACACAGGTCTCAAAAAATGGGAGGAAATATGAGGCGAGATTTTGTATTCATCATGAGCTCAGTTGGCTTCTGTATAAAGCACATTCTGGTGTTTTTGGTTTTGTTTGATATCACAAAAGGAGCTAAAAAGTAGTAGTAGTAGTAAAAACAATAGGGACGGGACAGATGGGGGGGGGGGGGGCACGGCAGCCACGTGGCCCTGGTTTTCCCTGATGCATGAGGAGGCGGTCCCCTACCGAGCCCCCCAGACTCGTGTGTCGTGTGTCTTTCATATCATTTAGTAAATCCATGAGCACAAACTGTAAAAAGGAATGTAAAGCATAATAGATAATACAAATGAAAAGCAAGCAGGTAATAGCAAATAACTTAACAGGTAAGAAAGAAGGGTGTGGGGAACAAACTGCAATAATGACAACTTGTTTACAGCAATAAAACATCACAATTATTGACTTCCTTAAGATTATAACTGCACAACCCTAACTCAAAGCTAAAGGCAGCTTAGAAATATACATAACTCAACGAAAAGGAGCCTCAAGGCACACGGCTTATCATAAAGTGTGGTGGCCCACGTCCCAGGCCTCCATGTCCCCCGCGATCTACAAATAATCTGTTCCTGCAACTCCACAGGGTGAACACGTGGAGCAGCGAGCGGCCCGGCCAGACCCCTGTCCCCCCCCCCCGCCCCTGACTGAACTCAAGGATGTCCCCCCACTGTGCGGCAGATGTTGTGTAGCACTGCTCAGGCGGAAGCTTTGCGGCATGATATAGACTTCTATGGAACACTCCCCGCTGGAGAGTATGTCATCATTGACGAGTATACACGCCGCCCACATGTAGTGAATATA
This sequence comes from Melanostigma gelatinosum, assembly GCF_949748355.1. Classification (NCBI taxonomy): domain Eukaryota; kingdom Metazoa; phylum Chordata; class Actinopteri; order Perciformes; family Zoarcidae; genus Melanostigma; species Melanostigma gelatinosum. The sequence continues at coordinate 5,011,650 of NC_136637.1, forward strand.
ACGTCTCCCTGAAGGGATTCCCAGAGTTGACGAGACTTATAATGGTCTCCCATTTAACAGTGACCAATTCCCACAGTTTGCAGACTACTTAGGATACCGTCACTCCTGGATCACGTCACTTTGGCCTCAAGCAAGTGCTGCAGGGGAAAGCTTCAATGAATCTGAACATCGTCCTCCATCCATCTTCCTTCCTTCACTCTTCAAGAAGATCACTCCAGAGCTACTGGAAGTCCTACTAGATCCTAAGATGATGATGATGATGATGGTAATTACAGTGATGCATCTATGATCACAACAACAAGAAGATACCCGTTGAAGCATAGCAGACGTCCTCTTGCCTTCGATTCTTTAATCTCTACAGGAACATATCAAGATTATCCATGTGAGAGTAAGCCCATTGTCAGAATTGACATTGAGAGTACAGTGGAAGTACAGATGTACAGGCAGTGCTAAGTCACTGTGCGTACAATTGATATACCCGTGGTTGAATAGGACACGTTTTTATTCGGTTTAAAATATGCCTGGTTCTGCCCCAGTACCAATCCTTAGGATTGGCTTGGGACATCGCAATCTTTTTTATTAGGTATGTCCAAAACATTTAGGTAGAAGACTCCTTATTTTTAAACTTCTAGAAGTCTACTTCTGGCAGACTGATGTGCAGTCGCAGGAAAATAAGATGGATGCAATGAGACTTCAGGGAAATCCAGCGACGGGAGGTCGGTGACTATTGGGCCCACATCTTTACAGAGACCTGGCTTCATCGTGGCATCCCGGATCAAGCTGCACTTGATGGGCAGGACACAGCGCAGGACTCGACAAGAGGACGGCATAATACAACTTTAGCAAACTGGGCATAATTTGGATGAAAAGACAGCTGTAAAATATACAAACTAATTGCCTTGAGTTGCTTGATGTACCTGCTTTGTACCACAGCGTAGCCAACTGGTCTAGCAGCAGCCTGTAGTCTGTCAGTGCGTTTCTAATTGCAGCGTAGCAGTCTGCCAGGGCCAGACAATGAATGGACTACAGTGCTCCCCCCCCCCCCCCCTTCTCTAACCACGGCTTTAACTGCCTGTCCTGTAACCATCAAACACTGCCACTGGTTTCCTACAAGGCTTTGGAGCGAGGGAACATGAAAGGGAGGAGAGGGAGACAGCTGAGGTCCCCACTTCTCCTCTGGATGTGGTAATAGATGGGTAGGGCCAGAGGCTGCTGGTAATTGGTAGCTTGGTGTTTAAAGAGGGGTCCCTCAACTGAAAAAAAAACTCATGGGAGGTCTTTCATTTAAGCTACTAAATATGCCCCTCTCCCCTCACTCCAAGTTAAGGACGCAAGCAATACAGACGTTTGTGTTTTTTTTTCTTTTTTGGTTTCAAGTGTGTGTGTGTTCCGCACTTGTGTGTGAGCACACAAGTGCACCATGCATCAGTGTAGTTCCACACTCTGCATTTTTTGGGCCTCTCTGCTGACTTGAGCTTCTATGTTTGGTATTGTCCCAAAGCTATACACACACAGACACACACGCACACACACACACACACACTAAACTGTGCCATGTGTGGTGCACAAAACAGTTTGATGGTTCAGGGGTGAAACCACAGGGTTATTGAAGTTGCCAATAGTGGGTTATATGGGAGGGCAGGGGGCGGCCGACTCACGGCAGGCACTCACTATAGATTTAATTTTACACTTTTTTTTAAAGCACTCACGACTGCAATCACGACTGTACCGTTTATATATATGGCCCGCACTCACCATAAATATAATTTGACTTTTCTTTTTTTACTGCAATCACTACTCTATTGTGTAAAGCATATATATTTTATGTTATATATGTATATATATGTATGTATTACTTAGTATTTACTTGGAACGGAACATCAAACTTACACATATCTGTATCTAAAACAACAGTCCAATTTACTGTGGCTCACATTTTTTGATTATAACCACATTACTCGACACTCAAATAAATGTTTTCATGATAGCTAGGCAGTTTATTGTTTTTATAATAACTGTACACAAGTTTACAACTAATATATTTGATTATATATTTAATTGAGGTCATATTTTACCACTATTTTAACTTCTGCGCTATTTTATGTCTTAGATTCTCATTTTTACTTGCATCACTAATTTTCCTTTTATATATTTCTATTTGCAGCATTGTAAGCCTGAGAACAAAACTTTGCGAATGATTGCTTCATTGTAATCACTGTGAACAAACTTAAATCATTTGAATTACTTGAGTTGGAAGCTAAATTTGCAATTGTCCCACAGCAAACAGTCTGTGGGTTTACTCATAAGCTGTCTTTTCTCCAACTGACAGTTTGCAAAAAAAAAATACAATTGAAACACAACATTCAGACAACACAAAGGCCCGACCCCCACAGCATGAAACCTACCGTCACTATAATACAGAAACTAAAGTCTTTTAGCAGATTGCTTATTTTACTGGATCTTATCAAGTGCACTAAGCTGAAGAGAGAGACGCAGAGTGAGAGAATCTGGGCTGATTGTTCCCATCGGCTGAGGCAGAATTCCCCTTCTCATTCCTTGGCTGTGGGATCTGGCAGCAGCCCAGAGGCCAGAGCGAACAGAAACATTTGGGAGTCGTACACGGCCTGGCCTGTGCACGTGAGCTCCCGAAGGGCTTCTCTACCTTTGTCACTCCATGCACTGGAGGTTGGTCAGAATTACTTGCCGATGAGAGCCGAGGACGCTCAGCAGAAAGCTCTCTTTCACTCTGCGTTTCCTCTGATTCATTCAACGTTTGTGTTTTTTCCACAATGGCCAGTTTGTTATAGCTTCAAAGCACTGGTTCACATTTTTATAGTCATTTATGACAGTTTTGCCTCTATGATTGGTACAGCCCAATAACAGAGCTGTGTATAGAACCTCAATACTTTTTCTGGTCAAATTATAAATTCATAATTTTCTTCACAGATTGTTACTGACTTACATAAAAATGAAGAAAGAAAGAAATGATTCAATGTACCTTTTTTTGCAGTGAGCGTTACACCGGTGTTTTACAGAGGGGCATGAATTTGTGGTAGAGGCTCATCATTTTGATACTGTATTAAGCTTTGTTAATACTTGCGCTTGGCTGCATTATTCTATTCTATTATGGACTACTTTATTGCCGTTGTACAAGCCCTGTAAAGAAAGAAGTCAAGTATTACATGCATTATTAAGAAACAAGGGTTGAAAATCCTGTAAATTATTTTGGCAAAACATTTACTCAAATAAAGATTTTTAAGACCTCCTGTTTAAAAACCAATTGTCCTTTTGTATAATCCCTAGACTTGGAAACAGGGTTTTTATCAGTGAACGATTAGTGACAGTCACGTAATTTCACGCGCCAAGTTACAAAGGTTCAGAGGAGCACGACCAAGCACCTCGAGCCAGCATTCCTACAGCGAGATTAAACTAAGTTTTAGTTGGGCTAGCCTCTACCTATCTACAAGGCAGGATGAACACAGCACTGAGCGCGCAGGAGCTTCCAATAACTCAGCTGGTGTTGACACAACGTTAAGAAAAAGCTGGCTAAAGAAAATAAACCGCTAACCGTCCACTCGGAAAGAAAATTGTGTTTGACTTTAATATTTCCGCACTTTAGAGCAAAAAAAATGGTTTTGCAATAAAACATGCCTAAATATTTCTCAAAGTAAGGTACGACTAAAGTTTTTATCAGAACTCGAAACATTCCCCCAAAATACCTGCTTTACAAATGCTTTACATGTCATTCCACTGTAATTGATTCATCCTCCTCACTTATGTCTGCTTTGCTGCCTCAACATCTCCCTGTCCACCTCTTGTGTCCCTGCAGACATTGAGACCCCCCCCCCCTCCATATGAGGCTTTTACTCTAAATCTTTTTTCCCCCTCTCCTGCACTCCTGCACTCTTGCAAAGATCGTATCAATGTCAGGAGTTGCAGCATCGTTCTTATTAACTGCTTCAGCATGCGGACAACTCAGGCCCCGACTATACAGTTCAAACACGCAACAAACGGAGTTCTTCAGGGATTTCAACTGCCACGCTCAATGATGGCCCCTTGCTTGATAGATTTCATTAGAATACATGATTTAAGTCTGTCTTCCATGGTATTGGTTGAAGTGAATTACGCTGGGTCATTGACTTGAGGTCTCGTTGGATTATGCTGTTTGTTGACTCACTCCCAACTCTGCTTCATTTTGGAGCCGGGGGTTTGAGAGGCAGGCTCCCGCAGAGATCTGGCTCAAAATACTTTTTGGAATTTGAGAACTTTGAGCACCAGATGGGAAAGGCTTTCTAATTTATGACTATTCTAGCCGGTCCACCATGCAGCACCAATGAAAAGTGGCTGAAACGTGTAGAAGCCATTGGTTGATTTAATTGTCAGCAGTAAATTTGAGAAATTGTCCATCAAACCTGCAAAATTTGATCGAAGATGACCTGTATCAATATATAGTATATCATTCATGCAGAGCATGAGGTATGTCAACACAGGTGGTTAATGTGGCAGCAAGTCCATTCGTGTTGGCAGGAGAAAGAATAATTACATTGGATTAAGGTTTATTCATTTTGAAAATAATCTGTTGAAAATCACAATTGTCAGACTAAAAGCCCAACAGGCAATAATAATAATTACTTTATTTATATAGCACCTTTAAAAACAGAGTTCACAAAGTGCTTGGACTGTCTAAGCAGCAAAAACAAGGCAATAATAACAACAGAACGCACAGTGAGTTAAAATTTAAAAATGTGAGTTAAAAGTTAAAAATAAACGAAGAAATGAATAAAATAAAATAATAGATGTCTTCTACTCCGTACCTTGTAAACTATGGGATTGGTGTCTTCTATGCTAACACAAAAAGGTAAACTGTCTACATACTGAACAGATAATCATGACCAGTGGTGTATAGTAACGAAGTAGAAATACTTCGTTACTGTACTTAAGTAGTTTTTTTGGATATCTGTACTTTACTTTACTACTTATATTTCTGTTGACTTTTACTTTTACTTCACTACATTTTGCAAAGAAAACTGATACTTTGACTCCGATACATTTCCCCTGAAACCTTCGTTACTCGCTACAAAATCAAATCTATCTTCAGAAACAAAATGAATCATGAGACCAGCGTCGGGGACTGTGGTGGAACAGAGACTGCAAGCAAGCAGGTTTGGTGAATCAGTGGTCCTAGCAGCAAGTTAAATCATTGGTTAATCACGTTAATGCGCAATTGCAAACAAGTGCTCTCAAAGCCGCGGTGTTTTGATTCCCAGTGATGCCCAGGATGCTACATGCTATAAGCTAGCGGGCGACTACCTGAGTAGAATTCCACTCTACGATGACTGATTTCATGATGGAAGCAGAAATGGAAGCACCTGCTCCTCCCGCAACAAATTACGGTGGTGACGAAGACCAACACCTGTGGATCGCTAGCGAGTTAGTGAGCTGAAGAAGTGTTGACAGTTGTGACACCATAGGATTGACGGGAGCCGAGAGAGCGCAGCGTTAGCATTAGCGTTAGCATTAATGAAATCCTTCGCAGCTGTGCGCAAGCTGTCTGTGACGCTGAACACACCTCTACCTGCCTCAGCGGCCTGTGAAAGGATATTTAGCATCACAGGACTAGTCTTCAGCCCAAGAAGAGCGAGACGGAATTCTTGCAATTTTGAAAACCAACTTCTTTTGAAGATGAACAGGACATTTTTCAGTTTCAAGTAATGACTGGTTTGTTACTTTCGGTGCTGCTTTAGTATTGATCATGTTTTGATATTTGAGTCATGTTGTGGATGATCAGATGGAGTTATGATGGTAGCAGTCGCCCAATTGCAGATTCAGCTTGAGCAAAACCTTTGTCTGTTGTGTTCAAATCAGGCCCATAGGAGTTTACAGGGCAGGTTTCCTTTCTCAAAACACTGACCTGATGCATCAAGTGGATCTGTTTTGCTGAACATAATAGTATGCATTGGTCCTCTACATCCTCTAGTTGGAATGAGCATACTTATAAACGCACTGTTACAACTCCTTCATAGTGTCATATTGCTTTTCGGAGAATTATGATGATAAGTTCATAGTAGATGCAAAAGTATACTTATGTACAATATATTATGTTGAACATTGTTGCTCCTGGATGGATCACAGCCAACCCAATTATGTTCAACACAGCTCCATGTCCTTGGTCATGATGCCACAGCACTTAAAAGAATAAACTTCATAATTCTCAAAATTCTGACCCTTTTAGTAACAGCTTTTACTTGTACTTTTACTTTCAATGAACAGGTTATGATGTTCATTTAATGTTCAGGTTATGATGTACATTTAATATCAGAAAATTACTTTTGATACTTAAGTACTTTTGTACTTAAGTACAATACATATCAGATACTTTAAGACTTTTACTCAAGTAGTATTTTAAGAGGTGACTTTTTACTCTTACTGGAGTAGTTTTCCAGTAAGGTATCTTTACTTTTACTCAAGTATGACTTTTGAGTACTTTATACACCACTGATCATGACACCAAACCATCTTAGGGCCTTTGTCCACACAGGCCGCAGAGCGCTGGGAAGCACTTCAACCCAGCAACCAAGCACTCTGACCACCGTTGTATGGTAAACTCGTTGGCTGCAGTGCATTTAATTATCTATTTGGGCTACTATCTATTTGTTTTACATAGTTTTTTCACCATGAGCACCAACCGGAGGATGTCTGCTTCATACTTCATATCGATGAGCTTGTCACCGCTAAATCTGACAGCTGTAATGTTCGAGCAAGGCGAGTCAAGGCATACGGTGATAAAAGCACAACAATCACCAGTAATATTCAGTTTCCGCCCGGCCGATCTGCTCCTAAATGGACTTGTTCGGTCTTTGTTATGATAGTTTGTGTCTGAAATATAAAGTTTAGGATAGACAGACACGGCCAAACAAAGCTTCTGCTTCATTTACTACGACAACGTCAACAGCGCTTTTCTGAAAAGAGATTTTCAATTTGAAGCGCTCAGAGCGACCGCACAAAAAAGGCGGAGCGTACACTCTCTCCTCATTAGGAACAATTGAAAATAGATGCTGTCTCTCAGAAAAAGGTGGACACAGAAATCATGGATTGACTTGTAAAACGCATATGTTTTAATTCTTCCATTTTAAGATTGAGGTGAGGTTTAAGTGTGAGGATTTTCCCACAAACTACTCAACGGCACAACTCAAAGATCTGACTTGTGCGACACGCTTGGATCACATGCATGACGTTTGCTTGTGCGTAAGAGAAATGTTAAAAAAAGCAAACTTTATTTTAACCGTCACATTTGACCTCTGCATTTGACCCATTCTAAGTATCGTAGGAGTAGTGGAGCGCTGTGAACTCGGGGTTCAGTGTCTCGCTCAAGGAAAATTCGACAGGAGAAGTCGGAGATCAAACTGCCAACTTCGTGATTGAAGGGCAACCTGCTGCAACCCCTCAGCCAGATCCCCAAAAGTCTAAATATGGTCAATATAACTGGTCAGTTTTTCCTCAATTGCTACAGCTCATTTTTTTGAAACAATATTTCTCTAAACTGTAAGTGAAATTGTTGCGAGAGTAACTCACCCAAAACATTTCCTTCATGCTTCATGACCCAGTTATTGTGTCAGTAAATTGGCCAACGCCACCCAAATGAGAAGCTGTTTTGTCATCATGTTAGTCGTACTGGTCAAAATGTTTGGATGGGTTTTCACCATGGCGGTCAACCCCAAAAATGTTTCTTACGGTATATACAATTCTCTGCTTTGTTCTACTTTTTTGTTGACACTGCCTTCGTACTGTACTGCACAAGAATGTGTTGTCCAGCTGAATGTTATTGTGCATCGCACTGAGATTTTTACATTCTGATTCTAACAGTTGGTAAAGGTGTACTGGGAAAAGCCAATACTACAATACACAGATAAAGGATATGCACATTCATATATATACATAAAATATATTTGCGTAGCAATGTGCTACATGTACTGTGAACAGGAAAGTCACCTTAGATTTTTCATGTAAAGCCACAAACAGCGAATAGAAAACTTTACCCAAAATGACATCCCCCCCCCCTTCAAAAAATACAAACAACAACAAAAAACATATTGTACCTCCTCACAGTATGTAACATCATGTCATCGATATTTATGAAATATACATGTATGTATGGATGTATTTATGGATGTTTGGATAATTTTTGCACGTTTAGACAATGTGTGTGGGACAATTTCACAGATTTTACAATCATACTCGTGTGTCAAAAGAAGTGTAACATGATTGAATGAATGAGAAATTCAAATCTGTTCGTGAACAACAGATTGTTCAGACAGTTGAACGTATTGTTTGCCAAAGGAAATAAGAAAAGAAAAATCAGAACCGAATGAACAGTGTTGCATTTTAAATATTCACTTTAGTTGATCTGATCCGTCTTCCTCACTCCTAACCGAGTGACCACACCGAGCCTGGGGCACTCACCCCTGACATTTGACCTGCACTCTGACCTGCATTGAAGACACAAAAGTGCATGTGAGGGTGCAGTCCACTCTGATATACTCAGAAACCCAAACAGTGTTGCCCTCAGTGCAGAGCCTGTCTCACAGCACAAACTGTTGACTTCCTCAACTACACGGCCTGACGCACTACCCCACACACGGCGCGATAGTGAGACTGTATGTGTGCGTTCTTTATGTGTCTGCGAGTATGCTTGTGAAGACGGTAGCTTAGCCAAGAACAACGCTATAGCCGGTCTGCTTCCTTCCTACCAATTAGGGTTGAGGAGGGGCGGGTTTTACAGCGATAACCTGCTCAGGAAGCCGTGTGGAGCCGCCAGTCACCGACTTCACTGGCAGAGATGTTCCAATGCAAAATAGCATCAGAAAAGTAAGCATTTAATGATATAGAAATGTAGCTCAAGCGCAAGTTCAGACAGGAAGACACTCACTAGTAATCTCTGTCTTTCCTCTCCTTGTAATTACTCTATCAGCTGATTGGGGGCGTGCACTTTTAAGTAACCAACCAGATTCTGCACACCGGTTCCTCAAGCCAATCATATCGTTGCTGTCAAACGTTAAATAGTGTTCTCCTCTCTGCTGCTGTCAGTTGTCATTTCAGCTAAGCAGATGCAAAGCGATACTATTTCCCTTACATTTTAAACAACTAGTTGTGGGTAACTGAGACAATGACGGATTCCGACTTTGATCGTTTCAGGTAGAGTCGGGTCTCAACATCGTGTTTAGCCGGAGCCGGCATTCAGCTCACCAGGTGGCTGGCGCAGGAGCACTCGCCCAGCGCGGCGCAGCGGCTCCCCTCGGAATAGCAAGAAGCCCTCTTGGCTCAGCTAGTAGTTTGCGGTGGTGTCCTAGTAAGTCTAACAGTTACTCGCGATCAGTCGATCCATCGCTGGGCTCATCCGAGCTCCGCAGGCGGCGTCCCGTACTCTCTCCACCAGCACTCCTGGCCTCCAATGCAGACAAAGCCGTCATTTCCACCAGGTAGCTCCATCCACTCCATCGATACTGGTCTTCAATCTCTGGTAAACGATGCAGCTTCTGTTATACTGTTAACATCGGCGCCACCAGCCGCCATGGTAAATCAGCTCCACGGGACAGTTCAGGCTCCTCGCTGTTTAAACGGAGACTTTGATTCCGCTCCTAGTCATTTTCCGACAAATGAGGAAGTCATGGGGCTGATACACGTCTGGAGCTCCGGAGCATCGCTCGCCTTTAATTAGGAGGAAAGCACCTGTCCCAGTAGTGGAAGTGGAGCGCATTCATGAGACTACAAATCATTTGGAGCCGAAATAAACATAACTAAGCAGCAGTTAGTTAGCAGTGAGGTTATCCTCTTCGTAGTGTTGGGCGCGATGGGTACTCGCGGCACGTAATCACGGCAGGCGCGTGATGCGGGTAGGCCCGCAAGTGGTCACGGTTCGGTCAGGCACCGCCGAATTCAATCTGGCACGGGCGGTTCTCATGATCAATTGTACATCACCAATAGTGCACTGATAAAACACTATTGACATGTCTGGGGATTATAGGAGATGGGCCAATTATTTTGAGAGGCTTCAGAACAGTAGGGTTTTCATTTGGAGTAAATGTTGGGCAGCCAAATCCAGTAGTTTATAGGATATTTAACCTTTGTTTCTTTATCATACAGTTAATACTTTACTTTCCCCTAACAGGGCTTGGCTAAGGCGATCAGTAGTTTATGAGTATGAGGTTACAGATGACTACAATCCCTCCTCGGCATTGTGTAGGTAGGCCATGGCTTGTGTCAGCTATGCCAACGTTCTATGAGTAACACGCCTCTGTTATTCTTCACAGCCCATGTTGTTGGTACGCCTCTGGTGTTTCAGAGAATGACAACGCATAGAGCAGGGTGTTCAAATGAACTTCAACAAGCCCAGTTTGAGAGAGGTTCCTCATGCAAAGGTCCGGAACATCACGGTCGGTCTAACGTGCTGGTGAGTTTCGCTGATTCACGACAACGTCGACATGGATGCAGACCATCCGTGGGTTTTGGGGGATTCTGTCAAGGCCAGTGGTATGCTAGACTCAAAGGGTAACTCAAGCCCTTTAAAGCCTTAACAATGTGTACGGTAAGTCATGCATAATTCATGCGGCATGTTGACATTGGTTCTGGCATTGTGGCTCGTCAGGCAATTTGTCTAATAGCATTATCTCATTCAGGCAAAATGTATTATCTCTAGAGCTACCTCTTGCATGCTGTTGTTCAAGTGGATCTTCGCGCATCACGGTATAAGACCATTGCACGAAAGTCTGTTGGACTCACACTATTCTGGTCTAATGGGTACGTGACTTGGCTGGTAACTCATGGCCTAAACACTCCAAATGCGGAGGTGCTTGCACAGTAGTTGTGGCTTGGATAGACTCTACTATTCTTACTCCAGCTATACTCAGGGCACTCTTTTAGAATAGGGGCTGCTACTTCGGCAGCTAACTAAGGCATCGCTGCTACTACCCTACAACAATTGGGACGTTGGTCATCCTCTACCTTCACATCTTACATTCGCCCCGATCTCAACACCGTCCTCGATAATCAGAGATCATTGAAGCCTTAAAATCCAGTAAGGAATGCATATAACTGGTGGTGGTGACATCTTTACATCGATTGGTGGATCGTTGGTAGGTCACATTATTGGTATTGGTTCATAGCAGGGGATAGCATTATACCCTTCTTGAAATGTTCCGTATAGTAACACTAAGGTATGGTTCACATTATATTGGGCAAATGGATATCCTATCAGCACTGTATATTACTGTGCTCTGCGTTTATCTTGCTCTATTCCTCTGGTGTGACTCGACTGTTTTCTCCATCTGATTGGTCTAACACTGTTTCCCAATCTCCTGGTCTCACGTGACCTGGCTTATCGTGACTGTTTTCCTAGGTGACCGTGACCTGGCTTAACGTGTCTGTTTCCTAGTCCGACGGGACTGTTTTACTTTCCTAAAAGAAAAGGTGGGTCTGAGGTGCCCCGTTTCTAATTTCCTGGTCCGTATGATAAGAGACCCGTCCAGAGTTGACACATTTCTAATTTCGCAGTCAGATATGACATAATTTCTGTTTCACGGTCCGAGTGATGCGAGACCTGTCAAAGTATGACATACGTTCTAGTTTCCCGGGTGAGCTCACCCGGTCTAGTTGTGCTGAGGCAGTCAGACCCCAAACATGTGGGGGCCGTAAGACCCCCAACCGTGCTGTTCTACGTTCTCTGTTGAACCCCCCTATTCTGCTCTGCGGTCTAAACGTGACCCATTACTATCCTACGCTGCGGTCTAAATATGACCCCACCTATCCTTGTCTGCGGTCTAGCTTGACCCTCACCTATCCAGTCCTGCGCTCGGACCCTCCGCAGGGCCGCCCCCGCCATATGTTTCGGGATCTGTTGAAATCCTACCGTACTCCACTGTGGGCTGTCTAGCCCCGCACTATCCTGGCTCTGCGGTCTTCCAGACCCCCGTATCCTAGTCTGCAGTCTATCGTGATGTTCCTCTATCCTTTGCTTTGACTCAACCGGTCCTCTTACCTCTGGTCTAACATCTACTTGTTCACATTCTACCCTTAGAGTTCTCTCATGACTAATTGTCTATTTTCTTAGGTAATTCACCACAGCAGTAGGTAAGGTATGTATTAATTTATTCATATAAATACATGTCTTTTTGGGGATTAGGCCTGTTGGACCTCAGTATCCCTACCCTCGGTGATAGTACTTCAGGATGGAGTCCAATCGCCAAAGACTTTGCACTTTTCACATTTGAAGCTTGTAGAATAAATCATTGTTAAATTATGAAACAAGTCTCCCCTGATTGAAATGATTTATATAGAGTTAAATCATTGGAATGAATTGGCCCGAATGAAATTATTGAATGGGTGACTTGCCTGTCAACCTGATCACACTAGGCCCATTCATTCACTACTAACAGCTGTGAGTACTAACATTAGCCATATTCTTTGTTTATAGTGATCATTTTGGGGGAGGGACTTTGGAGGGAGGCCTGAAGGGATGGGCTGTCAGTGTTGCCGACTTGGTGACTTTCTTGCTGGACTTAGCGACTTTTGGAGCTAGCGCAGCAAAAGAGTTGGCAACACCAGGCTGGGTTTATTCAATTGGATACTTTTTAAAGTCCAGTAATATCTTGCTGGTTTCTCCAACGTAACTGTCAAGTCAAACAGAGGTTTTATTTTATGTAGAGAGAAACAATATAAATAACTGAAAGGATTTTAAACTGATGGTCAATAAAATAATAAATAAAGCCGTTTGTAAATGGATTGCTACAGACTGTGTGAGTGTTCGGAGGGAAAGCAGGGCGGAACCACTCTGCCTGGAGGTATATAACCAGTGACGCAGTAACACATGGGATCGCAGAAAATACGGTCCGAAAATTGGACAAGCAAGTACCATCGAGATCGTACAGTGTGGAGATCTGCGGACGTCACTGGATGACTGACGAGTCGGAAAGGTCTGGAGAGGCAGCCGGTAAGGGAGCTGACACTGCGTAAACAACTAAGACTTTGAAGTGATGTGAAGCAAACTGCCGTCACCAGTTTGCTAGCATTAGCACGTAGCAATCTGCTCTTCACAGCTGCATACACAGATCACCCTTTGTTTGTGATGCCGTCGTTTAATGACCGACTGTCCACAAATGTTTTTTATCTGGTTACGGTAAATTGTAATTGTAAGAGGATCAATTATTCACTGATGGTATTGTAAATACACATGATAGCATTAACTGTATTTATTAATATCAGGGCATTTTAGATTATAGGATTTGACACTGGTGCTTTATTTAATCAAGACATCATGAGGCTTTGTCTGTGTAAATTAATTTGTATATTTAATATGGGTTCTGTTTCTTTTCTATTTAAAGGTTTTTTACCTGAATGAACTGAGTGAACTGAACTAAGTGGCGTAGTGAACTAAGTGGCGTGCTGAATTAACTGAATGAACTGAATGAACTGAGCAGTGAGCAGTGCTAACAGTGCTAAAAGTGCAAAGCTAAAGGGCTAGAAGTGCTAAGCTAACTGAACTAAGTGGCGAACTGAACTGTACTGAACTGAACTGAACCTACCAAAAATAAAAGGAGGGAAAATAAAAAGTTCTTTGGTTTCTGAGTGGAATCCAGTTGGGACCCTTCAGGTGGACTCGATCCTTTTCAAGTGGGGAAAATGCAGACTTAACAATAAAAAACAGATAACTTGACAGTAACCGACCCCCGCTTTAAGTTATTCAAGTTAAAGAAAGGGGCCTTATATGTGTTCATCTCTACCTACTCCCTTTCGAACATACAATATTTATTTATCTATTTATTTAGTTTCTTTACAGGTTTTTTTTCTTGGTTATTCTTGCTTTGTTTTCTAATTACATGTTTGAAATAAAACTATCTTGTCTAATTCATGGGAATCTGAGGGTAAGATACTAAACCAAACCAAAGAGATGACTGCCATCTGTGTATGTGTGTGTGTGTGGAGCCCTTTTCAGTGATCTTGAGGTAGTGTATCTGTACAGAGGCAGTGAGAGGAGGGTCAGGGCGAACAGCAGAAACCACCTCATGTTTTTGTTTTCTATATGTTGCTGTGAGGCTCTTGAAACATACAAAATTAACCTCAGCTTTTAAGGCTCAGCTGAAGTTGTCAATAGTCCATCTTGGCAGGTAGCCTAATTGTTTGAAGATGGGCTGACAAATGCATTTGTTTTATGAAGAGATTGTGTGTTTTTTATATAAAAGTTACACCGTCCCGTACAGGTGTTTGACAGATGTGGTGAAGCAGAAAGTAGGATTTTCAGCTAATGTAATCAAACACAGTACTTTCATGTATCTCAACATATATATACTTTTATTACTTGGAAACAATGTTGCAACATCAGAATTTACAATCTCTAGATACTCAGTTGTCAGTTACTTGGCATTCCTGATGATGTGTTCTGCAACAAACATGCTACATGTCAGCCAAAGAAAGAGTGGGGGGAAATAAGCATGGAAACAACAACAGTTTGGTTTTTGCAGTTCATCTGGAATGCAACCTACCCAAGTTCTCCCACACTACACTGCTCTTCTTGCCTGGGTCCACACCACCGAGTGCGAGTGGACTCATAAGTCTGGCAATGTGACATGAAACGTTTTTTCTTCTTTTATTGGCGTATCACACATATAGCCTTCCTTCTGTAATGTTAAGCTGCAACCTCTTTAACTTCTCTTCAATACATTGCGAATCGTCAAGTAATCGAAAAATCATACACATATCCTCCCAGAATAGACGACGGAAGCATCGCCCCCGAAATCTCTGAATCATTCGCTCACCTCTTTGGTTTTTGGGCTGTTGAAAAATTGTTTGGAATTGATATGACCCCCTTCATTAACACATAAACTTTACATAGATGGCATGTCTTCTCAATATCACGCTACATTGTAGGCTAGTTCTGTTTTTCTTTTACTTTCTCTTGTAACTCGCTCCGCTCCACTCTTAAAGCAGCGGCACAAAGTATGTCATGGCAACACAACGCCGGTCGACTTCAAAATGACGTTGGAGTAATGCGGATACATTGCTCTCTAGTGATTGGTTGGCCAAGATCGACCCTCCCATCCCCCCATGTAAATCGATTAGAGTAGAGGCAATGTCAAACTGAAGATTGAAACAGAGTTTAACAACTGGGCAATTCTGTCTGATATCAGGAGACTACTCCTCCACACCCTGCTCTGGCTCCAATGTTTTTCTCCCTGTGGACCAACTTGTTTATCCAAACCCTAATCAATAATGTTCCTGAATGTTCTGTCCAAACAACATGTTAATGGTTACCTTTTTCATAGGAATACATGTCTGCATCTCTCACTAGCCTCCAGTTCTGCCGAGTGAAGCCGAAGCGCAAGTGTCATAAAACGGGCATTCTCTCTACAAACCAGCAGGTTTCCTCTGGTTGCCAAAAGAAGTCTGATTGTATGGAAGTCTATGAGAAAATGACTACTTCTCTCTTCATTTATTCCCTCAGTAAACATTGTAAACATGAGTTTATGGTCTCAATCTCCAGTTTCAAGTCTTCTTCAACACAGCATGATGTTCATTTTGTAAATTATGGTCCATTTAGAGTCAAACAGAGCATAAATATACGTATACGATGTCTGTACGTCTCTCCTCCGTTCATTGGTTGCGAACAAAACAACATGGCGACCACTGTAATCCAAGATGGCGACGGTGAAATCACCGAACTCGACGCTTCATAACGTCAGTCCACAATCCAATGGATGATGCCACAATGACTACGTTCACTTCCTATATACAGTAAATTATGGTCTATTTAGAGTCAAACAGACCATAAAGCAGGGTATGCTTTAGGGCGGGGTTCCGGTTTACAGGTTTACTTTCTGTGATTGAAAGCTGCCAGAGCCGTATACGGCGTCTCTACGTCGCTCCTCTGCATTACAAATATGGTAACTTCCGTTCAGTGGTTGCCAAAAAAACAAGATGGCGACAGCCGTAATCCAAGATTGACGACGGCGAAGTCACCAAACTTGAGGCTTCAAAAAGGCAGTCAACAAACCAATGGGTGGTTTACTTCTTATATACATTATGGTCACTAGGACTTTCTAGCGGGTTGGTTGTTTTGCTGTGCTCTCTGTCCCTGTCGCCGGCCTCACTTCCCGAAGGCTATGTGCTCTCCTCTTACTCCCTAGAATTGCAAATCTCAAACCTACCAGAGGCCCTCTCTTGCTGGTCCTGCTTACCCAACGTGCCCTCGCACTTACACACCTGTTCCTTTTTTCCTCATCAGTTACCTGGCTTCTCCGGGCCTACTCGCTCACCTGTTTCTTCTTTCATTCATCACCTTCTTGTCTGTGTTATGTAAGAAATTTGAGTAAAAAACTGTAGTTAGTAGATATAATAAAAGTGTTTAATAATTCATAATTAATAATTCATAGTTAGTCATAATCATAAGGGTTTTGAGAATGCATAATTAAGATAAACATAAGCATGAAACTTCTGCCAAGTGCAGAAGTATAACTTTTATTTTGAAGGATTATTATAGAAGGGTTTAAAACGTAACTGACAGTCATTGAATGTGATGATGAACTCAGAGCCAGACAGTAGAATACACTCCTGGAGGATAGCCAATAGGAATCGGGATAAACGGAGGAGGAGGTGTTTCGAACAAATGTGGGAGGTTTATTTTGAAGACTTTTTCCTCGCTCTCTCTCTCACCTGGAGGCTCCCGGACGACAGATGTGTTTTCACCGGAGGAGCCGAGCGAGGTTTTTTGCAAATGGGGTTTTATTGTTTTAATATGTCATAGGAGTGTACACTCCAATGTATAACTGTAAATGTACTTACATCAGTGGAATTAAATTCCTTATAATTGTAAATCAGTTTCGGTAATGTTTTAGCGCCGTGTGACTGAGAAGCTATCATTCCACGTGTGCTAGCCTGCTCCATTTTCATTGTGAGGAGATTTTAGCCTCCACAAATTTGGCACCCCAGATGGGACAGTCTTGCCGGCCTCGCTGTGTGTGCTGACGGCGGCATTAGTCAAGCAGACAATCCTGGGCCCACAATATCGGTCGGCAGAGCCGTTTCATGAAATCTGTGAGTTAGCTATTAGGAACCTTAGGGGAATCTCTGCTTGGCTAAGCGCTGCTAACGGCTAACGCTACGTTGCCGGTGGCCATGTTCCACGAGGGAGGCCTCGTTCCACTGAGGTAAGCTATGATTTGCAGTCTGAAGAGAGGGGACTAGTTCAGTGAATACTGAGATTCAGAGCGTTTGGTAAACTGCGAGGACTGGGAGCGCTGAATCGATAAGCGTTGATGGGCGGCAGCCCTGATAGGCCGAACTGCGTGTTCTTTGGGAGTGGCGGACCAACACTGCTCGGTATAGGTAAGAGCCCGATGTCCGCGGATTACCTCGCCGGCCTTACCTAGAGTTTGAGTTTTGGATGGTGTGGTTCAAAATGGAATAAATACACTGACAAGAAGGAGCTGGTGAGCCAGGACAGCTTCGGTAGCTTTGGAAGCAACCAGGCACTGCTGCCGGGAATCGAGTCTGCAAAAGGTAAGATTGCCGCGGGGTGCTGGGAGGCTTTTGAATGCAAGATATTAAAGGACGTTCGGGTGGGTAAAAGATAAATAAGTCCGGTAACAATTGTGTCTTGTCATGTGCGTGGTTGCCGTGTTGGCGATACGATTGTGAGAACACACTGGGTGAAGGGTTATATACGACGATCGTAGGGTCTGGTTAAACCAGAGGGTTTAAGGAAAAAAACCGGACGATAAGTCCGATAATACGTGTGACTAGTCTGTGTTTTAGCAGCGTGGAAATACGTTTAAAATGATGACTAAATAAGTCCAATAATACGTGTGACTAGTCTGTGTTTTAGCAGCGTGGAAATACGTTTAAAATGATTGATATTGCATGACCGCGCTGTGAGGAGCTAACGCTAGCTACGTGTAGCTCCGGCGTTGCGGTACCCTGTATGTAAAATAAGTGCTTATAAAATAAAATAACGGCTGGATTGAGAGAGGAGACAGAAGGCGTATGAGTGGAATTAAAGTGTGGGATTTTGGTGATACTTGTGTGTGCGTACGCTTTATCAGAAGCTCCGTTTTTTCGTTAGCATTGCGGATAGCATATCTGTAAAAAAGCCGGTTTCATGACAACTTCCGGTTTGGCGCAGAACAACTTCCGGTTCGGCGCAGACGGCAAGGCAAGTTTATTTATATAGCACATTTCAAAGTGCTTCACATAAAACCATTAAAAGCATCAGAACATAAGGCAAAAGAAAAGGAGATTTAAAAACAATTAAACAGAAGAAGGACTAACTGCAGGTAACCGTAAAGAAGTGTTTAGAATCTGAATTTTCAGAGATTCATTGTCTAAGAGCTGTGAGCTCATATCCTGACCTTAGTTTTAATTAAGCATTATAACTTTAGTCGTTGACTTTGGTTTTAGTTCAGCATTTTAACAAAGATTAATGGTTTCAGTTGTGTTTCTTCAATTCTTGAACTTAATTGTGACTCAGTATTGTGCAGACCAGAGTGTAAGTGCAGTTCAACAGTTTGACTTACATTGGTATTTCTGATTGAATATCTTTGAACACAGTTATTGATTTTTAAAGTTGAATTTAATATTTAATTGATTAATTATTCATTGTTTTTTAATTTCATTTTACTTCCAATTTTAAACCTTTCAAATTCTGATTTGGAACTGGATTGTGATTGTGATTCTGATTTAGATGTTGAGTTTGATTTCGGAATTCTAGCTTCAATTTTGGATTCGAGATTCCTTCACATATCCAGTATTGACTAATTTTGGTACATTTACTAATTTACACAGTTCCTAAGAATCAATTTTGACACAGACGGCGCAACATATTTGAGAGATCGTTGACCTCTCTTACACTACAGACGTATGCTAACATTTACTGCTGAACTTTTGGCAGTTCTGTGTTCGTTTTAGTCAAGGTGCGTGGCTGAGTGGGTCCAGATCTGGGAAGTGGAGCAGCGGATCCCAGTTTTGGAGTCAGCGGCCACACGCCATACAGCACAGAGGGAACAACGCAGTTCCGGGCACCTGTGTACAGAATAAAGGGGGGACATGGACGTGGAGACTCCAGGGGGCTGCCAGGACGAAGCAGGTCAAATGGGGTGCAGAGGAAAAAAGATAAAATGGGAGTGGAAGATGGGGAGTGGTGAGTATAAGACAGACGGTTATGTGTTCCCAAAACCCAGAAACAGACAGAGAGCAGCCACAAGTGATGATGACACCCTTGACGACACTGATGAGGACAGAAGAGAAGAGGTAAGTGGAGCAGCCGGAGGTTGTCCACTTCCCAGACGGTTCAACAGGAAAAGGAAGGCACCAGAACGCTGTCGAGAACGTCTTTATCCTGTAAAAGGTGAGATGCCACCATTAGCCCAGACCCAACAGTACCCCTTGCTGGTGAAATACAACGGACAAGCGGAGTATGTGCCATGGGGACATCGAGACATGGACACACTGGAGAAGGCACTGCCACCGCTGGGAGGAGGAGCCAGCCCTTGGATCCGTCTCTTTGAAAAACTCACGGCAGCGGATAAATTGGCACTGGGAGACATACGGGCCATGATTATCCGCACAGAGGGGACAATTAAGTTAAATGCCCTAGAAGCAGGAACGGGAACGGCCCGCAGAGTGGACCAGACCCCATTCGACAACTTCCGAGGAATCTACTGGGAAACTATGAGAAGCATCTGGCCCACGAAGCCAAACATGACTTCCCTCAGTGGATTGAAGCTAAAACCAGAAGAAGAGCTGCATCGGTATCTAAAAAGAGCTGAAGAAGAGTGGCATGAGGCCACAGGGGGGAGACATGACGGCAATGAAGCCACCACTGTAGTATGGCGACACACTGTGCAGAAGGGCCTGCCCCTACCAGTACAGACAGCGCTGGGAGGAGTGGTAGGCTTGAGCAACATGGAAGATGCCATGTGGAGGGAACACCTAACTCACTACAACCAGAGACATCTAACTGAGGAGACAAGAGGACAGGAAGATCTGGAGAGAATGACGCGGCGGCTGCTGAAACTTCAAATAGCGGCGGCCGACAGAGAAATAACTAGAAAACATCTGGCCAAGAAACAGATGGCCGTAGCCAAGGCTCAGGCCCCACAACAGCCCCAATATCCAGCTGCACCCCCGACCTCATACCAACCAAATCCAGCAGTACCAGCCCACACAGTGGTGTACTACCAACCTCCACCACATTACAGAGGCAGAGGACGTGCACGCGCATCTAACAGAGGGAGAGGTAACTACAGAGGAGGTTATGAAAGACCTGTAGGTAGAGGGAAGTGCTACGTATGTGGGAGAGAGGGTCATTGGGTGAGGGATTGTCCACATAAAAGGAGAGGAAGACAGATCAGTGCAGCACCACAACATGCTCCGTTCCCACCACAACATCAGCAGCACCTACGACCAGGTCCAGCTGGACCTCCTCCCATGAGACATCAACAGATGCCCATGCTGTCACCAGGACCATGGGGAGGTTCAGGGTATAGCCAAGATACATAGATGGTTGCCATGTGATCCCTTACAGCAGAGATATCGAGGTGAAGGGGGATATGGTAAGGTGTCAAACATTTATGGTAAGGTGTCAAACATTTTTTGTAGATCCACATTTAGAATCGTTTTCAGTAAAGGTGCTACTCACAAATTTTGAGATTTAATAACGTCATGATAAACCACAACTAGACTTGCTAACTCTAGAAATTGAGAAATATACGGGAGCTCTAACTAACATGAGCCGAGTGTTGTTTCCTCAGGTGACAAACGCAGAAGCAGCAGCTGACGAAAGGAAGCAGGCTGATGTGTCACCAGGCAGTCTGGTGTGGATAAGAGTCCATGAGCGCAGGTGGAGTGAACCAAGGTGGACCGGTCCATGGGAGGTAGTATTGGCAACCTCACTCACTGTGCAGCAGCGAAGGTAACGAGTGTGACACTCGCAGAGACAGGAGTGAACATCAGACAGGAAAATTTGAAGTTAAAGACACCTCAAAAGAGGGTTTAGACAGTACTGACAATGACGTTTCCCCCACAGTTTAAGCGAGGCCTTCCATTGGGAGACTCTAGCTTCAGTAGGTTATGGAAGTCTGTAGTTGCTTTCTTCCTGATTTCAGTAGCTTCCCTCTTAGTATGTGGAATTAACCACAGACAGGAACCAGATCACATGCATGACTACATCAGGATTCGACATTTAGCCTCAGTAGCTAATCAAACCGATCTTAGACCACGTAGAGAGGCTTCTCTGACGACACTCACCTATGAAAATGTAACTCTCACTCTTATGTTCAAAGAAGGTACAACATCAACGGTCCAGTTCGACTTCTGTGAAGTCGTTTCCGGTCCCAGGTATGAACACATCTACGGGTGGATGACCAAAACCGTGTGCATCATAACTGACGAGTGTGGGCCTGCCACACATAAGTATGGGAAGCTGTTATCATATTATGCCTGTGATGTGTACAAAGGGGGTGGGTAGATGTAATCCTTTAAGACTTACCTAAATTGACTGACTGAGGACTTTACGTAGTACAGGGAAAGGCTACTGATAGTCCTGCCCCACAAGGGCTCATTAGGATTATTGTTAAGCCTGTAAAAAGACCAGGTTCGACATACGACTGACGCAGAGAATGAGGTAAGGGGTGGAAACTGGAATGGCAGATGGGAATTTATGGTGGGTACAATATACGGCTTCAAGCCAGTAGTACAGATTGTATTGTGTGTTTAGGATCTAGACCCCTAGCAACACCAGTTCCTTCAAGATTCAGACTCCTAAGTCCTGAATTAGTTGTATTTTAACTCTGTTTACTGATGACACTTTGCCCCTCCAACACACTTGTCAGAGGCTGCACTGGCATTACCCACCTGTATAATATAATACCCCACCTCTGTTCAAGGTTACAGAGGGTCCATTTGATTGTATAGTCTCAGATACAGCTATGGGGCCCAATGTAGGTAGTATTATTGCAAATTGTAGCCACAGTCACAACGCTAGCGACTATCTATATAACAGTGTGTTAAGACAGACAGCACCTAGAGCTGATTTATGGTGGTGGTGTGGAGGAAGAACCATACATCCAATCCTGCCTAAAGATTGGACAGGTGCGTTGATGCAACTTGTATTGTCATTCTATATCCTGCCTGTCACTGATGCAACTTATGGAGAACTCATCTCTCCACGCCCACATGCTAACAGAAGATCCAAAAGAGATGCCGGCGGCCCGAAGGGAGCTTTTGATGACCAAGTGTACATAAGATGTCATAAGACTGCCAAGGGGGGTGTCTAATGACTTTCAAGCCAGAAATCAAATAGCAGCAGATTTAGAATCTGTTTTCTCTCAGAGGGTGATGATTAATAAAAATGTCGATTGGATCAACTACATTTACTATAACCAACAGCGTTTAGTAAACTTCACCAGTGACGCCATATCAGGACTGCATGCACAGCTGGCGAAGACTAGTTTAATGACCTTGCAGAACAGAATGGCATTAGATATGATTTAGCAGAGAAAAGTGGCGTGTGCCAGATGTTTGGGTCTGCGTGCTGTACTTTCATTCCAAATAACACAGCTCCTGATGGATCGGTGACCAGGGCTCTGGAGGGACTGACAGCACTCAGCCAAGAGCTAGCAGACAACTCTGGTGTCACGAATCCGTTCACCGACTGGTTGGGAAGTATGCTTAGCCAGTGAAAACATACATTTTTGGCAATCGTAATTATTCTGTGTGCTGTCATCATAGACCGCTTAGTTGTCTGTGGATGGGGGTTCCCGTGCATCCGTGGACCTCTACAGGGGTTTGTTGCTTCACCGATGAGCCAGACACCAGTCCAGGCAACCAGTTATGTGACGAGGATGAGGACGAATTGGAGCTTCTGATGGCCACAGTCTAGATGAGGCCACCAGAGGGACTTCACGAGCGGTTCCTGACCATCCTCTCGGAGATCCTGAAGGACCTGATAGAGGCCCAGATGGACTTCTAACACATCCGGTGAGATATTGGAAATGTGGGAAATAGACTGATTGTTCTGGATGAGTAATTTGAGATTTTATCTTTGTTTAATGGATTATAATGGGATTTTAGGGTGTAAAGATTAAGAAATGTAATTTTGACAGGTGTAAAAGAACAGTCAAGGCTTCTCAGTATGTGTTCTCTAGCCTACAGGCTGTATCCTGATCCTGCCAGCCCCAAGACATGGAAGGCAGTGATTTTCAACGCAGTCGATCTTTTCCTTTGTTACGGATTCTATCTTTCCCTTTTTAAATTTTCCTTTTGTCTTCCTTTTACGGACTCAATTTTTCCTTTTTTTTTACGGATTAAATTTTCCTTTTTCGTCTTCCTTCTACGGACTCAATTTTGAAACGAACTGAACAGAAATACTTGAAATGATATCTGTGTGCATGAATTGTTTGCCTCTGTTTAGATAGATAGGAAGCCTCTCCCTGGATTGAGTAGGGGGGAGGTCTCCAGGGACATTTGAAAAACTAACTACATTCGAGTAGCTAACTCACAGTGAACTGTGAGTTAGGGGGGAATTGTAAGAAATTTGAGTAAAAAACTGTAGTTAGTAGATATAATAAAAGTGTTTAATAATTCATAATTAATAATTCATAGTTAGTCATAATCATAAGGGTTTTGAGAATGCATAATTAAGATAAACATAAGCATGAAACTTCTGCCAAGTGCAGAAGTATAACTTTTATTTTGAAGGATTATTATAGAAGGGTTTAAAACGTAACTGACAGTCATTGAATGTGATGATGAACTCAGAGCCAGACAGTAGAATACACTCCTGGAGGATAGCCAATAGGAATCGGGATAAACGGAGGAGGAGGTGTTTCGAACAAATGTGGGAGGTTTATTTTGAAGACTTTTTCCTCGCTCTCTCTCTCACCTGGAGGCTCCCGGACGACAGATGTGTTTTCACCGGAGGAGCCGAGCGAGGTTTTTTGCAAATGGGGTTTTATTGTTTTAATATGTCATAGGAGTGTACACTCCAATGTATAACTGTAAATGTACTTACATCAGTGGAATTAAATTCCTTATAATTGTAAATCAGTTTCGGTAATGTTTTAGCGCCGTGTGACTGAGAAGCTATCATTCCACGTGTGCTAGCCTGCTCCATTTTCATTGTGAGGAGATTTTAGCCTCCACAGTTACCTGTAACCTGGCTTTGGAAAAATATTACCTGCCTGTTTGAATCTCTGCTTTTCTGTTTTCTATTTCCTTGCCCGCCCCTCACCAGAATTTTGTTCGGCCGTTTGGACTGACTTCCTGGTGTTGACATACTGTAAGCCTTGTCCTAATAAATCACTGCTGAGTCCATAACTCGGTCTGTGTAGAAACAAGCACACATAAGCTTGAGTTCCTTCAATTCATAAAATTCAGAGTCTTACAGTAACGTTTGCTTGACACTCATCTGGGCAGAGGTATTGCAAGTGAAAGCAACAATTTTAACAATTTAAATTTTTTTAGGACAGTTAATGTAGATTGTATTCAAATGATTCTTCCAAATTCTTCCCATGTTGCTGCGGGCAAAAAAGCCTGGGGGGTTTATTTCCAGTTTCATGACCCGTCAGGCTTCTCCATAGCGATGTCCCCGTTTTTAGCAGTTAACTTGGTAAAAAATATGTTTTTATTTCAGAGAGGAGTGATTGGCAAAACTGTATGGGAATAAAACAAATGTTTTGATAAAAAATAATCATTAAAACTCCCCAATACGTGTGATTGTTTGGGTTTTTCTTCAAGTGTTTTCCTACAGTGAATGTGAGAGGTGAGGCAGTCAGGCTGTGAAATGTAGAATTACTGAAGAACCTCACAACAACTGAACAAACTTCCCAAAAGAACTGGCACATCTAAGTTACCCTGAGTGTGCTCAAACTGATCTCTGCACTCAAAACCACTGATTGCATAATGAAGCGCAACTCATTACACCAAAGCATATGGTACAACTGTCAGAGTAACGAGGCTCCGAGCTCCAGCGGCAAATGGGAATACCATGAAAAAACACCAACAAGGACAAACCAAGAGAACGTGAACGGAGTGGTAACAGAGAGGAAAAGAAAGACAATGAAGCGCCAAACACAGAGCAAAGATCAAGAAATAGACTTAAGAGAGAGAAAACAAAGACCACAGTTAGGATTTACACACAATGGCAATAAAGAGAACATAGATAGACAAGAGCCCGATCATAGAAGAGACAGACATCGAGGAAGAACAGGAAGAGGAATCGCCTTGTAAATCTTTGCCAGAGATTAAACACCGGAACCCAGTCGGTCAGGAAGTTACAGCGGTGCAGAGATGTAACACTCGTATAAATGTCCTCCCACAGCCCCGCTCATATCACAAAAATACAGCTGATATTTTGATCCATTCCATATGGAGGCGGATGATTCTCAGCTCCGGGAAAATGTGTGGAACATCCATCCACACAGTGAACGGGACAAAGAAACACACGGGCCAAAGTGTGCACGTCCAGTTCCCTGGAGTCCTCCATCATGCGGGATCCAAAGTGTGCACATTGGACATAAGGGAAGACAAAAGCCAGAGTTTGCACATAGAAAGACCCTTCAAATAGTACAATTTTACAGTGAAGTCAGCCATATAGCTGTGGTAAACTGTATCAACAGCGACAAATCACAGGAAAGCTATTACAGCTTAGATAAAAACCAGAGTACAAACTGCTCCACAAAAGACAACATAAGACCGTGACTCGTCCAGCGGGATGAATCTTTTCATACATGAATCCCTTTAGTGGATTTTCACCGACTGGATCACAGAAACCCTACCAAACTCGCTCTACTGACTCTTCAAGTCCTGAGGCCGTATTCTGAACTTGGAAATGGAGATGGACACTCTCACAACCTACGGACAATTCAAGACGATCATCTCCAACCACTTCACCTTGTTTTCCTCTTTTGATTGTTACATTGTGATCTATGAATGTCTTTACAAATTAAGGAAACCTTAATTATTTTATAGGCTGAAGTAATGACTGAATGTGCAGTTAACATAACAAGTCAGGTAGGTTTTAATTCTTTGCCTATTTTGTTTTCTGATTGATGTTACAGATACATCTAATTATTGTAGGCTTCCAAGTTGTAACAACCGACAAATAATGCTTTTTGATTCATGTGTGATATTGAAAACAGAATAACAGACAGCAACAGTCTTGATGATTGTAACCATGCGAAGCCAAAAGCCAAATATAGACACAAAGGACGGATAAACTCTTGTAACCACGGAGACAAGGACTGACAAATAAAGACATGCACATGTTTATTGCACACATAAGTGTGCAATAAAGTTACGGAAGTGACATGCACACTCTCCTTCACAGGCCTACACATACATGTGGGAACACAACTGGGGCCAAATAGAGATATACACACACACACACATTATGGGATTATACTAGAAAGCATGTGGAAGCTGAAGACTTGTGAAGACAGAAGTCTGTTTAAATTAAGCTAGCAGAGCTCCGTCCGTCAGCGAGCCTTTGATGTCCTCATAAGAGAGAGAGATACTTGCTACAATGCTATAACTTAAACACAATCTGTGGCTCCTAATCTGTCCGCTAGCGCACAATTGCACACGTTCCAGTGACATGGCTTTTTTTGAAAGGCTGACTCAACCACCTAGCAGTCTTTGAGCTGAAGTTATATTTCTATATGTGACTGTTTGCTTGCCAGAATTGATGAAAAGGATGAAATCTTTCCTTCAGACTTTCCCAGGTGAAGTGTGTGAAACACAGGGCAATAGCCAGACAAGTAGGGCTCTACTGCTGTGATGCCTTAGTGTGTATGTCATAGATTTGTGCTGACGTCAAAGCACATACCATATGATTTGTACTTTTGTGCCCAAATCACGTTCAAACTGCATGACTTAGGTTTTTATTGCTTTACCAAACAATGCATACTCAAACAGATCCTATAGTGAAGCTTGACAAGCCTTTTTGTGGATATTCTGGCTAATTAAACAATTATATGTACAATATACCTGCTGGAAATATTTATTTGTGAGCAACTCTGCAACTGCAAGGTTGTCAGGTTTGGTACCATTTTGTCTGAACCCAACCTTCGGGTCTGAAAAGTGAAAACAATACGGAAGTGAGTTATTCTAATGTCCATCAGGGGGCGACTCCTCTCATAAGAAGTCTATGAGAAAATAATGGACGACCGAGCCTTAGCCTGAGAAACAGATGGCTCAGCTGAAATAGAATAGGACCTCTATTACTGGTTTACTGGTGGTATCTTAATTATTTTAAGATCTAAAATGTAAAAACTTAAAAAATTCGACTCTTTGCCTTCTGAGTTTCAACAGACTTTATTTCCCTGATGGTAAAAAGAGTAGAAGCTGCTGCCGACATGGCAACAATTACCAGCCGGGTAGTAGTGGCTAAATACCAGGAGGTGTGTGTCTGTCCTTGAAGATAAGTGTTGATTTTCACCACTGTATAATTAAGACACAAACAACGTGGTTCCTTTTTTTCCAGAAGTCATTAAACACTATTTCCCCTGAACGAAATCTACTCACCAAATGATGTCATCCTTCTTAACAACAGGACAGCAAATAAACAGTTCGGTCACACTGACTCAATTAAGGGATCATTTCCAGGTACCACTTCATGCCTTTCATAGTAGTTTTGTCCAATATGTCAGTTATAACAACACTGTGCCCACCAAAGTAGCTGCTGAGATCTGGAAACCCGGTGACATTACTACAGTTAAGTCTGATGGGGATATTTACAATCAAGAGTGTGAGTTATCATTTTGCAGTTCACCTTTGTTGTATCTGCCAATTAGGTTTGACTAACCTGCGGGTTTGTTTGCAACCTACCTGACACCTCATGTTTCTGGTTCTGTCTGATCTGTCAGACTCTCTTATACAATGTTATTATTACTGATAAAAAAAAGACTGACAAAAATAATACTCAAGTTATAAATGACAGAATACAGGGAATTATCCTTTAATATTAACTTCGGTATTCGTGTATTGTGAAATGGGCCTCTGACAAGAATCTCTCATATGAACATGATTTGTTTTGAAAAAGGCAGCAGTAGCTTTTCATCAGCGGTGGTCTAATGACAGCCGTTTTCAGCGTTGCAAGCAGCAGTTGGAGGACCTGAGCTCTTTTTAGGTCTACAGGGTCGAAGTGACATTATATTGCTGGAGGATCTGGAGGGGGGGGGGGGCTCATTTACAGATCTTAAGACACTAATGCTCTGTCTGACGTCAATCATTTTGTTTTTGGAGAACGTGGCGATTTGCTCACAATTTTCAGAGGACAGTATCGAAGTTGATCGATAGTAAAAAACAAATCACTTTACCACTGTTGATATTATTGTCAGTGATTTTATAGATGAAAGACAGTGTGACCTGTTTTTCTTTTTTGTTGAAGCCATTCAGTCGATGTGATGGAGAACTTGGCGTTTTGTCTTTCTTCACTCAATTTTTCCAGTGGGCTTTTTTAATTCTATATTTAACTTTTTTATATTTTACATATGCAACAGTGATCTAAGATAGAAACATCCATGACACAGGGTGCAGTAATATGAAGTCATTTTGATATGACCACGTCCAAAGTATTGTTGTTTTTTATCTTTCTTTTTCGAGCTACGTGATTTTGTGGAGGACTGACTATTGGTGTCTGAACCAGTAATACGTTGTTTAGATTCCTGTATGTTACAGGGAGATAATGGGTTCTGTGTTCATGGTGTTAGTTCTTCTTATGCTTTTATGATATTTGTATTTGGTTTTACTGTCTTGTTTTTATGTCTTTGCTATATTTGATCACACAGCAGTTGAGTGAGCTTTTGTTGTTTTGAAAAGTGCTTTGTGCATTTCGATTTGATTGGATGATTACAGGAAAATGTATAGCAGAGTGACAGACATTATCGGACCCACCAAACATCAGTAGAGAAACTTAAGAACCCGTGACACAAGGTGTAGCCATTATCACAGCTTCTACTTTTGTTTCCAATGGACCCATTCCTCAGACAATTGTGCTGAATCCCACAGTCTGTTCTCCAGCACATTATTCAGCAGAACAGAGGGTTTTTGGACCGGCAGCAGCTATATAGAGCTGGTCAGCAGTGTGGGAGCTGATCTGGTGTCGATATCATGATCTCTCTTTACGTTTCATTCTGTTGACTCTCTAAACTTCTATTCATCTAACAGCACTGAATATGAATAGCCATGATATCTAAATGTAAATAAACTTTGCTTTTTTCAACTATTGTCTGACTGAACTGCTCTCACAGTTGACCATTATTTTCTGCAGGTCAAAATGACGTTTTTCTCTGTTTTGCTTTTACAATGACATACTGCACATCTGAAACGGTCTGGTTTATAGAAGAGGAGACTATAGGCAGCCCGACTATGTTATTTGATGTTATGTTGATGTAATGCTGGTGATTGAATCTAAGTATCAGTCTTTGAGTATTACTGTTGTTTGTGGATTGTCTTGCTTCCATCAGGGTTTATTACAGGTATCAGGACAACACAGGGACAGGGATGGTTTCTCGTGCCCCACCGCTGTGCACATTACTATGACAACAGTGCCTCCCCGTGGCTACATATGTCATTGCACATGTACATTTACACAAATACCAGAGTGTCACCTGCAGCACGGCAGAGGAACTTCCCTTATTATTATCCAGACAAAACTGTTAAGACACAATAGTCTATCAGCCCTGCACTGCTGACCATCATCCATAGCTCATCCATAGCTCATCCATAGTTCATCCATAGCTCATCCATAGCTCATCCATAGTTCATCCAGAGCTCATCCATAGCTCATCCATAGTTCATCCATAGTTCATCCAGAGCTCATCCATAGCTCATCCATAGTTCATCCAGAGCTCATCCATAGCTCATCCATAGCTCATCCATAGCTCATCCATAGTTCATCCAGAGCTCATCCATAGCTCATCCATAGTTCATCCAGAGCGCATCCATAGCTCATCCATAGTTCATCCATAGCTCATCCATAGTTCATCCATAGCTCATCCAGAGCTCATCCATAGCTCATCCATAGCTCATCCATAGTTCATCCATAACTCATCCATAGTTCATCCAGAGCTCATCCACAGCTCATCCATAGCTCATCCATAGTTCATCCATAGCTCATCCATAGCTCATCCATAGCTCATCCATAGCTCATCCATAGTTCATCCATAGCTCATCCATAGCTCATCCATAGCTCATCCACAGCTCATCCACAGTTCAGCCATAGCTCATCCATAGTTCATCCATAGCTCATCCATAGTTCATCCATAGCTCATCCATAGTTCATCCATAGCTCATCCATAGCTCATCCATAGCTCATCCATAGCTCATCCATAGCTCATCCATGGTTCATCCAGAGCTCATCCATAGTTCATCCAGAGCTCATCCATAGTTCATCCATAGTTCATCCATAGCTCATCCATAGCTCATCCATAGTTTATCCATAGCTCATCCATAGCTCATCCATAGTTCATCCATAGTTCATCCATAGCTCATCCATAGTTCAGCCATAGCTCATCCATGGTTCATCCAGAGCTCATCCATAGTTCATCCAGAGCTCATCCATAGCTCATCCATAGTTCATCCATAGCTCATCCATAGCTCATCCATGGTTCATCCAGAGCTCATCCATAGTTCATCCAGAGATCATCCATAGCTCATCCATAGTTCATCCATAGCTCATCCATAGCTCATCCATAGTTCATCCAGAGCTCATCCATAGCTCATCCATAGTTCATCCATAGCTCATCCATAGCTCATCCATAGTTCATCCATAGCTCATCCATAGCTCATCCATAGTTCATCCATAGCTCATCCATAGCTCATCCATAGTTCATCCATAGCTCATCCATAGCTCATCCATAGTTTATCCATAGCTCATCCATAGCTCATCCATAGCTCATCCATAGTTCATCCATAGCTCATCCATAGCTCATCCATAGCTCATCCATAGTTTATCCATAGCTCATCCATAGCTCATCCATAGCTCATCCATAGCTCATCCATGGCTCATCCATGGTTCATCCTGAGCTCATCCAGAGCTCATCCATAGCTCATCCATAGCTCATCCATAGCTCATCCATAGCTCATCCATGGTTCATCCTGAGCTCATCCATAGTTCATCCATAGCTCATCCATAGCTCATCCATAGCTCATCCATAGCTCATCCATAGCTCATCCATGGCTCATCCATGGTTCATCCTGAGCTCATCCAGAGCTCATCCATAGCTCATCCATAGCTCATCCATAGCTCATCCATAGCTCATCCATGGTTCATCCTGAGCTCATTCATAGTTCATCCATAGCTCATCCATAGCTCATCCATAGTTTATCCATAGTTCATCCATAGCTCATCCATAGCTCATCCATAGTTCATCCATAGCTCATCCATAGCTCATCCATAGCTCATCCACAGTTCAGCCATAGCTCATCCACAGTTCATCCATAGCTCATCCATAGTTCAGCCATAGCTCATCCATAGTTCATCCATAGCTCATCCATAGTTCATCCATAGCTCATCCATAGTTCATCCATAGCTCATCCATAGTTCAGCCATAGCTCATCCATAGCTCATCCAGAGCTCATCCAGAGCTCATCCATAGTTCAGCCATAGCTCATCCATAGTTCATCCATAGCTCATCCATAGTTCATCCATAGTTCATCCAGAGCTCATCCATAGTTCATCCATAGCTCATCCATAGCTCATCCATAGTTCATCCATAGCTCATCCATAGCTCATCCATGGTTCATCCAGAGCTCATCCATAGTTCATCCAGAGATCATCCATAGCTCATCCATAGTTCATCCATAGCTCATCCATAGTTCAGCCATGGTTCATCCATAGCTCATCCATAGTTCATCCAGAGATCATCCATAGCTCATCCATAGTTCATCCATAGTTCATCCAGAGATCATCCATAGCTCATCCATAGTTCATCCATAGCTCATCCATAGCTCATCCATAGTTCATCCATAGTTCATCCAGAGCTCATCCATAGCTCATCCATAGCTCATCCATAGCTCATCCAGAGCTCATCCATAGCTCAGCCATAGCTCATCCATAGTTCAGCCATGGTTCATCCATAGCTCATCCAGAGCTCATCCAGAGCTCATCCAGGGACCTGCTTTTGATCCCACAGACTTAAAAACTTCCGGCCAATTTCCAAACTGTCTTTTGTTTCAAACGTCCTAAATCAGATTACCATATTTGGAGAAGTTTCAATCTGGATACCGCAAGATACATAGCAAAGACTCTACCCTCCTTAAGTCACCAATGGCTTAAAGGCTGCAGACTCTGGCGCGCGTTATGGGCTAATATTGCTTGGCATCAGTACAGCATTTGACACTGTCGACCATTCCCTCCTTACTGATCTATTAAAACCTGTTTACCCTTTACCTTTTACTCTTGGGACAGATAATCTGTCATCACATCTCCCTGCATAGTCATGCGGATGACACACAGCTCAAGCTGTGCTACCATAAACATGTGCCTTAGTTTGATTTGTGATGAGTTGATTTTTCGAAGTTATTTTCTTTAGAGGAGTAGATAATTCATTGTATGTTGTCAAAGCTAAAACGAACTGTGTTAGGCAACTCATGTCATGAGTAAACTTAATATATAATATAATAAATACAGTTAACTCAAAATCATGAATTGACTATATGACAGTACAGAAACCTAAAGATATGAGTTAAGTTAAGCAAGCAGTATAAAAACCAAGTTTAAAAAAAAGTATCCTTACAAGTCCAAGCATTGACATTACTAGAAAAAAATCAGGAAACCAAACATTTTCAAGTAAGCTGAACTACAAAGTGTAAGCCATTAAAACAAAGACAGAGAACAGTTATTAAGGGGAAGCTGAAGGACTTTATTTGTTCTGTAAAACAAGAAAAACGAATTTCTTTTTTGAGTTTGGTTTGCATTTGAGGCATATTGTCAACTATTATATTGAAACTATTCTTAGTCCTTTTTTCTTGCAAAGGTTTAAAGCTGCAGTTCCAAACTTTTATAAAAAAATTTTTTATCCTGTTTGTACCTGTACTATATTCTGTACAGGGAGAGAAATAGAGGAGTCAGATCATCTGTGAAAAATAAGGTTCCTCAGCCTCCTTTTATTGTTCCTAATGGCCATTTGCAAGATTCCACAGCGCCCGAAAGAAAACAACCAATCAGAGCAGAGGAGTCTCGAATACAGTGTCAATCACTGCTTTTGAATTCCGATCAAACTGTAAAACTAGGCGGCGCTGATCAAATATGAATCAAGATCAATACAGAAACCTATTTTTGTTTCTATTCTATTCGAAGCCAAAACCCAGCACTGCCCACCGGCCGGAGCAAACTTTGTTATTTTAAAGCTAAACAGTTTACTGAAATATGTTACTGAAAACATTTGAGGTGAGAAACATCCAATACAGTTACAGGCTCCTTTATTAGAGATTCCTCAGCTCTGGATGTTTTTCTTTGGTAGCAGCGGAATCTTGAAAATGCCATAAGGAGCACTACATTAGGGCAGAGGATCCCCATCATCTGTCTCATGTACAACTGGCAGGGTATTGTAAGAAATCTGAGCAAAGAACTGTTTAGTAGATATAATAAAAGTGTTTAATAATTCATAATTAAGAATTCATAACTAGTCATAATCATAAGTGTATTGGGAATGCATAATTAAGATAAACATAAAGGGTTGTAGGATTAGTAGCTAATAAGACATGAAGCTTCTGCCAAAGTTGCAGAAGTTTAACTTTTATACTGAAGGATTATCATAGAGGGATTAGACAATGACTGACAGTCATTTGAATGTGTTAGGAAGCTCAGGGACAGAAAGCCAGACAGACAGTACACTCCTGAAAGTTAGCCAATAGGAATCGGGATAAACGAAAGAGGAGGTGTTTCGAACGGATGTGGGAGGTTTAATTTCAAGTCTTTTTCTCTCTCGCGTGATGGCTCTCGGACGACGGACGTGTTTTTTATACCTGAGAAGCTGAGTTGAGTTTTTGCAAACGGGGTTTTATTGATTTAATATTTCATGAAATAGTGTACTTCACTGTAAATATTGTACTTGCATCGGTGGGATTAAATTCCTTTTAATTGTAAACCAGTTTTGGTAGATTTCTTATTGCAGCGTGTCGACTGTACAAAGCAGCCGGACACGTGCTCTGGCCTTCTCTCTGTGGGGTGAGTTTCAGCCCTCACAGTATAGTGACAGTTTAAACAAATATCACCACATGTTTTCATTGTTGTGTTTTATGTTTCATTGTCGTTGTTGTATTTTATATACTGTATACTTTTGTAGATATATTTATATGTGTACATAGTAGTTAAATGTTTATGCTTACCGCTGTTCTACTATGTTGTCCTTTTTGTTTTGTTTATTTCTGTGTCTGTACTTTGAGAGCAACGGAAAAACCAGAGTCAAAGTGCGTACGCATACATGGCTAATAAAGCTGATTCTGATATGACAAAGAGATATTTTTAAAGTCACCAACTGCCGCTTTAAAGGGAAAACATTGCCAAGATCTTTTTGAACTTCCTCAACTTTTAGAAAATGAAAATGCCTTTCATCACATTATGAAAAATGATGAACTGCGATGTTCGTAATACCTCCCTTTAAGAAAATATAAACAAACTCAATAGTAAATTTGGCTATTTCCCAATATTAGCAAAGAGTTCTGGTAACGGTTCACCCAACGTGTCACGTGCCATTCCTCAGAAGATTATGGAGTGATTTGTATTTTTGGTTTTATGCATTTATAGCTGAGTGAGAGAAGCACTGTATAAACTAAAAAGCGTTCTTCAGTTGTTGAGAGTTGTAGCAGAATAGAAATACACAGAATAGCCCTTTTCCAACCTGACAGGGAGAGAAGAGAGGCTATAAATGAGACACACCTGTGAGCTGGGGGAAAACCAATCAACTCACCAAAGCTGCATGGAGGAGAACAAAGAGAGGGGTCAGAGTTTTTAATGGAGTTACCGAAAGTATGATTCGGTTGACGAAATGTTGACGAAGACGAAACTAAATCGGAGCAGCCAGGATCCATGAACCGGCTGGATACACGGAGCTTTCTGAGAGGAAGTAATTTGATTTCTATATCTGGACTCGGACATGTGGTTTATTTGATTTCATGAACTTTTTTGTGTTTAATTGTGTATTTGAAAATAAACTATCCGTTTTGATTCGTGATGTGTGCGTAAAATACACTTGACTTCAATAAAACGCATTAATTGGTTTTGCTTAAGTTGCATTTTGTAGCCGGGTTAGCAGGCTAGTCGGGTTAGTTCTCTCTCTAACTGTTCGCAGTGATATTTATTTATTTAAATTGACAGGGTAGAATTTCTATTATTCTCCCGTCTGGAGCCCAACATGTAATTTGAATAGTTGTGAGAAAAACCTGCGCTACAGAGTACTCCAAATTGAGGAGTGGGAACATGGCCATCGTCATCAATCTATCAGTATTGTTCTTTCTAAACTATTGTAGTTGCTGTAGACTTCAGGTTCAGTGAGTGAGGAAAAGCCCCAATGTCTTCAGCAATCACTGTCGGGATCCCCACGGAGGTGAGGGACATGTTCGGAGGGCCATCGCAGTCCTAACAAAAATAGCAGAATTACGACCACAATTACATGTCAAATGTCACCTTTCATTTCTATTGGAGAAAACACAAGACATGTGCTTATATTTGTGCCTGACGACCAATGGGACATTTGGAGCACAGAAACGCATCAATTATATTTTGAAGATAAGTATCTGTGCAAGCAAAACAAGATATTTAGTTTGAGGTAAAAACAAATCTGTTCTGTGCTCAATACTTGTTGAACTACAGTGTGCAGCAGTCTGCCAGTGCACAGAGCAAGAGTACGTGAGAGGGCATATGACTAAAACTGATTGAGAGGGGTTATAATTGCACATTAACATGGATTTTAGCAATCGTGCAAATTAATTAAATTAATAACAATTAAATATTGAGCAATCTTTCTAACCCTCTATTTATAGGGAATTGTGTTTTTATTCTCTCTAATAGTTTTTTTTCTCTAGTGATGCGAAATAAGGACTTCATTTTGCCACATTACAGCTGGCTGGAGGGAGAATGTCAGCTTAACGTTACCTGCCTGCTGTTGGCTATATTGTCAAACGTGTTTAAAAGAAGTTTCCCCATTATCAACCATCTTTTAAGTGTTAACCAGTCTGATCCCTAGTGCACAGCTGATGGTTTGTGGTTGTGTTCATGTTTAAAGTGATTTGCAGAAAACATGAAATTCAAATGATTAGGAAATACATTTTTATTTAATTAATCATAGGTGTGTATTGTGGGTAAAATGAGTGCATCTTAATTTCAATTTTGACCGTTGGACTTCCTCCTCTTTCAGTCAACAACGAGCAAAATGGTGCAATACTGCCACCTCAAGGACAGCAGTGGGACAGACTTCTGGGAGTTTCTAGTGCCTGAGAACATCAAATGAGTTGGAAGTCAATGATCTCTTGCATTTTCATTGAAAATCAGTCAAAGTACTTGTGAGGCTCTTGTCCAGCTGTCATGCATGATGGCAGATTAAATTTGTTTCCCTCTTGTGTTTACATCTGGAACAAGATGATGAATCTGACTCTGTGATGGGGCTTCACTTGAACTGTAACAATTACATTCGTAAATTGATGAATCGAGTATTGAACAAACCGTTAGACTATAAATCCTTCAATAAAGGTATGGCAGGCAAATGTGAATCAGACTTCATTCAGTTTCATTCCAGTTAGGAAACAAGTTCATGCTTTTTTGGAAAAAATTCAATGTCACACATAAAATCTTGCGTTGTCCATAGTAGTCTGTCACTAATGTAGCAATATCCACGGTGTCCGTATCTTCCAGTCTCCTCCAAGGAATGGGTTCATACCCTTAAACTGTGAGTCAGTGTAATGTCTTAGTGGGAAATAAGAAGACTTCAGATTGTTCCAAGTTTACCTGGAGTATTCTAGAACAACGTAAGCAACTAGAAATTGTCCTGACAGGTCCTCTTCAATAAACTCTGCACAAGTCTGATCTCATCCACTGGTGGTGGATAATCTCTTTGGTCCGCGTTTCAAGCTCAAATGGTGGCTCGGTTGTTGACTGTCTCATTTTGGATCTATTAAAAATAAAAAAGAAATACCACAAAATGTATGGGTCGCATTTTAGGGTTCTTGATTCTTTTTCCTTATCCCCATGCAGCCTGGAAGTACTTGATGTGCCATAAATCCCGACTCTGTACCGTCTGACATGGAGAGGACAAGTTAGTTTGTTTTTATTGTGTCCCCTCTGCGGTTACAATGCAGATGTTTAAACTGTGATTTGTTTGACACTGAAACAGGAAGCTGTTCCTACTTAAATCTGAACACATTTTGATGCTACGCTTCCAGTTTATTTAATCAATGACTGGTGAATTATTCTGTTCTTATTCAACTGTTGCTAAGAGGGATCTTGTGGGAACCAGTTGTCGGTCAGGTTGAATCATTGTACAGCATTCTGTTCTCTACTGAACAAAAAATAACAATTTGTGAAGAGGGCTTGCAAGCTAAAAGCATGAAAGACCATTCAAACAGTACTAATGCCTTTTTTCAACATACTATGCTCTGGATCTTTTTTTGACAGACGTAATAATGCTTTTTGCGATTTTGTTTTTTTCAACATACTTGAAATTAGGCTTAATTTTTCATTTGACATTATTTTCGATGACTTAAGTATTATATGTTGAAAAAAGCATTACAGTTTTTCTCAATTGCTAAAACACTAAAACCCATTGGCTGAACAAAGTTCTCAGTTGCCTGAACTCATTTAGCTAATTGTGCAGTCTGTTGTCAATACCTTAAACTGTGTCACATGGTAAAACACAATTTGCAGATCTCACTTAGACTTTTCAGCAAAACTCTAAACACATTCTCAGTCTCAAAACACATTCTGCACTCTCATGCACATGTCATCCATACTGGTAAACACAAGTGGCAACAATCAAATACAAATAGAGAGCACATGTCATTGATTAAACACAATCACTCAAAATGGATTTCACTTGTATCAAATGATGTGACACAACCA
Source organism: Melanostigma gelatinosum (assembly GCF_949748355.1). NCBI lineage: Eukaryota > Metazoa > Chordata > Actinopteri > Perciformes > Zoarcidae > Melanostigma > Melanostigma gelatinosum. The sequence goes on from NC_136637.1 coordinate 5,049,748, forward strand.
ATATAAGCCTGTTGAGAGAGCAAACAGGTGGTTGAAGGTGATGTCGACGAAGTGCTCTGGCCTGACCCAGCCCAAAGACAAGAAGAAGCACATTGATGACATGTTGACTCCTTTGATTTTTGTCCCTTTTACTGTAGTATTGTATGCTGTAGTAGGCCTACAGTGCATTGTAGGCTGTATAATGTACAACAAACAAATTGTATGGCCTTGAACATGGTGCTTTCTATTTGTTACAGTAACAGTACTGACTGCTCAATAGATGTTGACTGGTTGCAGGTTCATATCAACAAAGAACAAGAATTACAGTATCACAGAGACAAAGGACACGTTTGTGAGATGCAGGGTACAGTACTGTAACAAATAGGGGTACAAGGAGGAGGAAGAACAAAAGAAATTGCAAAGAGCAAAGCACAGTAGTCATTTCTGATCAATTTTGAGCGACTGTAATAGAACATGTTTTCGTTCATATGAAATTAGTTTTGAGATTAAAAATCTACTTCTCCCTGAGAACTATATGTTTTGAACAATGTGTTTTCTGTTTATTGGTGTATTGTTTACTGACTGCTTGATAGTGTATATTATTTTGATCACTTTGTTTGTGATTTGAGAGCAGTGTTTGATTTTGAGCACAGGTAAAACTGTTTTGAGGCGAAAGTTTCATTTTGCAAGAGGATTCAGAGGTTTTGTAAATAGTGCTTGAAGATGAGGTTTTGTGTTTACAGTTTTGAGAGAATGGGTGACCGTTTCAAGAAATGTGTCTTAGCAATCGAGAAAAACTGTAAGCAGCCAAAGCCACATGACTTAGGGGCCAGGAGAAAAGGAGCTATTGTGGTAAAATCTCTGTTTTGTAATATATGAATTATTATATCCAGAATGTATAGAGCCTTTTGATATACAACACAAATATTTTGTTAGTGCACACAAAGACATCAAACGTTCAGGATTTTGATCAAGTATGGACAGTGATTACTTTGTAAAGTTTTTACACTAAATATTTGCTTGTTTCTTCCTGCAGACCACAGACATACAGATCACTGTGGAGATCCAGAAAATCCTAGCTAACCTCTATGAAACTGACCTAAAAGACTTTAAGTTTCACTTAGAAACATACACTGAATCTGAGCATGAACCTATTCCTCGAGGTAAACTGGAGGGCAAGGACACCATAGACACCACTACGTTAATGACTGACCACTATGGAAGCAAGGAGGTTTTACAGGTCACAAAAGACATTCTGAAAAAAATCAATCAACGGGAACTTGCTCATCAGCTGGAAAAGAACACGGGTAAGACAACCAATGCAAATATTTATTCAATCTGGGAAGTTGCATTCATTTGAAAATACATTGTTTTTGTATTCTGCTGATAGTCTGCATTCTTTCGGAATGTTTTCTATACTAGCTTGTTGACACATACTAACTGACACATTTAATTAAGTCTTACTGTCAACAATGACCAAAACCACTGAAACAATGAACTGATCCTACAAACAATATTTACTTGTGTAATCAAAGCCTGATCTTCATCCTCTGTGCCACAGAGCTCTATTGTTGTCCTATGGTTGCAATGTGATCTGGGTGACTATGTTCCTTTATCACCATGAACAAACACTGTAGCTTATTTTGACTCACTCCATACACACACCGTCCTGCAGCCACAAATACTCACTAGAGCACCAAATGCACTATTTCTGTTTGTTTGATAAAAAAATATATTGACCTATATTGAGTTTGAGGAAATTACGAAAACTTTAAAAAAAAATTAAACTATATACATCTCTGAAGTGATTTTACAGTTTTACGTCTTAATAGGGTTGACGCTAATAGCCTCAGACAGTGGTTTTACTTTTTTCATTGGATTTGGTGACATTTTCAAAACCAGCCTTCACCTAAAATGTTTTGTGAGTGTCTTCTTTTACTCAAAAATGTATTTACTTTACTTTTGATACAGGTCTATTGGAACAGAAGAGTTTTCTAAAAGACATTTTGAAGAAAGAAGCTAACCAGGGTGACACACTTAAGAATTTGTTAACTTGTGGTGGGAACTCACTGGACAACTATAACCAGTTTATCGTTGTTGTCAACAAGAGCAGTCCAGAACAAGTGCAGTATTTTCAGTTTTTGAGTAAGCTGAAACTCTTTTGTGTGTTGGACTTTGACCCCAACTCTGTTGCTCCGGGTGGACTGTGTCATTCCTACAGAGAGTCAAGGGTGGCCAATCTGCATACACCCTCACAGTATCAAGGACAAACTGACTCAGTGATAAAGAATCTTAACCTCTGCAAACAGACCAGCTGGGTCTTCTGCAATGGCAGACATGACCTTGACGGTGACTCAAACAAGGAGTTAGACTATAAGAACTGGCTGAGGAAATCTTGCAAAGATGTAGAGCAATTGGTTTCATTCATTTCCAACCCTGAAGTTCTTCTACGCGGAGGAAGTCTCATCATTTTCCTCTTACTTTCACCTGTGCACACTGAGAAAGACCCAATATTTGACATCTACAAGTCTTTCATAAACCAAACAAAACAGGAAAGCATCATCAATATTTGTGAATCTCAGGGCATTTATGAAAAGTGGCGCGAGCTTGTACGAGAAAAGTGTGACTCTGACATCGACCAACGATCTATATATGAGCTGACCCTCAGCGAGGTCAATGGAACCGTAATGGCACTGGGACCATTCAATCAGTCATCTGAAAGGTTGCTTCCCTCTTCTGGTTCTAGTTGTGTTCTAAAGCAGAAGGATGAAGACTTATTGACAGCTCTGGATATTTTGTGTCTGAATCAGTGTGAAAAAACAATTGATGAAAACACTTCAGAGTTTGATGAAAACAGAATCAGAGTTGAGAAGGAATTCTTCAAAGGAGACAAAGTCAAATGGTGGAACTTCTACTTCTGTGACAACGACAAAGAGAAGCCGTTTGTTAAACGGGACAAGTATGAAAATGTGAAGAAGATGATTAAGTCTCAGATGAAGGATTCCAAAAACATGTGTGCTCTACTCAATCTGTTTCACCATCCAGGCTGTGGAGGTACCACTCTAGCAATGCATGTGATGTGGGATCTCCGTCAAGAGTTCAGGTGTGCTGTGCTGAAAGACAACACACTGCCAAAGAAAGAAGTTGCCAAGCAAGTCAGTACGCTCATTAAACTTGAAAGTGAGAAACCATTTCCAGTTTTGCTGTTAGTCGATGATTCAAAAGAAACAGAGAATCCTCACGAACTAGTGAACTGCATATGTAAAGCAGTAGAGTATGGCTTAAACATTAGTGTGGATGAATCACCAAACTGCTAAGTCATCATCCTTAACTGTGTTCGTTCCCATAGCCCAAAGGAGCAATACAAACAGGCCAACACAGGACACAGTCAATACATAACTGCTTCATTGACACAAGAAGAACAGAAGGAGTTTGAAAAGAAACTCAAAGAGCTTCAAGAAACTCATGAAAAACCTGAAAACTTTTACAGCTTCATGATCTTGAAGAGCAATTTTGATGAAATGTACATCAAGGATCTTGCTCGTAACATGTTGGAGAATTTTGATTACAGCTCAAAGAAGGCCAAGCTGTTTGCCTTCCTAGCGTTACTCAACACCTATGTGGCAGAATCTGAAATCTCTCTCTCCCTCTGTTAGGATTTTTTGGAGATGAAAATGATACATTGGAGTGGAGACAGCGTAATGGGCAGAATGGAGCCCTATTCAAACTTTCTCATCATTGACACAGTTGAAGACTTGGGAGAATACAAAGGAATCCGAATCCTTCATCACTCCATAGCATCTGCGTGTCTGGAAGAGTTGGAGAGAAGCTACGTTTTAAGAGTAAGGGATATCACTATGGAGATGCTTCACTGTGATCTGTTCTTCAGTTTCAGAGTTGTCAAACAGAGATTCATGCGCTCAATTCAACAAATGTTGATTGAAAGGCAGCGCAAGAAAGATGGAGATGAGCGAGAACCATTTTCTCCTCTCATAGGCAAAATCCACAAAGATCAAGGCAGAAAAACTGTCCAAGAAATCTGTGTGAAAGCATCGTCCAGGTTGGTGACAAGTGCATCTATTCCTCAGGCACTGGCAAGATATTTGTACCTCAAGGAGAGTGACTTCCCAGAGGCTCTGCAATGGGCTGAAAAGGCAAAAAACATAAACGAAAACCCCTACACACTTGACACAATTGGGCAGATTCACAAAAGCAATTTAAAATCGTACAACTGCAGAGAAAAGCAGGTGACATCCCGCAATCCAGAAGACTTAAACACTAACATTCAAATTGCAAATAATGCTATCGTTTAGCATTTAGAAGGGCTCAAGAGCTGGCAAATGAAGAGGACGAAACAGAGACAGAAGTTGCTGATGATGAGTCAGATGATGAGTCAGAAGACTATCCCAGAAAGTCATATAATGTTTCTGGCTATGTGGGCGTGCTGGAAATTGCCTTCCTGGTGTTTGAGATAATGAGCAGATTGCCGTTCTTTGGGGAAAGTGACCGAATGAACAAGAGATACTTGCAGAGTTTTCTGAAAAAAACAATCCCAATCACCAGTGTGCATAAGGAGGACAATGACATCAACAACAGATACGTGGAGATCATCAAAGAACACGAGCAGTTTCTCCAGAGTTTGAAATCAGAAGTAAAATAATTTTTTGAACTTCTGGTCTTTTACTTCACAAATATAAAAGCAAACAAATCCGAATTTGATTCGAAGAATCATCAGAATGTCACCGTACTTTTTCAAAAGTATGTAGCTCTTTTTTGCATCACATCAGAAGAAATCAAAAAAGAACGACAATGCAATCATCTCGATTTGGAAATCGATATTGAAAAACGAAGATTGTTTCTTGAAAAGAAACATGCAGATACATTTGCAGGAATTCTTCAGCATTTGGACAATCCTGCCGAAAAGATTGAGAGGATCACAGAATGCTATGCATTTTTGCAACAACAACAATTTATCAACCAAAAACAAAAGACCAAGGAAACAATCAATTACATTTTGTCAAACATAGTTCTTTACCTTTTGAAACGAAAATCTAAACTTGTAAAGAGTCACCGCTACCTCTCTGATCTACTTTTGAAAACTCTTCAAGAAGTAGGACTTCAGTATCCCTTCCCAGATCCATACTACCTGGCTCTGCTGTTATTCTGGCCAAGTCCTGGGCAGGAAAACACAGAAATTGTAACATATGTGAGAGCAATTCGAAAATCTAAACGCCTGATTTTATCATTTCGAATAAGAAACACCATTGCCCACCTCTACCTGGGGAAAAAAGAAGGACTCAAGAGGCTTGTTTCTAAATGCCAACTAGATGAGAATTTTAAAGAGATGAGCCGTGACAACTTGAATCAACTTTGGCGGAATGAAGATATATTTAAAAAAGAAGCAATTATCAACCGGCTTCACCGAGTCAGTGGAACCACTGAACAAGGAGAGGTGTTTGCCAAGTATGGCAAAGTGAAAATCCCTGTGCGTCCAGCTTCCATTGCTGGTATAAGAAGTGGTGCGAGCACAGAAAAGGTTACTTTCTACCTTGGTTTTGCTATTAATGGACCCCTGGCATATGATATCCAGTATGAAAACTAGGGTGGCTGATTGTTCAAACAACTGTATCGGAAGCGCAAAGACATGAACTAACTGTACAGTGAGAAAAAAATCTGTGAACTGATCAAAGTCCCTGTGAATGGAACTGAATCCGTCTCTTCTCCTCAGCCTTCACCTCCCTAAATCTGTACTCCTTCTGCGGAACAGAAGGGGTACTGATGTGAAAAAAGTTCACATCTTTGTCCGATCTTTAAGCTCACTTATTGAATGACAGTAAGAAGATTCCTTTACATCTCCTCGGACTTCATCAAAATTTCAAACATGACATTTAATCTCTTATTAACTTTTGTTATCCACTTTCCGAGGAGTTTTTGTTGATTAGATATCGTTGTCTCTTGCGGATGTGACACATTTGCCAAACAATCTCCTCTTCATTTATCTGCAAGTGCAAATATAATAAGCGTAGTTAATTTTTGTACAAACAAATGCAACACAAGCACTAACGCATGAACTCTACATTTTGAGAAATATGTGTGGCAGCCAGTGACTCACTGTGATGGACTTTTAGACACACCTCATAAAAACACATGAGCATTTTATAATGAGACAGATTGCAGGGTTAAATAACAATCCTATAGCTCAATATAGCTGCATGCTGTTCTTTTTTATATTCTTTTTATGAAATCTAATCTTTTATTAACATGTATTATCCATCTTCTGAGGAGTATATGTTTTGTTGTCTGTTGCAGATGTGGCATATTTACCACACTATCTCCTATTCGTTTATTTGAAAGTGCAAATATCATAATACAGAAGTTAAGCTGAGCTTGTTTTTGTACAAACAGCTGACGCATGAACTGTAGATTTTGAGAAACAGGTATGACAGCCAGTGAGTCACTGTGATGGACTTTGAAACATACCTCATAAAAGCACATGAGCGTTTTATAATCAGACAGATAGGGTTAAGTATCCTGTAGCTCAATATAGCTGCATATGTACGGTTAGTTATTATATTATTTTTATGCATCTTATCTTTTATTTAGATTTATCATCCACTTTCTGAAGAGTTTTTTTATGTCTCTTGCAGATGCGACTCATTTGCTAAATGTAAGCGGAGCTTATTTTTGTACAAACAAGTGCAACACAAGCACAAAACAGTGAAAATAAGCTCTTGCTCATTTTCTCAAAGAAATAGAGAACCCTGGAGCTCCCAAATCCCAGCTGAGAACCATTGATCTAGCCCTCAATCATTCTGTAGTTTTTGTTTGACTGTACCTTATAACACCTTTATAGACATTATTGAACAAGTTAACGTGAAATTAATCTTGTGTGACAAATGTGATTGTTGGTGGTTTTCTGTAAGGACAGGATTTTGCCAGAAATGGTTTGTGAACTGTAAATGTATCCGGGGTGTGACCACACAACCCATAATACTAAACTATGATTTGCTGTTTGCCCATTCAGAGGCGGGACATTCATGTGTATGTTGTTGCTGTAAGATACTGTAATGTGAGTAATTATTGTAGATATGAGTATTCCAATTATAAATGGTAAATTAATGTTGTTTGACATGTGTGTGTGTGTGTGTGTGAGCATAAATGTACTTCATGCCACATTACTGCTCGAGTCAGTGCCCAACTTCAGCCACTACTGTCAAGAGTCTGGACATGCCACTGATATGCATGTATAATCCTAAACTATGCAATAAAAAAAAATATATTATTTACAGTATTGTCTTAATTGTTGTTAATCATTGTAACCTTCACCCTGTATACATGTGTAGTATGAAATGAGTGACACTTTACAGCAGCTTAAATGTGTCAACCTGTGTATCTGTGTCTACAGCTGTTCAGTGTCCTGAAATAAATATTACAGATTTCAGGCCTTGGAAAAAATATGAAATCGTCTCTATATTTATTATAACACCAACCAAATGCTTACCTCTTACTGGATCTAAGATAAATACTTTGAGTAATCTTTTCTCTGCTGCAGGTGGGATCAAGTTTATCGCGTTTGTCATTTTTTCAAATCGGTAATTGTAACTTTGTACTCACCAAATAGCTACCATCTTGGCTTTGACAAGCGACTCTGTCACGGGGCATGATGGAGGACTCAAACGCAGACCAGACCAGAAGTAGAGTGAAGTGGGAATTTAATGAACACTTAAATCAGAAATATGAACTTAGAGGAACACAGTGAATCCACGGACGAGACAAGGAGAAAATCCAGCAGAACTGTCTCAGTTCTGCTGGATGGCAAATATTGTATAATTCTATTCTATTTCATCCATTAAAGCTGCATAGGCTGCAACCACGCTCTGGTTCGATGCTGCTTCTAGTTGACTCTAGTTGCTGCTCAGGTTGACTCCAGGGAAGTAAAGAAGAGTGTTTGCAATGATTTATACAGCATCCAGGAAGGGAACCCTGCAGAGCCCTGAAGCCCCAGTCCGCAGGGGCCTTTGGGGGGCTTGATTATTCTAAATGTATTAATATCGAACAAGTCTCGTGTCCAAATTGCACCAACTGCAGTCTCTTGGGTCTCCATTAATACACCTGCCAAGTGTTAAGTAGATCAGATGAGCGGTCTTTAACATATGCGAAGGACATAGACATACAGACACCCAGTATTCCAGGTACACAACGCCAAGCGTCAACAAAGATCATGCTGACTGTGAAAAACTGATGTTTGTTTGGTAACTCATTAGTGCCAACTTGCATATCATATAAACCCCATTTCTGTTCGAAAACATAAAGACGTATGTTTGCGGGTGGAGCGTAGGTGGAGGTAGAATAAATCAAAAACATGTTTGTTAATGGTGGAGACTTTGTAGCACTGAAGTAGCTTTTTAATAAAAACGTAAGCTTCATAAAAATAAAAAAATAAAATCACCAGGATGAAAGTGGTTTCTTCTTTTAGCCAATCACAAAAAATGAACCAGCTCTTGAGCCTAGAGGTAAAATCATGATCATTTATGTTTATAATTTTGTTGCACAATTAAAATGTAGTTTGTGTTGGTATTGGGTCTGGACTTACTGGAATCAGAGTGTCTGTGCTGCCCTCTGCTGATTGTTTCACACGACATTCAGGCTGGTTTCATAAAGATGTAAATTCATCTGATGCACCTAGTACATACGATAGACTTTCCATTCAAACTCAACCTTCTCAGCTCGTATCTATGTCTCTGGCTCGTCTAAAAGACTTTTAGAAAGTAAATTAAGTCACAAGTGAAGGAAAACTAGAAACAAATATACTGCAGACTGAAACTCCACAGATTATTCTATAAATGGTGACATTGACAAATCCTGTGGAGGAGAGAAACAAGATTAATTCAGATTAAAAAACTTTCCTCAAAGCATATTTTCAAATGTACATTATCGTGAAAAACAAACCACTTAAGAACCAACAGGTCAATAAAACAATGAAATAATTACCAGTAATCTAGTTTATTCTCTAAAGACTGGTGGCATTTATCATTATACAAGAAAAAAAGGCAATCTAGTTGAGAATATAGGCGGAGTTACATCTTTTTTATGCTAAAAGCTAGATTGAAAGCAGTGGTGGAGGAAGTACTCAGATCCTTATCTTAAGTTAAAGTTCTAACACCATAAGGCGAAAAAGTACTCATTCCCGAGAAATGCCCCCTGTGACTATTATACTATTAAATCTTATTATCATCAGCTTATATATTACTCACTCATTCTTGTGGAAGTAGGATTTTACTATGGTAGATGTTTAAGGTGGAGCTGATTGTGATTATTAACTGTTGATTATTTTCATGATGGATGAATCTGCTGATTATTTCCTCCGTTAATCGATTGTGTGGTTTGTTAGAATAGTGAGGAATGTCGTCACAGTTACCCAGAGCCCAAAGTGACACCTTCCCAATGTTTGTTTAGTCCAACCGACAGTCCAGACCTCAACATTATTACTAATACATTGCGATTATTAACATTATTGAAGGGAAAAAACACAAATCTTAAAATTCGTAGTGTTGTGAGAAAAACTTATCTCCCACACTCAGAGCGGATTTAAGAGGACAACGAAAGCTCTCAAGAGGCGTTTAGTTATATCAAAAGCAATAGGTTTATTATCAACAGAGTTATGCAGCCCAGCAATTCAACATGCATGGGTTTCTAATAGCTTCACTCTCAATCGAGATCTGCCATAAGAACAACGCTTGAACACAGCAGCGCAGTAATTCATATAGGTCCCTCTTATGGAAGCCCATTGGTCAAAATCAAAGAAGCAGGCGGAGCTTGTTTGTACAAGTAAGCCACCTGGTAGGAGCCTGGACAAATCCGTCCACACTGGCCCGTCCCAGAAGGCGTAGTCATCTGTCAGTGTGTTATGAAATGTTGTCGACTGCGGGGGGGGGGGGGGACTGGTTTAATACAGCCCGAGGCTGTTGGGCCTACCCTAAGATGGCGGCACTGCCCTTGTGACGCAGTTAAGCCAGTAATCTTCCACTGTTTCTCCCTCGCCCTACCGTCTCATATGAGTATTGCCTGAGTAACTATTAAAGCTAAAACTATTAAGCTGCTATAAAGCATATAAAGTATATTTTATCCATACTAACTGCGAAACAGTAGAAGGTGTAAAATATTACACCTTAGAAGAAATAAGATTGCCTAGCATTTTATCAATAGTAGCTTGAACCATGAAATGCATGAAAAATCACATTTAATTTCATGGCAATCGTCTAATTGATTAATCGACTAAATGTTCCAGCTGTACTTGTGTAAACTGGTAAAGTCTTGTTTTGTGTGCGCGAAATCTTAGTTTGTAAAGTAATTAAAGCTGTCGAATGAATGTAGTGAAGAAAAAAGTACAATAGTTCCCTAGATGTAGTGGAAGAGAAGTAATGAAAAGTGGTATGAAAAGAAAATACTCAAGTAAAGTACTAGTACCCTTAAATGTATACTTTAGTCCAGTACTTGAGTAAAGTGTTTGAAACAGATCAAACTGCTGATCTGAATCTACAATACATACATCTGTTCGTGCAGCGATCTTTATTATGAAAAAAATATTAAAACTAATGTACAGAGCAGCATCATTAAATATGACTTTAACATGTTCACAGAGGTTGTTATGACGGTCGCGGTAAATATGTCTCTCAGTGAGTGTGAGCTGTCGATGAACAGATGAATGTGTGTTGAGTTTCGGGGGAGCAGCCTGTAGAGATCCAGTTTCTGGGGTTTTCAACCAGCACACAGTCGGAGCCGGCACCGGAGTCGGACCCCCTCAGTCTGGAGAAGGACAGCGTCCGACCGTCAGCCCACATCCAGCGACCCGAACCTCCAGACAGACCTGAGAAACATGCAGAGTAAGCAACAATTACTCATCAGGATTCAGACATGCAACACTATAATGTTCTCATCCTAAATCTGTTTTACGGTTACGTCTGAGGTTTGGATTGTGGATTGAGGACTGACGTTATGAAGCCTCGAGTTCGGCGATTTCACCATCGCCATCTTGGATTACAGCCGTTTTGCAACCAATGAACAGAGGAGTGATGTACAGACACCGTATACGTGTATTTATGGTCTATTTGACTCTAAATGGACCATCATTTACTAAATGAACATCATGCTGTATTGAAGAAGACTTAAACTAGACATAAACTCATCTTTACAATGTTTACTGAGGTAATAAATCAAGAGAGAAGGAGAGTCATTTTCTCATAGACTTCTATACAACCAGAGGAGTGACCCTGATGGTCAGTAGAGAGAATGCAGGTTTTAATACACTTCATCATCGCCTTCACTCTGCACAACCAGATGTTGCCGTCTGTTTTTTTAGAAGCAGCGACCAACAATGCTACGCAGTGTACCTTTAAGAACGAATCTGTTCATACAAGCGGTTCTTGCAGAGGCCCATTGTTTTAAAATGAATCTGACAGTTGGACCTGTAAATCAAGCTTTCAGCGTGTTGTGATGAAAGCAGCCACTCACCGATCCAAAATGGCTTCCTCCCTGCGAACTTCCACAGCCAGGCCATGTCTCTTCTGGACCGCACGCTGGTCAGGCTGCTGTTAAACCTGCCACACAATGTGAAGGGTCAGACACACATACAGCTGTGATGATACAACTTAAACTTGATGCATGTGCAGGCACCTTCACTCAGGTTTGGGCTTAAATTTACAAGAAGCATTACAACAGATGAAACCGTTTCCAGCTGTTTAGCTCTTCTAGGCTCACGACTTGTTGTGGTTGACTCTCACCGCTTTCACAGCATTGTTTCTCAGAGAAAAAGCTGTAAAAGCCACTGAAAACGACCTGCTCAGCAGAAAAACACAGTGAGAGCGGAAAGTTTGTGTTGAACCTCAGAATCCTGCACACTATCATCTCTTAAGATCACGCCATATTTTTAGAAATAAACTTCTCTTATGGTTAAAAGGACAATCCAATTTACTGTTCATAAGTAATATGAACTAAGTCCGTCATTTTCTCATCTAAAATGTTGTTTTATTTTATCGTAACAAATAGAAATGATGGAGAGGACTCCGGCGATGAGACCCAAGCTACAGTTAAAAAAATAGTTATCCTTTGAGGTTAGAAAATGAATAAAACATTTGTGTTATTTACAGCACAGAGCAGCTCCTCTCGGCGCTGGCCCAGCTGGCCACGGACGAGCTGATGATGTAGCAGCGTCTCCTGTAGTGAGTCCAACCGTCAGGACAGGAGCTGCTGATCGCCTTCCCCGTCTGGAAAAAGAGAATGATCACAACATTTTAACATTGACTCTGATTGTTTACAAGTCAGCCTGGCTTATACAACTCATACAGGAGGGAAAAAACATGTGTTGAAGCATCATTGTAAATGTAGTATAAACTGTTGGAGATGTATGTCGATTTTGAGCAGCTGTCTTTGGCATTTATGCTTCACAAGGAACCTTGCGCTGGCGTAGCTCCGGTTGGTGTCTGGGTTCCGGATGATCCATCTGAGGAGGCTCTCCGACTGGGAGGTCCTGCGGGAACCGACTGCGAGGCGACCAGCTCCACCCGGCGTCACCCGGCTTCAGCTCCTCCACCCGGAGAGGAGTCAGACTGTGGAACTGAGGAGAACCAGTCGGATGTTAACGCTGTGTGTTTTCATCAATCTGCAGACAAACGAGCGAGTCTTACCGTCCAGACCTTCTCCTCAGACCTCCTCTCTCCGGACTGATGGACCTGATCATCGGCAGTCAAAACATTCAAATGTCAGCTTCGTGCAGAAAATGTATAAATGTAAGCATATTTAAACAATTCAGCATGCACTGCTGTCCCACGATACAATATATGATAAAAATGTAAGAAATTTCTTCAGCCTCAGCCTCATACGATTTTTAATTGTCCATAATTATTTTTTAATCAGTGCGAGAGAGGAACTTCCGTTCGCAAAAGCTACTGGAAACAATGCTCACCTCCAGTCCTCCATGTCTGACCCTGTGTCCAGTGCTCCCAGTGCTCCCAGTGCCCGCCCCTGGCAGCTGCCTGCCGTGGACGTGGCTGTAGCCGTCGGGGGCCGGCTGGTCCTGTGGTTCCCCCTCTCCGTAGTCCAGGTAGGGCCGGCGGTTTGGGACGTCACCTCGGGGAGGGTGAGGCCGGTTCTCCCACAGCAGCTCCGCCTCGATGTCGGTGACGGCGTCCTCCTCCTTCGGTCTGGGAGGAGGAGGAGGAGGTAGGAGTCGCGTCTCATCCTCCTCCACGTTCAGGTCGTCTGGATCGCACCGTCCTAGTAGACAGCAGACTTTCTTTGTATCTTAGCAATATATTTCCAATTTGTAAGTCTTTCTAAAAACTACCATTTAAGCAAAAAAACGAAAAACCCTGACTCCTGATGATGCTTTACCTCCTCTGGGGTCGATGATTTCCACACTAGCGGAGGTCCTCTGTCCCAGGACGGCGTTTTTGGGGGTTTTCAGGGTGACAGTGAAGGTCTCGTGGTTTTCCTCCAGACCGTCATCTATCAGGTAAATGTTCCAGGTTTTCACACTGACTCCTAAACAAGAGACGGGATGGTAAACAAAAAAATATCATCATCATAGTATTTTTAATATCACAGCAGTAACCAGAGCTCAAAGAATTCTTCTTTTTAAAGTGTTTCTTTGCACCGGTGATTAAACCAGGAGAGCGTTTGCGTGTCCGTCACAGCTTTGAAATGTTGTAAGAAGAGACTCCCCTGACGGTGTCTTGTGTTAAATGAAGCAGAGTGGACCTGAACAGAGTCCAGTAGACTCATACCTGGGTCGAACTGGATGAGACCGGCTGTGCTGTGAGTGAAGTCCCTGCCGGGTTTGGCCGATCCTTCCTCCACCTTCACAAACCGGGACGTAAAGCGAACGTCATCAACATAATATCCGCTCTGCACTTTTAAAATCAAACGGCTGCTCACAGAGTGTGGAGACGGTGGAGGGAGGTCACCACACGCGTACCTGGATGGCGACGTACGCCGGGTCGACGCTCTTCCCGCTGCGCTGGATCTGGATCTGAAGCGTCCCCGAGGTCTCGCAGGTTCTGTAGCAGGTCGCCGACAGCTCCACCCGGGACCAGGACAGCTCCAGTCTGCAGGAGAATCCTTCATGAACTGAGACACACCCACACACTGCTGTATTTGAGCTACCCTATACTATAATATATTTACCAGCTCTTTCATTCATTTATGATTATAATCCAATCATGATTTTTCTGAATGAGTACTTTTACTTTTGGTACTTTAAGTATATTTTTACATGAATACTTTTACAAATGTTTTTCTACACTGTGGTATTGCTACTTTAAGAGTTTTAGAGTACTTATTTGTACGCCATACCATGTTTGTCGAATTAGGGGTGATCAACGAGTTGGTAAAAAAATGTAATTCAGTTATGGAGCCTGTGGTGGGGGGGATTTAAAAAAGAAAAATGGTCCTAAAATCCCGCCAGACACTGACTGGACCAAGTCCCATCTAATAAATGAACACATTTCGGTTCCTGTGCATCAGTTCGGATCCTACATTTCGGGCAGCATGGTATTTCCCGCCGGGTCGGTGAGGCGGAACAGGAAGCTGTCGGCCGTCACCTCCATGTCGGCCGGGAGGACGAACACCACGGCGCGCTGGTCCACGTCCCGCTGGGTGAAGCGACCTTTGATGTAAGCTCCTGTTAGGACAGGACGTTTTAATCTGACTGAACAAACAGTATCTGCATCTAATACATTGATCACCGCTAATACTTTGAACTAACAGCCCACCTGTGAGGGCGTTCTCCAGGTAGCCGAAGTGCGGCGGGCTGGTGATGGAGAACTCCAGCTCCTCCGCGGGGCTGTCGGGGTCGGAGGCCTGCAGGTGTTTGGAGGTGATGAGAATGCCGTAACGCCCTCTGCCCAGATCCACCACCGTGCTGGGACTCCGCCTGGTGGTCAGACTGGGAGGTAACCTGTCCACGCGATCCACCTGATCCACAGCGGGAGACTTTTATTCAAAAGAGACATTATAAGAACGCAGGAGATCTGACCGTCTGAGTGGATAATCTAGGTTTTCCTACAACGTTATTGTTTTATATTTACTTCTGGTCCTTTTAGATTGTGTACATTGATCTGGCTAATACAATTAATGGTAACTTTGCAGATTAAGTTTCTTTTGACCTGTTTTGTGATATTTTTGTTTGTTTCATCTTGTTTTATAGAAGAAGTAGAAAGTAATGACGTAATAACAAGAAACGCAGCATACAATTCGAAAAAAGACAATAATTGAAGCACAAATACATCGAAGCAATAAGGAGCCTACACATACATGACACCAACTACTTTCAGGTTACATGTAGAATTACCATCAACCTGTCATGATCCTTACCGTGAACCTTTTGGCACATTTGTGTACATTTGGTGTTTACCTTATTGATAATATTTGATGTTTATATTTTGTTTTTATTTGCACTCTATATATTTGCACTCTTTCCCACTTTGTACTGCACCTGCTGAGCAACCATTTCCCTCAGCATGAATACAGTTTCATCTCATCTTATCTTATCTTAAAATATGATCGGCAAAGTAATCACTTCTCTAACATTTGATTCCAAAATGTAGAGGAGGAGCAGAACGTCTCCCCACAGGTAAATCCATCACTCAACGTGTTCCTGTTATTTTGTCCACCAGCTATATGAATACACAAATAGAGATACTTATAAAGCTCCCTCTGCCAGATGCTTGGTAACAGGAAGTCAGAGATTACCTCGAGAGGCCACCAGAAGAATAGAAACTGACAGAGATGCAGTTCTTCGTTTCAGCCACTGGGTGTCGGTCCTGTCATGTGTAACGATCAGCTTTGCATCGAGTGAAAAACATCTTCTTTCCATATGATTGAAGTTTCTACGTTTCCTTCCTCTTTGGTTCTTGGTTACATTTTCCCCAATCTCCCAATTATTAATAAAGGAAACATGCCAAACATTTGCAAACCTAAAGATAAAGTGCTTTACGTTATATCCAGTTGTGGAGGAAGGACTCAGATCCTCTACTGAAGTAAAAGTACAATTACCACACTGTAGAAATACTTTGTTACAAGTTGAAGTCCTGCATGGGAAAGTACAATCAGGAAAATGTGCTTCATTAAAATAATACAATGAATGAATTAAATGCAGTAGATCTTCACATTAGTGAAGGCGGAGGAAGAATGGAGGACATCAGCCGTCAAAATAGTTGCCAATTAACTTTCTGTCATCCGACTAATTGATTCACCGACTTTAATCGTTTCGGCTGTGCTCGGAGGAACAGTTGGGGAGTTTCATTCATAACAAACCATCATATTTCATAAACACTTTGTATATGTTCTGCATGAAAACAATCTGAACATGTAAAGTAACTAAAGCCGTCAGACAAACGTAGTGGCCTGGAAGTATAAAGTCACATGGAAACTGATTTACCTCCCACTACTGTCTACATCACAGTACACAGAGTTTACTTGGATTTTGGACGGTTGGAGGGACAAAACAAGACATTTCATGACATCACCTTCCACACCATTTCATTTCAATAATGAAAATATTCAGCTGCAGTCAAAATATAACAACAGTGTAATAATCACAGAATTTCAAACGATTAACACCCATATTTAAAAGTATATTAACACAAACAAACACATCCAACATGGCCTATTTCACCCGTCTGTGACTCAAACAGTAAGACCTTTCATTTTGACCTTTGCCCTTTACTTTAATTCCACTTGAAAAGATTTGTATTGCTGTTTCTTTCAGACTAACTGTAGTTGATGTGAATGTTAGAAGGCAAAAAAAACAGATTTCTCTTTCTTCTCTGATTTTAGTTCCTGTAAAAAGCTGTTTTATCTCCAGAGTTGTGACCTGTGTGTGTGTGTGTGTGTCAAATATTCATGAAGCCTTAAAATACTCACACACTAAAATCTCTACTACTGTACATATCCCACACACACTCACAAACAGCATCCAGTCCCTCAGAGGCTAAGGACACTCAGTCCGGCCAGCATGTCAGCCACCTGGCTGCCTCTGTGTGTGTGTGTGTGTGTGTGTGTGTGTGTGTGTCCATCTCACCTGCTACTCTCTGCTTCAAATATTTATCCGTGTACTTCAGTCTTTCTACCTGGGAGAGTTGACAGCGCTGCACTTCAGCAGCGTGAGATACTATATCCTATATCCTATATACTATATACTATACTATGTACTATATACTATATCCTATATCCTATATACTATATCCTATATACTATATACTATATACTATATACTATATACTATACTATGTACTATATACTTCTGATCCATACGTGTCAGAGGGAAATGTTGTACTTTTTACTACGACTAATACTAAACTATTGTATGATGTGTTGTTGTGTGTTCTGCTCACCTGTATGTTGAAGACAGCCGGCTCTTCTCTCAGCTGTCCGAACTCAAGGTATCCTCTGTTGTTCCCATCCGTCGGCAGGAAGTAGAACCTGTCAATGTCCGCAGGGCTGCCAGGGTCGTGTTGGTAGGCCAGGTTCAGGTCATCCACGTCCGTCTGGGCGAACGTCAGCGGAGGCGACAGCGGGACTCCTCTCAGCAGCAGTTTTCCGTGGCGGGGCAGCTGCGTGATGACGTAGCTCAGGTTGGCGGCGGCGGTGTCGGGGTCGGTGAGCCGCAGCCTGTCGGAGGTGACGGTCTCCGTGGCGCCGTCCTGCAGCCGGAGGCCCTCGTTGTGGTGGAGGGTCGGCGGTATGCGGTCGCCGTGCTCGATGGTGAAGTGGAGGGTTCCGCTGCTGGTCGAGTCGCCGTTGGTGACGACAACACTGTGAAGACCAGAGACAGTTTGGTTAGAAGCAGATCTGAGATCATACAAACTGTTTCTTAATCTATCATTATCAGTAAAGCATTCAATGGCCTGATCACAAGTTCATCACACAGGTAATATCTCAAGGAGGAAAAATATGAATCTGTTGCTAAGAAACATCTGCAGCAGTGTCCAATCAGACATAGCAAATCCAATTCTGAATCATAAGTTGCAACAGAAATATAAGTACTTTAAATGGACCAAAAAGTAGAATAAACATTTCACTCAATAATTAAAGGTAGTTTTCATTTTGTATTTATACCGTTTTTCTAAAAGATCCACATCATGTGGATCATTTCAACTTCTTTTGGGAAGTTCCGTTTTCCGAGTACGACCCCACGAAATGATAACTTTTAAGAAAATATATATACATTTTATTCCATCGTGATTTTAGCTCTTAGCATTTCTTTCTTTGCCTTCTTTTTTTGGTACATTTCCTCCCTTTATCAGTAGGAAGATGACAGACAGGGAATGTCAATTGTTCTGTTGTTGCCTTAAGGTCTGTTTGTTGCTTTATTTTACAAACTGGAGACCTGCAATAACTATTCAGTTGCATGATGGGAAATGGATCCAGTGTTTTTGGACGAATAAAAGTCAGGATATCTCCACTTCTGCTGCACAGATTTGAATCTTTTCTTTGTTCTTTTTTTTTGCGAAACATTTAAAAACACATGAAAAAATGTGTGTTAAATGCTACATTTTCATTTAAATAAGTGTCTTTGTGTGCAGTTTGGTCATAAAATATTGACAGTAATTAATCTCATGACTCTTGAGTAACACTGACGGGAGCTTCAGTCATCAATCACTCACATAAAGGCCTTTTTTCATTTGTATACACACGCGGCTCATTTTTCAGGTCCACTACACTGCCAATTGTCACTATGGTGTGTGTGTGTGTGTGTGTGTGTGTGTGTTTTGTCCTCCTCTCAGCCCTCTGCCAACACAATCTGTCTCTCAGCCCTGCAGCTGACTAATTGCCCCGGGCTTCGGCATACCGGCCACCACACACACACACACACACACACACAGAGGCAGGTCCTGCTGTAACATCTGGCTCCGATGTCGGCCATATTTGCCCAGGGATGGCCGTCTGTGGCCGGCGCTCTGGCCGGCGTCGTCGTGCCGACGCCTGTTGTTACTCTCCTAGTAATGCCCATTCATCATCTGCTGTCACGGCAACACACACACACACACACACACGAATGATGCACAGGTGTGTCTTCTTCAAATTTGGCCACACCTGAGTCGACAGAACAACCGAACATCCTCCTCTGTCCTGATACAGTCTTGTCTTTATATCTCTCTTTCTGTTTGTCTGTCTGTCTGTCTTTGTCCTTCTTTCTCTCTTTCTGTCTTTGTGTCTCTCTACCCCTGTCTCCCTGTCCCCTTGTCCCCCATTCTCCCTGTCTCACCGTCCTCCAGTCCCTCAGTCTCTGAGTCTTGGCTGTAGTCTGACCGGCTCTTTCAGAGCCAGACAAACCAGCCGGTCGGGGCAGCAGAGGTCTGGGTGACAAACCCGGGGTCTGCACACACTCCAGGTCACACTCACCCCAACACACTGCTCTCCCCCCCCCCCCCTCCTTCAAAAAAACCCCGCTGCTGCCAAATTGGCTGGAAAAGCAGATAAACATACTGCAGCAGAGAAAGCCTCTCGTCTCCCGACGCTCTCTCTCTCGTCTCGCTGCCCAGTTTCTCTTTCGCCGGCCAAATGTTGTGTGTGATACTTTTCTCGACAGAAATATCTTCTCACAATATGTAGGCTGATGTGAGCAGAATTTCATGCTGTGCTGCAAAAAGGCCAAAGTCAAACAGCTGTTCGACACCGACAGCGGAACAAGAAGGAGTTAGGTTTATTTGTTACATCCTTGAAAGTTTTTAATTTAAATTTAAAAAAAATGTATTTGACTTATATTTGAATCAGAATAGTCCATTGGGATCTTTATATTTTTTCTTTAAGAGAGCCCCGAATGACCAAGATGATGCTGATTTCATTGAGCTATTAACAGCCATAGATTTCCATGTATCGCGAGCGCGTGTATTCTCACCTGAAGGAGTCCGTCTCTGCGTGGTGGCTGTTGTCGTGGGTGTAGCACACCCGGTGGGCGGCCACGTCCAGCTGTGTGAAGGTGGTCAGGGGGACGCCCGGCTGCTGGACGGCGTGGACGAGGCCGTGCCGCGGTGGGACCGACACCGTGTAGACCAGCTCCTCCGGACGGCCGGCCGAGTCCGACGCCAGCAGGATGTTGGTGTTCAGGACGACGCGCTGCCCCTCCATCAGACGCACTGCCTTGCTCAGCAGCACCAACTCACCTGGAGGAGGCCAGAGGAAAAGGTCAAGGACACTAAGACGAATATATATGGCTTCTAGACAGATGGAGCTGTTTTTAGCTGCTAACTTCTGGACATTTTTGGTAATTATCCACAAGAAATGTGGTAATTTATGGTCTTTATTTTGAATGTTTCAAAATCACATACAGCAAGGCAATACATTTCTTTCTATCAGTTTAATTTTCCTATTTTGTAGTAACTGACAGGGGACTGGGCGGCAGAATAAGCAGCTCACGTGCGTTTTCCTCGTCCTTTTTCTGTAACCACATGGTTTTCAGGGCTCTGCATGTTGCCAAAGAACCAAAAATAACTTCATCTTAAAGATGGAAACAAAACAACTTTTGTGTGTGTTTATGTGAAAATTAAATAAGAATTCTGTAAAAACATAAGATATGGACTTTGTGATACAACGATAGCATTTTGTTTATGTTGTAAAACTCTGTAAGAAGCTTATTATTTACCAGCGGCCCTTGAACAATCTCATTACATTCTTCTTATATTCTATGCAGTCTGCTCAGAGGCATTAACGATGTAGGCCTTTAGCACACCCACTGAAAATACAATCGAAACATTAAGACGTCATAAAAATGTCAGTTTTGGAAAGTAAAACAGGTTTCATGCAGCAGACGCTTTTACTTTCCTTTTTGTTTTTCTCCAAAGTTGATAAAAGCACAGAACAGAAAAGGCGTAACAGTTCTTTATTTAAACATATAACTGGTTCTACGGGATCTGCATGAATGTCTTCTTAGCAGTTCTTTACATACATTACAAGCGGTGATGGGGACTCGTCTATTTCCACCTACGACCCGGATTCTCAGAGACGAATCTGCAAAAATGTGTGAATGTCCCTTTAAATGAGCATCTACCCTAAATAAATAAATATTTTTAAAAATCCCGCCTGAGCCGCTCAAACTAAAAAGTGCTGCTTTATCTCTATCGACTGGCAAAAGTTAAAGTGACAAGAGGATGAATTCATATTCAGCAAGGCCTAAATGTCAGTTTTTTGGAGTGTTGTTCTTGCAGGAGGAGGAGGAGGAGGAGGAGCACCCAAAGGACACAAGCCAGCGCCCCTCCACAGCTGCTCCACCTCCCTTCCGTTAATTATTCACCGGCTGAGGAGGCCGGTCGTTTCTCACCTCCGCTCCTCCAGGATCAGAGGGCCCGCAGCCAGAAGGGCCGAGGCCTCGGCGCACCGTGTTCACCCGACTGGCAAAACTGGCACTGTGAGCTGGAGGAAGAGGGGGGGGGGGCGCTCAATAATATATGAACAAGCCAGAAGGACCGCGGAGCGGCTCAAGTGTGAGAAGGTTTAGAGGCAGTGTGTGTGTGTGTGTGTGTGTGTGTGTGTGTGTGTGTGTGTGAGGCCATGCTTCTTATTGTTGCTGTAACTTTAGTCAGTCGTCATGCGACTTGTTTTATTTTCTGAATACTTTAAGAACTCTTCATCCATGTCGGCTTCAAAGCTGAAAAACGGTAAATGGAGCTGCTGGAGCTGAGATTGTTTCCTGCTGACTCCAGATCAGTCACGAACTTTGGAAAACTCAACTTTTACGACAATTCCCTTTAAAAGTGAAACCTCTGACCTTTCTGCACGGTGTGGACGGAGATGAAGAAGCTCTGCGCGGGGCTCTCGTTGTCCAGGTCGCTGAGGGTGAAGCGGAAGCTGTCGTGACCTTTGAACCTGGCGGCATCGGCGGAAGCTCTGGTGTGAGCGTACCACAGGCGGTTCATCTCCACGTCATCCTGAGTGAAGTTCCGGCCGGCCGACAGCTCGGTCCAGCCCGACTCCGTCTGCGCTCACGAAGTTCAGTGCCGTCACGACAGTGGATCAGTCACTCGGTACAACCATCAGGAACACCTGGTCTATTTGATTCTAAATTTATTTCATAATTTACGAAATGAACATCATGCTGTATTGAAGAAGACTTGAACATAGAGATTGAGACCATGAACTCATGTTTACAATGTTTACTGAGGTAATAAATCAAGTGAGAAGTAGAGTCATTTTCTCATAGACTTCATTGCAACCAGAGGAGTCGCCCCCTGCTGGTCCGTAGAGAGAATGCAAGTTTAAGGATACTTCCTCATTGGCTTCACTCGGGCAGAAAAGGAGATTGCCGCCTGGTTTAATCTACAGCAATGCATCATAATCTATAAGATTATCATGTTTGTGGCGTCACTGTCCTGCTGCCTTGAGTTTAAAGTTAAGAACAGTACTGGCTCTTTCCAAGATGTCTTCAAAATTGAAGTCTAAAACTCAAAACTCCTCACAAAGAGAAACAATGTTGTTTTCCTCACCTTAAGCCGCAGGTTGCCAAAGCGCGGCGCAGCGTTGAGAAAGTAGTGCACCTGGTTAGGGGGGGTGTCCAGGTCCTGGGCCTCAAGAGCCACGCTGGAAATCACCCTGCTCTCACCGGAGTCCACCTCCAACCCCACGTTCCTGAAGACACCGACGAAGAAGAAAAAACAATGGTTATAATTATATATGTTCAAGGTGAATTTTTTGAACTGAGATGACGTTTTGATTAGTTTTAGCTGATTCTAGACTTTTCCTTTTGTGCTGTTCAAATCAATTCAATACGCAAAATAGAGTTTCGATTTTATTCTGTTCTGCTCCAGCTTTCAAAAAGAGTCGTAAAAACATGGGATGTGTTTGAAATGTCCAACTTTTGATGTGATGAAACTGCAGAAACAAGCAGGAAGAAGTGTGGGAGCAGGTTTTTTTTCCCAAGCGGGATCATGGAGATCTGGGGCGGTGGTGTTGTTGGGTGGTGGTGTTTGGGGGAGGGGGAGGGGGGGGGGGGGGAGGGGGGGGTCGGTGAACATCACAAAGCTTCTGGCTGCTTCCTCACTCGGAACTAAAATCCACGCAGGAGAGGAAGCCTCGTCCGTCCTGCAGGAACGCAAAAAAAAACAAGGAGGCTGTGCATCTGCCTCGCACCCACACACACACCGACGGCTGATCTGGGGACAGCGAGGACGTGAGGTGAGGGTAAAGGGGGTAGAAGGGGGGAGGGGTGGGGGGACAGCATGGGGAACCCAGTCAAGGAAGCAAATTCCCAATTGCTCGCTCGTTGGAATGAAAATATTATGGGTTTTTGAGGTGGAGGACTGAACACCCACTCAAGCAAAGAGACCCGCCACATGTGCGCACACACAGGTCACTCCCCCTTCTACTCCCCCCCTGTCCCGTGTTGACTCCCCTGACCTCGTCCCCTCTGGATTTTTTCACAGTGGCAGCCTCCTCCGATTATCGCGTCAGAGTGCATCAACATAAAACGAGAAATTCAAATGTAACAAGACATTTTGTTCCACATCCCAGAGAATATCATTTCAAAGCTTAATTCTGGTGTTATTCTATATTTAATGGTTATCATCAAAGACATATTTAGACACAAACCAACAACATGTGAGTCGGTCTCGCAATACTGCCTGACTTCTTTAAAATAATCTTTAAAAAAAGAAATATATTTCTTATTTCATTTCAGTCATGCAGGGGACTATTTTCCGCGGCGGATTAACCACATTTGGTGTATTAGTGAGTGTTTATGGCAGCAGTATGGTGTATGTGGGATTGAGTCAAAATACACTACTGTCGGTGTTCAGGCAAGCAAAGAAAATAAAACGTCACTTGAAGTACATTGTACTTTTGTAGTTGTACTTCACCAGATTATTTGACAATTTATTCAACGTTATACTTCTACTCCAGGGAAATATAGTACTCTTTACTCCACTACAATTATCTGACAGTTTTAGTTACTTTCCGCATTCGAAAATATTTTCGAAATAAGAAATGATGACGTATTATTATAGCTTAAACGACCCAGCAGTACATAAATACATTAAAATGAGCTCCACATTTACCAGCTGCAACATTAAACACATGATTGCGTCAATAATTACAATCCAATAATAGAATATATATTATTCTGTCAGGGGCCATTCTGCATAATGACTACTTTTACTTGTATTAGGGATGGTTTGGGTCTTTAGAAGTGGAGTTGTATGAGATACTTACAAATAGTCAGTCTACTAACTAACTATATTATAAAAATAGAAGCCGTCTTTATGTACAAAGAAAAAACTTCTGCGTCTGTCGGTGCGACCCTGACCTAAAACATCACACAGTCACATATTTCCAGTTATACCATATTAACAGGCATTAAGCACTAAATCCTCATATCAGCTCACATCTGTGTGTGTGCGTGTGTGTGTGTGTGTGTGTGTGTGTGTGTGTGCATGCGTGCGTAGGCGTGTACTTGAGCAGCCGTGGCTTCTCGTCGTTGACCGGCAGCACGGTGACCCGAGCCGTCCCCTGGACTGTGTGGACGCCATCTGTCAGCCGCAGAGCCACGGCGTCCTTCAGGGTTTCCGTGTCATCGTGCATGTACACGATCTTCATGCCTGCAGCGGGAGGAAGAGGAGGGGGGAAATAAAAAAATGAGTTATAAATGTAGCGCGTCTATGTTTACCTTCTCATTTGTTTTTGTTTCTTTCATTCATTTGTTTGCGCACTAAAAGCAGAGACATATGATTCATTTTTAAGAGGCAAGAGGAGGATCCAAAATATAAACAAGAGCAAGTGGTTGGAATAAACCATTAAAACATCTCAGTGTCGTTTATAAAATATTTATCCATTGTATATCCATCAATACAATTATGATTAAAATGCCTCAACAGTGACACCCTCAGAACAGACACGACAGTGGTGCTGGTGTGGGGGTAGAGGAGGACGGCCTCCTGCTGTCCTCGCTTTAGGGCGGGACCTCGTCTATCAATTTAACATATTTGACTTTTTTCATGTTATTGGCCAAAACACGTAAAATAAGGACGTCCTCCCAAACCAAACAACAACCAGAATACAATATTGACTTTGTTGGTGTAGCTACATAATTTATTCATACAGCAGCATTTTAGCATGCAAATTGCAAACTTCCTTTTATTAAATATGTGTGAACAAATGGGCGACGTTTTACTGCTTAATTTTTGTTGAACATAAGAAAGTAGAGATAAGTAGCCAACTAGTGTACAAGAACATGCATCGTGGGTTAGTTTTCCCCTGTCCCACCCAAATTTTTGCTCAGTTTTCAAGCAATACAGTTCCCAACTAACCCATGGTGATGTTAACAGCACGTTTGAACGAGGGCAGCTTAAGTGTTGCAGCTTCTAGGCTATATTTTGTGACATTTTTGTGAATCTGCAGCAAGTAATAATGAGTGTCTTATTTGCTATATATATTTTATATATAAGATGATTTATAAACCGTAATAACATCATTGGCAGGATGAGATAAAACAGTAAGTTTCTTTGATTCAAGCAGTATGTGTGTTCATATTTGACTTATCAGTTGACTCAAAAGGGGTGCGAGTTTCACTCAAGCTTGAAAGTTAAATTATGAAAGTGATAAAGGGGCAACTACGAGACAAGAAAAGGGAACACATTGAGTCAAATAATGAGACATTTGTATTGAATTTGACTCAAATTCAATACAAATGTCTACAAGACGGCCATCCCTGGGCAAATATAGCCGACATCGGAGCCAGATGTTACAGCAGGACCTGCCTCTCTGTGTGTGTGTGTGTGTGTGTGTGTGTGTGTGTGTGTGTGTGTGTGTGTGTGTGTGTGTGTGTGTGCGTGCGTGCGTGTGTGTGTGGTGGCCGGTATGCCGAGGCCCGGGGCAATTAGTCAGCTGCAGGGCTGAGAGGCAGATTGTGTTGGCAGAGGGCTGAGAGGAGGACAAAACACACACACACACACACACCATAGTGACAAATGTCCATCGAAAGTGTTTTTAAATCTCATTGCAAGATCACTAAATAAAAGTTGTCGTGAGCATGAAATAACCATTTACTCATACTATCAACTAAGACAATACTTAATAATCTACTTCAAAAGTATAGTACTTTACAGAATTGATGCTATTTGTCCACACAACCATTTGACTCAGCGACCTCGTAGGCGTCCCTCTCACCTTGTCGGATCTCCTGCAGGGTGAAGGAGGTGACGGGGAGGCTCCTCCGCAGGAGGTCGGCCCCCATCTCCTTGTAGCGGCTCGTCTCGGTGCCATAGATGCCGTTGATCAGGCTGCCGTGAGCCGGCGGCTGAACCAGCGTGAATGTCAGGACGTCCGGGGGGGCGTCCAGGTCGAAGCCGTCCAGTATGGACGGAGTCAGCTCCCTCATCCCGCCTTCCTTCACCTGCGTTAGATGTACAACAGGAATTACTCTATACCTACGCGAGCGCCCTGTGAGGCCGTTGGATGGAAGAAAAATGTCATTGTTAGATTTTTACCACACGTGGAGTAAAAAAAAAAAAGGTCTTGAACTTACGGTGAAGTTGGCAAGCAGCAGCGAAGGTGTCTCGTCATTGGTTGGATTGATGATGATGTAGAAGGGGACAAGGGCGGAGCGGTGCAGCCCATCACTCACGCTGATGTACAGCTGGTCGACAGTCGGCTCCGCCCCTTTGCTCTCCGATTGGACGTAGTTGATGAAACCCGAGTTCAGGTGAACGAGACTGAAGGATTCTGGAAAAGAGAGGGATATGCCAGGGTCAGGTCAGGTGTGTGGCAAACACACACACACACACACACAGACAGACTGACCGACTCGGACTCCCGCGTTGCTCTTCTCGGAGCCGGGTGTCGGCAGCGTGTTCTCCAGGAAGCCGTGCAGAGGAGAAGACTCCAGGTGAAAGGTCAGCCGGTCGGGGGGGCTGTCAGGGTCTGAGGCCCCGAGGACCCCCCCACACAGACAGGCGGAGGAGCCCTCGTCCACCACCAACATGGAGTCACCTAAGTCAACACATAACAACAGTGACATGAGTCGTGCAAATGGTTTTTCCATGGATCTAGCAGTTTGTCTCCACTGTCACCGGGGTGAAAAATATTTCCATTTCCTGATTTAGCCTCCTATGTTATACACCCAAATTGTACACGTGGAAAAGAATGACCTGGCAACTCCAAAGACCCAGCCAGGTAACAGGACGTTGGAACAGTGGGGAGATAGACAAAAGGGAGGTCACCCTGAACCACACAGGGCCCACTCGACTGAACGATCACCTGTATCGCCCCGATCTGTGGAGCAGCCCACCAGGAAAACTGCCAGTACTTGGTAGTCTGTCCATGTCAGGCAGCTGTCCATCCATCCGTCTGTCATCCATTATCCATCTATTCATCATCCAGCCATCCGTCCATCCATCCATCCGTTCATCCATCCGTCCATCCATCCATCCGTTCATCCATCCGTCCATCCATCCATCCATCCATCCATCCATCCATCCATCCATCGAATCGATCAGTACATCAATCCATCCATTAGTTTAATATATCCATCCATCTGTCCATCCGTCCATCAGTACATCTATCAGTCCCTTCATCCATCCATCCGTTCATCAATCTGTCCATCCTTTTATCTATCCATCCATCCGTCTATCCATCCATTCATCCGTTCATCTATGCGTCCGTCCAGCCATCAGTTAATCAGTTTATCACTCCATCCATCCATCTATACATCCATCAGTTCATCTATTCATCTATCCCTCCCTCAGTTTATCCATCCATCCAACTTTCCATCCATCCGTCTGTCCGTTCATCACTTCATCCATCCATCCCATTGTCAGCTGCTAATGAATCCACCACTCACCCATCTTCCTTCACACTGCTGTTAATTAACAAAACACAATCACCTGGATCCATACTGACAAACCTCCCTTGTGCATGTATTAATTATGCTGTGTATATATATATATATATGTATGTATGTATACATTGTGTGAATGTGCGTGAGCATTAGCGATGGCCAGTCCTGTATCGCGCTGATAAACTAAACTAGGAAACAAGGAAGAGCTGGATTCCTCGCGTTTCGCCACGCTAATGCTCTTACTCTGCGTCTTTATTCACTGCTAATTAATTAGACCAAGCAACACCACAGGCCCCCCCCCCCCACAACCCTGCACGGCCTGGCGGTGCTGGTGTTGAATGAATGATGAGATATGCTGGCAGGATTAGAGAGTCATGGTAGCGTCGCGGTAATCCGGCTGGCGAAGCGGCTAGTACACGTTGTCTATTGTGACAGTGGGCATGCGCCTCTTTCTGCTTTTGTTTTGAAAAGACGCTCATTGTCCACTGTCTCCTGGGGAACACACACATACACAGGAGTGATAATCTCACCCAGCTGTGTGTGCGTGTGTGTGTACATGTAATACCAGCAGACAATAGGAAGATTTCACTCAAAACACGTCAGTGCCAACCTCGTTAGCGCGGCCGCCACACTGTCAACAGCACGCACACCTGCCATAAATCACCCATAATGCTATGTGCAAACAATGAGACTTTGGACTCAGCTAAAACACACAGCAAACACCACACTGCAAGAAACACAGCAGAAACTATTCGGGTCTGAGGTTTTACTTGAAAAAGTTTAATATTTTCGTTTTAAAATGAGAAATAGTCCCACTTGTTCCAAGTTTCAGGAACCTCCGAGAAATTAGCTTCAGTGTCTCGAAGGAGGTCAGAAAAAGGGGACGCACTGCTAGAATCAAGAAATATGACTTGGAGATGTGTTGCAGATGTTTTATTATGATTTCTTTGGCATTTTCACAAACATTTTCACAACCAACCATCCACCTCGCGATTTTTGCAGTGAAGCATCTTGTCATTTTTCTAAAGCCTTGAATTCTGAAAAAGACCCAGTAACTTAAAGATGGATGTTTCGAACTACATCGCAAGACCTTCAGAATTAGACAGAATACAGCTGAGCACTGCTATCAAGAAAATATACTTCAGTCTGACAATATTCTTGCAACGAGCTGACAAATTTTACAGATTTTTCGCTTGTTTGGTCCTGAGTTCTAAAAATGTGTCTTCTCTACAAACAAAGTTTTTTTTGCAGTTTTAACATGCCGTTGCAATGTCTCTCTCTCTCACACACACACACACACACGCACACACGCACACACGCACACGCACACACACACACACACGCACACACAGACACACACCTCATCTCCCAGTCATCCCAATGTGAATCCCAGTGGTCACTGGTCTCCATTGATAAGCACAGAGCTCCTCCAATCCCTTTTCTTGGCTCCGACTCCGGCGAGAACTATCACCCCCCCCCCCCCCCCCCAGGAGAGTGTGTGTGTGCGTGTATATACATGAAGTGTATGTTACCGCCCCCCCCCCCCCCCTCACCCTTCCCAGAACAGTGTGTGTTGGACTGATAGGTGACGGCATGTTGTCGGGGTCAGAGCTGCTCCGCTGCATTAAGAGGATTGTCAGCAGTGAACACACACACACACACACACACACACACACACACACACACACACGAGTGTTGTGTTTATCTCTCAGTCTCTCATTGAGACATTTTCGGCTCCATTCACACTGAAGCTGAGCTGGAAAATGTCCTGTTTATCATTTCTCAGGTTTTAGTTAATGCTGAACATGCGTGTGTTCTTATCACCAACAGAAATAATTACATTTACTGCAGGTTCACCAAGTTAAATACAATACTTTTAAAGATGTTAAAATTTCACAACGCAATTTAAAGGAACAGTGTGTAACATTTTTGGGGGATTAATTGGCAGAGATGGAATACACTCTTCATAACTGTTTCCATTCAAATCGAAGAATCATAGTGTTTTCATTGGCTTAGATGAAGATAAAGCCGTTTCTATCTACATAGGGAGGGTCGTCTTCCACGGAGTCCGCCATCTTGCACCGCCATGTTTCTACAGCAGTCCAGAACGGACACTTTTATGTTATGTTATGGAAGACATGCGTTCCGAAACTCGGAATTAAACGGGCCAGGATGCTAAATTATAAAAGATTGTAGTATTGATAAACCAAGAAATGACTGATGTTTTTTATTAGCACTCTTTACTCGAATGTTTTGGTGTCATTTCACCATCATATAATAATTATTATATCATTGTTATAAATATGTATATATATATATATATATTACAGTAAACAGTAAAATCCTGCTTTTACATTAATGCATGCTAAGTTAATGATAGAATATATGATTATATAACAGTCACAGGGGACATTTTTCTACTTTTAATACTTAAACTACATTTATTATCCTTCCATACTTTTACTCAAATAACATTTTCAACGCCAATTTTTAAAAGCCTTTTTTGAGTGAACAAAATTCTGTGATTTTTAAAAGATACCCTGGAGGTAAACTGTTCCTCGGGTGTGTCATGACAGAAATCCTACCCAGAGTGACGGTGGGTACTTTGTTGTTGACAGGGAGAACGGTGATGTTGAGGTCGTACACAGGAAGCGTGCCGTGGAGAGGCACGGGAGGGGGCGGGGCGTCTCCATGGCAACATCCGTCTGTCCCTCCAGCCTCGCCGTCAGAGATGATGAGGGTGAGAGTGTCAAATACCGACTCGGGTCCGATCTCCCCTCCTGAAACAGAAACCCCAAAATGTTATTCCTGAATGCTGTGAGAACAACGAGTCTAATGAAGAGCTTCATGACAACAGACAAAGGACATGATTCACATTGTTCTCACAAACAGCAGCTCTTTAGCTCCTAACTGCTCCCTACGACTGTTTCTGTTTGCACTTCAACTCCCTGTAATATCAAAATCTCATCAGCTGACCAAATATGTCCATATCTTGTTGTGAAGAAACATTATGGAGGACTTGGAACGCTATCTCTGTGGCAGATACATTTCATTGACCAAAACAACTTCACAATAAAAGCGTTCACCTGTTTGGCCGAGGATAAGTTCTTAATGTGAAGTAGCACAAAATGTTGTGACAGCAGTCATTAAAACAACTCTGAGCCAGCGATCAGTAAACAAGAAAGTCAGGCTGATCTGTGAAGTCAAATTGAACTCATTAGATTCAGTTGGAAGGTACAACCATTTTATTGTGCATCTCTGACAACCGTGAGCATCATAACTGCAGCATAACTTTATATGAAACAGGACTTTTTTAATAGAGTCATTCTGATATTTATCGCTTGTTTCTTCAGTTTTGATTTATTGAAAATGTAATGTGTAGTGATTGTTTATGATGCCTTGTGTGAGGGTCTAATTGTCACATTTCAGATGTCTCTGAGTTGTCAGCAGTTACACCAAAGAGATATCTACCCTCTTAACTTTTCAAATGGTTTTATTTTAATAACTACTCAACGCTCAAAGAGGTCAAATCATCCAAGAATAGAAAAAAGTCCAGCAACTGAAGACAGATATTTGTGTATGAGAACGTATATTCTTATTTGCGCTTCCATTAATCATCTCTTGACCCCTCAGATTTTTCTGGTGACCCTTTGGAGGGGCCAAAACCCCATGCTGGGAACTATTGGACCAAACGAGCTTCTTCTTCTTTTCACTGAAGCGTGATGGTTATTTGACAGTTTCTTTACACAGTCCTTTGCATTTTCATTGAACACTGCAAGGTCTTTTGAGTTGCAAGGGTTGGGTAGTAGAGACTAAACTACCTCACTCCATATAAAGTAGTGAAAATTAGCAAAAGAGCAGACGCACACCATTTATTTCCACAACAATGCTCCCTCACCTGTGTGGACATAGTAGATGTGTCCCTGCAGCAGGTCCTGCTGGGAGAACTTGTCCACGGTCAATCCGGCTCTCTGAAGCTCTCCTCTGCCTGGACTCCGAGCCAGCATGTAGGTCAGTCTAGAGTCGTCGCTGTCCCGGTCTGTAGCCGACAGGTAGTCCACCGTTACCTGGACCCGCCCCGCCTCCTCGCAGCTCAGCTCCCCCCGCAGCCCTCCACCCAGCTGGGGAGGTTCATCGTTCATCGGCAGGACCTGAGGACAGCAGGAGAGCCTTCACAGACTAAAAACACACAGCACGAACAAATAAAGGCTCAGTAAAGAAATGTAAACTTGGGAGTCCAAATCAAAAAACGTCCAAAACTAAAAACAGAAAATAATCAAAAGCCTTGATTGATGATAATGTTGTACACGTTTTGGCGGGACAGGACACTCACCTGTACCGGCAGGACGACGACTACTGAGTTCAGACCGTCCGTCACCTTCAGATGGACTTCATCCTGGGTGGTCTCAGAGTCGTCATGGATGTACCTGCCACACAAAGAGCCATCGCACAGTACACCCAACATGAATTACAAAATGTAGTACTGGTTTTACCAATGTTATTCTCTGTAGAGCATCATTTTATGACCAACCCGACACAGGTCATTTGTCCTGTCCTCTGTCTCTCATCCTCTTGGAAAATATTGAAAAGTGTGAATGTTTTCGAACAGTCTCAATAAAGTTATCGGATCAAATGTCACTTGGTCTCCTCCTCTCTCAACAGTTCATTTTGTTTTCTCGCCTTGTTTTTCCTTTTTCCCGGTTCTGAAGACAAAACGTCCTGTAGGTGGTCCAAAAGTCTGAACCATCCAAAAAAACGATTACTTACTTTAATTACTTGAAACGAACAGGATGATGGTTCAGTTTGACTCAGACAGAGACCACCTCTTTTGGTCAGGTTAGGTTAGAACTCATTATAATCCCCAGTGCCACCAAATCAACTCATACAGACAACAAATAATAAATACAGTTTCCAGAGGACAAAACAAACA
Source organism: Melanostigma gelatinosum (assembly GCF_949748355.1). NCBI lineage: Eukaryota > Metazoa > Chordata > Actinopteri > Perciformes > Zoarcidae > Melanostigma > Melanostigma gelatinosum. The sequence goes on from NC_136637.1 coordinate 5,082,477, forward strand.
TAAAACACAGTACAACAAATAAATGACACCATAAAAAGCCATTTGAGACATGATTAACAGCAGAAAGATGCTACATCTAAAAAACATTTCAAAAATCTGACCGCTGCTGGAACGAAAGACCTTCTGAGTCGTTCAGTAGAACACTGAGGCATCCTTATTAACTTGGCCCTCAGGTGGAGGTTTCACACCATTTTGATTCGGATCAAACGAGGTAGGTGTGTAAAGGCCCTAGAATTTGCTCACGGACAAAGTAGATGTCAAATAAGGAACTTAAACTACGACAAAGATCTTAGTGAAATAGAGTCACTGCTGAATAGAGGACAGTATACAGTACATATACATATGTTTCCAATTTATATAATAATATATATTAATAACCCATTGCTTTACTTCCTCTCTAGCTCTTGATTGGCTTAACACGAGTCTCCAGAAGCAGGTTTGAGACCACAGAGCTGGCATACAGAGCCAGAAATCAACCTATGACATTGTAAAATAGCCACTTTCCACAGGCGCCAAAAATTATTTTTCAAAATTAAAAACATATTTTTTAAATTCCTTTGAGTGTACCGAGGCCGCATGAGGAGAGAGACAGAATGCTGAGACCAAAAGTTTCAAAAAATGTGTGGGTATGGAGATAAACATGGAGCGATAACTCTCATACACCCACATTGAAATACCCACATCCGAAAACCCAGACCTGACTAAATGTGTCGCTTCCTCCTGAGGTTTTAGTTTATGTTACTGTTAGCTTCGGCAGCCGGATCAGTGAGGACACTGTAAACAGACACTCCCACAAGGATCCAGTCAAAAAGAAGGTGCAGACTAACAGTTTACAGAGGAATCAGTGCACGTGGGCCTGCAGCGTGTAATCATGGAACATCTAATTAGCGTGTTAGCTCTCTGGGATATTCACATAGCTTTGATCATGTTTGGTCTCCATGTCACTACAGGCAGTGATCCTGAAACCCATCGGGACAACATCCGTTTTGTATTACATCACTGTATTGTTCCAGAGATTTTGAATCCACATAACTTCAAACTAATTTGGTTTATTAAAACCTTGTTTGGATTGTTTTCTTGTTTAATCACATCAGCTCAACCACTTAAAACCCAACACATCTAAAATGTCTAGGTTACTATTGTGTCTACTTTTTCAAATGAAATATAAAAATAAAGAAATTAGCTCTTTAGAACAATGGACATTTTGGCCAAAATTATGTTTTATCATAATTATATTATGTATTAATATACCGTACTTCCCGGACTATAGAGCGCACCGGCATATAGGCCGCGCCAGCAGATTCTTAAAAGAAAAAAAATAATTTGCACATAGATAAGCTGCACTGGTCTATAAGCCGCAGGTGTCCCCGTTGAACAGCAAGATGCTTTCAACAGTACTAAAGTTGTCTTCTATGAACATCATAACATGTCGCTAGCTTCTAAGCTAATTTTAACATTACGGCCAATGGGGAAATGCTAACCGCGATTAGCATTAGCGAATATATAATATATCTTTGTACATCTTTTCATGCAGACATACTTGCATTACAGACTAAGGTCTCTCACGGCTACCAAACGAAAAGCAATGAGGCAATAACTGTTGTTGCTCATAGCTCTGAATAGCTGTTGTGCTAGCAGCAACTGGCCAAGCCAGTTAGCCGTAAATGCTATTCAGATCTATGAGCAGAGAAGATCAGCTTTTTCTCAAGTCTGCCAGTGGATCCTAACAGCGCAGAACAGTGTGAAAGAATCCATCATCACCAACGGGTTCTGAAAGGCTGGGATACTATGAGATTAAGGGGACAGCGCAATGAGGACAACGCAAGCTCAAGGGCGGATTTGCCCCGTTCATGATGTGGTTTGTTCAAGGACCCAAATGCAGACTCGTTTTTTCCAATTTATTTTTTTCCCAGTTTTTTTTTCCAGTTCTACAAAACCTGTTCTACAAAACATTTATTTCTATCACTCAAAAACACGCACACAAAAAAACTCTTGAACAAGTTTTGTAGAACAAGATTTGTAGAAAACCTTCTACAACTGCTAACCGTTTTTTGCTAAATTAACTTTAAAAACATCCTTGGAAGGCCCCTTTAACCATCACAAATACCTGTTTAAAACCTGACTCTAATCTTAAAATCAAGTGCAAGTACAACGCCCCACTGTGTCTGACCTGAGTCGGAGTCCTTTCAGGTCCTGCAGGGTGAATCCGTCTCCCTGCTGCAGCGCTCGGCCCTGCAGCTCCAGCCGGCCGTGGCGAGCCGTCCTCTGAACCTCCGCCCTCAGAGCCTCCTTCCTGCTGTCCCGGTCCTGAACCAGGAGGTGCTCCTCGGTCACAAAGGCCCCTCCGCCCTCCTCCACCCGCAGCAGGTTGGTGAAGGCCTGAAGAAGCACACAGAGGATCAACCAACAGAGCTGCATAGTCTAATGTGGAGTGAAATAAAAAATAAATCACTTTGATGGATTTTCTATCCGATATGGTAGAAGATTTAAAAACGACATAACTTCCAGTCACAGATCATCACATGGCATTAACCCCCCACAATCAAGAATGATCCAGTCCGTGTTTGACCTCTGACCTCTGGCGCCTGGTCGTCCACGGGGTTGACGGTGATGTTGAAGAGAAGGCCGGAGACGGTGCCGCCGTGGTGGTCGCTGACAGAGAAGACGAACTGGACGAACAGCGGCTCCGGACCGATGTCCTCCACCGGGGGCATGAAGGCCACTTTCATGTGGTGCACTGCATGCTGGGAGAGCACGGGAAACGCAGTATATTTACCGTTTTGTCAATATCACATTTATTCAGGTGTATATTGTTATCTTCATGAAACTCCTGAATCCACTTCACCCACAAAGATGACCATTCGTATATCAACTACTCACAGCTTGTTACCATGAACGTTTGTAGTTTTTCTCACATGCCTCCACAGTTATCCACAGAGTAAACCCTTGAGCATGTGAAATAAATGGAGGTCAGGTTTAACAACAGCAAAACTATATCAAGCGTACTTCTGTCCATTTACTTCAAGGATTTACTCCGTTTTGGGATTCTCCGTTCACCGGTGAGGCATGTGAGGAAAACTACGTTTTCGTCCCTAACAAAGCCAGCGAGACGTGACAAATAACTCAACGTTAACTTCTCATTTCACACGGGGAACAAACAGCGGCCTCCTGAGAGATCGCTGTTTGTTGGACCCATCCCCCTCCGGCCCGCCCTGTGTGTGTTTCAGCGGTCTTTATACGTCCTAGTTCAAGATCAGCTGGACAACGAAGCTAAATATTTCGTGGTACATCTATGAATTACGGCGCATTCCTTTTTGTAGTTATTGCTGCGAACGCTGGATGAGACCAGCCTGCATGTGGTGAGTAATGGATACACTAATGGTCGTTTGGTGGGTAAAGTATTCCTTGAAGTAGGAATCGTGCGGCTTGTGTATATCAGGATGCCGTTTATGTATTTCAAACCTGTGTGAAGGACTTTAACACCGGCACCATGTGGTCTCTCTTCATGCTGTTGGCGCTGTCTGTGTAGAACAGACGTCCTGCATCCATCAGCCTAAAATAAAGAAATGAATAAAAAGGAGAGTTTCTGTCGATTTCAGGAATCAGGAGAGTGTGAATCAGACAGATTTAGAGGCGACGGAAGGTTTACGTTCTCGCTTTTGATTAAGTCAGATAAGCAGTCTTTGTGCTAAGCTAGTCTAAACACGTCCTGGACAGCAGAAGCAGTCCTGTCCTTGTCCTGTCCTTACCCAGGATGCAGTGGGCTGAAGCAGGGCTGCGTGATGACGTAGGTCAGGTCCGTGTCTGGATGCTCTCTGTCGGCGAAGTGGAGGTGAGCCTGAGTGACGTAAACCACCTCCGTCTCCTTCACCGTCAGAGAGCGAACGCTGCCGGAGACCTCCGCCGGCAGCTGGTCCTTCACCGGGAAAACATGGACCACCACCGTCTGGATCCACAGGGAGGAGAAAAGTACTAGTACCACAATGTAAAAATGCTCAAGTGAATAAAAGTACCTCAAAGTTGAATTAAGTAAATGTACTTAAATACATTGCTTTTCTAATCTACGGTGACTCACATATGTCTGGGAGAGGTTGGGCGGCTGGTGGCTGTCAGACAGCGTGAAGTCGAAGGAGTCCTCAAACTGCTCCTCTCCTGAGTGCTGGTAGTAGATCTGACCCTGGATCAGATCTCTCTGGAGGAAACTGTCCACGGGATCTCCTGCACAACACAAAACACAACGACAATATTTACGACGCAGCAGCTGAATCACGGGATGACGAGCGCCAGCCCGACAAAACCGTTTTGAACTTGCCGACCTGCTACAACTGTCAAGGAGATTAAGAAAAAGTTACTCTGAATTTGTAATGTTTTATGTTTTGCTTTTATTGTCATTTATAGTTTAAACTGCAAAAAATGAAAAAGACCTCAGATACCATCCAGATAAAGGAAAGCCACAAACATCTATTATTGAGTCGAGTGGACGTTTTTTATGTAGAGATTATATTTTCCCTTTTTAATTGTTTTAATTGCTACATTGAATGATTTTCTAAGGATAAATGACAAGAAACTTTTTGTTGATATATTTGTATTTGTTTAGTGCAGTGTGGATAGACTTCCACGGTGTGCTCCATAATAACTCTCATCACCTCTGCTGTTAGATGCATGTGAGATGTGTTCATGAAAGGAAATGAGAACAGGGCATGAGGTTATGGTTTTCCAGTCCAGAATAGCACGTTTAACTTCTGCACTATTTTGTGTCTTGGATTGTCTTTTTGGTGAGAAGTGTTTTTTTCGTTGTCAATGACTGCTCCACAGTAATTGTTCTGCACGTGACAAAGAATTCAAAAGGAACTAGGCAGTAGATTGTTTTGTCCTCTGAATCATTGCCAACATTTAGTTAACATGTCATATGGTAGAAGTTGTTTGAGCGCTTCTCAGTCAGTTTTGTATTTCGAACACCTGAAAGTCCAAAGTTGTGTTGATACCCGAGAATGGATTAACAATTAACACAATTTCTTGTTCAGGAGTGTGATTTTCAAAATAAAAGAGGGAAGCCATAACTTGAAAGAGGCTTTTTCTAAGATGTTACATAATACAGTTCATGCAGTAGATATCACTCTTTAAGCACAGTGTGATGTTGCTACATAAAGTTAAAACATACATACAATTTCTTAAATATGGCATGTTACAAAAAGAAGTAAAATGAAAAATATGATGTAATGTCACGGTTGAGAACATGATGATGTCTTTTGAGGCCTTTTATTTATAATTTATAATTACACTCACAACCTTTGACCTTGATAACATAACATTAAACATGTCTTTATTCTTCTATTTCCCAAATGTAACTGAACACGCCCCTCCATCACCTGTCTCGTGGGTCTCGTGGGTCTTCCGCACCAGCTGCCCCGCCCGGGGGCCGGATGCCAGCCGGTAGAGGATGTAGTCGTCGCTGGACTCCAGGTCGGAGGCCAGCAGCGTGTACTCCTCCAGCCGCACGGCGCCGCCCTCCCGCACCTCCACCGCCACGTTGTTGATGAGGAACGGCGGCGAGTCGTCCTTGGGCAGCACGTTGATGGGGAACCTGTGGCGGATGCTGTGGCGGCCGTCGCTGATGCGGAAGACGATGTGGTCGCGCGCGGTGTCGCTGTCGGAGTGGTGGTAGACCACCACGCCCTCCCGCAGGTCCTGCACGCGGAACATGAACGCCTTCCCGCCTAGGGGCAACAAGAGGATGCCATCAGACTGTACAGGTGTTTACATCAGGAGGAGGCTGTATAGTTAATGTGAGTAAGTCCCACTATATATATCAAGAATGAACTCATTAATGTGCTGATTTCATCTATTAAGTCATTTAGTCTTGACTTTATTACAAACCAGTACCGATACAGTTAATAAGACTTTTAGAACAGAACCTATTTTAATAGCGTGACCAGAGCGCTGTCCAACACATCCCATTTATTGTCTCAAGACTTCCCATTACCAATATTCTACATCTTTATCCGCATCTCATTGGACAGTGGTATGGATTGTCTCAATGTGTTAAATAAGAATTATACAAGTACAAGATTTTACAATTTTTTTAAATGATCCAAAATGGACAATAAACATTGGGACCAAGGATTTCCTCTCCGCGCACTAAAAAAACACAATCATCAGGCTGCTCTCTGGGGAAAGATGGATTTGTCCCCAAATGGTAAATGATCATTATATGATTTCATATTTGTTTCTGACATCATAATCATCACGGTCATGAAAAGCACGATTTGTTGTCTCTTGCACCATCACGCTTTTGACCCACGCCAAGGTTTTCAATAGGGTACACTCACATTAGTGGTACCCAGTCCATTACATTAAACATACGTTTAAATATTTGTATTTCCTTCATGTGAATTTTCACGCATTTGCAGTATCAATTCATATATTCATACATATATTCATTCATATATATATTGTAAAATGTCTTTTTATTAATATCGGTGTTACTCAAAGCTACTTTCATGTCAATTTATGTTGACATTTACATCATCGGATTTAAAGAGGAAATATGTGGACACATTTAAATAATGTGAATGATTGAAAAAAAAGTATGTTCATATATGTTTTTAGTATTAATAAATTCAAATTTTCGCCTCAAATGTAATCCGTGGAGTCTGAACTCAGCGAGGAGTTGGACGGAACATGAAAAAACTTGTCTAATGTAGGCTGTGTCCATCTGTCGGCTCTCTGCTGCTGGCTGGCCTCCCTAGCGCTGTACATTACAGTCATTTAGCAGACGCTTTTATCCAAAGCAACTAACAATTCAGAGTCTATCACATTCCTACACCATAGGGACAACTACGGGAGCAATTTTGGGGTTAAGTGTCTTGCTCAAGGACACATCGACATGCAACTAGCAGAGCCGGAGCCGGGGTTTGAACCGCCAACCCTCTGTTTGAAAGACGGCCCTGCTATCCACTTAGCCAAAGTCGCCCCAATATGCTAGCTGCTAACAGCACAGCGTCACATGACTGGCGGACATGTGTTGTCGTCGGAGGACAGCGCTCTGTTGTTTCCAAAGCCAAAGCTTCGCACTTTTGATTCAATTACCGTCCCGACACATGCACCACTTTTTTCTTTTTTTCTTTGCCATTGTCACTTGGAAAATAACAAGTTTCTCATAGGCGCCTGAAGGCACCGCGAGGCGCTGGCTGGGGATCCACGCTGGTGGGGTAAAACGTGGCGTCCTTCCCGGTGGCCCGCCCCGGTTTGCCAGCATCGGGGGGCTTCCTGTCTCCCTTTCGCGCGTGCCAGAGAGACAGAAGGGCAAGGTCAGCAGACAGATTGAGAGAGACGAGTGGTCGCGAGCCCCGAACCTCATTACAGAGGTGGGTGGGGGGTGGGGGGGGGGGAAAGCGGCTCCCGGTCCAAGTGGATGGAAACAACTTGGTAATTGGGCCCAAAGGTGGCGTTGGGCAACAGGCCCATAACGGAGGAAATGGGATGGGAGGCGTGTGTGTGTGTGTGTAGGTGTGTGTGTGTGTGTGTGTGTGTGTGCGTGTGTGCGTGTGTGTGAGCATCAGGACAGGCAGCCATCCATTTGGCTGAAGGCGTTGGACCGAGACTGCAGTGACTGCCCCCCCCCCCCCTCGCATTGCAGCATGGAGGGTCAGCGGCGCTCTCCTCGGAGACACAACTCCACCAGAGGACTGCTTCCTACAGGGATCCTACGTACGTACATACATAACAGCGGAGCACAGCCAAACTTTTGTTCCTTTGTAAACAAGAGTCCAAACACGAAAGCAGGTGCTACTGTCCAACACGGGGGGGCTGGCTGGAAACAAGCCTAGTGGGACAAAAGTTTTAACAACCAGCCAACTACTATACTGTACTGTAAAGTAGGGTTTCTCTGTACAGGTTTGTGATGGTAGTCGGTAAAAAAGACAGAAAGAAGAGTTTAAAGATGACGATATGAGAAGCAGGAAACAAAGACAATGAAGAGGCAAGAGAGGGGAAAGAAGACAGAAGAAGAAAGTCATTAAGTCATAAGAGAGGAACTTGTTTGGATTGATTTCTTTAATCCTTCGGTAGAGACCAGTACGAACCGACCCACATGAGGGTTTTCTGATGTGACATTCCCAGTCTGTAGGACATCACCGTTCATTAGTTCATGTCGCTGGTTCCTGAAGGTTTGGTTTAGGCTAATTTAAGTACCTGTTTAAGGTTAGAGAAAGAGGTAACCTCTTCACAGTCTAGTCAGTGGTGGAAGTACCTCTAAATTGTTCTCAAGTACAGAACTTGAGTATTTCTATCTTCTGCTGATTTGTGCTTCTAATCCGCTACATCTCAGAGGGAAATATTGGGATGTGGACTCCATTACAATTGTTTGATAGCTTAAGGCCTTATTCAGGCTGCCAGCTCAAATCTGTCTTTTGGCATTTTATATCCACATTGATTTTTAAAAGTCTGTACAGCAAAAAGAACACATGAAATGTAATTTTTTTTGTGCAAGTTAGATCCAAACCACATTTGGAGGTGGTTTGAAGAGCGATTCCTGTGGGATTTCAACAGTCCGGATGCTGCGCACTCTCAGTTTGGGTTGTGGAAGTGCTGAGCAGAATCCATGCTGCTCCTGTCAGAGCGCTATGGAGGACAACGCGGACAGATGCCCAAATAAAACCTGACAGCACGAGAGGCCGAACGGGCATCTGAGCAACTTTTAAAGGAACGAATGAGACGCCGCCTCCAACACTGTATCCAGTTCTCTTCATACATCCATTACTCATACACACAGATGACGCGTAACACTCTCCGACTGCATCGGTTTGTGACGGACATATAGATTTCTGACTGATTCCCCTAAATATTTGAGTGACGTATTATATAAAACTCTTTTCCGAGTGGCATCAGTAAAACTTTACATTTTTAATATACAGTATATTATTCAGTCTGCAAATTGAGTACATTTGCTACTTTCAGTATATTTTGATGCAAAAGCTTTTATATTTTTACTCCCATTGTTTCTGTTCAATAATCACTGGTTGCTGAGCAGTGACTTTAGAGTGCAATGCAGTTTCATGCACTTCCATGAGAAACCACTGGATTTCACATAATCCCATGCAATAATTATAACCAAAGTTATATATATATAATATATATCTATATATATATAACTATTAACTATATTATATACATGCTGAAGTGAAAGCTCACCCCTATCCTTCGGTCAATACACCTGATTAGGAAACACATGCAGGGCCACTAGACATATGCTTCCCCAGCCACACCACAGTCCCTGACGGATGGGCAACACATGGAGGAAAAAGGGCGGAAAAGGCCAGAAGACATTCTGTGGGAATTCTCAGGGTGGTGGTGTGTGTCGGAATACCAGCACGGGATTAGAAGGGCCGAGGTATGGGGACGGAGGATCAAACTGGGGTTCTTCCTCAAAGTAATGTGACTCCGTATGTATATTGCATGTGGATAAACGTGGAAATATGCATTTTACCATCATCCGTCACCCAGTTTGGGTGCTGCATCCAATCAGGACTGCGTTGAGGTGATTCATCTTGTTGTCTTGCTTTGATCCAGCTGCTTTTGGGCTTTTGACACATATGTTTCTCACGTCTCAACAGAGGTCAGATTCATGCAGAAACCAACAACTAAAATATTCACCTGTTAACACTCCGACGGCCTGCACGTCTGTGTCATGTACACAACAGCAATTTATAGGTAGGCACTGATGCGACATCTCTTTGGAAAGGTACGATTCTTGTGATTCGATCAGTGGCGGCTGGTCAATAGAGGGCCATGGGGCATGACCCCACCATGAGCCACACAAAAAATAAAAAATAAAATAAAAAAATTATAATAATCATAAATTATACAAATTGTCAATATTTGTGTTTTTGAACTATGGAATGTACCCAGTAATGTGTGTAAAGTATGATATCTGCGCAAAATATATGCTTTTCCTGCTCGTGCTCTCTGTCTGTGTGCTCGACACTCTGAGAACGCGCAGCTTGGGGGGCCTGATCGTTTTGGCCCAAAAGAGGCGGGTCTATGAAGCAGTTTAGCCAATTGCTGATTGAAGATATAAATGAGTGACATACAATTTAGCCAATCAGCGCCCTCAAATAGATTCAGCGTGGGGCCAGACCGATCAGGCCCCCCTCGCTGCGCATTCTCGTCAGGAGAAGTCTCTACAGGCGCCCGCGCCAGCGCGAGCTCTCCTCCTCCAAGACCCGTTTGAGAGGAGAACTTTGGCGGAGATTCTGCAGCCAAAGAGCTGATATCAGATCAGCCTGACCTCACAATCAGACAGCAGACTCGCGGGAAAGGGAAGCAGTACATGCGAAGACCTGTTTGAGAGGAGAACTTTGGCGGAGATTCTGCAGCCAAAGAGCTGATATCAGATCAGCCTGACCTCACAATCAGACAGCAGACTCGCGGGAAAGGGAAGCAGTACATGCGAAGCTTCTGTACTAGCTGAACACCAGACAGGTTTGGCTAGCTGGATGACGTCATGCTAATCATTTATTTAGCTTTTTAAAACAACGGGGACGGATCCAGCACGGACAGTTACAGGAGTGAGGGATGAGGAGGTAAGGAAACATGAGAACACCAGGACACACATGGAGAACTCTGTCAAGCTACATATTAGACAAAGTGAACATCTTTTCTTCTACATAGCTGTTCTCAGTCTCATCTGCTTAACTTGGTCATGGAGGCATCAACATGTAATAGAGATGTTAAATTAACAGTGAAAACTCATCATAGCTTAATTTAACATCAGTATTCATAATTACACTTCATGTTTACTTCTCCTGATCTTTACCTCCTATAACAAGGTCCATAGGGGCATCTCAATAAATACACATGTTATATTATATTATATAAGTGTTATTTACTGATTGTTTTCGTGTTGGAATACATGTTAAATATTGAACTGCCAAGTAATAATGCGTGTTTGATACTTACATTTTTTTTGCATTAAATCATACTGGGATGTTTGCTGAAATTGATAGGATGGCCCTACCTAGAACATTTTCCACCAGCCGCCACTGGATTCGATTTATGTAAACCATTTTAAGATACAATCACAACAGCAGGTACAAACAGTCAGACCACCAACCAACAAACAAGCAGTTACAAAATCGAGGCAACTCACCGATGAAGCTTTATCGAAGTCCACCCATCGATAATATTCCAACAAAAACGGATTTGTTACATTGCCAAAGGTCCCGACGATCCAATCCAGTAAAATATTGAAACTAGAGATTGAGACCATAAACTCATGTTTACAATGTTTACTGAGGTAATACATCATGAGAGAAGTAGTCATTTTCTCATAGACTTCTATATAACCAGAGGAGTCGCCCCCTGCTGGCCAGTAGAGAGAATGCAAGTTTTAAGACTTCACTCGGCAGAACCGGAGGTTGCCGCCTTGTTCAGACTGCAGAAATTCGATTCGTTTTTCGAATGAGATCTTTCCAGATGGCCCCAACTATCAATTGCAAGTTATCAGATCAGATGTGTGTGTCCAGACATCACCAACCTATCTGCATGGGTTGCTGTGGTAAGGACTTAGGCGTTAGTGACGACGTAGCTACGCTGGTGACACAGATACACAAATAAAATGCGGTATAGAGTAAAGAGCACAATATTCGCCTGAGAGATGTAGTGTTTGACCTCACCTCTGACACTAAGGCGTCCATGGAGAGGCCCGTCCACAGCCACCAGATAGACTGCATCAATATTGTCGTTGTCCACTATCTGCAGCTCCTCCCACGTGATTGGTCGGGACTGACCCTCCAGCAAGTCCAAACCTGAGACATCAGAGACAGGAAGACAATGGCATTAAAGTTTAGGTTAAACAGTAGATGCTCAGTTTGACGACAAGAAAGGATGTATTTTGGATGAAACAATGTAAAGGGTTTTATGTCAGTGAAACTCTTGTACCCATGTTCCAGGAGACTCTGGGGGCGTTTGTTTCCGTCGCCCTGATGGAGATGTGGACCACGATGGGTGGGCTGGTCATGTAGGAACTGTCTATAGCCTGGAACTCCACCTTACATAAAATAGATTGACAGAATGGACTGTAAATGTAATATTTGACCATGTAAAAAAATATTTAATGACTGGAAATTCTGCAAACAAAGAGAGACATCCAAATTAATTAATTTGGTACAAAAGTCATAAATGTTAATGAGACAAGCCTCTACTTTAAAGAGGCTGTTATTTTTTTACTATATTTTATTCAATTTTGTTGAAATGTCCAATGTTTTTATTTTTCCTGAAAGATCTACCTCTCGCTGAAATGGAGTTATTTTTGACAATACACCTCATATATACTTCATATTTTAAGTCTTGTCTATTCATTACCACAATTAGCATAGCCTCCAGTACCTCGTAGTTCCTGCGGTGCGATTGGCTGCTGTTGGGCGGCTGGTAGGCCACCTTCATCTCGTGGAGGTCCAGCCATGTGAAGGACGCGATGGGCTTTGTGTGATCATCCAGGTGGGTGATGTAGCCCTCGGCCGGCGGGGCGGACACGTTGAAGACCAGCCTCTGCTGCGGCGTCTCGTGGTCCTTGGCGTCCAATGAGGCCGTGGTGAGCGGGGTGAGGATGAACTGGTCCACCTCCAGGATGAAGGAGGCCATGAAGGCGGCTTGGGGCGGCTGGTTTTGCATCGCGCCGTGGATCAGAACCGGCAACCACACTGACTCTGCCTGTAGGGGCGGGGCAAGGGGATGGGAAGGTGAAGGTCGTGATAAAGTTGCCAAATTTTTTCTAAAGAGCGACTCGTGGTTCTGCTTTGAGCCTCATGAGATTTCATTTTCCTTCCTCTAAAATCTCTTTTGGGACACTCGAGTTTACAACTTGGACTTACCTCACATGGTAAGTCAAAGATGACTGTAAACTGCAGCAACAACACCGTGTTGAGCACATCACCTAACTTGATTTGACCGGCTTTTGGCAGAATATTATGAAAATAGGAGTGGGTTTGCTTGGCACAGCTGACCCTTTGATAAGTCCCGCTCTCGAATGCAGACTGCCCAATCGTAGCAGAGCATCGGCCAGCTACGACCAGGGTCCGACAACTAATCGGCTCTGCTCCATAGATTCTCATGCAATGGTTTCAGGTTTACTTCATGTCCAGGCTGGTTTAGTGGATTTGGAGCTAGTCGTATACGATGTCGCTAGGTCACTCTTCCACAGTCCAAATATGGTAAGTTCCGTTCATTGGTTGCAAAAAGCCAAACTTGAGGCTTCAAAACTGCAGTCCACAAACCAATGGGTGACGTCACAATGACTACGTCCACTTCTTATATCTATACGTCTTCTTATGTCTTTGTCTATGTATCTAACGTGTCAGGCTCATCCGGTGAACATTAACACCAGTATACTGGGTTTGAGGGGCTAGAGGTATGTGTTAATTTACAGTAGATTATAAACTGTTAGTTGGAGACCTGGTAAAGTTACAGAATGCTCTCTATATATATATATATACCGGTATATACTGTATGTATAGGGTTGCTATGTATATGTATATATATATATATATATATACATATATATATATATATATATATATATATATATATATATATATATATATATATATATATATACATAGCAACCCTTTGGTTCTATGCTGTAACTGTATCTTCAAGCTGTTCTTCAAACTTCCCAATAGAAACAGAAGGTTGGTGTAGGGTTAGCACTAGTGGAATGTCAGCTGAACAAATCACAGTTTAAGCCTCTTCAATTTAACCACTGAGTAGACAGCAGAGAGACTGACTATATTTGGAGCCCAACTGCACCTTTGTGGTTTAATAATGATGGAGGGTCACTGACGCTTTTCTGAAAACAAAATCAAAAGCTCAACAGTATTCTCCTCTCGTCATGCAACGCTGTGGGGACATGGACTAATTGGAAGTTTGAATCATTTCATTCTTCTTCTTTTAGGGCCAAAACTATTTAAAATTCGTTAATTTTAAAGATTTTGAATTGAAAAAAGTTTGAATTCTTTTTTTGTTTTAATCTCCGTTAAAATAGTTGTTAGTGAAGGAAATAAGGGAAAACATCAATACGACTGCTAATTCCTAACTTTTCAATGGTGGTGTATGTTTTAACACGACATGTATCACTTAGAAATCAACACATGCTGCCACAACTTCTGCTGTTACTCGTGGTGGTAGAATAAGCCAATCAGACGTGTTAGAAATGACAGGTCTTTGTTAAAAAAAGAAACACTGTTTATGTGCTAACAAAGGCACGTTTTGACGTTTGGGTTAGTTTTTGGTGCATTTTAAACTCCTCCACAACCTCCTGCTCAGCTTCCTTCTACTTCCACAGAGCTGAGAAGTGAAAGTGGGTTGTCACCTTTCGACTGCCAATAAAACCTCTCAGACGTTAATCTCGACTGGAAAACATCCGACTTGGATAGAACAGAAGCTGCAGTGTATCGCCTTTGTTCAATTCAAGCACCTTTGAGTAGCGTTGCCACTAGTTGTTTTCCATCTGGCACACTATTTCCTACACTGCGATCAAAAGGGAAGCAAATGTTGCCTGTACCTCCAGCAGAGCCCTGGTGCCCTGCTCCCTCAGCTCCACCCTGATGGGGATGTAGTCGATCTCCGGTGACGGAGGGCTGAGGTGTTGGTACTTCAAACCGGAGCTCAAGAAATCCTGGCAGCTGGTTTTGAGGAAATGAACCTCCTTGGTGTCGTGACGACAGGGTTTGTTCCCGGGACAGAGCGCCGCCGTCTCTCTGCCTGATGGAGGACAACAGACGATTGGAGAGGAATCAAGCTGCAGCAGCATCAGATTAACTTTGTGCATGCTGAAATCATCAAATATACACAAAAGCATCCTTGTTAACATTCAGTATTTTATTCTAATCATTATTTTATTTATTTTAAATTCTTTCAAATTTGTAGACATTCCAAAATGTATTTTTTAGGAAAAGAAATTCCACATTCTATTGGATTCATTTTTTCATATTTATTACATTTTTGGTTATTTAGCTGTTGTTTAAAAACAATTATATTTGTCATTGTTTTCATATTCTTTTTTCGTATTTGTATTTTCTTATATTCTTATATTCTTATTTTCTCTCAGATCATTTGACCATTTCTCGGTTAAGCTTTGTTGTTTTACTGTAAAACAATTTATTAATATTATTATTGTTATTATTATTCCAGAGTTGCTGACATCAATGTATCAATCCAATTTATGTCAGCGATGTAATGTTGTATTATTTCACAATTTAAAAAAATCAAACAATACTTTTATAATAAAATAATTGAAAATATATATATGAATTCAATTTGTTATAATTTGTAACTTCATTAGTTACAGGAAAGTTAACTACTAACTACTATGGTTACTGTTGACCAGAGGTGTGTTTGAGGTCATCTGTCGGCCAAATAGGAAATATATTTTGTGGTTTAAAAGCCGTTCAATGAGCCAGACCTTGAACCAGTACTGCGACGTACCCTTCCTCTGTGTGGAGTCCTCCTCCCTCACCAGCTGACCCAGAGCCGGGACGCTGGTGTCGGTGGTCATCAGCCTGACTATGCAGACCAGATCTGCCGTGGTCCGGATGTTCAGGACGGAGCTGTCGATGGCGTTGGATAAACCATAGAACAGAGGGACCACGAGCGGAGCGCTGCCCAGCTCCACCACGCTGGACCCCGAGTCCACCACCCGCACCGGCAGAACCACCGTCTCCACCAGCGTGTCCGAGGACGTGAACCTTCACAGGAACACCACCCACCGTGTTAAAAGAGATTCATTTGGGTTTAGTTTCAATGTATTGTTCCAAACACACTGTTTCTTCACAACATAGTTTTTGTTGAAATCTCTCAATTTTTCTTTTCATGTCTTTATATTTCCATTTATATTATTTAATTGTATCTGATTATTTTATTGCATTTTAAAAGTTTTTGTCTGTTTATTTTGTCGTTTTAACGGTAAAACACTTTGCAATTGTGCTCGGCCTTCATACTGTAAATAAAGTTCATCAATATTATTATAAATCAAGAGAATTACTTCATTGCAGTCTTAAAACAGGAACCTTCTTGATGCTTCAAATTTTCAACAGATCTGCAGTGTTAAACGAACAAATCAGTTTTTTGGGAAAAAACTGTAAAAAAAAAAATGTCGGGCCATAATGAAGTCCTACAAATATAGAATGTTTCATGACTTTATTATTTCTGATTATCTCACATGATAATTAAATGAATGAATTGTTTAAATTAAACCTAGTTTTACTTGCATTACTACTGCTAGAACTGCTTCTAATGCTAACGGTTGCTAACTGACCTGTAGACTCTCAGCATCACTGCGTCCTCGTCCAGCAGAGGACTGCCGTCATGGACGTATTTCACCTCGTCCTCCAGGAAGCTGCAGTCAAACACCTGCAAACCCCACAGAACCAAACCCCAGTAAAACCACAGGACTGCTTCAGTTCACGTGTAACTGTAGAACTACAGCAGGCGTGTCCTCACCTGCGGGGTCAGCCTCCCCACCCTCTGAGTGACGGCTTCGTTCATCACCACCTCTACCTTACAGTCTGCAGTGGGGCCCACGCTGATCTTCAGCTCCCTCTCCGTGACGAACACCGACCGACCCCTCGCGACCTCCACGCCCGAGTTGACCGCCACCAGACTCCCGCCGCAGACGGACGTCGTTGCCACCGCTGCCGCCGCCGCCGCCGCCAGCAACAGCATCAGCGCAGCACTGACAGCAGCCATGTTGGATCAGGGAGGTCCTCTTGTTGCACAGGTTTGCGTGGGAAGTTGTGTTCTGGAGCAAAGCGAGTCGATGGAGGACGAAGGCCGAGGCGTCTTCCATTCAGTCTGCTGCGACCCGCATCCTCTTCTTCTTTTGTATAGTGTCACTGGAACCCGCAGAGGAGAGTTTAAATGAACGTGATTAAGAAATAACAGTTACAATTCAGAGTATCACCACTACTTCTTACACAACAGGGAAACAGTTCAGTGTCTTCTGATTCATCTTATATCTGTACCCCAGCAGTACATTTTGCATTTATCCACTCTGCAAAGCAATTCTCAGTGTTAGCTTTGTGCTGCCAAAATGGGGGGAAAATGATATAATTATGAATTTAGCCAGTTTACTGGAAGTTCAGAATGCTGCGTTGTGTGTTTTCAGAAACCAATGAGACAGTGAGTTCAATTTGAGTAACAGATCCATGAATCTGAAAGTTTATCGGAGACTTAAACACTGCAATTATTTTCTATTTGTTCTCTTTTATCTGAACATTTGACCATATGTGTTGTTAGAACGTCGATTAGGCATAGTGTGTTCAGAACTTCACTCTACTTGGAGAGAGAAAACACTGACGTTTCATCACCTTTTAAAGTAGTTTTGTTAGCAAACAGCTGCCTACAGATACACCCAGCAGAAACAGGGAAGCATGATCGACACACCTGATGAACTTATGATAAATAGTCGCTCTCTTTTTAGCAGGTAGTGTCATCAGAGCTTTTTCGATGAAAATGCTGAGACTGAACCAGATAGGAAATAAAAAGGACAAAATATAACTAGGAGTTGAAATGCTCCGTAAGCTGCAGAGAAACACTTCCCCCCCTTTCACTTCACATATTTCAGTCACTTTTAACATAAAAACAACAACTATTGTTTTGTGGAGCTTGAAGTTAAAACAAAATGAGGCAATTCCAATTTTAGAATTTGATCCATTGAAAAGCTAAGAAACAGCTGTAAACCTGACCCTTGACCTCTTCCAACACTCACACTTCTCCCCTCAACACTGAATCCGTTGATACTTACAACTCAAACTCCTGAACAGCTCCGAACCTGCTCTGACATCACCATCTACCCCTTAAAACTCTTTCTTGCTAAAAAAGGATGAGCTGCAGCTCTGAATCCCCACGACTGCCCATGGCCAACACCAAAAACCTATCTCAGTCCTCCAAACCCATAAAGAAAAAAATCCCAGCATGCAGCTGGCCAGCCCGGCTTCTTCACCACCCCGCCCCCCCTCCCCCACCCCCCGTGCGCTGCTTCACACTCCCAGTCGGAAAACGCTTTCACCCTCCATTTCACTTCAAAACTAAGGCCCACTGCAGGAAACAAGGGGTTAATCTGCGTGACCCGCAGAGGTGCTGGAACTGGCATGGGGCCGGGGTGGAGCGGGGGGGGGGGCAAGGGGGAGGCAGGGGGTGTTTTCAGGATCAAAGCAGGGCACCAACTGGAGCCGGCGTGTCACTTCCCATCCAGCCAGACGAGCGTCGCTTCATTAGTTTTAGGCTTTCAGCTGGATGTGTGTGTGTGTGTGTGTGTGTGTGTGTGTGTGTGTGTGTGTGACTTCAGCTCTGTGGAACTTTGTGAACGTGCTGTTGAGGACTCAGTTTTGCCTTGGATTTGGGATTAAAACCAGTACCTGTACCTCTATGCATGTCTTTCACTGTGGCGTTGCTTTTTTTGCCAGAGTAATTGATGTATTCTATAAACTGTGTAGTGTTGAAATGTAACTTGTAAGTTAATGTAATTGTAACGTAAATGTACACTTACTCAGGTACTTGAAGCTACTACGAGGTACATTCATTTTGGGTTGATTTTAGCGATAAAAGCAGTTGTGTTGCCTCATATCCCTCCAGCGGGCCCAGCAATACGACCTGGGTTTCCAGTAGTGTGGTGTCAATGTTGGCTTGTAGCGGGGTCAGGCAGAGCAGCGAAGCAAAGCTCAGCTCCTGGCCGGTGGAGGAGCTGCTGCTGCAAGTCGAAGGAAGCAGCGAAGCCGGATCTGGGTCTGTCCAGGGTGGGCTGGTCGGCGCCAGAGGCCCCGCTGTAGTCCGAGCTGCTGTCGCATTTTGTCAGATTTCTCGCAGAATCCGACCCGGTGGCACCGATGACAAGCATTAAGGAAATCTATGTAGAAGTAGTCAAGCTTATCACTGGTGGTCTTGTTTACTCATGTAGGTCATATAGAGCAGGGCTCACTAATAGGCGGACCGCTGTCCTATCCAGACCCGGACGTATAACTGATGGATAATTGAGAATTATACATTTTGGCGGAGCGCTTCTATTTTAACCTGCACTTTCTATTTGATTTGGCAGTTGACGACACAGAAACATTGATACTACTACAAGGCTTCTTGAATATATACGTATATGGTGCTAAAAAGCGCAAGTTAGATATTTTTGTAATGTTCCGGACCTTTGCACTTCACACAATTCATACACATGCTAGCATGCGAGGTGCCCTCATTGTGGACTGGAGGGGCTGGGGATCTAACCGCTGATCTACCAATTGAAAGAATGGATGGCTGCTGATATACAACAGGACTCTACAATGGAAAGCATGTTTTAAGATATTTTATTAAATGCCTTCATAACTATTGCAGCATTATAATTTTCGGCTATAAAGTAGGCGAGTATGAAACCCTCCCTGAGGACCCTTCAGTGAAACAAATAAATCATCCTAATGTTATGAGTTTGTTAGTTGGTTGGTCGGTCCACGATATTGGTCCAGACGTTTACCTCAACAACTATTTGACGCCAAGCGTCTGATCACTTGCAAATGATAGTTCGGGCCGTCTGTAAAGATCTCATTCGAAAAACAAATCGGATTTGCCTGCAGTTTGAACAAGGTGGCAACCTCCGAATGAACCGATGTGGAAGTGTCTTAAAACTGCATTATCTCTACTGACCAGCGGGGGGCGACTCTTCTGGTTGTATAGAAGTCTATGAGAAAATAACTCTACTTCTCTCTTGATTTATTACCTCAGTAAACATTGTAAACATGAGTTTATGGTCTCAATCTCTAGTTTCAAGTCTTCTTCAATACAGCATGATGTTCATTTAGTAAATGATGGTCCATTTAGAGTCAAATAGACCATAAAGCAGGGTATGCTTTAGGGCGGGGCTTACTGTGATTGACAGGTCACTGCTGCTACCAGAGCCGTATACGGTGTCTCTATGTCACACCTCCGCATTCAGAGCCAAAGACGACAGTATTGAGAGACACGTTTTTTTCGTTTTGATCTAAACATGAGATTGGTGAGATTCATTTCTTCTTTCTAATTATGTAAAGCATTGGGTTTGTTTCCGATGCCCGTGTTTTTGATGTGTTTTTTTTAAACAGTAGATTTACTGGCATGAACTAGAACTTAAGACCCAGATAGTTCAAAAAGCGTGGTTGACGAATTGCCATGCAATTGTGTACAGTTATGATCCCCGGAGGATAAATCCCTTTGATTTTTGTGAACCTGTCTTTTCCTCTTAGCATTTAGGCAAATACAGGCTCACTGAGCTGCTAGCAGTTCTGATGCAGGGAGTTAGATTCTGCACACTTCGGGTGTTGTTTCACGCCCAGTTTAGGTTGTTTAGTTTGTGATAGTACGTTTGGTCGTAGCCGATAGCACAATGGACAAAGCCTTTGTAGAATAAAGAGTCAACAGAAGTTCTTAAAACAGATTAAAACAAAGACATTTCTCTACTTACATCCCTGCTGTCTCTCCAAGAGCATTCCAAACATACCGAGTATTTAGTTTCAAATCCAGATTTTCATGTTTTTAAACTGCGAAGCAGCACAAGACTCTTCACTAAAAAAGGGATACTTAAACTATAACAATTACAACAGCACATAAAAAGACAGAACAAAAACGTCTAAAGCCAAAACAGCTATTGATATACAGTTGCTGCTGCTACTGCAACTTTACAAATTGCCTCTGGTATTTCTGGAATTACTGCTACTATAGCTACATTAACAACAACAGCCACAATATACGTATATCTACTACGATCTTGACCATCGGCTTGCTTTTAAAAAATATTTCTATTGGCTGGTCTGGGCCAATAAAGTTAACTAAACTTGCTATAATTGTGTTTTATCGCTAACTAATCTTTCTATTTTAAACCATACTGTTGTGTTTAATGTGTACAATGAGTTTATCTGTTTACGGGAGTATATTCTTGAGTGCATCTGGATATTTGTTTTTATCTGCTTATTCATGAGTTCATGTCTGTATTTGTGTTCATCTGCTTGTACAAATGTGGTTGTATGTTCATCTGTCTATTTGTGAGTTCATCGGTTTGTGCGTATTATTATTATTCGATATTTATTACATGTACATACAGGTCATATTTTCGAAGCAGTGGGCTGCTATAAAGCACCCGAAAAGAAATTTAGGGTTCAGTGTCTCGCTCAAGGACAGTTTGACATCAGACAGTCAGGGTTCGGATCTCATTCCCCAACCTTGTGTTTAAAGGAGGACCCACTCTACCCAATCAGTCACCACCACCCCCATACAGTGGGCGTCCAAATAGTGAGATATCTGTCCAGTCAGTGAGTTTGTCTTTTCATAGAGTGAGTTTATCTGTCCAGTGGGTTAATCTTTCCATGAGTTCATCTGTCCATACTGTACTTCTGTATACAGTGACTTTATTTGTCTGCAGTTATTGTATTTGTCCGTACAGTGACTTTATCTGTCTGCAGTTATTGTATTTGTCCGTACAGTGACTTTATCTGTCTGCAGTTATTGTATTTGTCCGTACAGTGACTTTATCTGACTGCAGTTATTTTATTTGTCCGTACAGTGACTTTATCTGTCTGCAGTTATTGTATTTGTCCGTACAGTGACTTTATCTGTCTGCAGTTATTGTATTTGTCCGTACAGTGACTTTATCTGACTGCAGTTATTGTATTTGTCCGTACAGTGACTTTATCTGTCTGCAGTTATTTTATTTGTCCGTACAGTGACTTTATCTGACTATTGTTATTGTATTTGTCCGCACAGTGACTTTATCTGTCTGCAGTTATTGTATTTGTCCGTACAGTGACTTTATCTGTCTGCAGTTATTGTATTTGTCCGCACAGTGACTTTATCTGTCTGCAGTTATTGTATTTGTCCGTACAGTGACTTTATCTGTCTGCAGTTATTGTATTTGTCCGTACAGTGACTTTATCTGACTGCAGTTATTGTATTTGTCCGTACAGTGACTTTATCTGACTGCAGTTATTGTATTTGTCCGTACAGTGACTTTATCTGACTGCAGTTATTGTATTTGTCCGTACAGTGACTTTATCTGACTGCAGTTATTGTATTTGTCCGTACAGTGACTTTATCTGACTGCAGTTATTGTATTTGTCCGCACAGTGACTTTATCTGTCTGCAGTTATTGTATTTGTCCGCACAGTGACTTTATCTGTCTGCAGTTATTGTATTTGTCCGTACAGTGACTTTATCTGACTATTGTTATTGTATTTGTCCGTACAGTGACTTTATCTGTCTGCAGTTATTGTATTTGTCCGCACAGTGACTTTATCTGTCTGCAGTTATTGTATTTGTCCGTACAGTGACTTTATCTGACTATTGTTATTGTATTTGTCCGTACAGTGACTTTATCTGTCTGCAGTTATTGTATTTGTCCGTACAGTGACTTTATCTGTCTGCAGTTATTGTATTTGTCCGCACAGTGACTTTATCTGTCTGCAGTTATTGTATTTGTCTGTACAGTGACTTTATCTGACTGCAGTTATTGTATTTGTCCGTACAGTGACTTTATCTGTCTGCAGTTATTGTATTTGTCCGTACAGTGACTTTATCTGTCTGCAGTTATTGTATTTGTCCGTACAGTGACTTTATCTGACTGCAGTTATTGTATTTGTCCGCACAGTGACTTTATCTGTCTGCAGTTATTGTATTTGTCCGCACAGTGACTTTATCTGTCTGCATTTATTGTATTTGTCCGTACAGTGACTTTATCTGACTGCAGTTATTGTATTTGTCTGTACAGTGACTTCATCTGTCTGCAGTTATTTTATTTGTCCGTACAGTGACTTTATCTGACTGCAGTTATTGTATTTGTCCGTACAGTGACTTTATCTGTCTGCAGTTATTTTATTTGGCCGCACAGTGACTTTATCTGACTGCAGTTATTGTATTTGTCCGTACAGTGACTTTATCTGACTGTAGTTATTGTATTTGTCCGCACAGTGACTTTATCTGTCTGCAGTTATTGTATTTGTCCGCACAGTGACTTTATCTGTCTGCAGTTATTGTATTTGTCCGTACAGTGACTTTATCTGTCTGCAGTTATTGTATATGTCCGTACAGTGACTTTATCTGACTGCAGTTATTGTATTTGTCCGTACAGTGACTTTATCTGACTGCAGTTATTGTATTTGTCCGTACAGTGACTTTATCTGACTGCAGTTATTGTATTTGTCCGTACAGTGACTTTAACTGACTGCAGTTATTGTATTTGTCCGCACAGTGACTTTATCTGACTGCAGTTATTGTATTTGTCCGTACAGTGACTTTATCTGTCTGCAGTTATTGTATTTGTCCGTACAGTGACTTTATCTGTCTGCAGTTATTTTATTTGTCCGCACAGTGACTTTATCTGTCTGCAGTTATTGTATTTGTCCGCACAGTGACTTTATCTGTCTGCAGTTATTGTATTTGTCCGCACAGTGACTTTATCTGTCTGCAGTTATTGTATTTGTCCGCACAGTGACTTTATCTGTCTGCAGTTATTGTATTTGTCCGCACAGTGACTTTATCTGTCTGCAGTTATTGTATTTGTCCGCACAGTGACTTTATCTGTCTGCAGTTATTGTATTTGTCCGCACAGTGACTTTATCTGTCTGCAGTTATTGTATTTGTCCGTACAGTGACTTTATCTGTCTGCAGTTATTTTATTTGTCCGCACAGTGACTTTATCTGACTGTAGTTATTGTATTTGTCCGCACAGTGACTTTATCTGACTGCAGTTATTGTATTTGTCCGCACAGTGACTTTATCTGTCTGCAGTTATTGTATTTGTCCGTACAGTGACTTTAACTGACTGTAGTTATTTTATTTGTCCGTACAGTGACTTTATCTGTCTTCAGTTATTGTATTTGTCCGCACAGTGACTTTATCTGTCTGCAGTTATTGTATTTGTCCGTACAGTGACTTTATCTGACTGCAGTTATTGTATTTGTCCGCACAGTGACTTTATCTGACTGCAGTTATTGTATTTGTCCGTACAGTGACTTTATCTGACTGCAGTTATTTTATTTGTCCGTACAGTGACTTTATCTGTCTGCAGTTATTGTATTTGTCCGTACAGTGACTTTATCTGTCTGCAGTTGTATTTGTCCGTACAGTGACTTTATCTGACTGCAGTTATTGTATTTGTCTGTACAGTGACATTATCTGTCTGCAGTTATTTTATTTGTCCGTACAGTGACTTTATCTGTCTGCAGTTATTGTATTTGTCCGTACAGTGACTTTATCTGTCTGCAGTTATTTTATTTGGCCGCACAGTGACTTTATCTGACTGCAGTTATTGTATTTGTCCGTAGAGTGACTTTATCTGTCTGCAGTTATTTTATTTGTCCGCACAGTGACTTTATCTGACTGTAGTTATTGTATTTGTCCGCACAGTGACTTTATCTGTCTGCAGTTATTGTATTTGTCCGCACAGTGACTTTATCTGTCTGCAGTTATTGTATTTGTCCGTACAGTGACTTTATCTCTCTGCAGTTATTGTATTTGTCCGTACAGTGACTTTATCTGACTGCAGTTATTGTATTTGTCCGTACAGTGACTTTATCTGACTGCAGTTATTGTATTTGTCCGTACAGTGACTTTATCTGACTGCAGTTATTGTATCTGTCCGTACAGTGACTTTAACTGACTGCAGTTATTGTATTTGTCCGCACAGTGACTTTATCTGACTGCAGTTATTGTATTTGTCCGTAGAGTGACTTTATCTGTCTGCAGTTATTTTATTTGTCCGCACAGTGACTTTATCTGTCTGCAGTTATTGTATTTGTCCGCACAGTGACTTTATCTGTCTGCAGTTATTGTATTTGTCCGTACAGTGACTTTATCTCTCTGCAGTTATTGTATTTGTCCGTACAGTGACTTTATCTGACTGCAGTTATTGTATTTGTCCGTACAGTGACTTTATCTGACTGCAGTTATTGTATTTGTCCGTACAGTGACTTTATCTGACTGCAGTTATTGTATTTGTCCGTACAGTGACTTTAACTGACTGCAGTTATTGTATTTGTCCGCACAGTGACTTTATCTGACTGCAGTTATTGTATTTGTCCGTACAGTGACTTTATCTGACTGTAGTTATTTTATTTGTCCGTACAGTGACTTTATCTGTCTGCAGTTATTGTATTTGTCCGTACAGTGACTTTAACTGACTGTAGTTATTTTATTTGTCCGTACAGTGACTTTATCTGTCTGCAGTTATTGTATTTGTCCGCACAGTGACTTTATCTGTCTGCAGTTATTGTATTTGTCCGTACAGTGACTTTATCTGTCTGTAGTTATTGTATTTGTCCGCACAGTGACTTTATCTGTCTGCAGTTATTGTATTTGTCCGTACAGTGACTTTATCTGTCTGCAGTTATTGTATTTGTCCGTACAGTGACTTTATCTGTCTGCAGTTATTGTATTTGTCCGTACAGTGACTTTATCTGTCTGCAGTTATTGTATTTGTCCGTACAGTGACTTTATCTGACTGCAGTTATTGTATTTGTCCGCACAGTGACTTTATCTGACTGCAGTTATTGTATTTGTCCGTACAGTGACTTTATCTGACTGCAGTTATTTTATTTGTCCGTACAGTGACTTTATCTGTCTGCAGTTATTGTATTTGTCCGTACAGTGACTTTATCTGTCTGCAGTTGTATTTGTCCGTACAGTGACTTTATCTGACTGCAGTTATTGTATTTGTCTGTACAGTGACTTTATCTGTCTGCAGTTATTTTATTTGTCCGTACAGTGACTTTATCTGACTGCAGTTATTGTATTTGTCCGTACAGTGACTTTATCTGTCTGCAGTTATTGTATTTGTCCGCACAGTGACTTTATCTGTCTGCAGTTATTGTATTTGTCCGTACAGTGACTTTATCTGACTGCAGTTATTGTATTTGTCCGCACAGTGACTTTATCTGACTGCAGTTATTGTATTTGTCCGTACAGTGACTTTATCTGACTGCAGTTATTTTATTTGTCCGTACAGTGACTTTATCTGTCTGCAGTTATTGTATTTGTCCGTACAGTGACTTTATCTGTCTGCAGTTGTATTTGTCCGTACAGTGACTTTATCTGACTGCAGTTATTGTATTTGTCTGTACAGTGACTTTATCTGTCTGCAGTTATTTTATTTGTCCGTACAGTGACTTTATCTGACTGCAGTTATTGTATTTGTCCGTACAGTGACTTTATCTGTCTGCAGTTATTTTATTTGGCCGCACAGTGACTTTATCTGACTGCAGTTATTGTATTTGTCCGTACAGTGACTTTATCTGTCTGCAGTTATTTTATTTGGCCGCACAGTGACTTTATCTGACTGCAGTTATTGTATTTGTCCGTACAGTGACTTTATCTGTCTGCAGTTATTTTATTTGGCCGCACAGTGACTTTATCTGACTGCAGTTATTGTATTTGTCCGTACAGTGACTTTATCTGTCTGCAGTTATTGTATTTGTCCGTACAGTGACTTTATCTGTCTGCAGTTATTGTATTTGTCCGTACAGTGACTTTATCTGACTGCAGTTATTGTATTTGTCCGTACAGTGACTTTATCTGACTGCAGTTATTGTATTTGTCCGTACAGTGACTTTATCTGTCTACATTGTATTTGTCCGTACAGTGACTTTATCTGACTGCAGTTATTGTATTTGTCCGCACAGTGACTTTATCTGTCTGCAGTTATTGTATTTGTCCGCACAGTGACTTTATCTGTCTGCAGTTATTGTATTTGTCCGTACAGTGACTTTATCTGTCTGCAGTTATTGTATTTGTCCGCACAGTGACTTTATCTGTCTGCAGTTATTGTATTTGTCCGCACAGTGACTTTATCTGTCTGCAGTTATTGTATTTGTCCGCACAGTGACTTTATCTGTCTGCAGTTATTGTATTTGTCCGTACAGTGACTTTATCTGTCTGCAGTTATTTTATTTGTCCGCACAGTGACTTTATCTGACTGTAGTTATTGTATTTGTCCGCACAGTGACTTTATCTGACTGTAGTTATTGTATTTGTCCGCACAGTGACCTTATCTGTCTGCAGTTATTGTATTTGTCCGCACAGTGACTTTATCTGTCTGCAGTTATTGTATTTGTCCGCACAGTGACTTTATCTGACTGCAGTTATTGTATTTGTCCGTACAGTGACTTTATCTGTCTGCAGTTATTGTATTTGTCCGTACAGTGACTTTAACTGACTGTAGTTATTTTATTTGTCCGTACAGTGACTTTATCTGTCTGCAGTTATTGTATTTGTCCGCACAGTGACTTTATCTGTCTGCAGTTATTGTATTTGTCCGTACAGTGACTTTATCTGACTGCAGTTATTGTATTTGTCCGCACAGTGACTTTATCTGACTGCAGTTATTGTATTTGTCCGTACAGTGACTTTATCTGACTGCAGTTATTTTATTTGTCCGTACAGTGACTTTATCTGTCTGCAGTTATTGTATTTGTCCGTACAGTGACTTTATCTGTCTGCAGTTGTATTTGTCCGTACAGTGACTTTATCTGACTGCAGTTATTGTATTTGTCTGTACAGTGACTTTATCTGACTGCAGTTATTGTATTTGTCCATACAGTGACTTTATCTGTCTGCAGTTATTTTATTTGTCCGTACAGTGACTTTATCTGACTGCAGTTATTGTATTTGTCCGTACAGTGACTTTATCTGTCTGCAGTTATTTAATTTGGCCGCACAGTGACTTTATCTGACTGCAGTTATTTTATTTGGCTGCACAGTGACTTTATCTGACTGCAGTTATTGTATTTGTCCGTAGAGTGACTTTATCTGTCTGCAGTTATTTTATTTGTCCGCACAGTGACTTTATCTGACTGTAGTTATTGTATTTGTCCGCACAGTGACTTTATCTGTCTGCAGTTATTGTATTTGTCCGCACAGTGACTTTATCTGTCTGCAGTTATTTTATTTGTCCGCACAGTGACTTTATCTGACTGTAGTTATTGTATTTGTCCGCACAGTGACTTTATCTGTCTGCAGTTATTGTATTTGTCCGTACAGTGACTTTATCTGTCTGCAGTTATTGTATTTGTCCGTACAGTGACTTTATCTGACTGCAGTTATTGTATTTGTCCGTACAGTGACTTTATCTGACTGCAGTTATTGTATTTGTCCGTACAGTGACTTTATCTGACTGCAGTTATTGTATTTGTCCGTACAGTGACTTTAACTGACTGCAGTTATTGTATTTGTCCGCACAGTGACTTTATCTGACTGCAGTTATTGTATTTGTCCGTACAGTGACTTTATCTGTCTGCAGTTATTGTATTTGTCCGCACAGTGACTTTATCTGTCTGCAGTTATTGTATTTGTCCGCACAGTGACTTTATCTGACTGTAGTTATTGTATTTGTCCGCACAGTGACTTTATCTGACTGTAGTTATTGTATTTGTCCGCACAGTGACTTTATCTGTCTGCAGTTATTGTATTTGTCCGCACAGTGACTTTATCTGTCTGCAGTTATTTTATTTGTCCGCACAGTGACTTTATCTGACTGTAGTTATTGTATTTGTCCGCACAGTGACTTTATCTGACTGTAGTTATTGTATTTGTCCGCACAGTGACTTTATCTGTCTGCAGTTATTGTATTTGTCCGTACAGTGACTTTATCTGACTGCAGTTATTGTATTTGTCCGTACAGTGACTTTATCTGTCTGCAGTTATTGTATTTGTCCGCACAGTGACTTTATCTGTCTGCAGTTATTGTATTTGTCCGTACAGTGACTTTATCTGACTGCAGTTATTGTATTTGTCCGCACAGTGACTTTATCTGTCTGCAGTTATTTTGTTTGTCCGTACAGTGACTTTATCTGTCTGCAGTTATTGTATTTGTCCGCACAGTGACTTTATCTGACTGCAGTTATTGTATTTGTCCGTACAGTGACTTTATCTGACTGCAGTTATTGTATTTGTCCGTACAGTGACTTTATCTGTCTGCAGTTATTTTATTTGTCCGTACAGTGACTTTATCTGACTGCAGTTATTGTATTTCTCCGTACAGTGACTTTATCTGTCTGCAGTTATTGTATTTGTCCGTACAGTGACTTTATCTGTCTGCAGTTATTGTATTTGTCCGTACAGTGACTTTATCTGTCTGCAGTTATTTTATTTGTCCGTACAGTGACTTTATCTGTCTGCAGTTATTGTATTTGTCCGTACAGTGACTTTATCTGTCTGCAGTTATTGTATTTGTCCGTACAGTGACTTTATCTGTCTGCAGTTATTTTATTTGTCCGTACAGTGACTTTATCTGACTGCAGTTATTTTATCTGTCCGTACAGTGACTTTATCTGTCTGCAGTTATTTTATTTGTCCGTACAGTGACTTTATCTGACTGCAGTTATTTTATTTGTCCGTACAGTGACTTTATCTGTCTGCAGTTATTTTATTTGTCCGTACAGTGACTTTATCTGTCTGCAGTGACTTTATTTGTCCGTACAGTGACTTTATCTGTCTGCAGTTATTTTATTTGTCCGTACAGTGACTTTATCTGTCTGCAGTTATTTTATTTGTCCGTAGTGACTTCATTTGTCTGTACAGAGACTTCGTTTGTCAGTACAGTGATTTAATCTGTCCGTTCAGGAATTTTATCTGTCCGTTCAGGAATTTTATCTGTCCGTACAGTCAGTACAGTGATTTTATCTGTCCACACAGTGACTTTATTCATCAGTCCAGTGACTTTATCTGTCCACACTGTGACATTATCTATCCTTACAGTGGCTTTCCATAAAGAGGGTTTATCTGTCCATACCGTGGTTTTTTCATAGTGAGGACATGCAGGTTCACAGGTCTCCCTCCAGAACTGCAACAAAACACTGCAGAGAAAGTTTCCGCTGAACTCCTGCTGCTCTAATCACATCCTCAGCCTGTCAAACTGGAGGAGCACACTTCGCATGAACATGTGTGTTTTACGAGTGTTTTACAGAAGAAGCCTTATGGCTTCTTCTGTAAAAAACAGAATGAAAGTAAGGAAATTCCCTATTTTTCCTCTAGTTTGTGATTTTTTTTTGTGTCAAGACCTGTTCGAGGCATGTGTTGGCACGAGAGAGCAACAGCCATAAGTGTGAAAGCTGGTTGGCACCTACCTCCAAGTTGTTGGAGCTTCTCTGTTCGTCTTCTTCACCTCCTGCACACGCTCAGAGGAAGAGGAATGCTGTCACATACACTTCACGCTTTGCCAGCACCCCCTCCCCTCTATTCCACAGCTCACCGTCACCCCAAGACGTCTGGCATCCAACAACACAGAGAAATAGAGAGAGAGAGACAGAGAGAGGGAGGGGGTAAAGTGTGAGATAGGGAGAACAAAGGGCGAGCAAGTTTCCTCAGCCTGTCCTCAAGCCAAAAACCAGAGCGAGAGAGCAAGAGAGAGAGAGAGAGAGAGAGAGAGCGACATAGAGAGAGAGCAGACAGGAAATGTGCTGAGAGGTTTCCAGGACTTTTATTTTTACAGCCCCCAGCCTCACTGCCTCCAACGCTCTGTCTGTCTTTGTTTCTTTCTCTGTGACGCAGATACATGTGAAAATCCACCGTTTGCTCTCGTTTTCGACCTACATCAAAGAGTGTTCAAAGCAGGCCCCATCGCCTGAATACCGCAGCTAGGAATAAACCCATCGGACCAGAACTACCTGATGACCTCATGTGATTGAGAAGTTCCCGTTTGCCATTGTGCCATTGTGTAAACACGATGACAAACAGGGACTGTGTGATCAGATTCACTGAAATAAAAAACAAGAGATCCCATGAGTTGAAGTTGACAGAACTGAGCTTTAAAAAGACATGTTCTTCAACCCAGATGTCACTCTCATATTTTCATCCGACATATTTCCACCTCAGGTTACCACCTTACTGTTAACCTGTTTACATTTCTGACAGTGTGTGCATTTAGTTTTTGCACCTTATTGATAATCTTTGTTGTTTATATTTTGTATTATTTGCACACTTTACTCTTTACTTCCCGAGGGATAAAAAACAAAGTTGTATCTGATCTGACTGTCAGTGACAATAAGTGGGGGAAGATCTACAATGATACATCATAATTTCTGTCAAGATATATTTTGTATTAATAATCTGCAAAGTAACTAAAGCTGTGAGACAAAGGTATATGAGTAAAAGGTTCAATATTACATTTAGAGATTGGTCGAGTTGAATCTTAAAGAGGCATGAAAAGAAAAAGACTCGGGTCAAGTAAAAGGACATTACATTACATTACAGTCATTTAGCAGACGCTTTTATCCAAAGCGACTTACAATAAGTGAAGTCAACATCGGTTTTCAAGAGAACTACTAGTCACCAGAAGTCATAAGTGCATCTCCTTTCTTCAAACAAGCATCTAAGAGCATATACTAGAGCCAATGTACAGTGCAGAAACAAACGAATGCAATAAGTGCCACAAACTAATATGATACAATAGATATATAAGTAAGTGCTACGAGGAAGGCTAAGGGTAGGCCTTCTTGAAGAGGTGAGTTTTCAGCCTGCGCCGAAAGCTGGGCAGCGACTCTGCCGTCCTGACGTCAGTGGGGAGTTCATTCCACCACTGAGGGGCCAGGACAGAAAACAGCCGCTACCGGGTCGATCGGCCGCAGGGACCTCTGAGCGATGGGGCAACCAGTCGCCCCGAGGTAGCAGAGCGAAGTGGTCGGGCGGGGGTGTAGGGCTTGACCATGGCCTGGAGATAGGAAGGAGCTGTTCCTTTCACTGCCCTGTAGGCTAGCACCAGAGTCTTAAACTGGATGCTCTTACAGGGAGCCAGTGTAGAGAACGGAGAAGGGAAGTTGTGTGGGATAACTTGGGGCGATTGAACACCAGGCGAGCTGCATCTTTCTGGACAAGCTTCAGAGGTCTGATGGCCGATGCCGGGGCTCCAGCAAGTAGAGAGTTGCAGTAGTCCAGGTGGGAGATGACAAGAAAATGCAGCTTCCATTAACTCCATATTGTTGGTGCGTGAAACCCTCACGGACTTAAATCAGGAGACCTCTTGTTTTTGTCACAATGCTGTTGTTGCTGTTGTAGTCTGTTGCCCTCATAGAACCCGGCTTAACACACACAAACACAGGTCACCCCCTCCACTGAGCTGCAGCTCAAGTGAGTGAAAGAAACAGAGCACACACACACCAGCACACACACACACACACACACCAGTGGATAGCTTTTGCAGGTGACGTAGCAAAAACAAATCCTGTTCAATGGAAGAACCAGCAGTAAAAGAAGAAACTAATTCTGATTATTCAGAACAAACAAAAAGAAAACATCTCAGCACGGTCTTAACATCCTCAATAAAAATGTTTTTTTATCAGAGGGTAAACACCAAGTTAGATTTAGATATTTCTGGTGAATTCTGTCCTGGTGGTTGCATTAGAGCAGGGATTCCCAAAGTGGGGTGCGCGCACCCCCAGGGGTGCGCGAGCTGCCTCTAGGGGGTGCGCGAGAGGAAAAGTGTAATGGCGGTCTGATGGTGTAATAATATTAAATATAAAAAATAAAATGTAATTTTAATTTAAAAACTGTCAGGTGGGACATCTGATGCTATCAGTCGTAAAAGAGGAGAGGGACAGAGAGAGAGAGAGGAATCGGAGGCGAGGGGAATGGAGA
This sequence comes from Melanostigma gelatinosum, assembly GCF_949748355.1. Lineage (NCBI taxonomy): Eukaryota > Metazoa > Chordata > Actinopteri > Perciformes > Zoarcidae > Melanostigma > Melanostigma gelatinosum. The sequence goes on from NC_136637.1 coordinate 5,115,102, forward strand.
GGTGTGTTGGGGAGAGACCGGGAGAAGAAATCGAGCCAGAGTCAGAGGAAGATGAGACGGAGGAGACCGAAAAGGAGGAAGGGATAGCGCAGACAAATCGGGAGCACATCGGCCCATCGCGGAGTCAAGGTGAAAAAAGAGGAAACGAGAGTGAGCATCAGACTGGGAAAAAAAAGAGGAAATATGATGAAAAGTATCTGTGTCTGGGCTTCACTTGGATTGGCAATGCAGATTGCCCAAAGCCACAGTGCGTGGTGTGCAGTGAGGTTCTGGCTAACAGTCTGAAGCTCTTATTTACGTCGCCACCTGAACACCAAGCATGCCAGTGCAAGTCAAAAGCCCCTTACATTGTTTATATCGAAATTGGAGGAGTTACAAAACAGCCAAAAACAACTGGAGTCTCATTCATGTGTTGGGTCTATAAATGACGCACTACGGGCTTCATATCTGGTTACAGAATAGCGAGAAAGGGGCTACCGCACACAATCGCCGAAGACGTGAGCTTGCCAGCTGCCAGAGAGATGGTGGAATGTATGATTGGGGAGAAAGAAGCAAAAAAGTTGGATATGATCCCGGTGTCCAACAACACTGTGTCGCGCCGCATCGATGCTTTGTCCGAAGACATCCTGGCTACATTAGTCGGTCATTAATTGTAAATTAAATGTGATAATCTGCCTCTGAGCCTGTGCGTGTGTGCTCGCATCCGTATTGCTCTTTAAAAGTGACGCCTTGTGTCACTGAAAGTTATTGAAACTTTGTTGTAGTGTTTCAGGGCGTTTTCACACCTTCAGTTCGTTTGCTTTGTTGCAGTTGCTCCTTTGTTTGGTTTGTGTTCACACTGCAACATTTAACAGCGGACTAAATCTTGTAAACAAATGCAAACTGTTCTCTCATTGGTCCGATTCTTATGTGGCTATGAAGGCTTAAAAGGCTCTGTTGCTTCTTTTTTTTTTTTTTAAGGGGGGGGGGGGGGGGGGTGCGCGAACCCGGTCGGGATGTAGAAGGGGGTGCGCGGCCTAAAAAGTTTGGGAACCGCTGCATTAGAGGAAAGGTCAGGGGTCACAAAGTTTTGAGAAAACTGGTATGTCGTTTGATTTGAACGTCTTCCCTTCTGCTGCTCTGTGGAGAGTATTTTTGTTTCCTCTGAGCAGTGTGCTGGCAGCACTCAGAGTGTTTCAACACATGTTGTCCATGGAGGGTCTGATGATCGCTGGGAAATCCATCCAGGAGGAAAGCAAATCTGCTGGATGGAACAACACTGATCAGGCTGTTCTGTCTTGGTGGAATATAAAGAAGTGCAAATGCTCAAGTACTGTGTTTAAGTGCAAATTCAAGGTACTTGTACATTACGTGAGCATTTCAATATTATGCAACTTTATACTTTTACCTGCTACACCTCAGAGAAGAAATATTGTTACTTTTCAAATTACAGCTTTTCATCCACTTCCTGTCCGGTGGAAACCACATATCTCCAGATGTGTGTGTTGATGTTGAATGTTTTTGATGAAAGAGAAAGACTAAATGTTCTTTTATCTACTGAGAAAACTCTCCTTCTCCATAAGCCAAATACTCTTTAAAACATCTCTTGCATCAGGAGGAAAATCAAATGCATCGTCACAAAGCTGAAAGCAGCTGGCAGCTGTTTCTCTTTGTAGAGATATGAGGTTTTCACAGGACGCCACAAACATATGATGATCTGATAGAATATGATGCATTGCTGTAGCTTACACCAGTCAACAGGATATAAAGGCGTTACAAACATCTACAGCACAAAAATCCAACATTAATGCAGCAGTAATATTAATCCAGAAACATCATATATAATATTAAAACACAGTGGCGGCTGGTGTAAAATGTTCGAGGTAGGGCCATCCTATCAATTTCAGGAAACATCCCAGTATGATTTAATGCAAATAATTAAAGTATCAAACACGCATTATTACTTTGCAGTTAAATATTTAACATTTATTCCAACACGAAAAAAAGCAGTAAATAACACTTATATAATATAATATAACATGTGTATTTATTGAGATGCCCCTATGGGCCTTGTTATAGGAGGTAAAGATCAGGAGAAGTAAACATGAAGTGTAATTATGAATACTGATGTTAAATTAAGCTATGATGAGTTTTCACTGTTAATTTAACATCTCTATTACATGTTGATGCCTCCATGACCAAGTTAAGCAGATGAGACTGAGGCTATGTAGAAGAAAAGATGTTCACTTTGTCTAATATGTAGCTTGACAGAGTTCTCCATGTGTGTCCTGGTGTTCTCATGTTTCCTTACCTCCTCATCCCTCACTCCCTACCCTGGTGTTCTCATGTTTCCTTACCTCCTCATCCCTCACTCCCGTAACTGTCCGTGCTGGATCTGTCCCCGTTGTTTTAAAAAGCTAAATAAGTTATTAGCATGACGTCATCCAGCTAGCCAAACCTGTCTGGTGTACAGCTAGTACAGAAGCTTTGCATGTACTGCTTCCCTTTCCCGCAAGTCTGCTGTCTGATTGTGAGGTCAGGCTGATCTGATATCAGCTCTTTGGCTGCAGAATCTCCACCAAAGTTCTCCTCTCAAACGGGTCTTGGAGGAGGAGAGGTCACGCTGTTGCGGGCGCGGGCGCCTGTAGAGACTTCTCCTGACGAGAATGCGCAGCTAGGGGGGCAAAATATTTTTGGCCCCACACTGAATCTATTTGAGGGCGCTGATTGGCTAAATTGTATGTCACTCATTTATATCTTCAATCAGCAATTGGCTAAACTGCTTCATAGACCCGCCTCTTTTGGGCAAAAAACGATTTTGCCCCCCTAGCTGCGCGTTCTCAGAGTATCGTGCACACAGGCGGAGAGCACGAGCAGACGAGCACACAGGCGGAGAGGACGAGCAGGAAAAGCATATATTTTGCGCAGATATCACATTTTACACATATTACTGGGTACATTCCACAGTTCAAAAACACAAATATTGACAATTTGTATAATTTTTTTCTTTTGTGTGTGGCTCAAGGTGGGGCCATGCCCCATTGCCCTCTATTGACCAGCCGCCACTGTTAAAACACTTGTGCAGGTCTTTAACTTGGAGTGGAGCAGTGGTGGGCCGTCAGGGCCTGCAAAGCCTTCTCTGCTGGCCTAAACAGAATCACAAAGCTATCTATTTTATAATTGAATCATTTTTCTTAAATACACTACATGTATTATAATTTATACAAATATTGTTCCCATTATCTTATTTTCTCATTGCACAGCTACTGTCTTCCTCAGTTGCTCTGCTTCCAGTGCAGCTTGTTTTAAGTAGAGCTTTTATCCAATCAGATTTCAACTCTGTGTCTCTAGGTAAGAACAGAGGCAGAGGCCTGCACACTCTCACCTGCAACCAGTGCAGATTAAAGTAAATGGAGACGATATTGTTGATTGTCATTGTGTTCAACCAATCAGATCTTTAGTTTGACATGTTGGCCGTATTCTTTGACGTATCAGAGCCTGCGAGCCGGCCTATAATGATGTCAGCATTACATGCCGCTCAGTGTCCATGTGCAGCTCTGAAACTTTTTAAGCTTAACTTTTAAATAAATAATAGCTGTGGTGCCATAATGTGGTTATAAGGTGGTATTTCAGCTGCAGGACAGCAGTGAAGGCCCAGGTATAAAATGCACGGCCCGTATTCAATTCAATTTGGTATTCGTACTTTTACTTCAGTAAAGGATCTAAATACTCCTTCCACCTAAATAACGACGTAATAACTGTAGGAATGTCCGTCTCTCTCAGCTGATTGGACGAAGTCATAGAGCTGTCACTCTTTGTCATGTCAGCAGAGCGTGTGTTTGTTTCCTTATTTTCTGCCTCGATCCAACTGTTGCAGTCAGTTACGCCTCTGATCTCGGCTGAGTGAAGAGAAATGGATAATTAATGTAGAATCAGTGACACGTTCTTTTAAATGAACCCCCCCGCTTCTTTCCTCCAGCCCGGCACTCATCCACACTATTAAATCCTTTCCACTTCACGGTTTTAAACGCTTGCTGTCCCAATAGTAGAACAAACACTGACCCCATTGAAACTGCTTTAAGAAAGCATGAATCATCTCGTACTCTATTTGCACACAGCCTTTTGTTGTCTGTCACTTTGCAGCCTAAAGGTGCGTTCACGCCATTTACTTGCGCCACAAATTATTTGCGCGAGTAAATTACAAACAAAGTCTAAGCACAGACGCGATGAGACTGTATTGACACGAATTTGCCAAACGCGTGAGTTAAAATTCTTCAACTCCAGCGGAAAAATTGCGTGACACTGCGGCGCGATAGCCTATCAGCGTTGAGATGATCCCCCTGTCATCAGTGACGTCCTGCCGTTGTTGAATCAGGAAACAAATACTGTGGCTGTCTGTGTTCACCCAGAGCTCTACGATACCTCATATCAATAGAGACCGGACCAAATTATGTGTATAAATGTATGTGTGTAAACCTAATGGTACAAACGATGAAAAAGACGCTGCCGTATTTAAGCCGAGATGAAGTTATTTTGAGTGTTGTTGGAGCTGCTACAATGTTAGCTTGGAATAGCACCGATCGATCCGAGCTGCATTGAGAAAACAAGTGATTTTAAAAGTGATTTGCTTGTCGTCTTGAGGAGAGAACTAACAAAACATGAATTCAAACTTTTTACAAATCGGCATCAGTATGTAGTTATTTCGGCATCCCTTTTTTGTCCGTTTATTGCAGGTTAATCACAGCAAAATCTGTTATTTTGTGTTCATACAGCTACAGTAAACAGCCGACGTGTGGCTTGCTAGAGACAGTGAATACACCTCGGTAAAATCTACGGAGCTCCTCTGAACTATGTTATGAACCCAGACAAGACGGCGTTTAGTTTCTCGGTATATCTGGGACTTCGACAACAAGTGCTAAGCAGAAATAAAGGTTGATGACTGTAATTGGTGATGCAACATAGACTAACGCGGTGTGAACGCACAGCTGTAGATGACGCTGAGAAGCTAGCAAGAGGTTCCTAGAGGTAAACAAAATGTATCCAACTGAAAAACCCGGCCCAGTGTTGCCAACTTTTTTTCAATGAAAGTAGCTATCATAACCAGCTCCAAAAGTTGTTAAGTCAAGCAAGAAAGTCGCCAAAGCAGCTACACTGACAGCCTGTCCCTTCAGTCCTCCCTCCGAAGCCACTCCCCCTAAATTATCATTTCGAACACAAACAACCTACATGGCTAATGTTAGTACTCACAACTGTTTAGCTAGCAGCTTGTGGAAAGCTCCTACAACAAGCGACGAGTGCACGAAGAGAATAGGCACAGGAGGTAGACCGGCAGGTAGTCGGTCCAATCATTACATTTGAAATGATGGGAGGGGCTTATTACAGTCCTGGGACAGCCACGGATACCGCAGTTCTTTTCTCTTTTGTTGTGAGAGCATTTGATTCATTGATTGCCGTCAGGATGTAATTGGAAGAATTTTAACCAAAATATAGAAAATATTTTCTTTACACAATTATACTAAGGCGGATGTTATTGATGTGCGTCACTTTAAATGTTACTGCTGCTTTTTAGAAAGGTTTTCCAGTGCACCGGCAAGAAACGAAGCATTGAAGCACCCTTCCTTCACATTTAGGGAACTCATCCAGCTCTTATGGCTACCACTTCCAGGTCATTTCACTCAGTTAGGAACCTTCCCTTTTCAAAAAAGACAATTTGTGTTTTGCACACTATTTGCTTTAATCTTTTGATTCCCTGTAAAATCATATGCAAACACTTGTTTTATACAGATATATAGATTTTATTGTCCCCAAAATGTAAAATTGTTTCCACAGAGCCTCCAAAATATACAATATATACATACAAGAACATACATTCTATACTTGAAAAGCAGTAAAATGCAAACCGTATTGTAGAAACTATTAAAAATCATAAGAAATTACAAAATTAAACAAGAAAGAAAGATAAAAAAAACCTCCACAGCTCTGTGCTGCTACCACGGCAGAGAGAGGTCAGATAAAGAAAGTTGTGCCGAAGTTGAGGCGCGTCGGTCACACCGGATTTAGGTTGACTCGGTGGCTTCTGCGCCAGAAACGTCTCTGCAGCTCTGACTGACTTCCAGCCGACGGTCCGGCGCTCTCTGATCACTTCTGACTGTTACCCTTTGCGTGGTGACTTTAGACTCTGCCACGGCGTTTGGCCCCCTGCCCACCTCCTCCTCGGTCCCCCCCCGGGGGCCCCCCTGTCAGAACCGACGCCGTGACTCCTCCACCGCCTGAAATTAATTTCCCTTCCTCGCTGACCCATGATTAAATCCTGGAAGAGTCTGCGCTGATGAGCGGAGGCAGGAAAGAAAACAGGAAGAGGAATCCTCTTTTGGACTTTGTTGGCCACGAACTTGGAGAACACTTTGTCCTCGCGTCGACGGAGCGCCGGATTTTCTGGGTGTTGAATTCGCAGTGGTGGAGCTGGAGACTGCAGGCCTTCGCTCTGCTGGCGGCCGACGCCTTCTGACAAGTCTGTTGGCCGAGAAAGTGAGGTTCGGTCCGCGCTGCTTTGAAAAAGGCAGCTCTCTAATTATCAGGTACCCTTCCAGTGGAAGCTGAGAGATTCTGCAGAGCCACGAATAAAGTGAGAGATTAAAGCGGCAACGTCCACTGAAGCCTCTCCAGCGGCTCCGTGTTGGCAGCGGCATCAGAGCGGCGGGCCGCTGCCAGCCTCGTGGCACCCGTTCAGCTCGGTGGCACCGGCCAATGAAGATTCAGAGCCCCCCCCACTACTTCCCCTCACACAGCCAGCGAGAGGAGGACATCTTTATTAAGAGATTCACAGAGAATCATTGAATATTTTCCTTATATATTAGCAAAGGGTCAATTAGGGCTGCAGCTACGAGGTCATCCCTATGTTCTTCATATGAACTTACATTGGAAGAGATCGATAATGGCTATCTTCACAGTTTAAAAGCAGTTTGAATGGTAAAAAGTATTAAAGTGTCTTTAATGAGTCATATTAGAAGGATATTAAGCTTTGGAAGATTTTATTAATCTGACAAATACTGTGTTTTAGCAATTCAGTGATTATTAGTCATTATGCCTATAAAATATCAATAGAATAGTCAAAACTGTTGACCTCAATTTGATAGAGCCTTCTTCAATATCTCATGTATGTCTTGTGAAACCCAGATATTCTGTTTACCATATTATGTGACAAAGACAAGCGGCAAATCCTCAAAGCTGGAACCAGCAAATGTTTCAAATTTTCTGCTGTGACTCAAATGACTGTTCCACCTTGAACAGTTAAATTCTTAACTTCTCGTTAACTGGCAGTGGTGCTCCAAAGTTGCTGCTTGACCAAACTATTTTCTGGTTGGTACAAAACAATCAAATACATTGATTTCTTTTATACTGGCTGCAAGATAGAGTACATGATAACACTTACTACAAAGTAGAGGTGAAACAGAGAGGCTATTTTGATAATCAATCAAGCAAAAATACTACTTTCTCCAAATGTTATATTCTGCTTTACTCTGTTCTATATCACAGTAAACTGAATATGTATCTTTGGCTTTTGGACTGATGGTCAGACAAAACAAGACACTTGAAGACAGGTCTTTCGTCTCGTGGAAGAGTTCGATGACATTTATTGACAACATTGATCAATACATGGAGTAAGTAATCCGCAGACTAATCGACAATTAAAACAACTGTTAGTTGCATCCCTGATAGGTAGTACGTGCTGTTTAGAGCGGTCACCTTTTCAAAAAAGTCAAATTCAACAAAATTCTAATGAGCATGTAACTTGTTTTGTTAGTGACGAGCTTAGTGTTGGGGTCTGACCATATGGCTTCAACATGTGCTGTGAACAAAGAGAATCAGGCCTTCCCTTTTGCAAGCAAAGCTTTCATCCTGATTGTGGTTTGATGAGAGCAAACCTCCTCTGAAGGAATTTCACATTAGGGTGTGAATTCCCCCCCCCCCCCCCCCCCAAAAACTATGGTTCCTGAAGTCACCTGAATGCACCGCTGCAATCTCATTGGCGGAGAGCCAAGACAGCACCAGGACCCCTGTGGTTCAGCCACTGTCCTATAAAACTGCCTGCAGTTCACACCTCATTGCTTTTCCCCTTCGACCTCCGTCGAGCTAGGGAGCACACAAACGCTCTCTTCGCCCCGGACCTCCGTCCCGGCTACAGAAGATTCAGCTTTCCCCCTCCAGCGTCACACGCTAGCGACGCTGGCCACGTGGAAGCAAAGGCCTTCTCCCCTCATCAAACCCTGTCAGGTCACGAGCCATTTCGCTGGACGAAACCGCCGTGTTCGATCCTGAGTAAGGCTCCCTTACCCCGCCGAGACGAATCCCTCCAACGAGACCCGTCTCCGCTTTCCCTTTTTGTGGGAGGCAGGAGGAAAGACAGGCAGGAGGAAAGACGACTAAGCCTCAATCCTCCACCGATGATTCCCAGTAAGACGCACGGACCACGTCGCGTCAAACCGAAGTTAAATCATCCTCCCTGCAGCGAGGATAGATCACGTCTGCGTTTCGCTCCAGAGCGAGCTCTCACGCCACGACGGCCCGAAGCCGGCTGCAAACACTTTTCCCTTGCCCCGAAGCATCTAAAAGTAAGGTTCATGGTATCTGGGCATAGCTTAGCTTAAATTAACTTAAGTTTAATTCAGGTCATTTCATTTATGTGTTGATATTCCCGTATTTTGTTGTGAGAAGTTACTGTCGCGCGATATCAAGGTATTGCGTCATCCATCGCGGACCCGAAGCCCCGCTTGTGTATTCAACTGCTGTAACTGTCTGCATTAGACCCGTCGCTACTGGTAGATTCAGAGTTTGTGTATTATTGCATGAGAGATGTGATAAGAAACATAAACGCTCATCTCACCGCAGCGATAGAGGTCTGTTTTATTTGGGATTATTTGATTTCATTTTGTTTTCTTGCTCTATTTCCTTGAATCGATTCTGTGAGTGAAGTGTGGGAATGCGACTATCGTGCACAAGTGTCGTCAGTTCACGAAGCGACAACGGCAGCTGGTGCAAGATACGATCTGCAACCCTCACACTCACTACGACGCGACGCCGCACACAGAAACTCTGATTTCTCTCTCTGCCCTTTTATTTCTCTTGGTTTTCCGTAACTTGCATACACATAGTCTGCCCCTGGGTAACCCCGTTGCCTATTGTCCCAACTCACGCGATGCATCGGCACACGTGATTACATACAGCTAACCCCCCCCCCCCCTCTGCCATTTTGTCTAAGTCACTCGACTACGCCATCTGGTGGTGGTTTAGCTGTAGTTCTTTAAGGCCCCTCCTCTTTTACACACGTGACTACACAGAGACTCCCCCTTTACACACGTGACTAAACAGAGACTCCCCCTCCGCCATCTTTGTAGTTTTCGACTGTAGTTTTAAGACCCCCCTTTCTTTTCACACACATAGACCCACACACACACACACATACTTACATACATACACCCTCACCCATTTTATTCATTTGTTTAGATATTAGGCATATCAAATTGTATGATAGTTTGTTGGTTGCAATATTAATTGATTTGATCATTTACTATTTTGATTTAATAAACTCTGTTATACTTCAAGGAGCAGTCATCTGTGATTACTTGTGCATATGTATGTAATGAAACTGTATGTAGTAGCCCTGTGTACGAACTTAACCCTTCACTGTCACTGAATGTGTAGTCGCACCCGACTATTGACATTATGAGTGACCACTAATTATGAGACTTAGTTTTATCGTTTGGTTATTGGTCCCTGTTCGCAGGGTGGTGCCCCGTTGTTATTAATAATCATTAATAATTGTTACATACATTAATAATTATATTGATGTCAAGAATTCAGTTTCTTAAATGCTGATAACCCAAACACGCTCCTTTACGTTCCCAACATTAGTTTACTAAAAGGTCAAAAGGTCAAGTAGTGAGTGTGAATGACAGTGAATTTGAAGAGCGCCCTCTGCTGGAGCACAAGGCAAACTACTACAAACACTGATGCAGTTTACGTCTGTAACTTTGTAAATGAGACAGGTCATTACAACGACACCTTATACATAAGACTTGTACAGGGACGACTGGTGTGTGTAGAGACAGGCTGACGGTGTGCAAGGGTCTGTTAGTCCAGACCATTAGTCCCATTAAAGAGTCATACTGGGGACCAGTGAAGGTACAGTTACACTGGGAAGCTGTCACCTTTAATAGCTCACAATCACTGACTAACTGAGTGACACCCTCCTCCTTCAATACCCCCCCCACCCCACACTCCATCCTTTCCGGGGGAGGCAGGGGTAGTGGGGGGGATCACACACACACAAACACACCTGCCTGAAGCCTGACCAGCAGTATCAGGTGAGGCCGGATTTAAGCAGGAATTAGACGACTGAATGGACGAGACAATGAGAGAAAAGAAGGGAGATGTGTTGTGTGTGTGTGTGGGGGGGGGGTTGTATCACCTCCTGAGGAAGACGGGGGGATGTTGGATGGGGGTCTGACCTTCCCCCGGCAGCAATGAGGAGGGCGGAGCTCATCCTCAGATTATGCAAATTGGCACCGCTTTGATGCAAAACAAGACGGACTGGCCACTAATGTTTCGCCAGTCGTGAAAGGGCGAGACTCCCTGGGAGAAATACCAGAAGAGAGAGAGAGAGAGAGAGAGGGGAAGAGGGAGGGAAGGAGCAGGGGAGTCTGGGTAATGAGTGGGGCTGGGCGGGCGGCTCCCCCAGCGTTATACATGATCATATTTCCACGTAATTAGTTGGTTTTTCCACATGAAATGAGGAAGCGGCTCGACGGAGCGTTCACTGCCGCGAGGACAGCCGGCCTCTCCTCGTCGTCCTCCTCCTGTTACCGAGTGATGACCTCTGACCTTTTCCTCGTACATCATCAACCCACCAACCCCACACAAACACACACACACACAACTCCCGTCATCAACCTAGCGAGGATGATGGAGTCCATTAATCTGATTAATATGTGTGTACGGGGGCTGTTAGCGAGAGATGGAGAGCTAACAGCGAGCTTCAGGGGCCTCCGAAGGGCCCTCGGCGGTCTGCTCTCAGTATCGCAAACACACGCAGAAGACACATGGCAGGATAACCTGGGCACACAACCAAACACACACATGATATCAAAGCGGTTTTAGGGTTTTGATAGCGTCATGTAGCTGAAGGCCCTTGAGAGACCTGCTGAGACCCACTGAGACGCCAAAAACTCTGGGTCTAATATCACTGCGGACCCTAAAGGCATCCCGCTGCACAATCATTACATTTTCACTGTGCAGGACCGCAGTTAAAGATTGGAGAATAAACACCAACATTCCTGTCCTTGAAGACTTAAACTTCTTAGTTGTTGCTAACGTTTTATAATCATCTAAGTTTGCAGCTGTTCATCATAAAAATCTGATGAGATGATCATCTAAGAAACTGACGCAATCAGAGATGGGTTTTTTCTGCCATCTTTAGGTCTTTCAATACATTTACTGGTGGTTTTTGCTTCTTTTTTTTCCACTTCACCACGAATGTAAACAGACACGTTTACAAGGTGCTGCTAAAACAAACAAAAGTGATGCCATGACAGAAAGTCAAAGACCTGACATTACTTCCTGTAAATATTCCTGAAACCTTTTGACACATCTTTAAAAAAAAAAAAGATAATAATTTAAAACCACAATCAGATGAAAAATGAAGACACATGCTCGTCATAATAGATTCTCTTACGGGTGTCTGTACCGGTGTGCATGTGGGAACCACAGAGGGGACAGAAAATAGTTAAATGTCTACATGATTAGATACTCTCTCTCCCCCATGAGGGAGCATCAGACTTACATCCTTCATCTTTTTCGGACCAATTTGAGAGTAGATTGATTCAAACACTGCTGGACAAAGCTGGGCTGCTGGTTTGCTACAACCTCGTTCTCTGTGGATTTGAAGACTGTAGACTAGATTCATCTCAGAAAGACGGAGCCCCCTGACAGAGTCTGCTGTCCACTGAGTTCATTTAGCGGCTATAATGGGTGTGGATCTGAGCCCCCAGAACCCTTAGGGGCCCCAAAGGTCCCAAGTTCAGTGTATGTTGGTATCAACTAAATGATGGGCCATTTGGAAAACGCTCAGGAGCCAAACTATTTGTATTCAAAAGCCTTCACCTTGTGTCGCCTTCTCGGAATGATTCCATCATCCGTCTCATGTCAATATCAGCCCAAACTCCTTCTGACATGGCATCTCCGTGCTCTCCATCTGTCCCCGGGGGTCCCGCTGAAACCCTGCCATCATGCGTGTTTGGAGGCGCCATGAGCCGAGGCTACTGGATGGACGGACGGATGGATGGATGGATGGACTGGAGGCTACAGGCTGGGCGAGGCGGAGCGACCGGGCTTGATGGCGTGCATCCCACGGAGCACGCTCAGTGAAGCAGCAGGCGAGCAGTAGCTTCCGATTAGCCCGTCGAGGCTGGAGAGGAGTTGGCTGCAGTCCGGACTTCATGCATCATCAGAGTCCTGAGTGTGTGTGTGTGTGTGTTTTCTATCTTTGGAGCTGGACTAAAGTCCACAGTGTTTCTTCTCTCATGTGTAACTACTGTGGTTCACCTCTGATCTGATTTGATGCATTTTGATTGATCCTATGTTGACTGAATATTAGATCAATGGCTGTGGTTGTCAGGAGGAAGCCCTGAGCCTCAGCTGATGCTTGATCAGAATATCTGCATGAGTATTAAGGAGACTTAAGAAAACCAAAAGCATTCGTGGTTTCAGCAAATGTTTCCGCAAAGGAAGACATTGCTTTAGGATGACAACGAGGCGATATCGAGGCATAGAGAAGAGGTCTGGGGGGGGGGGACTTCAGGTTTATTAGGTTCTCATGTGTCTTAATTTGTCTTTAATTGCTCTTATATCGTTCATTTTCTTACTTCTATTCTTTATAGTTGTATATACCTTTTATAATAATTATTATTATTACTATCATTATCCTTCTGGGGCTCAATAAAGGCTCATCTTATATTATCTTATCTTAAATACAAGAAATTCCCCTTAGTGTCTTAGTACATAAGAGCCATAATGAACAAAGTAAGAGAAACGAAAAAATATTAGCATACAATCTGTATTTATAGTAAAAAACATGTCAAATAATATAATATCTGCTTTAAAATGAAAAGAGCTACACAGTGTTTAAAATGAAGAGGATGTGCAAACTAATGACTTCAGCATGTGCAGTCAGTCACAGTATGAAGTGGGACAATTAGAGGACTGACTGACAGACATCTGCATATCTAGACTAGCATGGTATTATAGGAATATTATTATTAGGAGACTGTCAAGAAACATGACAACTTTTGTTGTTTTCTCAAATGCAGAAGAACTTCCTGTTTGTCTGACGGAAGTAGTGTCTGGCCTGGGTCTGTGTTGTTTTTGAGGGAAATAACGGTGACATTGTTTTTGGAGGATTCATTGACTAGAAGAGACGGAGGTGGATGGAAACTGTTACCATGCTAATTAACCTTAGGCTCCATTCACACCTTCCTTATTTGGTTTGATCTGTACCAAAATGATAGTGGTGAAACCTCCTCTGGACACGGTCCAGACCAAACAGCTGAACCTTGGCGGTCTCAAACTGAACCATGGTCCGGGTTCAGTTCTAGCATGGACACATTTTTTGGATGGTTCCTATTTTCAGATCAGTTACAGGAAGTTCTGGCAGGCTGTCTACAAAACAGGAACAAAGGTCAAAACAACAAAAGGAAATAGCACATGGGGACAGGAGGAGACCAAATGTTTTCAACACTTTTCATTCATTTTGCGAGAGGGCTAGAGCGGTTGTTCTGTTGTAGGTTTGGTTGGATTTGGTGGTTTTGGTTGGAGGGAGCCTGATGAGAGAAGAGGAGCTGGTCAACGGGGACAAACATCCACTTTCATCAGAGGCCGACAGAAGTCAGACTCAAAGAGAGACGCACTTCTCATTCCTAAACAGAACCCGGTCTCTGCAGGACGCAACACACACACACGCACACACACACACACACACTGCATCACTGCGTCTCCAACTCAAGTGACATTGCTGGTTTCATCTGTCTGTTAAAGTGATGCTTTTTGTCAGGAGCGGAAATAAGTGGAGATGTAAATGACCATCTTGAGTGTCTCCTCTTATCTAACAATTCTCATCAGTCTCATCACATTTTAGAAGATTCTTCTGCCCTTTTTTATGAACTGAGAGGACGTCAAGTTTATTTTCCGACATTCTGTATCCAAAATCTTTTTGCTGGATGTTCATCATTCCGTCCATGCTGCCAACGTGGAGAGGAAAGCCAATAAACCTACAAAACCACAAAGACCCTGTTACCCAAGCATGGAGGACTTCATGTAAATCTTATGCTGCGTTCACACCGGTCGCGTTGATTTTTTGACGAGCGTCGAGATTACATACAAAGTCTATGCACAGACGCGATGAGACTGGCGCGCCGCGATTTTGCGATGGCGCGGCGTGTTGGACGCGTTATTGCAGTGCGGTGGACGCGTTGGACGCCGCAAAATCGCCAACGCGCGAGTTGAAACTTTTCAACTTCGGCGACATAATCGCGTGACGCTGTGGCGCGATAGCCTATCAGCATTGAGTTGCTCCCCCTGTCATCACTGACTTCCTGCCGTTGTTGAATCAGGAAATAAATCCTGTAGCTCACCCAGAGCTCTACGATACCTCATATCAATAGAGACCGGACCAAACTATGTGTATGCATGTGTGTGTGTGTGTAAACCATACGGTACAAACAATGAATAGATGCTGCCGTATTTACGTCTACGTGACGTTATTGAGTGCTGGTGGAGCTGCTACGATGTTAGCATAGCCTAGCACCGATCCATCAGAGCTCCATTGAGAAGACTGTGGAGGAAAAACTCCTTCCGAGGTGCGTGTGGCAGGCCAGCACACGTGGTCTGATAGCTCTTCAGAAACACGGCGCTAAAAACGTTACCGAAACTGGTTTACCGTCAGAAAGGATTTTAATCCTGCTGTTACAATTACAGTTATGCAATGGTGTACATTAATCTTTGAAATATTAAACAATTAACCCCCCTTTGGAAAAAACTCTCCCAGTCCCAGGAGAACACGTCTTCCCCAGGACATCTAACTAACAGGAGAGAAAAAAACTCTTGGCTATATCCCTCCCTTATATTCATTCGCGACTCCTCCCCTTTCATCTATCTCAATTTTTATTGGCTGCCTACGCTGTCTCCTCATTAAACGCCTGTCTACACATCTCGCTCTCTCCTGAGCAGCTAACACATTCAATGATTGTCAGTTATTGTTTAATCCCATCTATAATAATCCTTCAAAATGAAAGTTAAACTTCGGCAACTTGGCAGAAGTTTCATGCTTCTGCATGTTTATGTTTATGTTTATCTTAATTATGCATTCCCAAACCCCTTATGATTATGACTAATTATGAACCTTAATTATGAATTATTAAACACTATTATATCTACTAATCACCCCTGTTTTGCTCAAATTTCTTACAATTCCCCCCTAACCCACAGTTCACTGTGAGTTAGTTACTCGAATGTAGTAAGTTACTCAAATGTTGTTAGTTACACAAATATCGTTAGTTACTCAAATGTAGTCAGTTACTCAAATGTTGTTAGTTACACAAATATCGTTAGTTACTCAAATGTCCCTGGAGACCTCCCCCCTACTCAATCCAGGAAGAGGCTCCCTATCTATCTAAACAGAGGCAAACAATTCATGCATACAGATATCATTTCAAGTATTTCTGTTCAGTCCGTTTCAAAATTGAGTCCGTAAAAAGAAGACAAAAAAGGAAAATTTTAATCCGTAAAAAAGGGAAAGATAGAATCCGTAAAAAAGGAAAAGAAAAGATTGACTGCGTTGAAAATCACTGCCTTCCATGTCTTGGGGCTGGCAGGATCAGGATACAGCCTGTAGGCTAGAGAACACATACTGAGAAGCCTTGACTGTTCTTTTACACCTGTCAAAATTACATTTCTTAATCTTTACACCCTAAAATCCCATTATAACCCATTAAACAAAAATAAAATCTCAAATTACTCATCCAGAACAATCAGTCTATTTCCCTAATTTCCAATATCTCACCGGATGTGTTAGAAGTCCATCTGGGCCTTTATCAGGTCCTTCAGGATCTCCGAGAGGATGGTCAGGAACCGCTTGTGAAGTTCCGCTATGGCACCGCTGGTGGCCTCATCTAGACTGTGGCCATCAGAAGCTCCAATTCTCCCTCATCCTCGACACATAACTGGTTGCCCTGGACTGGTGTCTGGCTCATCGTTGAAGCAATAAACCCCTGTAGAAGTCCACGGATGCAAGGGAACCCACATCCACAGACGACTAGGAGGCCTACGATGACAACACACAGAGTAATTACGATTGACAAAAATGTATGTTTCCACTTGCCAAACATACTCTCCAACCAGTCGGTGAATGGATCAGTGGCACCAGAGTTCTCCGCTAGCTCTTGGCTGAGTGCTGTCAGTCCCTCCAGAGCCCTGGTCACCGATCCATCAGGAGCTGTGTTATTTGGAATGAAAGTACAGCAAGCAGTCCCGAACATCTGACAAACGCCACCTTTCTCTGCTAATATCATATCTAATGCCATTCTGTTCTGCAAGGTCATTAAACTAGTCTTCGCCAGCTGTGCATGCAGTCCTGATATGGCATCTCTGGTGAAGTTTACAAAACGCTGTTGGTTATAGTAAATGTAGTTGATCCAATCGACATTTTTATTAATCGTTACCCACCAGAAAAATGCAGATTCAAAACCGGCAGCTATCTGATTTCTGGCTTTGAATTCATCCGGCACCCCCCTTGGCACTCCTATGCCATCTATGTATACTTGGTCATCGAAGGCTCCCTTCGGCCTACCAGCATCTCTTTTGGATCTTCTGTTAGCATGTGGGTGTGGAGAGATGAGTTCTCTATATGTTACATCATTGACAGGCAAGATATAGAATGGTAATATAAGTTGCACCAACGCACAGCTGCCTGTCCAATCTTTAGGCAGGATTGGATATATGGTTCCTCCTCCACACCACCACCATAAATCAGCTCTGGGTGCTGTCTGTCTTAACACACTGTTATATAGATAGTCGCTAGCATTGTGACTGTTGCTACAATTTGCTTCAATAATACTGCCTACATTGGGCCCCATAGCTGTATCTGAGACTATACAATCAAATGGACCCTCTGAAACCTTGAACAGAGGTGGGGTATTATATTCTACAGGTGGGTAATCCCAGTGCAGCCCCTGACAAGTGTGATGGAGGGGCAAAGTGTCATCAGTAAACAGAGTTAAAATACAACTAAATTCAGGGCTTAGGGGTCTAAATCTTGAAGGAACTGGTGTTGCTAGGGGTCTAGGCCCTGAACACACAATACAATCTGTACTTCTCTGACTTGAAGCCGTATATTGTACCCACCGGAGCCATAAATTCCCATCTGCCATCGCAGTTTCCACCCCCGGTACCTCATTCTCTGCATCAGTCGTATGTCGAACCTGGTCATCCATGATCTTTTTGGCAGGCTTAACAATGATCCTAATAAGCCCTTGTGGAGCAGGACTATCAGTAGTTGCCTTTCCCTGTACTACGTAAAGTCCTCCGTCAGTCAATTTTGGGTCTGTTAAGGTAAGTCTTAAAGGATTACATCTACCCACCCCTTTTCTACACATGTGATAAGAAGCTGGGGCATTTAACATCTTTAGTCGGTCTTTAAGACCTGGGTTGGGGTCTTTTCCTAAACTCTCGCCACCTGTGTTCATCGTTGCCCATCCCCAATCTTCACAATCACAGTTATGATACGATAACAGCTTACCATACTTATTTGTGGCGGGCCCACACTCGTCAGTTATGATGCACAAGGTCTTGGACATCCACCCGTAGGTGTGTTCATACCTGGGACAGGAAACTACTTCACAGAAGTCGAACTGGACCGTTGATGTTGTACCTTCTTTGAACGTAAGAGTGAGAGTTACATTTTCATAGGTGAGTGTCGTCAGAGAAGTCTCTCTACGTGGTCTGAGATCGGTTTGATTAGTTACTGAAGCTAAATTTCGAATCCTGATGTAGTCATGCATGTGTTCTGGCTCCTGTCTGTGGTTAATTCCCCACACTAAGAGGGAAACTGCTGAAATCAGGACGAAAGTAATTACAGACTTCCATAACCTACTGAAGCTAGAGTCTCCCAATGGAAGGCCTCGCTTAAACTGTGGGGGAAACGTCATTGTCAGTACTGTCTAAACCCTCTTTTGAGGTGTCTTTAACTTCAAATTTTGCCTGTCTGATGTTCAATCCTGTCTCTGCGAGTGTCTCACTCGTTACCTTCGCTGCTGCACAGTGTGTGAGGTGGTGCCAAGTAGCTCCAGTTTTACCTTTCACCTTTACTGCATGTGAGGTTGCCAATACTACCTCCCATGGACCGGTCCACCTTGGTTCACTCCACTTGCGCTTGTGGACTTTTATCCACACCAGACTGCCTGGTGACACGACAGGAGGCGGCTTCCTTTCGTCAGCTGCTGCTTCTGCGTTTGTCACCTGAGAAAACAAAACTCGGCTCATGTTAGTTAGCGCTCTTGTGTATTCCTCAATTTCTAAAGTTAGCAAGTCTAGGCTAGGTCCATGGCTACTGGTCCGTGGTGGGCCAGACATAGGCCTCCCTGTGAGTAGCTCATGTGGTGTTAAGTGTGTGCTATTGTGTTCTGTATTTCTCATGGACATTAGTGCCAAAGGCAAGGCGTCTGGCCATTTGATAGATGTGGTGTGACAGATTTTAGCAATTTTCCTTTTTAAAGTTTGATTAGCTCTCTCCACTATTCCCTGAGATACTGGATGATAAACTGATCCAAACCTATGTTGGATTCCTAGACACTTTTCTACTGCTGCTAAGTGTACATTAGCAAAATGAGAGCCATTGTCTGAATGTATAACTCTCGGGAGACCATATCTCGGAACAAGTTCATTCCTGAGCCACTTTACCACTGTTGCACCATCTTCATTTCGGCAGGGTATTGCTTCAACCCATCGGGAAAACCGATCTATCATTACCAACATGTATCGCAACCCTCTCACTCTGTTGTCTGCTCCCATGTCTGTATAATCAATACAAATTTCCTGGAAAGGAGCTCGTGGTACAGGATAGCTCCCCATTGGGCACTTATACACTGGTTTGTTATTATACCCATTACAAGTTGCACAGTTTGTTACAAAGTTTTCTACCATCTCTTTAGAATATGGATGCCACCAATGTTTCTCCAACGCTGCACATGTTCGCTTTTTCGACTCGTGAGATGGACCATGTGCTTCAATCATTAGTAAGTGTACCAGCTCGGCAGGAGCAACCATTCGTCCATCATGGGACCTCCACAATCCTTCCCTGTAGGATGCTCCATGAGCTAACCACTGTGAATGCTCATATGCACCAGCTTTTTTCTGCAACAAAACAAGGTCACCTTCATCGGGGGCTTGCTGTGGCTCGTTTACACTTATTACCAACATTTGTGTTTCATTACCAATGTACCCTCCAGCTCTCTTAGCTGCAAGGTCAGCTGCGTTGTTACCCCTTGCTTCTTGATCGTCCTCCCTCGAGTGACCCCTGCACTTTATCACAGAAATTTGTGCTGGCAGCATTACAGCATCCAACAGATTCTTCAGCGCCTCATGGTGTTTGACTGGGGCTCCTGAACTCGTCAAAAACCCTCTTCTCAGCCATTGCGGTCCATCCAAGTGTACTGCACCATGAGCGTATGCAGAATCCGTGTAGATGTTTACTCTTCTGTCCTTGGCCAAAGTAAGGGCTCGAGTTAGCCCTATCACTTCTGCCAGTTGAGCTGAAGCAGGTTGAGGAATAATTGCTGCTTCTGCCTCCACCAATGTCCCATCAGGTAGTTGCTCCACTACAGCGTATGAAGCCACATTACCTGTTGGTCCTCTGTAACAACAGCCGTCACAAAAGAGTGTCATCTCTGCATCTGGATCTTTTTCTCCTTCCAAGTCTGATCTTAACTTGGTCTCCTTTCCAGCCATTTCTGCACAGTCGTGGGTGCCTTCATCATTTGGCAATCCAGTTGCCATATTTACTCCCTGTGAGGTGAAGGATAAGTGGGGCTGTGTCAATGTGTCTGATACCCTAGCTCCTCTTGTAGCTGTTAGAGTAAAGGCTTGAGTCTCTAGATAGGCGACTACACCATGCTGTGTGTGTATTTTCAATGGGTGGCACATAACTATATATGCTGTCTTTTGGACAGCCCTGACTATTGCTGCCAAATGTCTGGTGCAACCTACCTGTCCTAGCTCTATGGGGTCTAGTTTAGAACTATGGTAAGTCAAAACTGCTCTTCCCTCTCTCCTCATCTGATATAAGACTGCGTTTACTACCCCCTGCTTTTCCCCTATATCTAAATGGAAGTCAGATCCATAATCTGGGACTGCTAATGCGGCTGCCTGAGTCAGACACTGCTTGGTCTTGATGAATGCTTCCTCTCCTTCAATTGTCCAGATCAATTCTGCCTTCAGGTTTCGGTTACCCACTTTAGTCAGCATGTCACGCAGAGGCTGAGTGAGGTTGACATAGTCTGGCACATAGCTTCGGCTGTAACCAGTCAATCCCAGAAATCCAAGCATTTCTTGGACAATTTTGGGTTTGGGGTAGGTCAATGCCGCTGATTTCTGTTCAGGTGAAATCTTTTTCTTGTTTCCTGAGAGTACTCTTCCCAGGAATGTCACCTGTCTTCTCCCAATTTGAGTCTTCTGTTTTTTGATCTTGTAGCCGCGCTCTGCTACTCTCCTCATCACAGCTCCAGTTGCTGCCAGGCAACTTTCTGCGGATGGAGCTGCCAACAGTAGATCGTCAACATACTGTATTAGGGTCACTCCGTCTGGCAGTTTCAAATTCTTCAAATCGTCTTTCAATGCTGCATTGAATATGCCGGGGCTGTCTTTGAACCCTTGAGGCATTCGGTTGTAAGTATATCTGTGTCCCTGAAATGTGAATGCAAACATCTCTTGACTGGCAGGATCAAGTGGCAGACAAAAGAATGCGTTTGCCAGATCCAGTACTGTGAAATACTGGTGTTGTGGGCTTATGTTCTGTAGTGCCACATATGGGTTGGGCACTGCAATTCCTTTCGTCTTTGTGGCTTGATTTACTTCTCTTAAATCATGTACCATCCTCCAACCTTTTCCTCCAGCTTTGGGAACTGGCAATATGGGCGTGTTCCAATGAGATTCTGCTGATCTCAACACTCCTGCTTCAAGCAGGCCATGAATGGTGGCTGTTATCCCTTCCACAGCATCTTTGCTAAGACGATATTGTGGTTTCCACACTGATGGCTGTCCAGATTTCTTTTCTATGGTTACCAAATGGTGTGGAGTGCAGCCGACATCATAGTCGCCTTTTGCCCACAGATGTTCTGGCATTTCATTCAACAAGTCTTCTGCTGCGGGGTGGTCAGTCAACTCACGGCCGTGATGCCTTTCCAATTCCTGCCTCTCCGATACTCCATTCTCCCTGCTGCAATGTGCTATTTTCCAGATTGTCTTATCTGGACTGTGATGAAGTAGCGGTGAGGCAGTGGAACACCAGTCTGTTATTTCCTGGGCTCTCTTCATCATCGGTCCTAGTGAGCGGGCCTCCTGCCCTGCTGCTATGGCTAACGTGACATGGGGTTCACTCTCATGGTGCAGTTCATACCATTGTGCTTGAGTTTCAGTGAGTTCACAGTGTGCTGCAACTCCTTCTGCACCCACAAAGATGTCTGTGATCCTGATCATCTCTTGCACTCCTTCTCGTTCTTCCTCCCATGCGTCAGCATATTCTTCGTCAGGTGTCCTCAAGTAATTATAGGTGCAATGGAATGGGTCAATAGGGGAACCATATGCTCCCTGGCTGTTGATCCATGGCTTCCAGTCTTGGTATGTTTTGTTGACACACGGCTGTTCTCTCTCTCCTGCCACCAGCCTGGTCCAAAACACTTCAGTCTTTTCTTCTGCTTGTTCAGAATTTGTCATGAAGAGAATTCTTCCCCCATGTGTCTGCCATGGAGTCAGTGGTTGACCTTTGAACGTAATTCTAAGTCCGTCTGCTGAACATTGTATTTCAGCTCCAACCTTTGTCATCAAATCTCTTCCCATTAAGTTGACAGGGCATTTGGGTGAGTACAGGAATTGATGAAGCAAACATTGTCTTCCTAGTGTGGTTTCCAATGGTGTTGTGAATCTCTGCACCTCTGTTTTTCCCGAATATCCAACCGTTCTCATCGTTTTATCCGAGAGTGGGGGTGTTTTCCCATTTAGGTTTCGTAAGCATGAGGCTGCGGCACCAGAGTCAACCATCATCTCTGTGTCAACTCCGGCAACGCTACAGGTCACCATTGGTTCTGTCTGAGCCCTGTAAACCACCCATGCTTCTGGATCTTCTGGGCCTCCTCAGTACTCACTCTGTTGGTGAGCCTCCTCCCATTGTCCTTGTGACCTCATGGGCATCTGTTGGCGGTGAGGTCCCATGATGGGAGGTGCAGGTGGTCCTGGCGGACCTGGTCTTGGGTACTGCTGCCGCTGGGGTGAGAATGGAGCCTGTCGTGGTGACGCACTGATCTGCATTCCTCCTCCCATTTGCCTTGGGCAGTCTCGGGCCCAATGGCCCCATCTCCCACAGGTGTAGCATTCACCAAACCTGTCAGGGTTTTCTCTGTTTCCTGGTTGGCTATATCCGCCTGCTTGGTAAGCTCTGCCTCTTCCATATTCTCTGCCTCTGTCGGATGCACGTGCACGTCCTCTGCCTCTATAGGCCGGAGGCTGGTAGTACTCCACCATGGGGGCTGGCTCTGCTGGAGTTGGTGGCTGCTGGGCTTCTGCTGCTATCATCTGTTTCTTGGCCTGACGTTTTCTATTGAGTTCTCTGTCAGCCTCTGCTAGTTGAAGTTTCAACAGTCGCTGCGTCATTTTCTTTATGTCATCTTCTCCACTTGTCTCCTCCGCTAGATGCCTTTGGGTGTAGTGAGTAAGGTGTTCTCTCCACATGGCATCAGTCATGTTACTCAATCCCACTACTCCACGCAGCGCTGTTCGTACTGTTGGGGGCAGGCCCTGCTGTACAGTGTGCCGCCATACAACAGTGGTGGCCTCATCGCTGTCATGTCTCCCTCCTGTGGCCATAAACCACTCTACTTCAGCTCTTTTCAGATACTGATGTGTCTCTTCCTCTGATTTTATCTTCAGTCCAGAAAGAGAGTTCATATTGGGTTTTGTGGCCCAGATGCCCCTCATTGCTGACCAGAAAACTCCTCGGAAGTTGTCAAATGAGGTTTCATCCCCCCTATTGGTCGTTCCTGTACTTACTTCCAAAATATTCAGTTGGGCTGTTCCTTCTGTTCGGATTATCATGGCACGGATGTCTCCCAATGCCAATTTATCAGCTGCTGTGAGTTTTTCAAAGACACGGATCCACGGATTGGCTCCACCGGCCAGCGGTGGCAACGCCTTTTCCAGTGCGTCCATGTCTCGATGTCCCCATGGCACAAACTCAGCTTGTCCGTTGGATTTTACCAGCAGGGGGTACTGTTGGGTATGGGCTAATGGTGTCATCTCACCTCTTACAGGATAGATATGATCTCCATAGCGCTCTGGTTGTCTCCTGTTCCTACTGGATCGTCTGGCAGGTGAGCGACCTCCATCTTCTCCTTCTACTCTCTTTCTTCTGTCCTCATCAGTGTCTTCATCGCCACTGGTGATTGCTGTCCGTCTGTTCTCAGGGGTGAGGAACAAGTAACCTTTTGCTTTATACTCACCCATCCTCAGATTCCCTTCTTTTTCCTCTCCACTTTTTTCCTGTCTTTCTTTCTTGCCTGATGTCAATTCTTGATGGTTTCTAAACCACTCTTGTTCCCAGATAAGTTGTTTGTCCCCCCTTTCATGACGTTGTTCCAGGGGCAACATCTCTGGAGCTTGGATATCACCGAAGGGCCCTGAGGTCTCTCCTTCAACTCTGCCCCCCATTGCCCCTTGCTGGTCATGGCAACTCTCTGGAGTACTTACCGTCACTCCTGTACTGTCAGTCTGTGAGCTGATGTCTTCAAGCTCGTTCCCAGACCTGCTTCCCTCTTCACTCTCCTCTTCCATATCCAATGTTCCCCCTTTGACTCTGTAGACAGGTGCTTGGATTGAGGGATAGATTGTTCTCTTCACTTTCACATATGGCGGGGGAGGTGAGGAAAGCTCAGTCTGTCCATGTGCTTCTGTCAGCACTGACGGGTATACTGGTGTGTTGCCAGGGGTGTCAGGTCTGGGAGTGGTGGTGGATTTGAAGCCAGTCTCCTTCAGGACCTCAGGTAGTCCTACTGCATCTGGAAGGGTGTTCGGGTCGACCGCCTTCCAGTACGTGAGCAGACGCTTGGTATCTGCACACCTCTTTTCTTCCATATTGCGGGCCCTGCTCCTACCTAATTTGTTCAGGCGACTGGCTCCCACATGATCTGCAACAGCGTTGTTCCTAGCCTTCGCAGCTTCTCTCCACACTTTGCATCTGTGTTCAGCCGTGGGTGCCGTCACCGTTGGAAACCACCCGTTCCTCTGCCACTTCTTCAGATATTTTCTCATCCTCTCCCATTCCTTTCCCCTCTCTTTGGGCACCGTTTGGTCCTCCATCCTTTCTCTGGCTCTTCCCAACATTTCCTGAGCAGTTAAGACGGCCATTCTATCTCCTAGGTGAGCTCAACGTTCACTCACCCGTCGTAGCACCGTCCGCGTCAAAGTCGATTCTTCGGAACTGTGTAAATTAGTAAATGTACCAAAATTAGTCAAGACGGGATACGTGAAGAAATTTTGAACCAAAATTGAACCTAGAACTCTTAAACAAATGCAACACCTAAATCAGAATCAAAATCAGATCCTAATTCGAATTCAAAAGGTTTAAAATCAAAATTACGCTTAAATTAAAAAATCAATAATTAATCAAAGAAAATCAATAATTAATCAATAAAAAATCAATTAAGATTAAGATTCCAAATCAAATGCAAAATCGAAATTAAAATGAAATTAAAAGTTAATAATTAATCAATTACTAATAGCAATAAAAAATCAATTAAGATTACGATTCCAAATCAAATTTAAATGGTTTAAAATCGAAATTAAAATTAACTAAAAACTAATCAATTACAAAAAGCAATTAAAAAATTATCAATATCAAAATCCAAATAGTTCAAAATCAGAATTAAAATTAAATAAAAAATGAAGAATTAATCAATTAAAAAAAGCAATTAAAAATTATCAATATCAAAATCCAAATTCAATAACTGTATTCAAAACATTCAAACAGCAAAGCCAATGTAAGTCAAACTACAATTACAATCCACACTGCAATCATTGACACCTCAGCAACACCACACAGCACAATAATAAATCACATTCACTACTGAATCACTATTAAGTTCAAGAATTGAAGGAGCACAACTGAAACCATTAATCTTTGTTAAAATGCTGAATTAAAACCAAAGTCAACAACTAAAGTTATAATGCTTAATTAAAACTAAAGTCAGGATGTAAGCTCAAAGGTCATGGACAATGAATCTCTAAGACTGTTTTGTGTAATTTATCTAGGAAGCCACTGGGTGGCATACAACTATGCTGTGATTGTCTCTCTAAGCCACCAGATGTCAGCCTCTTTTAGTACTAATGTAATGACAGATTCAAAACACTAGGTTTATTATTATTGTTAGTTACTCCTCCTGGCCACTAGTTGGTGGAGTTGCTTTCTGGCGTTTTCTTCTTCTACGTTTTATCTACCTTCCTGTTTACATTCAGCCTTTGCCAGCAAATATACTACGTAAATGCTAACGGAATATGCTAACGGAAATGCTAACAGCAAAAACGGAGCTTCTAATAGAGCATACGCACACACAAGTTTCACCAAAATCCCACACTTTATTTTCACTCATACGCCTTCTGTCTCCTCTCACACTCCAGCAGTTATTTTCTTTACAAGCACTTTTATTTTTCATACACAGTACAATAAACCCGGAGCTACGTCGTAGCCAACGTTAGCTCCTCTTACAGCTACCACGGATCATGCAATGCTATTCATCATTTTAAACGTATTTCCACGCTGCTAAAACACAGACTAGTCACACGTATTTATTGGACTTATTGTCCGGTTTTATTACACCTTAAATCCTCTGGCTTAACAGGCTAATGGCTCCTCCAGACCTGAGTTCATCGTTACGTCTGATCACGAGTTATACACTTCCAGTGTCACCCACTCGCCCAGTCCGCCTAGCACCGCCAAAGCCCATTATGCTACGTCTTCTGAATCATCCACACGACCCCTCTATTTATGCACGGCCAAAACCAGCAAGAGTGACTTCCAGGAACCGCAGCCTCAGAAGCTAACTCCCGCTAGCCTAGCTTCCCTACACAGCGTATGTTTTCAAGACCCGAAAATTCATGCACGAGACCCGCAAAGGGTTGCAAGCCAAAGCCGGAATGTCACAATATTTCAGTCCGCCAAGTTACATACCTGCTTTTGAGCTAGTTATCAGCACAAACCCAACCATGCACCCCAGAGCCAGAGGATCTCAGAGCGGTGCAAAGCTAGTCCGCTTTAGCCGAACAACTACTTGATACCAATGTGATGATTTACTTACAGCGCTGTCTGCCTTTAATTTCTTTATTCTTAGGATCCTCTGTATACACTGGACTTGTCCCTTTAATGCATTATACAAATATACTCTCACTGCAAACTGCAGCTAGGTCAGCTCAAAACGGCCTGCTCCCACACGCGCCTTTTTTTTTCACACCTCTGCCTCACAGAACAAAGGCACGTTAGCAGGGCAAACACCGGTCGGCCACATCTCCACTAAGAGTCCTAAAAACTACCTAGACAGACTTCGTTAGGTGCTGTTCTTACCTTGTATTGGCGCCTTGGAGATGTAGGTGACCGATGCCGTCCCGCATGCGTGTCTCGTCCCGCAAGCTGTTCTCCTGGCTAGCTCGCCAAATTTGTGGAGGAAAAACTCCTTCCGAGGTGCGTGTGGCAGGCCAGCACACGTGGTCTGATAGCTCTTCAGAAACACGGCGCTAAAAACGTTACCGAAACTGGTTTACCGTCAGAAAGGATTTTAATCCTGCTGTTACAATTACAGTTATGCAATGGTGTACATTAATCTTTGAAATATTAAACAATTAACCCCCCTTTGGAAAAAACTCTCCCAGTCCCAGGAGAACACGTCTTCCCCAGGACATCTAACTAACAGGAGAGAAAAAAACTCTTGGCTATATCCCTCCCTTATATTCATTCGCGACTCCTCCCCTTTCATCTATCTCAATTTTTATTGGCTGCCTACGCTGTCTCCTCATTAAACGCCTGTCTACACATCTCGCTCTCTCCTGAGCAGCTAACACATTCAATGATTGTCAGTTATTGTTTAATCCCATCTATAATAATCCTTCAAAATGAAAGTTAAACTTCGGCAACTTGGCAGAAGTTTCATGCTTCTGCATGTTTATGTTTATGTTTATCTTAATTATGCATTCCCAAACCCCTTATGATTATGACTAATTATGAACCTTAATTATGAATTATTAAACACTATTATATCTACTAATCACCCCTGTTTTGCTCAAATTTCTTACAAGACCAGTAACCTACAAATCGGCATCATTACGTAGTTATTTTCGGAGTCCCTTTTTGTCGGTTTATTGCCGTTGAATCACAGCCAAATCAGTTTATTTTGTGTTCCTACAGCTGTAGTAAACAGCGACCGGTGGCTTGCTAGACAGTGAATACAGCTCGATACAATCCACGGAGCTCCTCTGAACAATATTATGAACCAGACATGACGGCGTTTGGCATTCCGATGTTTGAGGGACTTCCACAACACGTACAAAGCAGCAATTGTCCTTATTCCTTTCATGGTTGACAGCGGAAAGAAATGGCGGCCAGGTGAACGGCTTCCAGGACGATAAACCACGCCCCCTCTCCGGCGCTACGAGATTTTGCGGCGTTTGGTGTGAACACGACCGGCGGCGCGTTGGACGCGATTTTGCAGTGCGTCAAAATATCAACGCGACCGGTGTGAACGCAGCATTACACTGCTGGTTTGATTGTTACTGTGGACCATGTTTTTAAATCAATTTTTTCCCGCCCTGCACGGTGGAATTTATTTTCCATTTTAACTTAAAAATTGTCTCTTTCCCAGCGTTTTTAATCTGATATTATTCTCGTTGTGCATAATAGGTCATAATTAACTACACAGTGATCTTAGTGAGACAAAACAAAAACCTTATATGATCTCTCACTCTATGTAACCTTTAAATTAACCTGATATCAGATTCAGACTTGAGTTGTGTTTGAAAAATATGAAGAAAAGTAAACAAATGTTAAAACTGCTGTCCGGACTTCTATGTAGAAGTGCATGTCTCAACTGCAACCTGGCAAGGTTGGACCTGTGACATTTCTGAAACACTTTCAATGATTAAAAAAAAGACTGCAGCGCCACGCGGTTAAAGGTGCAATGTGTCCGATCTCGCCGGAATTTTAGGTTAGTCAATCATTCAGAAAATATATTAACACTAACAAACAGAATGTGAAGAAGACCCTCTGTCAAAGTCGTCTATGTATTGTGTATCTACACTGATTTCGAGCTAACTAACTGAAGGTCCGTCACCCACTCTCCTCCCCGTCGAAGCACAGACTCTGTTCTTGGGTGTGAAACGCTTTAGTGTGGATGTGAGGCCAAACTGGAGAAGAGAAGATTTGTTTCCAGATTCAGCCAGCTGAGTGTGGACATGTCCTCGGAGTGAAGGAGGAGGAGGAGATGAAGGAGGAGGATGTTGGCTGGTGGAGGAGCAGGATGGGGCTGCATGGCGGGGCTCCAGTCCGCTGGCCCGAGCCCAGTTGGTGCTTAATCACAGCGAGCGGCCCTACGCCTTTCACAGCCAGCTGACATCAGGGCTGTGTGTGTTGGGGGGGGGCTTCCCTTCCCCCCTCCATCACCCCCTCACCCGTCCAGCATGTAGGTGTGTAATCTGCAGCCAGAGAGAGTGGTGGTGGTGGGGGTCGGTAGTTTGAGTGTGACCTGCCAGCGCTACGAGTGTATGCAGACGGCGGTGGCGAGGCGAGCCAAGGCCGGAGCCGAGCTGCCAAACGGAGCCGGGTGACCCGTCCGTCCACCGCCTCTCCCCAGACACTCTGCAGCCGCTAACAGCAGCGCCATGCCAGCATGTGTGTGTTTGTGTGTGTGTGTGTGTGCTCAAACAGGATCTTTAAGGTGTGAAAACATCGCATGATGACAGTTTGGCCGGTAAAACACAGCAGCTGCTCGGCGACACATTTACATCCCAGTGATTCTGTGGTTCTGTCTCGTTATTGTTAATTCACCAGCGTGGGTTCATGTTGAAGAGCAAACATTATTTACACCATGTATATATATATATATATATATATATATATATATATATATATATATATATATATATATATATATATATATATATATATATATATATATATATGTATAAATACACATAAATAAATACAGTATATATATATATATATATGTATATATGGGTACAAAAAACAATCCGTTTGCAGGGCTGAAATATTGGACACAAACACCACCAAAACATTTTTCATCAGGTTTTCGGAAAAGCTGAACAATATTAGTTGGACACATAGTTGTGTACTCCTCCATGTAGCACTTGCCTTATTTTAACTACACAAAGCAAGGAATATTTTGTTGGCATTCACGTCAGCGACCAAGAGTCTTTGACAGCACTAAGGCCCCAATAACAGGCGGGGCCGCTTCAAAAACGGCCTTTGGACAAGCGAGTCGCGCCAATCAGCTGATGAGCCTGTGGAGCAACCAGGCGATAAAATGTAAATAACGGGGGAAAACGGATTCAATGTAGACATGGAGCTCTTGCTGTAGAATAAGAAGGAAAAAAATGATATAGTTTATCGTAATTAAAAATCGCACATGTCAATATCCGTTCCTACCACATCTACCGGCATCACAACAGGAAGGCAGTGGTAAAGTAGTGAAATCTGCCTCTTGCTCGATTTGATAGGCTGCCCGGGCCAAGTGTGACATTGACGAGTGGTGGGACTCTGCGCTTCGTGCTGAAAAGTTGAGAATATTAAAATTTTTATGCGTGTCTAAAAAACGCAGAGCTCGCCGCGAGAGAGGCGCATACACCAGTCGCACCGTACAACAGGGAAACCATGGTTTTGCGGGCGACGCTTTTCTTGGGGCGCGTCTCGGTGTGATCGGATGATGACCAATTCAAAGCTAGCCTAATTGATGAAGCGTTTTCGCATTCTGTGTTGATTCTCATGTAGCAGTTAGCTTTTAGCTAGCAAGAAACACGCACAGCGACCATTTTTGTGTTAAGTGCTTGCGCGTTTATCTAGTTGTTTCTTATAACTTCCCCTGGTTCCTTTTACTTTTTTCCTCTTTGTGGTCAATTTTCGACATTTTCAATTTGAACTCGTGCATTTGCCTCTTTTTGCCACTCATACCGTTCCATTGGATTAGTATGCAATCGTGCTGCCTCTAAAAACCAAAGGCAGATAAAATGTTTTTGTCCATTACTGTGAGATATACTCATTTATCTTACGTATCTGCACAGAAAACCTCAGTAACATGTTTGAGTGTTTCACACTGATTAGACTAAAACAGCAGAGAAACTTAGATGGTTGAACCGCTCAAAACTGCGAGACAGACGACCCAAAATCAGAAATTGTCCAACAGCCAAATGTCATTGACCGTTCTGACAATTAATCAGATGTTATGAACCTTTAAGCATATGTCAAACGATTCAACTCAGGGGTTGAATTAGGCTCAATCTGCTCAGTTTAACACATAGACCACAGAGTTTTAACAAAGTTTTTCCACGTTGTAGTAGTTTTACTCAGTGGTGTATTAAGTACTCAAAAGCCATACTTGAGTAAAAGTAAAGATACCTTAATGGAAAACTACTCCAGTAAAAGTAAAAAGTCACCTATTAGAATACTACTTGAGTAAAAGTCTTAAAGTATCTGATATTTATTGTACTTAAGTACAAAAGTAATTTTCTGATGTTAAATGTACATCATAACCTGAACATTAAATGAACATCATAACCTGTTCATTGAAAGTAAAAGTACAAGTAAATGCTGTTAATAAAAAAGCAAAGGGTCAGAATTTTGAGAATTATGAAGTTTATTCTTTTAAGTGCTGTGGCACCATGACCAAGGACATGGAGCTGTGTTGAACATAATTGGGTTGGCTGTGATCCATCCAGGAGCAACAATGTTCAACATAATATATTGTACATAAGTATACTTTTGCATCTACTTGTCATAATTCTCCGAAAAGCAATATGACACTATGAAGATTTTGTAACAGTGCGTTTATAAGTATGCTCATTCCAACTAGAGGATGTAGAGGGCAAATGCATAATATTATGTTCGGCAAAAAATATCCACTTGATGCATCAGGTCAGTGTTTTGAGAAAGGACACCTGCCTTGTAAACTCCTGTGGGCCTGATTTGAACACAATAGACAAAGGTTTTGCTCAAGCTGAATCTGCAATTGGGCGACCGCTACCATCATAACTCCATCTGATCATCCACAAAATTACTCAAATATCAAAACATGATCAATACTAAAGCAGCACCGAAAGGAACAACCCAGTCACTACTTGAAACTGAAAAATGTCCTGTTCATCTTCAAAAGAAGTTAGTTTTCAAAATTGAGAGAATTCAGTCTCGCTCTTCTTGGGCTGAAGACTAGTCCTGTGATGCTAACTAGCCTTTCACAGGCCGCTGAGGCAGGTAGAGGTGTGTTCAGCTTCACAGACAGCTTGCGCACAGCTGCGAAGGATTTCATTAATGCTAATGCTAATGCTAACGCTGCACTCTCTCGGCTCCCGTCAATCCAGTGGTGTGGTGACTAGCTAGAGCTAACATTAGCCAACTAGTGCTGCACAACTGTCAACACTTCCTCAGCTCACTAACTCGCTAGCGATCCACTGGTGTTGGTCTTCGTCACCACCGTCGTTTGTTGCGGGAGTAGCAGGTGCTTCCATTTCTGCTTCCATCATTTAAATCAGTCATCGTAGAGTGGAATTCTACTCAGGTAGTCGCCCGCTAGCTTATAGCATGTAGCATCCTGGGCATCACTGGGAATCAAAGCACCGCGGCTTTGAGAGCACTTGTTTGCAATTGTGCATTAACGTGATTAACCAATGATTTAACTTGCAAGCTAGGACCACTGATTCACCAAACCTGCTTGCTTGCAGTCTGTGTTCCACCACAGTCCCCGACGCTGGTCTCATGATTCATTTTGTTTCTAAAGATAGATTTGATTTTGGAGCGAGTAACGAAGGTTTCAGGGGAAATGTATCGGAGTAAAAGTATCAGTTTTCTTTGCAAAATGTAGTGAAGTAAAAGCAAAAGTCAACAGAAATATAAATAGTAAAGTAAAGTACAGATACCCAAAAAAAACGACTTAAGTACAGTAACGAAGTATTTCTACTTCGTTACTATACACCACTGGTTTTACTCAAGTAAAAGATCTTCCAGCACTGCCCGTGACTAACCCCACTGACTCCACAGAAACAATAGATTACAGAGTGAGGTTTGGTGCTGGTTTCACTGAGTGCACCACCGTCCACGCCGTTAATGAGTGCTAACATAATTACTGTGGTGTGCTGGTCGCCCCGAGGTGCCGTGCAGCCAAACAAACCTCTGAATGTCAAACAAGACACGGCGGCGGAGCTGTGATTGTGTTTGTAATCGGAGCCGCGGCTCATACGGTGGTAGAACACCAGCGCGACGGGATTAGAGCGCAGGAAGCCCCCTACTCATTATGTGGCGCTGTCTGCTATATCACATCACAGCAGAGGTTAAAGGAAAACATTATCAGGATGTTTTCAGGTCATATTCGAATCACTCAGCGTTTTATTGTGAGGAGAGGCGTGCAGTTACATAAAGGAAAATTCTGGTGTTAAAAGAGCATATTTCCATTCCCAATGAGAACATATTGAAACAAACTTCATTTTTTAAGATAAATAACAATCAAATGCAATTACTCTTTAATATGAGCAGATATGTGTTGTCTTTGAGAACAAATTAAAATGACCTTTGAAAAAAACGAAATGAATACAGAAAGTATAACATAACAAGCTGATTCTGATGTTGTATTGCCAACTAGCAGTGGACGAAGTCCTCGGATCTTTTACTTAAAAGTCCTCTATAAGAAACTCAGAGCATATCGATTTCCTTCACCCGGCTCTCAACATGGTGACGGCTGAGTAGGCGGCTGTCAGCTAACGCTGCTAACAGTGCAAACAACAGCAACAGTGCTGACAATGTCTGCTCAGGTAGCTGAGCATAGCTAATAGTAGTTTGCTGCTATGTTAGTGCTCTGAATCCCGTACATGGGACCTTTAAAGCTGGGAAAGGGGCTAGAAACGTCTGTGATAGACTTATTAGCATGTTTCAGCTCTTGTCAGGCTTCAGCAACTCTAGCCTGTGACGGGACACTCTGGCCAATCACAGGACATTTCAGAGAGAGGGCGTTCCTATTGGCTCTTCAACAAATGCAGATGTGTGCACACATTCTGTCAGATGGTGAAAGATTGATTCATTATTTAGAAACTACTGCAGAGTTGCTATTTCAGCATTGGCAGCAACTGCCTAGACTGCAAAGCAACCCGCAAGATAAGGACCAACAGGAAATACATTTTACTACAGTTTTTACACATCAGTAAACTCTGTCGTGTATGTGTGTATATCGTATGTGTGTGTATCTTTTTAAGTTAGACATTAACATTATTAGAAGTGTATAATATAGAATCAATAGATTTTAGTTTGATTGAAGCTTTTTGATTATTACCTCAACTTCAATCAGCACATAAAGGCTCTTGTTCTAATCCTGCTCTCTGATAATCAGAAATATTGCCAAATTCAAACCTCTGATTCCAAGAAAAGATGAAATCAAAACAAATCAGCTGACCAGAGGCTGATCTTCAGGTGAAAAATCTCACTTCTTAATTCAATTAAAAATGACTTACAAACCGGTTCAGAAAACAAAATACTGCGAAGGCCAGATTCAATGAGATACCCTAAAATGATGCTTGTATATCGTGTATGTGTGTGTATCTTTTTAAGTTAGACATTAACATTATTAGAAGTGTATAATATAGAATCAATAGATTTTAGTTTGATTGAAGCTTTTTGATTATTACCTCAACTTCAATCAGCACATAAAGGCTCTTGTTCTAATCCTGCTCTCTGATAATCAGAAATATTGCCAAATTCAAACCTCTGCTTTCCAAAAACATAGGTGAAAAACTCATCCATACCCTCATTTCCTTCTACCTAGACTACTGTAATTCATTATTTACTTGGCTAAAAGATGCAGCAGTTGCCCGTCTACAGTTGGTGCAGGTTGCAGCAGCAGAACTCCTCACAAACACTCAACGTTTAGGGAACACATCCCTACAGTCCTGGCCGAGTTACACTGGCTCTCCATTCGTTACAGAATTCGAGATTCTATTGGTCACTTTTAAATCCCAACATGGGTTTGGCTCCGCTTTACATCTCAGAACTATTAACTCTTTATGCTGCTCTGAGACCCCTAAGATCAGAAAATCAAGTCCCGTTAAAAGTGCCACAGTCCTGGCTTAAAGAAGGGACCTTTGACTGTTTTAGCTCCAATTTTGTGGAGCAAACTCCCCTTCAATGTCAGATGAGCTGAGACAGTGCCAGAATTTAAAAAGCTTTTAAAACACATATTATATTATAATATCATATTTATCACAATATAACATAATGCATTCAAAAACAAAATCGTATTAATTGATGTTCCATCGTGTTGTATCCCTCTGTGTTGGACCACTTCTTAAAACCTGGGTTTTTATTGCATTTCTGTGCGTGAAGTCTTTGTGAAGGACATTGTAATTAATAAACATTGTTGAGTTTTGAAAGGCGCCATAGAAATTACTTTATTACTGATATTATTTTTTATTTTTCTGCTTTTTAATTTCTGTTCTTTTGAGCTAAAATCTTAATTATTTAGAATGCACCACACTTGTACTTAACATATTGTTTTGTAGATGTGATTTTTCTACATTAACTGGATAATTCTCCAGCACTACAGCCCTGGTCTGATCTGGCGTCACGGCTGCTTTGATCCCATCGCAAGATGGTCTCTAGTTTTGTAATCGAATGGTTGCAAACAGTGGTGGAAGAAGTACTCCCATCTTTTAATAAAGTAAAGGTAGTAATACTACAGATTAGAAATACTGTTACAAGTAAAAGTCCTGCATTCAAAATTACTTAAGTAAAAGTAGAAAAGTATCAGCATGAAAATATACTGAGTATAATGAACAAAAGTAAAAGTACTCATCATGCAGATTGGCCCGATTAAGAATAATATATATTATAGATTTGATTATAATTATTGATGCATTCATTTGTTCGTCACTTTAATGCAACGGGTAAAGGTGGAGCTCATTTCTATCATATCATAATCTAATTGTTGATTTTAGTTGATCTTAATCTGCAAAGTAACTATAGCTTTGAAATAAATGTAGCGAAGCAAAACGTATAATGTTTCCCAAGTGTGCAGTTTCACTAGCGACGATGACATGTTGTAGTCAAACAGCAGGTGGAGCGTTTAAAAGCAGCAGCGATGTGATGTTAACCATCAAGTGGAATATATCGTTCACTAATAAACCTGAGTTCCATTGCTTTGTCTTTACACGTGTGTGTGTGAATGAAACAGCAGAAGGAGGAAGGAGGTTAAAAAGAAAAAAGAAAGAGATCACAGGAAGGGAAAAAAATAACTTTGATGTGTACATATGCAAATTAGTTTGAAAATGTCAAATTAGCATAGATTTGGGTTGACCCGAGCGGGCGGCCTCCCTCGCAGCTACAGGCAGCCGGGACGCCTGACAGCTCGGCCCGCGTCCAGACGGCCTGCTTTACATATTAGAGTGGCCTCCCATCACCGCGGGTTACCACCAGCATCCCGTCACCACGGAGACTGATGGAGACTGACAGGGCGGACGGCCTGACTGACAGAGAGGGTGGATGGATGGATGGAGAAGAGAGAGAGAGAGAGAGGGAGAGGGGGGGGATTAGCTCTGGGCCTCGCTCGCCCACAGAGGAAAATATAAAA
The DNA here is from genome assembly GCF_949748355.1 of Melanostigma gelatinosum. Lineage (NCBI taxonomy): Eukaryota > Metazoa > Chordata > Actinopteri > Perciformes > Zoarcidae > Melanostigma > Melanostigma gelatinosum. The sequence continues at coordinate 5,151,269 of NC_136637.1, forward strand.
ACACTTGATTATGTTAATGTTATTGTTAATTTAATCAATTACTGGTGGACTGTTCATCAGAAACACAGCATCTCCATGACCCCGAGCTGAGGAGGGATTTTCTTTGTTGTTCATTGTCATTTAACCTTTAAAATCTCAGACAAATAATATAGAAATTAAAAAGACGAAAGCACAGAGATTTGTTTTGTATTTACTTCAGTGGATTTATAAAGTTAAAATCAAGTTATTCCTGTCTATATTATCTAATCCTAAAACCTCGCTTTATTGCAGCGAGAGAACTAAGAGAAAATATCTTTAAGAAATGTAAAAGCATCAGAAAATGCAGCAAGTAAAGTACCAAATCATCTTTTATAGAATCACTTTATTCTCAAAAACAGTGGGAATTTGTTGTTTTCAATACAGAAATGAACTTGTTTTAAGAATTCTCTAGAAATATGTTTTGAAAAAAACAAGAGGAAATCATCTCGCTGTAGTAGAAACTTGATTTTTGAAAACTTCAAACGAGATGATTTGCATTGGAAACAGGTTAAAAAGTGATAACTTGTTACACTTACACAAGCATTAGCCTGCAAGGATTTATGAATGCTAATCTTCTGAAAAAGCAACATGGATACTAATCTATTCATCTGACTTCGGAGCTGCAAAAATACATTCATAAATTCAAGGTGCTGGAATCATGAACTGTCATTCTTTAGTGTCTGAGAAGAAGAAAGTAAAACTCAGATTTTCTGTATAAACCGGAGCTTTTCTGCAGCTGCTCCTGTTGTCTAGAAGCTACAATTATACAATTGGTTTCTCTGCAAATCCAAATATGATTCTAGTTTGGTCTTGTTTATTTGTCAACTCTATCTCAAAGTGTTATTAAGTCTTTATCATATCTTATAACTGCATTCCTGTTCCGTTGCGATTCGTGGCATTTTTTTTCCTGTTGCATGTTTTATCTAACTCTTGTTCACCAACACTATTAAATAAAATAAATATTTGTACATTTATGTATGATTCATGTGTGCTTAGATGATTAGATCCCCTGGCTGTGTTTGTTATTACATGTTCATTGAGTAAAAAGAAGAAAACAAAGTTTCACATGTTGTGAAAAATGCAGGTCCTGCATCAAACCACAAAGGGACAACACGTATCCATACCTGTGTGTACAGGATACTGTAAGGGTGTGTGTGTGTTCCCCTGCAGCATTATGAGCAGAGCTCCTCCTGCTGGTGAAGCCTCAGATGACAGCAAGGACACACAGCAGTAAGAAAAACCCTCATCACACATGCAGTATGCACGTGTGATGTCCAGAGCTCTCCTGTTTCATCCGTTTACAGTGTGATTTATCGCAGCGGGTCGTAACCAGCAGTTGGTCCTGGTTTCATGTGTTTCATTTAGGTCACTAATCAGCCCCGAGGAGCTGGATCAGCTGGATCCTGCTCTGCTGGATCAGTTTAGAACAGCTTCTATGTGAATGCAGAGGAGGTCACGAGACGCTGGTCTGAGATCAAATCGCAGTCAAACAACAACATGTGACATGTTTGATGAGTCCGCGCTGCTATAGGCCTGAAAACACACACACACACACACACACACAGAAACACAGATCTCCATTCATACATGGAATTAGAATACTAATTAGTTTGTAATAAGCTGGAGAGGATTGCAGTAGACACATTTGTGGCTCCGCAGACTGAACGTACGACAGAGGAAGAACACTGTGGAGGTCCATTCCAAGAAAAGATGAAATCAAAACAAATCAGCTGACCAGAGGCTGATCTTCAGGTGAAAAATCTCACTTCTTAATTCAATTAAAAATGACTTACAAACCGGTTCAGAAAACAAAATACTGCGAAGGCCAGATTCAATGAGATACCCTAAAATGATGCTTGTATATATTTAGTCTGCATCAGCAAATACGTTGTGTGGGAAACGTTGGTGCCATGCTCTTCTATCCCCACAGAAATGAAATGTTTACACTTAGTATAAACCTTTACCAAATGCTTGACAACAGCTGTGTCCCAATCCAGCGGCTGCATCCTTCGGAGGACCAGCCTTCGAGGTCCACGTCGGCCGCGTCCTTTGAGGACCGCGAAGGGCGGACCGAGCGGTCTCCGAAATGAGACGGCCTACGCTGCAGAGGACTTCCTGTTTGCGTCACCAGCTGCCCTGCCCCCCCGCGCCTAGAATCCCTGCTCAGAAGGATTATATACATACTCAGTATATATGATGAAAAGAGAAATCCGTTGTCAATAATGTTAACACAAGAATGCAAACTTAGAAGATTGACAAATTTTACACAGCAGAATATACACAAATTCACTTAGAAATCATTTACATGGATGGCTTATTGTGGGTTTAAATAAATAAGAAAAAAGGTGACAGTCACAACTGTCATCTCTGTGACAGCAACAATAACACATCAGAAGTGTATTGTCCTCTCTACTGGTTGTCCCATTAGTAAAGGCTTTATATAGGATGACAGCTAATGTAACTGTAACCTTAAGTACAAGATGGTCAAATAGAGATATTACAAAAGGACTAATGTCTTAATTCCAGCTATGGTTGCTGAATGTTTGGCCGTCGTTCTCCCCTCAGCTTAATGAACTGAGCCGTTTGCTCCTGGCTCCCTACAAAACTAAATGTAGAGTTAGTTTTATTTCACACCACAAAACAAAAAATTCTCAAGTTCAGTTTGGAGAACCAGGAGTGTCCACACAACATCTGATGCCTGCCTGTCCGTCCTGAAAGAGGGATCCCTCCCTCATCCTTAATTTGTTTTTTCTTCTTCTGTGGTGTCAACATCCAAAACAAAGTCTAACTCGAACCCTATCCCCGGCTAATACAGAACAGAATGTCTCGTGAGTCTTGTGCACATTGTGGCTTTTGCATCATCTACTTTCCTCCAACAGCATTTCTGGAAGTGTGATGACTTTGCACCGTGTTTCATCTCGGCATTCAAATATTAAAGGTAGAGGGGGTCAGGAGGGTTTCTAGCTCTAACGAACTAAAGACATACAGTCAAATGAAATATTCCTAATGAGGTTGTGGGGACTAGTACGTTTGGATCTTCAATGGGTTCCAATGAAATAATATGCTTGTGTATTTCTTTACTTCAAGGCGTGTTGGCCTCAGGGTCTGCACCAGGTCAATGACTGGATCAATCAATTGTCTTAACTACGTAATCCCTTGTAAAGTTATTTGTCACGGCGCATCATAAGTTCAGGAGGAAGATCAAAGGAACACTGTTGTGCTATCAGGAACACAAATGAATCAAAGCAAAGTTGTCAATATCTGAATGCCAATAATAGCATGTTGAGGCAATGACAAAGACAAAACTGCAAATAATGGAGAGATGATCAATACGTGGAATTGGAGTCTATTGCTGAAGCAGTGGTTGGGTCAAAGACTTGAAGCTGGATTGAGATATTTGGATCTGACTCCTTTGAAGTTAGACTCACAGGACCACAGAATTGGAGATACTAAACAATCTGTCCAGTCAGTGTTTTCTCCTCAGAATTAAATATGGCATCTCACGACATCACCAGTTGTTTTTATACTGCAAAATGCAACCAGACGCAGTACATCCTGGTATTTGTGGCAAACTGTATTTGATATACTATGTATTAGGACATACTAGATATTTTTCTGGCATATTAATAGAATGGAAGTATGGTTATTGGAACACACATACATAAACCTTCACGAAACCACTGAACTGATCAGTGTTTAGGGAAAAAATGCAACACAAATAAGCTTTTATGTTCGTGGTTTGGGAGTTGACCAACAAATCCACTAAAAGAGGAGATGATGGTTTCCACAACTCTGCATTACTACATGCATGTGAGATCAAATAAACCCAAGTAAGCACATGATGACCCTGCTGTGTGATTAATTACAGCGTAGCATAACATCATTATAATCTACAATAGCAGCCAGTTTGGCTTTCAGTGTTCAATAGATCTGTTCTGTTATGAGACACTTTGCCCAACAACACATGTACCCATTTGAAAACATGACAACAATTATTTAACTTTACAAGTCAGGATGTAAACATCCAACTCGACCGCCTCTTTATGACTTCTGTGAGCTACTGGAACATCCCACTGGTACTTTACTTGAGTATATCCATTTCAATCAGGAGAGACTTGTTTTATAATTTAACAATGATTTATTATACAAGCTTCAAATATGCAAAGTGCAAAGTCTTTGGCGATTGGACTCCATCCGGAAGTACTATCCCCGAGGGTAGGGATACAGAGGTCCAATAGGCCTAATCCCCCAAAAGAAATTTATTTATATGAATGAATAAATGCCTTACCTACTGCTGTGGTGAATTGCCTAAGAAAATAGACAAGTTGTCATGAGAGAACTCTAAGGGTAGCACGTGAAGGAGTAGATGTTAGACCAGAGGTAAGAGGACCGGTTGAGTCAAAGCAAAGGATAGCGGAATGTCAAGAACCCTTGCAGACTAGGATACGGGGGGTCTGGACGACCGTAGAGACAGGATAGTGCGGGGCTAGATAGCCCATAGTGTATGGTAGGATTTCAACAGATCCCGAAACATATGGCGGGGTCGGCCCTGCGGCGGGTCCGAGCGCAGGACGGGATAGGTGAGGGTCAAGCTAGACCGCAGACAAGGACAGGTCCTATTCGACCGTAGCGTAGGATAGGAGGGGGTCACGTTTAGACCGCAGAGCAGAATAGGGGGGGGGGGGGGGGGTTCAAGGGAGAACATAGAACAGCATGTTTGGGGTCTCACTGCCTCAGCACAACCAGACCGGGTGAGCTCACCCGGGAAACTAGAAAGCATGTCATACTTTGACAGGTCACACAGCACTGGGGCCGCGAAACAGAATGTGTCATATCTGACAGCGAAATTAGAAATTGTCGTCCTTGGACATGGTCTTACATCACTTAGACCAGGAAATGAGAAACTGGGCACCTCTTTTAGGAAAGGAAAACGGTCCCGTCGGAACAGGAAACAGACACGTTAAGCAAGGTCACGGTCACCTAGGAAAACCAGTCACGATAAGCCAGGTCACGTGAGACCAGGAGATTGGGGGAAGCAGTGTTAGACCAATCAGGTGGAGGAAACGGTCGAGTCACACCAGAGAAACTAGAGCAAGGTAAACGGGAGAGCACAGTATTATACCGTACTGATAGGATAACCATTTGCACAATATAACGTGATCCATACCTTAGTGTTATGATAAGGAACATTTCAAGAAGGGTATAATGCTATCCCCTGCTATGAGCCAATACTAATAATGTGACCTACCAACGATACACCAATTGATGTGAACATGTCACCACCACCAGTTATATGCAATCCTTACCGGATTTTAAGGCGTCAATGATCTTTGCTTATCGAGGATAGTGTTGAGAGCGGGGCGAATGTAAGATGTGAAGGCAGATGATGACCAACGTCCCAATTTTGGTAGGGAGATGCCTTGGTTAGCCGCCGAAGTAGCAACCCCTATTCTAAAAGAGTGCCCTGAGTATAGCTGAGGTGATTAGTTGATTCTAGTGAGGATAACCTCCCAATGCTAGTTAACCACGTTCAGCTAAAGGAACGTTACCTGGGGTAAGAATAGTAGAGCAACTAATAGGTCTTCATAATAGGAATTTAAGCATGGATTTGAAAAGCCAAAACCCAGAAACTATCCAAGTCACAGCTACTGTGCAAGCCCCTCCGCATTTGGAGTGTTTAAGCCATGAGGTGCCAGCCAAGTCACGTACCCATTAGACCAGAATAGTGAGTCCAACAGACTTGCGTGTACTGGCCTTACACCGTCAATCAGTGAACCTCACCAGCTTGTTTGCAGACTGTTACACCATTCAAGTGATCGCCCAGTGACCTGCCACGCAGGTCAGCGCGGCACCTGTCATCAAGGTAGATTGTGCATTTTAGGACAAGGAAGACGCCCTGCCCAACGAGCAGGAGAGGAAAGCGCGTCCCTGCAGGATGAGCCTGAATGGCGCTAATTATACTTTTTGTGTAACTGTCCAAGTATGGTATTGCCACTTATCCGTCCCCGTAAGGAGTCACAATAACACGGTTGTGGCAGATTACTGGATGCAGAGCATCTGGTCCTGGAGCACTGAGGAATAAGAGCCCTACTCCATTGCTCTTCTGCGCACATGAACTCATCTCTGCCAGTGCTGCCCGGTTTGGTCTTTTACTTCCGCTGACCATGCCCCACGCTTCATCACGCATGCATTCTCGTTACACTTCACCATTGGTAGTCGTTCTTTACTATGTTATCATAAATACCTTTATATCCCAGCCTGCCTTGTCCTTCCCTATTTGTCATAGCTTGGGGGCCGGGTTACGACATTACACATGGCAGTCTCCAAAACACAGAATGTGGACATTTTAAAGCAGCTTTAACCAATATGGACAGACTCTTAACAGTGCATTCCTCCCATGCAGTTTAACCCAGTGTGTTTCATATGTCCCGAGACCATTATGATTATTCACAGCAGCCAGGTGAAGGGCCAAGCAAAATCCTTTGAGCAACCGCACCCATGCCAAAATAATAGAGGCACAGATATGAGCTACGAGCCCAATAATCTGAATCCTATCACATGATTTCACTGCCCAACTATGATGTAAAAGAGAGGAATATAACTGAACCAAATGGTTTAACAACCACAAATAATGTTGCTGCCCACGATCCTCTTTAACTTACGATGTAATGACACTTCCATTTACATTGCTTCACCCTGATTGCACTGACTTTTTACCGCTGCATGACGATCCAGTTCCCTTAATTTACTAAGATTAGGTACTTTACCTTTATAAAATGAAAGAACTTAAACGCTTCTGTTATGTAATTTAATCTATAAATGCATCCCTTACTTGCATGACATATTCCTTCTACTTCTTGATTTCATAATCAGCTGTTGATTACAACGAACGTCGATACAACTGTTTAAGCCACTGTATATGGGACTAAATCATCGCACACATTAGACCGACTGATGTTCCAGACCTTTGCATAAGGAAATTTGTTAAATTTCATTGGAACACTGTACTCTGTGTGTTCTTCTCTGAAACACCAGAGGTGTACCAACAACATGGGCTGTGAAGAATAAAACACTCGTGTTACTCATGGATCTACCCATAGAATGTTGGTACAGCTGACCCCAGCCATGAACCATCCTCCACACTGCCGAGGAGGGATTGTAGTCATCTGTTACCTCATATTCATAAACGACTTAGCCAAGCCCTGTTAGGAAGAAGTAAAGTATTAAAAGGTATCCTTAAGCAACCAAGGTTAAATATCCTGTAAACTATTGGATTTGCCGGCCAAACATTTACTCAAAATGAAAACTATGCTGTTCTGAAGCATCTCAAACGAATTGGCCCATCTCCTATCATCCCCAGACATGTCAATAGTGTTTTATCAGTGCACTATTGGTGACATGCAATTGAGCATGAGCACAGCCTGTGCCAGACTGAATTCGGAGGTGCATGACAAGCCGTGCTCACTTGCGGGCCTACCCGCATCACGCGCCTTCCGTGATTACTAGCCGCGAGTACCCATCGCGCCAATCACTACGAAGAGGATAACCTCAGTTGAACTGCTGCTTAGTTGTGCTTATTTCCGCTCATAATGATTCGTAGTCTGGTGAATGCGCTCCACTCCCACTACTGGAACAGGCGCTTCCATGCGAATGAATGAGTGATGCTGCGGAGCGCCAGACGTGTGTCAGCCCAATGACTTCCTCATTTTGTCGGAGAATGACGAGGAGCGGAAACAAAGTCTCCGTTTCAACAGTGAGGAGCCTGCCCTGTCCCGTGGAGCTGATTTACCATGGCGGCTGGCGGCGCCGATGTTAACAATATAATAGCAGCTGCATCGTTTACCAGAGATTGAAGACCATCGATGGAGTGGATGGAGCTATCCGGTGGAAATGACGGCGTTGTCTGCATTGGAGGGCCGGAGTGCTGGTGGAGAAAGAGTACGGGACGCCGCCTGCGGAGCTCGGATGAGCCCGGCGATGGATCGACTGATCGCGAGTAACTGTTAGACTTACTAGGACACCACCGCAAACTACTAGCCGAGCCAAGAGGGCTTCTTGCTCGTCTGCGGGGAGCCGCTGCGCCACGCTGGGCGAGTGCTCCTGCGCAGGCCACCTGGCGGGCTGAATGCCGGCTCCGGCTAAACACGATGTTGAGACCCGACTCTTCCTGAAACGATCAAAGTCGGAATCCGCTATTGTCTCAGTTACCCACAACTAGTTGTTGTAAGGTTAGGGAAATAGTATCGCTTCGCATCTGCTTAACGCTGAAATGACAACTGACAGCAGCAGAGAGGAGAACACTTTAAAGTTCGACAGCAACGAGCTGATTGGCTTAAGGAAACTGTGTGCCGAATCTGGTTGGTTGCTTAACAGTGCACGCCCCCAGTCAGCTGAGAGTAATTACAAGGAGAGGAGAGACAGCGATCACAAGCGAATGTCTTCCTGACTGAACTTGCGCATGAGCTACATTTCACAACACTTTCTACTTCTACTCCACTGCATTTATCTGACAGCTTTAGTGAAAAGGAAAATTTGCAAACAGTTTATCCAAGTAGAGCTGAAAAGATGAGTCTATTTTACAAGTATATCGTTGACTATTTTGATGGTTTCAGTCATTTTTCATTTCATTTCATGGTTCCAGCCTCACAAATGTGAAGATTTGCTGCTTTTCCTTTCACTAATGTTGATAACTGTAATGTATTAATGATAATGTTGAGGTTTGGACTGTTGGTTGGACTAAACAAACATTGTGATTTGTCACTTGAGTAATTGTTTTTCTCACTATTTTTATGAACCAAACAATTAATCGATAAATGAGTGGAGAAAATAATCAGCAGATTAACAGCTCTAAATGAGCTCCACCTCGACAAACTACAACAGTAAAATCCTGATACTGATGATACTTTTAGAAAGGTGACATTTTCAATGCAGTACTTTTAAGACTTTTAAGTAAAGGATCTTAATACTTCCTCACCACCGCTTCCTGAATAGTAAAAGCTGTTGCCAGTATAACATTTTTTTTGACCAACTGGTGCATTTACAGCAGTTTCCATGACTGCACTTTGTCTCTGTTAAATAAACAAAAACAAGTGAGATAGAAATGTGTTTAAGACAGTAAGGTGCACTCCAGGGTCGCGGTCGTGATGTCATGACGCACGGTGACGGGTCTCCACAACTGTGAATGGATGAATGAGTTTCTCGTCAGTGGCTTGTGTTTACAGCTCCTGATTGGTCGTTCATACGGCAGCGTGAACTCTAAACAGACCACAGGACAAGACCTTAAAAAAACCCACCCAAACTCAGCTGTTTACTTTACTATTTAATTTAATCAAACACTACACGGCCAGAAGTATGAGGACACCCACAACATTTCAGCCATGATGAGATGGTTGTGCAGTCAAGTTATTCCACCCCAAAGTGTGAAAAAGCACTTCTTTATGGAGCTGGGCCTGTTTCCTACAAATAGATGATGGTAACATCTATTTTGTAAACCCTCTTTAGATTAGAGCACCATCATTTAAGATGTTCATTTAAATTAATGAGGGACTCATATACACTTGCAGAAAGATAAGAGTTCCGTAAGAACCTGCAAGAGAAATCAAACATTGTACGTTTCAGTTGACGTCATTGTTGTCTCTTCTCATGACCACTGTTGTCTATCAAATGCTGTAAAAAGAGTGATGTTTAAAGTTACTGTGAGGAACTTTTAACTGGTTATGAAACAGTCAATTTAACACTGAAGCCTCTATATCAGTGGTTCTCAACTGGTCTGGCTGCGGGACCCACCATCACCCCTTAATGACAAGCCGGGTCAAATCAAATAAAGAAAGTACACATCAATTATATTTTAACAAATATTCTCATTTTTCAAATTTAACTGGATGGATTATAAATAATACATAGAAATACATGAATAAATGTTCTTCTCATTTCAAGTGAAATAACGGCTGGATTAAAGAATAAATCAATTTTAGATAAATTATGTTCACTGAATTGTCCTGCAGCTTTAAAGTCAGTTCATTCAGGGTAAAGTGAAAAAGCCTACGATATTATATTTTTCTCATCTTCTAAAAAGAGAAAGTAGTGTTGGAAGAATTCACTTATATGAGTCTCTCTAGTCAGAGTCTAATGACTCTGGTCTCTCTGGTCATTTCTCTCTTTTGGAGATCGTCTTATGATTTGACATTCACAACTCTCTTCAATAGTCCTGCTCTGCTCTCTGTATCATCGTCTCTCCCCGTGTGTCACGGTGTGTGTACATCTCACTCAAGTCAGGAAACCTGTCAGAATACACATATTTGATTGGCTGAGCTGCATCACGTGACGTGATTCACAACGCATTGGTCAGTGTTTTTCCTGCACAGCTGAACGTGTGCCGTAAATGCTGGAACAATTCTGCTGCATAAAAAATGCCCTTCAAAATAAAATCACAATTTAATTTTTTTATTTTTTATTTTTTGTCAGGCAAAGGCCCGCGACCCACTGAAAACATCAGTTGAGAATCACTGCTCTATATGACCTACATAAGTATTTCTGCTTAGTACTTGTGGAAGTCCCAGATATCAAGGGAAACTAAACGCCTTCTTCTCTGGGTTCATAACATCATCTGGAGGAGCTACGTCGATTTCATCGAGCTGTATTCACTGTGTCTACAAGCCACAAGTCGGCTGGTTTACTACAGCTGTATGAACCCAAAGTAAACGGACAAAAAGGGTTGCCCAAATAACTATGTAATGATGGCGATTTGTAAAAAGTCTGAATTCTTGTTTAGTTAGTTCTCTGCGAGACGACAAGCAAAACACTTTTAAAATACTTTCTCAATGGAGCTCGGATCGATCAGTGCTATTCTATGCTAACATTGTAGCAGCTCCATCAACACTCAAAATAACGTCATCTCGGCGTAAATACAGCAGCGTCTTTTTCATTGTTTGTACCATATGGTTTACACACACACATTTATAGTTTGGTCCGGTCTCTACTAATATGAGGCATCGTAGAGCTCTGGGTGAACACATACGGCTATAATAATAATAATAATAATAACTTTAATTTATATAGCGCCTTTCAGGGGACCCAAGGCCGCTTTACAAGAGTAACAGTTTAGACAAAAACAGTTTAGACAAACAGTCAGAAAAACAGAACAAGTAAACTAGGGGCCGAAAGCCTTGGCGAACAGATGGGACTTGAGGGCCCTTTTGAAGGCGTCCAGAGTGGAGATGTTGCGGATCACCGCAGGGAGAGAGTTCCAGAGGGTGGGGGCTGCCACACTGAAAGCTCTGTCCCCGAAGGTTCGCAGTTTGGTGCGGGTGGTGGCAAGCAGGCCAGAGTCTGAAGACCGCAGGTTCCGGGGAGGGGCATGTGGGCGGAGGAGGTCCGATAGGTACTGGGGGGCATGGGCATGGAGGGACTTGTAGGTGAGGAGGAGGATCATGTATGAGATGCGGGACTTGACCGGGAGCCAGTGGAGGTTGATGAGGGTGGGGGTGATGTGCTGCCAGGGCTTTGTGTGCGTGAGAACCCTGGCGGCAGAGTTTTGTACATACTGGAGCCTGTCCAGGGTTTTGTTGGGTACCCCGAACAGGACACCATTGCAGTAGTCCAAGCGGGAGGTGACAAATGCATATAGTATTTATTTCCTGATTCAACAGCGGCAGGACGTCACTGATGACAGGGGGAGCATCTCAACGCTGATAGGCTTCAACTCGCGCGATTGACACAAATTTGCACCTTTCGCGCCGCGGCATCGCAAATTCGCATCACTCCAGTTTCATCTCAGACTTTGTATGTAATCTACTCGGGCGAATAATTCGCACCGCGTTTGGTGTGAACACGGCATAAGAAGCTCTAAATTTAAGATGATTTGGGAAACGTGTGCAAAAATGTTATACAACGCTTGTAGAAAACATTTGTTGACACAAACTTAAAAGAACCCTGTGGCTTTGAATTGTATCTTCACCGAAACTAGTGAAGGTTTCGTAACATTGGAGAGTGTCCGCGTTCCCACAGAGGAGCAACGGCAGGTACCATGTTAGTGTGAGGATCTCAAACCTGCAGAGTGTTGCGGTGAGGCAAGGGGAGCTGACTGTTCTCACCTGAGGCCTCTCAGAGAACCAACACATCTATTATACATACATGAAGGGAGGGGGGAGGGAGGTGTGTGTGGGGAGGGCGGTCCAGATGCTGCCAGGGAGCCTGGTTACTGTTCTCAGTTGAATGGGCAACTCAGCTTAAATGGCCCCAAACACCTTTCATTTATTCATTCACCATTTTTTATTGATCTGCTGGTGAGGCGGACAGCATGCAAAAGCCGCTACACACTCACACACACACACACACAAATGAGGAACATATGGACACGTACGGACAAATTAACATGTGTTGAGTGTTTTTAATGTAAATGAACATTATTGAACAGAATTATATTACATATGTTTTTAAAGTTTAAAGTTTCTGTTTGCTCATATATTTTAATGCCCAATAGTCCAATAGTCCCATGAAGTAAGCAAGAGCACTTTAGGATAATGGATGCACAACATTCACTTTACTTCCGTGAGCTGATGTTTTGGATCTTACGAAGAGCTTATCATCTTTTGTGCATTTTCCCACAAAAGTCCGGCAACACAAATCAATTTGTGCTCGTTACATGCATACATTATTAAAATAAACTTCTGTCTTAACAGAAAATAACTTAGTTAGGTTTAGGCAACTAAACTACTTAGTTAGGTTTATGAAGAGATCGTGAAATAGTTTAGGAAACAAATTGGCATTTGGGTTAACATAACCACAAAAGTGCCATTTCTGTATGGAAGTTATGTGACAAATAAAAGAACACTATCTTCACATGGGGTAAAAGATCGATGGTTTTTGACCTCCGTCCTGTGTGGGCTTCTGCTACATAAAGAAATATGTTGTGGGATATTTACAAATTACGTCATTATTTTTCCAAGGTAAAGTTTTCAGTGCTGGATGAGACCATCCAATGGATGCATGAAAAAAATCTAGTAGATAATAGGTAAAGGAAAATCATCCCTTGTAATATATTTAGTAAAAATCTGTTTTAGAGTCAATTCTGCAAGAGTTTAGCATGTTAGCACATACACGGAGCTTAAAAAAACGTACATATATCCTCTCTCTGTACAATCAGTGATTCAATAAGACAATGTGTTTTGACAGCAAGAGCTACAAAACGGACAGATTTTATTTCCATCATCGTGGACATAGTTAAATGCACACACACACACACACACACACACACACACTCAGTATATATACTCAGTGCCAAATGCCAGTGGCTCACAGCTGCCATCCAGACAGCTGAAATCCATTTTGTTGGTGGTATTTTTTCTTTCTTTCTGTCATTCACAAATGGAAACCAACTGGGAGATCGGGCTGGCGTGTGTGTGTGTGTGTGTGTATGCACAGTTGCACACACAGCATCCCCTCTCTCCAGGCCGAGGGTCAGCCATCTTCCCAGCACCACCCATTCACTCAAACCTGCTGGAGAACATCAGCAGTGACTGGGAGCTGTCTTCAGTATCAAAAAAGAAAGACATTGTGCTATTTGCTTTCATCTCGCCATCACTGTCCTCCCATAACAGACACATCACTCATATTGTTCATGTCTGACTGAGACAGTGAGAGTGGGACACTTCAGCCCAGCCGTGACTCTGACCTCTGACAACAGACTCTCCGAGGACGGCAGGGGACAAAATCTGATACCTCACTTTGTATCAAAGGGATTTGAATGTGGCCGGTGACAGCTAATGACTTTCAGCAGAGAACAAAAATGTGAAAAGTCCCCTTTAAAGTTCCTGGGGACAGTTGGGTTTAATGACGGATTCCCGACTCCCAACATCAAAGTTGGGAGTCTAAATGAGACACAAACGGATGCATTAGACGTAGACATGCAAAACACAAAACTGTAGAAGACATTCTGAGTCTGTGTGTTAAGTGCAAAGCTGGAGTGAGGTCGTGGTTAGCCTAGCCTAGCATAAAGACTGGAGACGAGGAAACAGCGAGCTCCGTAAAACAGAGTTGCGTGCTGGAACTGTTTCTTGACGCACCACAGTGTATCCATCCATCAAGTACTTCTCCCCAGTGCCTCCGGCTGTACGGTGAAGGTTGCCAGATTCGGTTGAAGAGCTGATGTTTTGATCCCTGTACAGACGATGGTACCAAACCTGGCAACCTCACTGTGACTATAAGACTTTGAGGCTGCACACAGTGGCTGTAAGTCAAAAACTCATATGTCTCTCTGTGCTTTGGGCTCGGCTCTAGGGATCAGTTGGTCCAGACTAAAGTATCTAAAAAAAATTGCGGAAGGATAACCATAAAATGAGGTTCACACATTCATGTTCCCTTCAGGATGAATTGTAATGACGTTGGTAAACCCTTTTAATCTAATGCCATCATAAAATCAACATTTTAACATGTCCAATACTTTGGTTTAACACCTTATACCTGCAGAACTAATGGCATTCCCATCAGCTGCAGCTGTACTTTGTTTTTACTGCTAATTAGCTAATGTTAGCATGCTAACGTACAACGCTAAGATATTAAACAGCCTCACAGAGCTGCCAACTTGGCTGTCGAGTCAACAGAGTTTATTGATCATCAGCAAAGTGTATTCTATCCATCAGACATCAACCACATATCTGTTTTACCTCCGAAATACCCTTTAACCCTCCTCCTCATGCTGTTTCATATCAACTGGCTGAGGCTTCCTTCCCCTTCACTGCTCCCAGTGCTCCCAGTGACTCTGTCCATATGGCTCCTCTGCTGTGCGTCCGTCAGCAGGGAGGCAAGCCGTCCCTCCAGAGTGACGAAAACACGAAGGCCAGCATGCCGACATTTATAAAATGTTAAGCTAACGTTAATGTAACGTTAATGTAACGTAAAGTTTGCGCTGACGCTTATCAGTTTGTAGTAACGAGAGAAGGATTCATGTCAGCTTTGAACCAACTAAACTTCTCTCCAGATGCTATTGGAAGTCTTAGTTGCTCAACTCAAGTTTAACCCTGACCAGCATATTAGTATTCACCCTGAATAACGGGTTGTTATGACGTTTCAAATAAAGTCAGCACACTTAGCACAGATAGTGCAAGAAATATAACTGCTACTGTGTAAAGGAGTACCTTTAAAATAAAAGTGCGCAATATACTTGAATTCATTATTGAACTTTGCCATAATGCACTAATAATAAGATATATAATATCTGGTTTTAGACCACTGATGCCAGTAAACAAAATGGAGCTGACTGGGAGAGATGGTTCGAATAAAATCTGGAGGTATATTTAAGTCTGAAGATGTAGAGTCAAAGAAATCAATACCAGTTTGTCCAGCTGTATCAATGATGTCACCACTTTATTATTATAAAATCATACGAGCTGGATCTGCTGTCCACAGCCAGGAGGAGGAAATGCTGGCCAAGTGAATACAAACACTTGGCCAGCATCATCATCATCATTACTAATCCTTCAATAATTCATGCTCATACTGACGGGACCGAATCCCTCTCAAACAGGAGATGTTCCGCTGCCAACAAAACCCGACGCCGCTCACCACGAGTCCAGGCCTGATTGAGTTTTGGCTGCGGCTGCGTTTGGGAAGATCCTCTTTTGGGAACGCCGCCCAACATGTTTCTCGTCCCATCAATGGAAACATTTGGAAGCATGACCAAAGGCGTTGTCCCGGTCCAAGTCGCTCCCAGCAGGGGGGCCACGGGGGCCCCTCAGGAGCCTCTGTACCATCTCTGCTGCCCCGCTGCTGCTGTGAGAACGCAAACCACACAAGATGTCGGTGATGAGAGAAAAATAAGAGGACGTTGAATCTAGTACAACAAAAGTCATTTTTTTTACCTTACCATTTTGTACTAGTAGTGATACTGTTTGTACGTTCAGCAGTACACTCTGCTTCAATGGTTTAAGCTAAAATATGTTTACATGTATTGAAATGATACTTTCCATGTATTTTTGGTCACCGAAATAGTGTTCGGATGTTCTTTACATGTTCAGAAGTTACCTGTAATAATTTTAACTTTTAGTGTAGTCCTTATCAATGCAAAGATAAAATATTGTGTTTTCACCAACAAATGTTTTAGTTGTGTCTTCTGTCATTTTCACTAGTGCTGATCATTTAGGATTTTCTATTCGTGTATTTTATTGTGGATTGGGACAAAATATATTAACTCATGGACCGCTTAAGTACAAATTCAAGGTACCTTACTTGAGCAGACAGCTTTTGTTACTTGCACATTGCAGTGTTTCAGCCCCCTTCCTGTCCAGTTGATGTTGAACATTTGTAATAAACTGAAGGATGAAGTTCTATTTCATCCTTACTGACCGCCAGAGGCAGTGCTTCACACTGGATATCTTCCATCTCGCGCATGCGCAGGTCGAATATTTATATCAACAAAGTCACGTGTGACCTCGGATGACCCCCGTCGTCTATAAGTTCCGGTGTCATCCTGAGTTCAGTCCTTTTTCATCTTCTTGCTACGCAGGTTAGCTACCATGGTAGCATAAACAAGGATGTGTCTACGATCAAGACATATTAGGCTGTAGCCTTGTGACCACCGGTCGGAGTTGCTGTTCTCTCGCCCTCCAAAGGCTGCGACGAGCTGTCCGTCTTCGGAGGGAACGGTGTGTTCGCCGTTCGGACATCGGGCCCCGGACTGGAGGACGCCCCTATCATCGGTCGTCACCAGTCTGATAAGGGCCACCTAAGTCGTGATGACAGCAATCGGTAAGATCGATTAACATTGTTTTCTATAACCGTTGGTTGTTTCCACGGTTGGCAGAGCGCTTCCGCTCTAGTTAATCGAGTGGCGCGCTAACAAGAGCGTAGAATTACGCTGTCGGCCCGCCCTTCACAGTGTTACGGCTATCACAGTTAGCAGAGTGTTCCTGCTCAGGCAAACTTGGTGAGACACTAGTTCGACTAGATCGGCATTGGCATTGTGTCCATTGAGATTTAATCTTTACATCTGACGTAATTCGCAGTTAGCAGTGTCTTCACTCAGGCTAACTTGGTGAGATGCTAGCTGGCCCGCTCAGGTTAACTCAGTGGGAAGCTAGCTAAACAAAGCTGATACTGGGGCTGTGTCCATCAACTTTGTAGCCTTACGGCTGTCACAGTTAACAGAGCGTCCCCGCTCAGGTTACCTCAGTGGGAAACTAGCTAAACAAAGCTGATACTGGGGCTGTGTCCATCAACCTTGTAGCCTCACGGCTATCACAGTTAACAGAGCGTCCCCGCTCAGGTTACCTCAGTGGGAAACTAGCTAAACAAAGCTGATACTGGGCTGTGGCCATCAACTTTGTAGCATTACAACTATCACAGATAGCAGAGTGTTTTCACTCAGGCTAACTCTGTGAATGTTAGTTATACTAAATCAACATTGATGTTGTGCCCATTGATGCTTTTACGCATTACGGCTGTCGCTGCTGGCAGTGGCCTCACTCAGGCTAACCTGGTGGGACACTAACTAGACTAAGTTAATGCTGGATTGTGTCCATTGATTGCTGTAAACATTACGCCACATCAGTTAGCAGAGCGTTCGCTCCGGCTAACTAGACTAAGCTCATGCTCGGATTGTGTCCATTGATTGTCGTAAACATTATGGCCATAACAGTAGCGGATATCAGTTAGCAGAGTGCCCTCGCTCAGGCTAACTGGTAGCACACCAAGAGTTACAGCAACTGTCCAAGTGAAGAGTGTCCTCGCTCCCCTCTCACTGTAAGGACTGTGTTCTTTTTGTCCGTTTTTCACAGTAGCAGAGTGCTCTCGCTCAAGCTAACTGGTGGGACACCAATATCTGCAGCAACTGTCCAAGTGAAGAGTGTCCTCGCTCCCCTCTCACTGTAAGGACTGTGTTCTTTTTGTCCGTTTTTCACAGTGGCAGAGTGCTCTCGCTCAAGCTAACTGGTGGGACACCAATATCTGCAGCAACTATCTTAGTGAAGAGTGTCCTCGCTCCCCTCTCACTGTAAGGACTTTGCTTGACCTGTTTCCACAGTGGCAGAGTGCTCTCGCTCAAGCTAACTGGTGGGACACCAATATCTGCAGCAACTATCTTAGCGCTCCCCTCTCACTGTAAGGACTGTTTTCTTTGGGTCTGTTTCCACAGTAGCCAATATCCGTAGCGGCTGTCCAAGTGAAGAGTGTCCGAAGGATCACTCTCCTCTGACTGCCCCCTGCCTGTTCTCTTAACATTCAGCAGAGCGCTCCCGCTCAGACTGATTTGGAATTCCGCATCAACTAGTGGGACAAGGGTTCCACCAGAATCGTGTCCATGTTAAACTCTCCCGGCTGCAGGCGTTTGCGCTCATGTCGAGGGAACTTGGACGTATGATGTCCACCCTGGTTCAGACTCGCCACCAGGTTTGGCTGGCGCAGTCACCCCTATCTGAGACATGTAGGAGGACCCTCCGTACTGTCCCAGTGGAACCTGGTGAGCTGTTAGAGTCAGCTGCTATACAGGCGCTTCAGCGGACTGTTAGAGCTAGCCAGACCAGGCAGCAGTTCTCTGGTCTTTGCAGGGACACTTTGGCCCCACAAGGCCGTTTTCTCAGCCTCCAACTTACCCTAGTAGCCGCCACAGGCCTCGGCGTCCTGCTGAGAGGCCGGACCGGAGATGTCTCCAGGCCGGCTGTCGGGGTTCTTTCTCCCAGCAGCGGATTTCCAAGGGAGAGTGGTTCACGTCTATCGACGCCTATTCCCATGTTCCCATGGTGCATCACCACAGCTTTCAGTCCTGGGTGCTTCCATTCGGACTCTCCCATCTCCCCATGGGTTTTCACAGGGTGTGTTACTGCTGTCCTTTCCCCCTGCAATCGCAGGGCGTGAACATACTGCCGTACTTAGACGACTGGCTGACCTAGGCGCCATCCCGGCTTCAGGCGCCACAGGACACTGCTCGCCTTCTCTCACGTGGCCCGGTGGGCCTCAAGGTGAACATGGAGAGGAGCTACCTGAGCCCTTCTCAGGGCATAACCTTCATTAGTGTGGCCCCATGAGGGCCTGTCTGTCGCCCCAGCATGTGGACAACAACCCCCACAACCTCTCCCGCTTCCGAGGGGGCAGACGGTTGCCCTACATCCTTTTGTCCGACTATTGGGTAAACTGACAGCTGCCTCAACTGTCGTTCCCTTGGGTTTGCGGATGGCTGAACAGCCTTCACTTGGATGCCAAGTGGCACAGATACGGGGCAATAATATTATCGAAACAGTGCCTATTCACTATCCCCATGGAGGGAGTGCATATCTGGCAAACAGTGTCCCAGGAACCGAGCCCCAGGGGCTCGGTTCCATTCCACCAGGAGATTGTCACAACAGATACCTGCCTCTCAAGGCGGGGTGCAGTGTGACAGAACAGGACAGCCTAGGGGCAGTTGTCTGCTGAAAGACCGCAGGGGCAGGTCCAGGTTCTAGAGCTAGCGCTCAAGCACTTCCTTCCATATTTGAAGGGAGAGCATGTGCTTGTTCGGTTGGACAACACCTCTGCTGTGATTTCCCATAAACTATCAAGGGGGCACCAGATCTGCAGAAGTTGCTACAGGGATCACCGTGGCCTTCTGACTTGGGAGGCCCCTCGCCTGACCAGCCTGTGGGCAATGTACCCACCAGGAGAACGAAACCAGGTTGTGGTTTTCCTGTTCCGTCACAAGCCTCCACCGTGAGAGTGGCAGCTGCATCCAGACGTGTCGACCCACTGCCCCCACTGGGTCTCCCTGACGGAGAGGACCAGCCCTCTGGGTCAAGATGCCCTGGCTCACATGTAGCCAGAGGATCTTCTTTATGCCTTTCCACCATTCCCTTTGATTTTGCTACAAGCTTGTCAGAGTTCTTCCCCGACAGGGGGGATCTCCTGTCGCAACTAGGTCGGATTTGGCATTCCAATCCCTGCCGCCTTCAACTATGGGTCACTGGAGGGCCTGACCGGATGCTGAGTGGCTGCATAGAACCAGTCTGACTGACTATTCTGAATGCCAGTGCGCGGTCTACCTGCCTGCAGTACAAAAATCAGGTGGAAGCTGTTCTCCGACTGGTGTGCGGCTCAGAACAAGGTCCCAGTACAGCGCCCGTGCCTGCTGTACTGAGTTTCTACAGTCCCTCCTGGATAAGGGCCGGTCTCCCCTGCATGGGACCTACCCTTGGTACTGGACACCTTATGCTTGTCTCCTTTTGAACCCCTGGCACAGGCGGAGCCGAGATGGCTATCGGCAAGACGGTTTTCTCCTTGCCATCAATTCAGCTCAATGTGGGGGCGAGCTGCATGCCCTGTCAGTGGGAAAATCATGTCTGAGGTGGAACTCAGATGGCTTGGGTGTCACTTTGTGGCCTAATACAGTGTTTCTCCCAAGGGTGTTGATACGTTCACATATAAACCGGCCTATCCAGCTGGCAAAGTTGAACCCCCCCTCCCCCATCGGGAGAGGAGAGGTCAAGGCTGCTGTGCCCAGTGTGGGCCCTCAGAGCTTATGTGGAAGCCACCGCCTGCATACGGCGTCGGCGCAGCTCTTTGACGGTTATGGTGAGCCTAAGAAGGGCTGTGCTCCTTTAAAAAAAAAAAAAAAAAAAAAAACAGCACCTGTCCCACTGGATAGTGGAGGCCATTGCCTATACATACAAGGCGAGCG
The DNA here is from genome assembly GCF_949748355.1 of Melanostigma gelatinosum. Classification (NCBI taxonomy): domain Eukaryota; kingdom Metazoa; phylum Chordata; class Actinopteri; order Perciformes; family Zoarcidae; genus Melanostigma; species Melanostigma gelatinosum. The sequence goes on from NC_136637.1 coordinate 5,171,925, forward strand.
GCTGCACTCGGCCATCCGGGGTGAAGGGTCACTACCAAGAGTGTCTCCACACCAAGGGCAGGCCTGAGAGGTGTGCCTGTGGAGGATATATGTGCTGCGGCCTCATGGGCATCACCGAGCACATTCACCAAACACTACAGAGTTAACGTTGCCACGTTCTTTGGCCAATTTTCTCTGCCGGAGCTATACGAGGTAGTTATTGTGCTTCCTCGTGACTCTTTTGGTATAAGTCATCCAGTGTGAAGCACTGCCTCTGGCGGTCAGTAAGGATAAAATAGAACGAAAGTTACGAATGTAACTACGGTTCTATGAATCCTGGATGACCGCCAGAGTTCTTGGTCACTCGGAATCCCGTGAACTCGCGAGAAGATTCCATAGGACTGAACTCAGGATGACACCGGAACTTATAGACGACGGGGGTCATCCGAGGTCACACGTGACTTTGTTGATATAAATATTCGACCTGCGCATGCGCGAGACGGAAGATATCCAGTGTGAAGCACTGCCTCTGGCGGTCATCCAGGATTCATAGAACCGGTTACATTCGTAACTTTCGTTTTCCTTTATGTGTTGAGAAAATCCTCTTACTTCTTAAGCTAAATAAACTATTTAAAAAGCCTCTTGGATCAGCTAGAAAATGCATCATATACAAACATATGAGGATCTTATAGAATATGATGCATTGATGTAGATTAAACTAACCAACAGAATATAAAGGAGTTAAAAACATCTGCAGCAGTAAAATACAGCATACACATTAATGCTGCAGTAATATTACTCCAGATCCTTTATAATAGCAATATTACAATAACATTGACATGAACATTTGCACAATGAGTACATTTACTTTAAGTACATTTTGCTGACAATAATTACATACTTTTACTTAGGTTTTGAAAGCAGGACTTTGACTTGGAGTGGAGTTTTTTCACGATGTGGTATTAGTACTTTAACTGTATTTAACATTCTCCACCACTGTGTGTGTGTGTGTGGCTCACTGTTACCAGGAGGAGGAGGGACGACTCTCAGCCCCTAATAGAGCTGACTGTGCTCGTTTGACAGCGCTCGTTAATTATCTAATTTAAACACTTATTACCCAGCAGCTGTCAACTTATATGAGCAACAGGGGGCGGAGAGAACAAAGACTGTGCTGCTCTGGATCTCTGAGAGCCACAGAGGTTCGCCTCAAAACCCAGAGGCTGTCAGACGAGTTCACATCTGAGCCAAAGAAACACTGTAGTGTGTGGTGGAGGCAAAAAATAAAACGCAAATGTGAAGGTTCATTGACATAAGTTGGATACCATGGCATGTTTGAGGAAACTTCAATTTGGATCATTTTCGCGAGAAGATATAATTTAAATGACAAACTGGTGTTTATTGGTGAAAGAAGTATTCAGACCGTTTACTTAAGTAAAAAAACATCTTTGATATTATTTGTTAAATAATACCTAAAAGGTCCTGTGGACAGTGGCCATAGATAAATAATCTACACCTGTCATTATATTTAATTTTATTTAATTGTTGCTAAATTTCTACGGGAGCGTTTGAATCCAGTCATTTTGAGTTCAGATGGACTTTGGATGGACTCACAAAATGACAAATGCACAGAAAAAAATGATTAGTTCACTAAAATGAGAACTAAACTAGACAAAAACGAACAAATGTGACAAATCTAACAATGATTTGAGTTTTTAGACTAAATCAGGAAGTGTGTTACATCACGTTATGCCACCAAAACAGCGTGACTGGTTTCTGCTATTACTGTAGCAGAATCAGACTCAGAATGAGGTTAATTGCCAGGCAGGTTTTCACATACAAGGAATTTGCCTTGTTGTTTATGTTCATTATCATTTCATGTTCCTTTTATATGAAAATCATATGAAAATTAAAGCTGCAAGCAGCCATGAGGAGGCCCTCACACCTTCCTACGAGCCAGTGGTACTGGCGGCACTCCGATCGACGTGGAAAGGAACAGTGAAACAGGAAGTCTGCTGAGTGCAATGATGGCTCCCTCAAGTGTCTACAACATACTGTTCATGAGTTATGATAGGGGTGGGGCTATGAAAATAGGGTCTGGTTTGCATCCAGACGGCAACCTCGAGTTCTGAAGCCAATTCAGAAGTGTCTTGAAACTTGCATTATCTCTACTGACCATCAAGAGGCGACTCCTCTGGTTGCAAAAAGAAGTCTGATTCTATAGAAGTCCATGAGAAAATTACCCTACTTCTCACTTGATATATTCCCTCATTAAACATCGTAAACACACAGGTCACCAGTACCAGAGCAGTATACGACGTCTCCACGTCACTCCTCCGCATTCCAAATATGGTAACTTCCGTTCATCGGATGCAAAAAAAAGCCAAGCTGGCGACTGGTGTATTCCAAGATGACGACGGCGAAATCGCCAAATGTGAGGCTTCAAAACGGCAATCCACAAACCAATGGGTGACGTTACGATGACTACGTCCACTATTTTTATACGGTCTATGGCTGCATCCGAGAACGCTCCGAAAAAAGCAAACAGTGGCCAGCGCTCTGGTTTGGCTCGTCTCCATGATATGACTCAGGAAGCACTCAGCCCCACATTTCTTCGTTCTCGGCTGATGCTGCGTTCACACCAAACGGCGCGCGAATTCACGTCCAACGTGCCGCCGGTCTCGCCGGGGACCATTTTGCCGTGTTCAAACCAAACGTGGCGCGAACGGCAAGTGCCGTAAATGCTGGAATAATTCCGCTGCATAAAAAATGCCCTTCAAAATAAAATCACAATTTTCTTTTTTTTCCTTCTTTTTTAAATGTTTTTTTTTTTTTTGTCAGGCAAAGGCCCGCGACCCACTGAAAACGGGTCCGCGACCCACTTTTGGGTCGCGACCCACCAGTTGAGAATCACTGTTGTAGAGCTCTGGGTGAACACAGGCGGTGACAGTATTTATTTCCTGATTCAACAACGGCAGGAAGTCAGTGATGACGGGGGGAGTAACTCAATGCTGATAAGTAACATTTTCCAAATGGTTTGGTGTATTGTAGGCATGTTTACAAAAAAAAAAGAATATCGGAATTGTATACAGAACTATTCAAGTTGCTGCAGATAGAGCTTCATATCTTGCTGCTTTTAAGAGCATCATACAATATTGTGTTCGTTAAGGTAGCATTAAACTGCTTTTCCAATCTAACATCAAAGTACTGATCGTACAAAACAAAATCATATGTCATTACATTACATTACAGTCATTTAGCAGACGCTTTTATCCAAAGCGACTTACAATTCAGTATCTATCTATACACCGTAGGCACAGCTACGGCAGCAATTAAACATAGACATGCTTACAGACAGACCTTGCGTGACAGTTAGATGTACATACAGTAAGAGATGTGATAAACCGGAGGCATATTCCTTGTAGGTGTTCAAATATTGGTCAATAAAGTTGATTCTGACTTCAGCAGATGAAAAGAGCGGAACATCTCTGAGGTCTGGATGAAAATAATCACGTGAATGTTCTTGTAATCACTTGTATTTTATTTGTGGGAATTACTGCCACCTGGTGTTAACTTAAAGTGTTACGTTATTCGCCAGTATATTATATGTGTGGCACATGTGACAGGAAGTAACTTATTCCTTTTCCTGGTTTTGTCACAACATGGCTCCGTTGTACTGGAGTGATTGTGCAATAGAATCTTTATCCATCCTGCATTTTCTGGCCCTCTGAGTATAATTTACTTTTATAGCTTTAGGTATTTCTGAGGGTTTATTTTGTTAGTTTATTATCAGAAATAGTTTGACATGTGCAACATGTAACTGCTGAATATACGTAGATGGCGCAGCAATTTATGTTTCCATTATTATTATACACATTATTTAAGTTGATCAAAACTAATATGTGATTGTATGTTTTTTGCCTGTTTTGTAGTTTCACACTTCTTCATATTAAAACCTGTCCATATACAACATGCTGGTCTGTTCCTTGGAGGAAAAATTATGAAGAGTTTAGCTGACTGCAAAGCCCAATACAAGACACAGAGTCGACATTGAGTCGGAGTAGAACAGTTCTCTTTAAACATAAAATTAAAAGTCATCTCTCTGTAACTGATTGTTGTAAAGCACATGCGAAGTGTTTTTCTCTCTGTGCTGCTCGGGGGACATTTTCTGTCACAGGGATGGAAACAAACCGAACTGTTTAGAAGAGGACAAACTCGGGCTAATGACGGTAATCAAAAGCACTTATTAATGAGTGTGTGTTCTCTAGCGGCGGAAGGTCCCTGATGATATTAGCTACTATTAATCTATGCTAATCAGTCCTGTCGCCTGACAGGACGCCCCCCCTCTGTCACAGCAGTTAGCATGGGGTGCTAATCACAGAGGACCTCCATATTGTAGTCCCCAGCGAGCAGGTGGTGCTAGTCACAGGCGATGACTAATGACAACTGCGTGCGCAGTCGCCCGCAGGCAGGATTTCACCGAGAACCGCCGCGTTTAAGTGCTCAAATATGGCCCGATTTACATCGGTTTAACATCTTTGGAAAATATTTGACCCGAAGCCGTGGAGGATGGGGGACTCTCAGAAACCTGTGGGGCAGACACCCATTTTAGAAAATAAAACAAGCACCCGTGGCACTGTTCCAGATTCTATTTAAATATTTTAGGGCAGGTCCGCACATCAGCCCGCTGCCAGGAATTGTTTAACGTTCACACTCGACATATTTTCGGTTTTCCTCCCAGTGATGTGACGCTCTGCAAGGGGCAGCATCACAATTGAATGTGGTAAGTTTAATCAAAAGATGGTCCGTCTGAATTAGAATGACGAAAATATTATCGGATTGTGAAAATATGTTCACATAAATCATTCATCCCATGACTCCTTATCCTCTTGAAACTGTCGCACGTTGATTGAACACAATTTGATTATGCTCATTTTAAACAACACCACCATTACCTTTGGCCTGCTGCTTTTCACAAGAAAGTGGAAAGGATGAATGTTCAATAATTTAAGTGTAAGATTTAAGAACAGAAATTCTTAATTTTAGGGGGAAAAAGCATACTGAGCGCTCAAAGAAGTAACTGAATGAATGGTTGTTAATTAGAGCACAGAAATTGCTGATTTAATTGAACAGACACCAACTTTGCTTTGAGTATTAAAAACATGGCCTTATAGCTTCATTTAATGTTCGGGGGTAAAAAATTCAGCTGGCTGATTCAGAACAGTTACAGGATCAGATTTCAGTACTGGAGCCAGAAGAGGAGTGCAGCCAGGCTATAATAAAGACTCTACTCCAATGAGGAGTGGACAGCTAAATATTTTTTCACCGAAGTGCAATCAAAGGCTGTATGTCTTATTTGCCAAGAAACCATTGCGGTTTTCAAAGAATACAATATCAGCCGCCACTTTTCCACCAAACATGCTAACTATGCTAGCAAACAGTCAACGCAAGAACGGGCGGCTACTGCTCAGAGGTTGGCAGCCAAATGAAAGACTCAGCAAGATACTTTTCTCTGACAAACTGCTATTCAAGAGTCAAGCACCAAGGCAAGTTATTTGCTAGCATTCAAATTAGCAAAGGCCAGCAAGCCTTTCTCCGAAGGGGAGTTTTTGAAGGAGAGACAGCAGGTCTTCTGTGTCCAGAGAGCAAAAACTAATTTGAAAAAATTAGTTTATCACACAGGAGAGTGACTCGCCGTGTAGAACTAATTGATGAAGACTTAGCCAGCGAGTTAAACAAAAAAGCTGAGTAATTTAACTTATATTCGTTAGCACTGGACGAAAGTAACGATGTAAAAGACACTGCTCAGCTCTTAATTTTTATCAGAGGGATTAATGACAATTTTGAGATAACGGAGGAATTTTTGACCATGGAATCTCTGAAGGGGACAACACGAGGAGAGGACTTGTATGACAGGGTGTCTGGTGTCATCGAGAGGCTGAAGCTACCTTGGTGTAAACTTGCCAATGTCACCACAGATGGTCGCCAAACTTAACAGGAAAAAACGACGGGCTGCTGAAAAGAATCCAGGATAAGGTGAAAGAGGAAAACCCTGAGCTGGATGTAATTTTCCTGCACTGCATAATCCATCAGGAAGCCCTGTGTAAATCTGTACTGAAGCTTGATCATGTAGTGAAGCCAGTTGTAAAACTCGTTAACTGTATACGAGCGAGGGGACTTCAGCATCGTCAGTTTAATAAGTTCCTTGAGGAAACTGATGCTGATCACCAGGACTTGCTTTATCGCTCTCATGTCCGCTGGTTAAGTTTGGGGAAAGTATGTCGACGAGTGTGGGAGCTCAAAGAGGAGATTAGCTTATTTTTGGAGTTAATCGGGAAAGCTGACGATTTTCCCGAGCTGAGCGACGCAGATTGGCTTTGTGACTTTGCGTTTGCTGTGGACATATTGACACACATGAATGAGCTGAACGTGAAGCTACAAGGGAAAGATCAATTTGTGCACGAAATGTACACAAATGTGAGAGCCTTCAAAGCCCAGTTGACTTTCTTCTCAAGACAAATTTCAAACAAATCATTCGCTCATTTCCCCACACTAGCAACACTGAAAGAGGCCCCTCGACAGATGAAGAAATACAGCAAATCGCTGGACGACCTGCACGGAGAATTCTGCCGGCAGTTCTCTGATTTTGAAAAAATTGACAAGTCACTTCAGCTGGTGTCATGTCCCCTGTCACAAGACTATGAAACAGCGCCGCAGGAGTTGCAATTGGAACTGATTGACCTTCAATGTGACTCTGTCTTAAAGGAGTCTTCAACTCCCTTAAAGTGGATGAGTTTTATGCTTCACTAAGCGAAGCCAAGTTTCCAAACATCAGGAGGATGGCACAGAGGATGCTGGTGTTGTTTGGCTCTACCTACGTCTGTGAGCAGACGTTCAGTGTGATGAACATCAACAAATCACGTCACAGATGCCAGTTAACGGATGAACACCTCAGATCGGTCCTGAGAATTGCCACAACCCAACTGACACCAAACTTTGATGCACTGGCAAAAAAGAGTGACCAACAACACTGTTCCCACTGAAATGTAAGTATTCTTTACTTTTCAGTTAATGGCTTTTACTTGTAATTTATATTAGTTCACACAAACACTCCATCCATCTGCTACTGGCCCGTCTGTCAAATTTTAAAACTCAATGTGGCCCCTGAGCCCAAAAGTTTGCCCACCCCTGCTCTAGCTGAAGGTGTCTCCGTGTCGAGGGCTTTATAACGCTGGAGAGGGGACAAGCTCGTGAGCAGCAGGAGAGGAGAGATAAAGATGAGGGGTTAGAATGGGCCTTGTTAGAGGGGATGGACGTGTCCCCAGCTCTCTGGCGGGGGGCTGACGCAGGTGGAGATGGTCGTCCTCTTAGCTGTGCGGTATTATTAGGACCTTCATTCCTCTGGGTGTTTGGGTGTGAAAAAAGCTGTTTTGTTGGAACAGCGGTGGTATCGGGGCGGGATAATACTCTCTCTCGGGGGGCGTCAGCGGCTGCCAGACTGCTCGGCTTGTCTGTTAATCTGCGCTCACTGGGAACAGGGGAAGGCTGACGGACTCCATGCCAAGAGCGGGCCAGCGGGCTGCAGATGGCAACACGTCACTGCATGTTCCTCCTGCAACACTCTTCTTTTTAATCGCTTTCCTTCTGAAGTAAAAGCTTTGCTCTAGTTTCACTCCCATTTTTCTTTCCTTTGAACAATCGAGTCTGGCAAAAGAAAATTTCTGTAGGAATTAGTGTAATTTCGGTGTAAATTCTGTTTAATTTAAAAGCTTTATGTTTGTAAAAACTTTATGTTTGGCTCATCAGAAGCCTGTTGCAGACATTTGTAAACAGAATCCTTTTGTGGTGGCGAACTAATTCTTTTGATACCATGAGAAACTTTTGTCGTTACCGTTTATCGGCAGACAGAACTTTGATGTTGGACATCACATTATGTTAAATTTTTCTATGGTATTGTTAAGGAACACTGCTCTCCGAAGAAAGACTGAGAGCATCAGTCAAGTAAGTTATTTTATGGGACTACATCTTGTGTCCGTCCAGAGAAAAGGAGGAAGTAGTGCGATAATATTGTACAGGAAAAAACGACCTGAGAGAGCGCTTGGAGGTTTTCAGATGTGACCATCACAAATTGTTCACGGATAATAGCACTATAAACATGTCCGCCAATTCATTTTTAAATGCTCAAGTAGGCTACACCCTCCCTGCTGATCCATCATCAAGAGACTCAAACCATCCAGCCTGGTCAAATGATACATTTTTACATTTTATAGCACTAAATATATTCACATTTAGGGCCAGTATAAAGGCCCTTTTGAAACCGGGTAAATAGTAGGTCCTAATAATCAACATTGAGTAAATATTTTGCCAGCCATTCTTTTTTGGTACGCCTTCTGGCCTTTCAGAGAATACTGCAACGAACAGCACGTTGAGCATAAACGCCTTTGAATATGATCGTAGTTCCTGTGCCATCTGAGGAAGCTGGTGCCAGTTTACACAAAGCTACGTGGTGGCTGCATGTGATGCTTTAAAATAAAGCGTTGGCACCACAAAAAAGATCCCTTTTGGTGGTGGACACACAAATTTAAGGCACTAACGTGAGTATGCAATGGATGGATCTAGACTAGGCTACTTATAGTGTACGGCAGAGGTGGATGGGTCTAACAAACATAGGACTTTACAACCAAAAGACCGACGTTTGTGTCCAAAACTGTTTTAACTGACACATTTGTAATGTTTTTCCAAAACCTATTGTTACTTTTGTTGCCTAAACCTAAGTTAACTTACTCATTTTAAAGTCAACATGTAAAAAAGTTGTGCTGAGTGAAAATATCTGAAAATTTGTGTCAATGTACACAAATGGATAAGATTCAATTTTGTCACTATTTCACGAACTGTCGTGAGACTGGGTTTTGTGTTAACCACAGGCCTTATTACAAGCATCTAACACATACAAAAAAAACATTGACCTTTAGACGAAGGATGTGCAAAAATAATTACTCATTACCAGGTTATTATGACTCATTCCTCCAGCACCCTATTCATCTCTAGTGTAGAAACTTTATTGCGTGATTTAAGAAAATACATATCTTTAGACATACCACCATTGTCTGGACCAAAAAGTTTAAAACATACAAAACTTTTTTTATTTTTGTTCTTTGTAGACAGGCCGCATCACTGACCCAAGTTATGAGACCAAATGCAGGAACAAAGCAAAATTAGCCATCTCATATCATCAAATTAAGTTTTAAAGTCTTATTCGTTTTCTTGTTTCTAAGTTCTTTCAAACGTTTTATTTTCTTACACTACATCTCAAAAGTAAAATAGTCGTATTTCAGTATTCTACCCTGTTTGGAACAACTTAGGGATCTCTTAAGGTCAAGGATGCTTTCAATATGACTATCAGTATTTCGGAATACAGTACTGTATTTGCGAGAAAAGGCTTATATCTCATTAAAGAAACAAAACGAGGAGCGAGAGTGGATTCAGACTTGAAAAGTCTCCGTTCTGTCTGTTGTGAACCCAGGAGACGGCGGCTGAGGTTGGAGTCGCAGCAGCAGCAGAAGTGGCATGTTGGAGCCTGGAGTCGGACATCTGCTGGGGGGTTGGTCAACATATGTTTCCACCGCGCTGTCTTCCCACAAAGACGACAATCTCATGTCCCTCCAATTACAAAAAACCTTGACAATAATGCATGGTGGAAAAACTAAAACCACAACATACAGAGTGTGGATGTGTAGGTGTTTAGATTTTGGATGTGCTGCTGAGAGGAGGAGGAGGTTTGGCTCCAGCTCCGAGGTCATCCTGCCATCCTGTTTCCACTGAGTTTATATTTATAACTCCAACAGACTCTCCATCAGAACTCTCCAGCTGTGGAAGAATCCAGAGTTACTGCAAAATGTCCTCCTCCTTACAGGTTACAAGACGAATGAAAACATTTTCCTTTGTGACAAACTGCTTCAGTTTCTACATTTTGTTGGACTGCCGGCTGAGTAAAATATGTTTCTGCTAAATACAATGTTATATCATTTTTTTTAATGCATCTCTGCACCGGTTTTACAAATATACTATCGGTTTATAACTTTGTAATATTTAGCAAAATTCATGCATATCATCACGACATTGTCGTGGTATAGATATACAAAAATGTGACCGCTCTATTTACCGCTCTTATAAAACTGTGGTTTTACACACGTGATTATGTCTTGGCAACAAAACTACTTGGTTAAGGTCAGGAAAGATCATGATTTTGTTAAAATTTTTAGTAAGTTACGCAGTACATGGTGTGGTTGCACGCTAACGTAGAAACGTAAGTTACCCAACCATCCAACCCGAAATCCTCCCTACACTGACATTGTGACTCTTTATACGATGTTACCTGACTTCCGTCCATCAGAACTAGACCTCCCTAATGCTCTTGTGTCTGACGACGGTCAAATCTATGCAGCAACATCTGGTGGAATCACTGGAACCAGAAGAGAGGAGGCTGTTGGAGCAGAACATTTAGGGCATGTTGTGTATGCATCGCTATTGAAATTCAAATATGTATTCATTTTACAGTTTCACTGCTCTGCAAAGCAGCATGAAGCTGATAATGCGTTCAGATGTTGATGTCTCCCACAGTGTTCCTCCACATGAGCAGCGAGCTGCTCGGCCACTCCGGCATTAAACTGGTTAGCGCGGCGATGTGATTCCCAGTGGCAGGAGGCTCAAGCTCAGTGAGCCTCGCTGAGGGCCGATCACATTAATTATGCTAAACAGCAGCTAAAGCAGGAGGAGAGGGGAGGCCGGCGAGCTGCATTGTTTCCCTGAGAAATAAACGGACGGGCCTGGTGGCGTTCACGGATCACAGCCTGCAGTCAGCCGTGTCGACCGCACGAGACGGTCAGAGCGCAGGTCGAGTTTTTAAAAAAAACAGGGTTTGAGGGCAAAGACATTATCATGAATCATGGCCTCTCGTGGAGTGGAAGGGACGTGTTGTGGCACGTTCCAGCTTGTTACATGAAAAACAAAAAACATGGATTACAATGTGTTTCAGTTGGATTTAAATTCATACGCTGCTGGAGGTGAGACAGGAAGATACAAGCAGAAATGTACTGCCGCTGGAGGAGGGCGGCAGACAGATTTACAGACAATGTATGCTCTAGCTAAATAAAGAGAGCAAGGGGAACATTTACATGCAGTTTTCCTCACGCCATTAAAAAATATCTCAAGCAAAATGTTAAAAAAGAAGAAGAAAACAAGAAAAATAGCTGTAAGAAGACAAGAGACCAAAAAAACAGAGTAAGGGCCTCATCATACCGGCATTAACGAGAGTTGAATTTCAGGGTTAAATAGTCTCATTGCAGTGGAATTACTATAATCAAACAGATGCAGAGGAAATTCTGTGTTCTTCTTTGATAAACCTTGACACATACATTTAATTTGTTGACTGCATACACAGTGATGACCTTTGAGGGAACAGAGAGGCAGAGTCCACAAAAAAGACGTCACAATCGTAACAGTTACAGTTTGCATTTTTTAACTGTCACCACTATCTTTTCCAAACCCGAGAAGTAAACCAGCGTTTTGTTCAATATCAAATCGAGTTGACAAAAGTGAAGCACGGTTTGCTGTCGTTGATGTTACAAATACAGTCTGTTAAATTAACTGCTGATTAAATGTACTGTTCTTTTAATGCCACTTGTTAGCAATAGGGTTGGGTCCCGAAACTCGGACCGAAACGCAACGCTGATTTCGGTGCTTCCTTTCGGTGCCTGAGCCAATTGAAATACTTTTTTTACACTCCTCTGATGACTCCGTCCTGGCAGCAGGACTCGGTCCTCCGCTCCTCACTCATAGTATTATTACAACGGGGTACGTAGCGCTGTCGCTCATAAGCACAACAACACAGGCACGCGAAAGCTTCTTCTTCTCCTCCTTTGAGGTGTACTGGCGGTTGGCAAACGACGAATTAGCGCATTACCGCCACCAACTGGTAAAATAAAATAAGTCATGAGACGTGTCGTATTTTGCCAGAGAAGGAAAATATGCTCATATTTCTGCAAAATAATTGCTGAAGTTTGAAGCTGTAGTGTGTGTACAGCGTGTGTGTGTGTGTTTTGTATTTATTCAAGTATACTGTAAAACAATATTGTTCATAGTTAAAAAGTTTGAAGCTGTAGTTTGAAGCCAAGTGTTTTGTATTTATTTATATTTACAGTATACTTTAAACAGTTAATATAGTGAAAAAAGTATCGGTTCAGGCACCGTTTAGGCACCGGTATCGTTTTAAAAGTATAGTTTTAGCACCGGTATCGGAAAAAACCCAAACGATACCCAACCCTAGTTAGCAACCACCTTTTAAAAATTCACAAGTGGGAAGGTATTTCATGTCGTAGAACAATCTGGTAAATTTCTTGAGCTTGTGTTAACCACAGACCTTATTCCAGCAATGTGATCTCACATAAATACATGAAATAAGCATGACCTTTCAATGGCTCACTGCAGGATGGTGGCACGTAATGTGTTAAAATTATGTGGCTCTATAGCAACAATTTAACGTTAGATGCAACAAAATTAATGTTAGGTTTCGGCAACAAAACCACTTAAAGGTTTAGGGAAACGTCACGACTGTAACTTCACAGCAACGCAGAAACACTTTGGGGCAAGAACACTGGTCTCATGGGGGAAAGTCCTCATTGTACTCATTGTATTTACTGCCAGGTGGTTTAATTCACTTCATAACAATACATTGTATTTTACAGGATCATGACAGGCTTTTAAAACTCTAACTATCAGATACATGAGGTGCAGTAAAAAGTACAATAATTCCCTCTGACGTACAAGTACCTTAGAATAATACTTCAATTTACTTAGTTCCTTAAGATATGGGCACACTGTATATCAGAGGTCTTCAACAGGGGGTCCGCGGCATCCAGGGGGTCCGCGGAGGTACTGCAGGGGGTCCGCGAAATTTTAGGTTGATTAGAAATAAAAATAAAATAATTCTCTAAACATGAATCAGTCCATTATTTTAATAGTTCAGTATTGTATGAAAGATAACAGGTATCTTTATGCATGGCAGTGGTACTAATAGGCCATCACTCATTTTTCATTTCCAGACCCCTGCTGTATATGATTAATGCCATCATCCTATAGAAATCACATGTGTTGACCTGAAATTCAGAGAAAGATGCAGAGAAAGAGAGATCACCTTCAATCCCCACATTGTCCTTTGTGTCCCTCTACCTCCTCTTCTCCATTTTTCCTCCCAGCGTCTCATTTTTCTTTCAGCACTTTATCTGGCTGGCACAGCCCTCAACCTCATGTTGGGATCTCCTATAGTGACCATTTTCAATTAATGTCTTCATTCATCGGCAGGGAGCAGTCTAAATCTGGAAGGACCAGCTCTTCTGAGCGGGAGGCGAGCTCACGGCAATCTGCTGAATTTCTTAATTTTAAAGATGATTTCCTCATACAGTGAAAACTTTTTCGCACACTTCTGTGCAGCAAGTTTTGGGAGATAGAAAGGAGATATCCAGATAATTGTTTTTTTCAGCGTTCCTATAGCAAATTGTATTACTGCCTCAATGATTGAAATGTCTTTCTTTGGTCGGCTAGCTGTCCAGGATACGATTTAAATATGACAGTCCTGGGTTTAGGACTTTGGAAGGATAGGCCAGTTTACTGCTGTATTGTGTGACCGAATGAATATAACTCACAATTGGCTGACCCCCCAACTAGTCAACAATAGCATAGCATGTAAGCCATTGTAAAACACACTCAATTTAAACTCAAAAACAAGCTGGTAATCACCTCGAAGTCATCATATGAGACACTTGCCAGAACCGCAATTAAACTCACCAAGCTGTCTGCCCTCTTAGCAGCGGCTGCGTTGCGGTAATGTACTCAGCAGAGTTTTTACTGGTAGTTAGCTCCAAAGCAATACAAATTAGCAAACTTTTATTTTATTCACACAGATGTAAGTAATCGCTATACTGATCAATGGTATAGAAAACTATTAATGCATGCTACCTGGGATTTTATAGACCTAATTTAGTGGGAGCTAATAGCCAGGGAACACTACCAACGTATTAAATAATCCACTGTTTGAATTGCACTAGGGTTAGTAACCTCAGGACATGTTGCTAAGTGTGCAGCTAACTGAACTGGCTGGCTCTCCGCTCCACCATGTCGTCCAAAGACACCTGAACAGTACTGAAGCTCGTGGTCTTCATCTTTTGTGTGATGTTGATGGCTGGCTATCTTTCAAATGGCATACAAAATAATAGAATAGAATTGGAGCAAAAACAGGTGCTTAATTGAGGATTAGGATTGTGCTGATTCAAACATGTGATGGCAGAAAGGTTATGGAAGACTTAACACGGATTTGGGAAAAAGTAGGAGGTTTCAAACCTGAGTTTATTTTATACAATTCACAGCTGAAAATTCCTAATCACACAGGCAGCCGATCGTATATCAAAGAAGCTTCGGCAGTATTGTGGTCAAGATGGACAAGCTAATTCGGGTGGTGGAGTGCAAGCCGCCGGCTTCTACCAAATCAACAGATGAAAGCCACCTGGCTCGAGCCGGCCGTTAAGGCTGCCTTGGGAGGAACATTTCAAAAGGAGAGGAAGAATAAAAGTGAGCTTTCAGGCAGCTCACTCAGGGGAAAGCAGGTATTTTGTGAACTTTAGTTCCAGTCTCTAATCTGCAGTCACAACAAAGGGGGCATTATACGAAGACGGGGACATCTTAGATCCAGCTTTCACCCAAGCCCTTCTTCCGTGTGGTGGGGGCGGGGCCCCCCCACCATTTCAAATGATTGGCCCTCCTCATTACAGGAGATAGAAAGTGGCCGGCGTCCCCGTCTCCAGCACTTGATACAGATGACGGTGAATAAGACATTCTTGTGCAGATTCACAGAACAACTATAACGGTTTCCCTGAAGAGAAAAATCTTCTGCAGTCTGCACAACACTATTTAAATCATGGAAAACCACAAGTTTACAGAGATGCAGATGCTTTCCCACAATTTAAAGATCTTTGGCATTGACCCCCAAAAAAAACTGATATTTGCAGCCATTCAGTGATTCCCTCTGAGAAGCTACGGTATAAATCTCCTTTGCATTGGAATATTGCTGGTTGATGGAAAAGCTTGCAAAAAATATTTCAGCGTTAATGTGATGACTGAGGTGGTAACCTGTGAGATGGCAAAATTAGAATGATAATTGTTTTCCTATTTTCACAGACGCTTGTTATAGTCTCATCATTTCACAGCCATCCTCCCGTGTCGACAAGCTCTTGAAGCGCTATTTTGCAATTTAACTAGGAAAATGTATGACGGGAAGGTTTTTCTGCGTCCATTTTAACTCCTGTTTCTTAATTCATATGGAAATAATGCTCTTGTTTCTTTGAAGGACGGCACTCACATTTTAGTGTAGAACTAATTTAACGTTAGGTTGAGGAAATGGAATGAAAGGTAGATAGATAGATAGATAGACTTCATTTCAGACCATACAGACAGATACATAAAAAGACAGACACAAACAATAAAAGTACATCGGCCTAGCAATGCCTTACAAAGAGACAGCTGTACCAATGTCGCCACAGCTGGGACTGGTGGCGTGTGGTGCTAAACCTTATGTTGGTTAAAACAAGTATGATCCCATTTACAGAGTCATTCAGTCTACAGATGAATTTGTACATGAGATTTCTTAAAACTGTTTGGAAAGTGTTGACTCGTGCAGCCACAAACATTTCACGAGCACTGCTCCATCTCGGTCTCTTTAAAAGTATTCTCATGGCGTCATTGTACGCTACTTGAAGTCTCTGTAAACTCTTTTTTTGTAGTTTGACCACAAGTGTGCAGTGTAGAGTGGAGTACAATATGCTCTGAACAGAGACATCTTCACTCCATCTGTACACAGACCAAACTTACGTGAGAGACTGTTTGCTTGTGCATACATCATACGACATTGCCTGGAAATGTCGTTATCATCAGACATGTGTTCTGTTAAAAAATGACCAAGATATTTTACTTCACTACAGACACCAAGATTATTTCAGACAATTTGAAGTCAGGGAAGTTTAGACATTTGTCCTCTTTAGTTGGACAGATCAGGATAGCACTCTTACTGGCGTTGTATCTGATGTCATGTTCCACACCATACACAGTACCGGTACATATAGTGAGGAGCTGCTGAAGACCAGCCCTAGATGGACTAAAGATCACCAGATCATCTGCATACATGATGTGATTAACCAGAGTATTTCCAATCATGCACCCAGTAGTACAGGCTTTCAGTTTCTTGGACAGATCATCAATATACAGATTAAACAGAATTGGGGACAAAATTCCCCCTTGTCTGACACCATTGCTAACCCCAAATGGGGCTGACACACTTTTACCCCATTTTACTTGCATACTCTGGTGCGCATACCAGTAAGCCAGAATTCTCACGATGTATGTGGGGACACCTCGTTGGCTCAGTTTAAAAAATAATTTACTATGATTAACACGATCAAAAGCTTTGGAGGCATCAATAAAACACATAAGAAGTGATGAGTTTTGAGCTCTGTATTTGTTTACAGTTTCCTTTAAGGCATATATACACAAGTCAGTGCCATGTTTGGCTTTGAAGCCGAACTGGTTATCTGTGGAGGTGATGAAGTCCTGTATTCTGTCCAGCAGAATTCTTTCTAGGACTTTTGGCAGGACGCTGGCCAAAGCAATGGGCCTGTAATTCTCTAGGCTACATACTTTACCAGCTTTGTTTTTAATGACTGGCACTAAGAGAACAGACAGCATTGAGTCTGGTAACAAGCCGTGAATCATGAAGCCAGTAAAACAAATAGCGAGGAGAGGAGCTAACCTCGGACTAGCATATTTAAGGTGTTCAGCAGTAATATGGTCTAAACCACTTGCTTTGCCTTCAGACAGTTTATTGATAGCTTGGTGCACCTCATATGATGTAATTGCCATTCACTCATTACTCTCAGAACTGTCCACGCTGTACAAATCACTTTTGATGCAGTTAAATAAGGTGCTATAATGCTGTCGCCATGACTCAGCAATGTTGGCTGTTCCTGAAAGTAAAAATAATTGATTTAACTGTCAATAAAATCAATTAAAATGAAACCTAATGTTAAACCAGTTATAAATTGTTTCTGTCACATTTCTGCAGTGACGAATAACCTCAAATAAAATGATATTCTTTCTGGGGAAATATGTTTGAGGTCATACTCAAGAAATGTAAGATATTTGACTCGTGTAACTGAAGTCATGAATGGTGTTTGGCTGCCATTTTCAGGCCTGGTCCCTCCTAACTACAGGCCTGGTGTCCCTGTTAGTGAGTGGTGCTGTTTGGCATTGATACCATAGGAACCCTGTTGGTCTGGAAAACGGAGGTTTGATTGTTTTTGTGTGGGGGTGGGGTTCCTGGCTGTCACAGGACATGAGGATGACAGGCTTGGCTGCCACTCAAACGCCACTCTTCCTGATCAGCGGTGATGTGCCAAGATGGACATCAGCACAGCCGGGGTCTCTCTGGCTACCAGCCCCGGCCTGTCCGCTCCAATGCCAACACAAAATGCACAATATCTTGTTTTAGGGGAAGGACCACGGCGCTTTTGGCATCGGCCGTCTGTCTCGCCGTCATATGGCTGCCGTTCTAGTGTCTTCGGGGCCTTTTTTCTTTTCTTTGGAGGGAACCGCATCGCCTCTGTGTGTTTTTCTTCTTTCTTTTTTTTTTATCAGGAAAAAGCGTCGAACAAATCAGTCCAAAACTTTAATGTTGGATGCCAACGTGACCGTCAGCCCTCACCCGGCAGAATTGATGAGTGCCTTCTGATAATCCATTAAGACACGGCTAAAGGTTGCGGGGTATAAATAGTCTTCAAGGGCGCCATGCAGAGTCATCTGAGGGAAATAAAACTGAAGAGGACACGCTTGAAACTCCTCATTAATCTGGAAACACGGAGGTGTTTGTCTGTTATTAAACATCTTTGTCAGGTGGCCTGTGACATTTGTTCCTCCGGTGGGGATAAACAGGGATGGACAAGATTCTCAGGATTTCTTGACCATGACCTCATTGAAGCTTCTGAAATGTTGTATAAATTAGAAAGTTTCCAAGTCATGTGACCGACTCTCGGTTTTCAGCGGCACTGAGGAAAAATATAGGTTCAACGACATACTGTTTCAACCATGTCTTATTTATTCACCAAATAAATGTCAGGTTATGGGTTTTAGAAAGCTGCAGTTGGAACGCATAAAGCCTCGCAGAATTAAATGCTGAGATAAAGCATTATAGCACTGGTATGCATCTTTAAGTCCACCTACTGCCCAATATATATATACACTTAGTGTACTATACAAAAAAACCTCATTGTGCAAGCCATGCAGTCATGTTTTTAGAAATTTGTTACTAATTTAACCACTTATCACTAGATTATTTTCGTCCTCATACAATATAAGATTATTCTTAAACTATCCTTTAAGGTATGACTTTGTTAACAAGCAATACAAACTGCGATGGATTAGGAATCTTGGGAGTGAAGGGAAACCAGTGGTTGTCTGTAAAAATAGGAACAAAACATCCAAAAAGCTTCTTCATCTAAAAATGTTGAGTAAATATTGTAATAAGTCTACATGATTTGTAGTTAAGTGTCTAAAACACACTGATCCTTTAATAATAATAATACATTTTATTTATATAGCGCTTTTCATAGTACTCAAAGACACTTTACATTAAAATCATCATATATAAAAGCAATAAACTAAAAACATAAAATACACAATAATGGTCACACACAGTGACTGTGCAGTTTTGAAAAGGTGGGTTTTGATTTGAGATTTGAATATGGAAAGTTCAGAGCAGTCTCGGATGTGTTTGGGGAGAGAGTTTATCGAGACTTTAGGCTGCGTAACGTAGATTTTAACATTCCGATGCCGTATTTTGTGGTTGTTTTGCATTCATTATTTTGCAATGTGTTTCAATTTGTTAGGTCTACCCCCTGTATGGACTTTTTATTTCAAGCACAAGAAGTCTGAGAACTATTTCTATTAAATGAGGTGTGATTAAAGTCCTTACAGCCACAGTCGCTAAATCCAAAACACAAAATCACTTTTATTATCTCTTTGCTATAAACAAAGCTCAAAATGCACATTTTTTGTCTTTAATGCAAAGATTTGAAACAGAATATGTCACATTTATACACGAGTATATGTCAAATTGATGTGGTCAAAAAACAAAATAGTTGTTATAAGATCCATTTAGGATTGTTCAAACAGTGAAGTGTTTCGTAAGTCTCTCTGCTATTGGACACACTCAGACTATTGCAGTTTGATGATAATTGTTTCTTCGTGTGTTTGTCGATAAGACATTTTTTATTTTTTTTAAATCCACCGAACACAGCGAGCCAAGCTTCACAACCACGTCCAAACTCACCGGCATGCAGTTTGACCAAACATCTTGGCTCTGAGTGACAAGAGAGGCAGATGGTGCTCGTGGCTGACGTTCAAAACCCTCCACACACACACACACACACACACTCTGGTCCATGTTGTCTGCCAGCCCTCTGGGCGCTGTGGCTGCCTCTACATTCACCATTCAATATGTCTGGACAACACACACACACTGTCGGAGTGTATAGATGCTGTAGTGCAGCAGCTGGTTGTACAGTGAAGGTGTCAGCTCTGCTGTATGGAGACTCTCCTGCAGAATATATTGACCTCAGTGGTTCACTTTATTCCACAGAGACTCTGTCGTCCACTTAGTCGTCAGTCAGAGCTCCTATTGGAGCGGTACTGAATTCATTCCAGCTCAAAGCCCAGGGGGAAATCCTGCTCTCTGATTGGCTGTCAGTATCGCATAGTTCTGGTCAATTGTTCTATTAAGGTAATAAACTGCAGGTAACTATAGCAACAGTGATGCTGTGCATTTTGTTTCCTGACCTTGAAAGACCCTCAATACTTGCTGTAGGAACCTCTTCAAGCACTCCTCAAAACCCTTACAAGCACCCCTGGGACTTCCTCAATGACAATTTAAGTCTCCACTGGCCCTCTGGTTTATCCTCAAAGACCCTGGGTCCCCCGCTACCACTCCAGGATTCTCTTTTAAGATTCCCTGATCTGATCCCTTCGTGAGGACGCCGGAACCCTCAAAGGACTCTTCAAATCTGCAATAGGGACAGCTGGAGCATCCTCAAGGACCTCTGGTACTTCCTTAAAGATCCATCAAACCTCCTCGAAGACTCCAGGAACCTCTCAGGGATGATGTAGGATGTTAGAAAACAGGTGGTGCTGTTTTTTGTACTTTTAGTTTAACTAACCCTAACCCTAAGGATTGGATTTGATAGTGTCACGGGAGTTCACAGGTAGGACCCAAACGCAAGACCACAGGAGACAGAAGTTAATATTAACAGGTTTTATTTTAGACTGTGCGTGCAGGTGTGGAGCCCGTGGTCCGACACCGGAGGACAGGTGGATTGCTGGTGTGAGTCCCGTGACTCGACACCGGAGGGCTGGTAGGTTGACGGCGTGAAGTCCCGTGGCTCGATACCAGAGAGTAGACAGATCGACAGTGTGAGTCCCGTGGCTCGACACCGGAGGGCTGGCCGCTTGACGGCGAGTGTAGTCCGTTTAACACAAGGCGGGTAGAGCGGCGGAGTGTAATCCGTAGACCACAAGGAGGGCAGAGCAGCGGAGTGTAATCCATAAACACAAGGAGGGCAGAGGATGCCACGGGGTTTCAGCGGGTGAAAGACGGTACGACCTGACAACCCCAGACTGCAGGACCAGAGTCTATATAGAGACAGAAGACTCATTAGTGGGCCCTGAGTCTGGTGTGTCAGGCTGCAGGAGGTGATGGCTGGAGTGTCCTCAGCTGTGCACAATCAAGGGTGCGGCCATGGGAGGTGTCTGGAGGCAGAGGACAACCAGAGCACATGGCACACAATAACAAACAGGGGAATGACAGGACACATGAGGAGAGGAGATCAGGGGAAACACACACACCGGGTCAGACAGGGATCCTGGATCCTGACAGATAGTTTTTACTTTCATTAGCTTTTGTTCTAGTTAAGTGAAATACCTAACTTTTTAGGCCCTGTTGCCCCTTTTGTTACCTCAACTTCACTGATGTTGATCTAAAGAGTTCCATTTTTCTTAAATGAATGACTTTGTACACATTGGGTTTTATGTCGCTTCTTTTTCCTGCAACTGGTCTCTTGTATATTCTTAAGGAGCCTGGAACCCCTCATGGACTCCTGACTACTAAAACCTCTCCCAGGACCCCATGAACCTCCGCAATGACTCCAAGAATCTCGTCAAGTAGTCATCAAAACTCTTACAATGAGCTCTGGAACTTCCTAAATGACAATTTCAGTTTCCACTGGACCTCTGGTACCTTCTCAAGAACCCTGAAACCCAATCCACGACTCCAGCTACCTTATCGAGGAGGCTCCTTAAGAATCCTTCGAACACTTCAAGGATCACGCAAGGGCCTCTTGTACATTCCCATGGACCCTAGAACCCCTCAAGGACAAAATGAGTCTCCTTTTCGGGACCCTTGGTACTGTACCTTCTCAAACTCCAGGAACCTCCTCTATGGCTCATTGGGCCTCTTCAAAGACCCCTGGCTCCCTTTCAAGGACAGCTGAAACCTCTACCAGAGTCCAATGAACCCTCTTAAGGATCCTTAGGAAAGCTCTCTAGGACATTGGAAACATTTTTAAGGAATCCTGGAAGCACCTCAAGGGCCAATTAGACCTCTTCCAGGACCGATTACACCTCCTCAATGACCTCTGGTTTCTCCTTCAGTCAGGTGTCTGTTGAAAACATAAAGCCATACAGTGTATATAGATTAACCTCAATCACAGTTCAGCTCAACAGTTTGACCTTTGTTCTTAACTAGAGCTCAAAGTAAACTAAAATGCAGGTAACAAAAGTACGGATGCTTCAGGCTCTGTTAGCTGTTAACTGACTGGTGGAACTAACTCCATGATGTGAAACGGGCTACAAACAGACTTTAAAAAACCTGGGAGGAGAAACTAAACAAACCTCCTCTTGTTCCACTTCTTTTTTCTGCCGTGTCATGGTTGAGGAGCGTGTCATGTAGTGTGACAGCCCGGATCAGAGAGACACAACTGCTCGTATTTAGACAACATTTAACGTTTGACAACTCATCGTTTAATTGATTATTCAGCTGAGCGTCTGCAGCAGACATGTTTTTCCTCTTCACAGTCGCAGCTGGAGAACAATGAAGTCATTATTGCTCTGATTTGTTTCTTCTGCTCAGTGAACCAGATGCCTGGATGATCTGTGTATGTCTCTAATTGTCGGAGCACGTGTCCAGCAGGTCCTTATTACGGTCCTCCTGCTGCGTTCAGGGTGTACGGGAGAGATCCGTACATCGGAGCATTCGTCTTCAAAGTAGTTACGGTTTCAGGAAATAAGAAAAGATTGGAAAGAAAGGTAAACATGTCCAGGGTTTCACAGAAAAAAGAAAAACCAACCAAATTTTGTTGAGGCGTCGCCTATTTTTCCAGGTCATGATCTTGTCAGGGTCCTGGCCCCCCCAGGTTGAGAACCACTGATACAGGTAGCAGCGGCCTTTCAACTTTGTATCAACAGTTTGCGTTTGTCCCCATAATAATACCCTTAGTACACAAAGCCAGCTCCATAAGAAATGTTCATCCCAGTTTGGTGTGGAAGAACTTGACTGGTCTGCATCAACAAATGGGTTCATACCTTCTCCAGTGTATGTCTGATGGATTTTGGCCCAAAAGTGTCGATACCTGTGTGCTCTGTGGGGCTCGGGTCGAGTTGCGAACCTCTAGCGTGAACACTTCCGTGCAGTTACTTGTGCCTGTTCTCTCTGGAAATATTCTTGTCACCATCGGCCAACAAGGAGATTCTGCCAGTAAATTCGAGAGAACCCGTCAGACAGGTTAAATGGCTCCAGTAAACAGTGAATCTCTGATCTCGTTCACTTCCTACAATATATCAGATGGTCCCAGCCCCGAGAGAGAGAAATCAAATTTGGATTTCAAAGCCATTTGGCCCATTTACACTTCATACTGAGTGCAATATATACGTCGACAACAGCAGAAATAAAGGAGGATGTGTGGTATTTATTTCTCCGTGTGGTTCTCCCTCAGCAGTCTCAACCACCTGGAACACAAAGGCATCTGACAGCAATCAGGGCGAGTGGGGGAAAGAAACGCATGAAAACAAACACTCTTGTTTGGAGCTCCGGCTTGCTGGCTTTTGTCAAATGCCCCGTGCTCCAAATCCTGTAATGTTCCGTAAGTGCAGATGCTGCAGAGCTAAACATTTAAAATGAGGGGAAGAACAACGGGAGAATACACGGGAGACTGCGTGAACAAGGTCTTTTGGACGGAGTGTGTGGGAGGAGAAAAACAGGTCATTTAATATGGCTGATGTGGTGACTGTGGTAGTGGAAGGACAGCTGGCAAACCATCCCTGTTAATGTGTCTTCATATGGACACTTTGGCTTCACTGAGCTTCAGCGAGACAGCCAGCCAGCCAGGCGGCGGGCGGATGGATGGATGGATAGATGGATGGATGGGAGGGTGGGTGGATGCAGTGCTGGGTGGCAGGGTGCTGCTGCTGCTGTGACGCCCAGGGGCGCCGCTGAGCTCCACAAAGAGGGGAGGAAAAGGAAAACAGATGTTGACAATCAAGTCTTCTTTTTCCCCCTTCTCTCTCTCTCTCTTTTTCTGGTTTAGTGAGAGGAAGGAAGTGAAATGCACATATTTGGGTAACTTATTGGATTTTGGGGATAAATTGGAGAAACGTGTCGAGGCTCGTTCTGCTGACAGGATCCTGACTGAAGCATCAACATGCTGCCGGGAGTCCGTGTCTCCGTTTGGTCCACATAAGAGGTTTTTTACAAGCTTCTTGTTAATGCTGCACGTTGTTCAACAATAATTTGTCGCTATGATGATCCACCAAATATATATATGGAAAACAAGCCAGACAGACGATGATTTCTGAGGACATACATGTATTGTTACACACTA
The DNA here is from genome assembly GCF_949748355.1 of Melanostigma gelatinosum. Taxonomy (NCBI): domain Eukaryota; kingdom Metazoa; phylum Chordata; class Actinopteri; order Perciformes; family Zoarcidae; genus Melanostigma; species Melanostigma gelatinosum. Next base: position 5,195,924 of record NC_136637.1, read on the forward strand.
TTCGAGCATTTGATAGTCATTAGTATGTAATTGATTTTTCAAAGCTTTATCAACATGGAACATCTCAGCCTCTCCGTCTCAAGACTTTTCCCTGCTGTGAAAAATATGACATTCAAGGCCGGATAAATCTTCTGCAGGGCCACGGGCCAAAAATGAGCTGTAGGCCCCCCATCAATCTCTCACATTTCCCTCTCTGTGAAGTGTGTTTTGTTTGCGGTAACTTGATTTAGCACATTTATTGAGGAATATACGCCGTGTAAGCATAATATTACCTGTAATAGTGAAGGCTTTAAATCAGGCCCTTTCTGGGATTGGCAATCCGTGATTTCTCGGCCCAGTATGTACTTGTGTGTAATTTCAGTTTGCATTTAAGGAATAATTATCAAACTTGACAGACCTTGAAGAGACCCTGGTCTGTATAATAATCCCATGTAAATGAATATTAACTTCATCTGATCTGCACCTGGAACACAAAGTATTAAATTCAAGTTATTTGTACAAAGACAAATGAGCCACACTGATTTTGTTGTTTTTTATTATTATTATTTCAACAGAACCACTGGACACGACAGCAGGAAGAGACGTCTACAGTCAGTGAGAAGGTGAGTCTACACCTCTCGTAGAATCAAACATCTGTACTGATTTCAGTCAACTTTCCTCTTCAAGTTAAAATTGTAAATACCACCCAGAAACACAACACTGCCTCCTACTGGGAGCTGAATGAATGACCAGCATTGGGAACAACATTCTCACTGTATACAGTACACAGTTTATACATGTAGGGATATAACACGCCCGCAGTTGTAATTAGTAACGTATATAACAAAAATCTTTGATTTTCACATGAAGTCCACGCACTGAAAGGTCTTCAGACATTTTGCTTAGATAAACCTCAATATAGACACTTTGGTATTTAAACTACATGTGGAAAATTCCTAAACATTCTCTCCAATCATGTAGGAATGACAGAATTTTAGACACAGCATCACATTCACGGAAAGCTCTACTTTATACAGCAGCATAAAAAACACAGATACATCAGCATCTCATTCTTCAAGCTTTTATTTGTTTGTTTTTGTAAATGCATGAATTTAAAGTACATGACAGCTGACATACATGTTCTCTGTTTTAAAATGGAAACACGATTGATGAATACATGATTTCTTTGTCATTGTTGCATTAAATGTTGATTTATCTGATGAAATGTCACAACGAGTCTAAACAGTTGACCATGATCATACTGCAGCTCTTTAGGGTGGTTAACGTCACACTACAGTTTGTGTTAGCAAAGGCTTCACTGTAGCAGCTGTCGTATTCACGTTAACTAATGATGAAACACAACTTCAGCAATTAAGTTACATTTAAGCTAACATTAACTAGAGGTTTATTTTAAAAGCTAAAAGTTTAGTTGGCTAACAATTCATTTTCGGTGCCAAACAAAGCATCTAATATTTCATCTTTGCAGCAAAAACCATTTCACTTCAGAAGATATGTTATTATAGCTGATGAAACTTTTCTAGCTAACGGTTTGTTTGAGCAGCTGAGCTTAGAAGTTCAGTCAGCAAACAGCTCATTTGTCATCGAAAAAAAGTTCCTTCTTTTGATAGTTTAAAGGTGCACTGTGTAGTCATTTCACCACTCCTACTGTGTCCTAACGGGTCCATACAATCTCAATACAGTCAAAAGTTGTAAAAGAAAATAAGCCAACAAAATAACAGGGCAAGAACACATCATTTTGACCAGACTGCTCAGACTCTGAGAGCCGGTCAAATAACACTGCTATCTTACAATCTTCACGTGTGGCCTATAGTTTACGTTCGACGTCTTTGTGATAACTGACTACTGCCAGTAACCGGGAGATGTGCGGTCCATTTACGCTTTCATAGTTTGTTTATTGGCTTGGGTCCGGTTTGGCAGAGACGAGGGAATGTCTCGTGTTTTGTTTTGTCCTCCCCGCCACCGGGTAATGCTTCACCCGGAAGAAAGCATGCAGCTGCTCCGGGGGACGGAGCTGTAGTTTAGCAGCCAGCAAAAAACCTCAGCGCCGGGAGTCACAGCGGCTAGTGAAGGGCTGGGTGTAACGGCAGCAACACAAAGTTTGCTGAACGTGGCGTGGTGTCAAGGCAGTCTCCGGTGCTGGGGTCTACTCTGGCTGAATTCGACCTGACCGTTAACGGAAAGTCCGTCCCTCTCCCAGAGCTGTCCAGAGCTGTCTACTCCTGTCTAAGTGGGGAGGACGAGGCCAGCGTGCAATTGTTTTCTAGTTTCTTCCACTTTGGACTTAGTCCGATAAACAAACTATCATAACGTAGATGGACAATTGAGGTATTGACAAGTCCTCTTGACCTTCCTGAAGCGATTTGATTCTGATTCAAAAGGTGCATAACTAAATATATTGTTCCTCTGTTTACATTAAGAACCCACCCCAGAGCAGTTACATACATGTAAAAGTGTGTGTAACTGGTATTTCTGAAATTCAACCAGACATCTGCCTTGAGGCTAGGTGGCAGGGGCGCCAGCCCTGTTACCCCCCCCCCCCCCCCCCCCAAAAAACAATGTATGCCCCTGTCCCGAATGGCGAGTAGATGACAAAAAACAACTTGTAAAATGCCACCTGCAAGCAGCGATGCTAGCAGTAGGCCTACTACTGAATAAAAGGGCCATGCAAATGTCTGGCACATCATACACATTGTACACTTTCAAAGAGTTTAGTTTGTGTTGGCTAAAGTTCAGTTAATCAGCTCGTTACTCACTCGCTGATTTTGTTTGTGTCGATTTATTTCAGCAGTTGAAGTAGTTACGTTGAAGTTAGGTAACGGTCAGTTTTAGCAGCTTAAATGCTCAGCTCAACAGTTAATTTAGTAGCCAATCTAAGTTGCTAATATTTGAATATAGCGGTGAAAACTGTTCATAATTACCTCATATTTTATACTAGCTGCGAAAACGGTACACCGTTAAGTTCACCTAACAACTGTTTTCATGAATGCTGATAGCTAACCTGAATTAAATTGTTTTAAGATGATAAATGAAGTTCAAGTCAGCTAATGTTTTTATGTTATCATTATAAAGCTAATGGTTTATTATCGTGATTTAAACTGTTTAGTTTGTCTTCACTTTAGCATCTAAAACCTTTACGTTTTTTTTTAGTTGCTAAAATTGTTGAGAGTTGAACACCTTTTACGTGGTCTGGCATCACTGCTGTCCATTGGCTGAAATGGTTCTTCAGTTGATCACGTGCTTACTCCAAACCCCCACCCACCCTCCCTCCCCCCGTTCCTCACCTCCTGGCCTGGTGTACCTTACCCCCTCGACAACCCGAACGTCCCTCCGTATCTCCGGCTGAATCGCATTCCTCTGCCGCCACAATGGGAGAACTGTTTTGATGGTGGCTCTGCTCTGGTCCAGGTATTCCCCCTCTGATTAGGAACTTGAGCTTCACAGACCCCCCCCTCCCCCAAGCCCCTTTATTACCCCTTCGACCCCAGCACAGCAGACAGTGAAATTATTTTACAGGTTAAAGCACATGTTTGTTGATGTGCGACGTGATGGGATGCTGCTGCTTTGGATGAGCCCCGCTGCTTTTATCTGGTCTGGGGGGGGGGAGAAAAAACAACTCATGTCATTCCATTGTTGGTTTTAAAATGATCTCATGCTTCTGTTTGAGATGAAAAACTTCCAACCACAAATTATCTTATGAAAGGCTTCACAAATCTAAAACATCCAGTGGTTAGCTGTAAAACAGCGCTGCATTCACAGGCTGGATTCTGTGTAGGGAAAATACAACTCTTTTTATTTCATCTACATTTTAACCGCATTTTCAGAAACAATTTCAAAGGAAGAGATATGCAGAAGGCAGAAGGCCATATTGCACATCAAATATTATCGGGTGGTTGATCCTGTTAAAGATATTTCTATGGTGGGTGAATTGAAAACTAGGTGGATTTTGTTTACATTTTGACGGTATTTTTCACTGGACAGTAATAGTACACAAATATAAACATTATGAATAATACAGTAAAGACATGTTTTGACCTATGTAACCCTGCTGTTTACCCTGTAGTCTCCTTTGTAACATGAAACAAAACATTTTTTCCTTCACTTCATGACCTATTTATAGTCCTAACATTCCAAATAAGAATACACATATTTGGATTATAAGAAAATTGAAACCCAAGACAAATATTGAATGAAGATTTTCTAGATCTACTGCGCGTTATTTTATACACCTTTTCCCAATATGCACACTGAGGTGTCATTGTAAAAATGGGAGGGTTAAAGGGGTTAAATGATGATGTGAATGAAAAAGTGCTCAAATAAATTACATTTCCAAACAATTCATATGCAAAAAAATTATAATTCCAGTTTTAACTCTCAGATATCAGGAGTGGGTTGTTACTACCTACATTTACTCAAGTCAGATTATTAAGTACAGTTCTAGGTACTTGTTTTTTACTAATGTTATGCTACTTTATACTTGTACTTCAATACATTACAGGAGGAAATATTGTATAACACGTTTCAGTTACAATATAAAGAGATAAAATATATATATATATATATAAATAAAAATATGAATAATTAACTAATGCTTGAGATCAGAAAGCCAAAAAAAAACACTTTTGTTTTGTCTTTAAGCTACATATATATATATATGTATATATATATACATATACATATATATATATATATATATATATATATATGTATATATATATATATATATATATATATATATATATATATATATATATATATATATATATATATATATATATATATATATATACATATACATATATATATATATATATATATATATATATATATATATATATATATATATATATATAAATATGTAGTTCCTGCACATTTGACCACTTACTGTTTGGAAAGAGGTAGCGGAACATTTGGAACAATATTGGAGATTTAGATTAACTGACCGAGACCATGGTTACTTAATGTGGAGTACAAACAACATGATGCTTTTTTTTTAAATGGCATCTGACTGCAATAAAATGCAACAAATCACTTTAAAAAATACTTTTCAAAAAGATTTTGCTTATCTGGCTGTCTAATAAAATAAAACAGATTTATCCTTCAAAAAGTACTTTTGGATGTACTCTCCTTATTAATGAACTGACCCATGAAGCCCTATTCTATTATATAAATATATATTTTCATTTTTCTCCACTACATTTACGGTCACAAGTTACTCAGCAACTACCCAACAAAGTGGTTAAACCAGCTCCAGCAGCAGGTTAGTCCTGTATCATTATGGAACACTAACGGGAGTACTTTCATCTACCTGTATGTACTTTTACTTTTAAATAAGTTTGTATTGCTACTTTTACTTATACCACCACTTCTTCTTCGTCTTCTTGTTCTTCTTCTCGAGACACTAATGTAAACTGTGAGTGAGGTTTGAAAAGCAGACTTACTGATGGAGCTGTGTGTGTGTGGTGCTTTTCAGGCGGGCAGCGTCCGGCGGGCAGCGTCAGTCCACCCCTTCATGGACGGCATTCATTCTCTCCCAACTTCCACCGGATCCCTCAGTCGGGAGGTATTTATGCCATAACACAAGTTTTTCAGCTGGAGGAGGGATGGAGGGATTCAGGGAGACGGGGGGAGGTGGATGGAAACCCAAAACATAGCATGATAGTGTAGTAAGCACTTCCATGTGTCCAGAGGACTGATCGCCCTGTGGAGCTTCAGCCCTCTCTCTCTCTCTCTCTCTCTCTCTCGCTCTCTACCTGCCTCCGTCCCATTAAAGTGACCATAACAACAAGCAGTAGAAGTTGTTTGGAGTCAGTTCAGTTTAGCCTGGGCTGCCTCTTCCTCTTCTTCTTCTTGTTCTTCTTCTTCATCTTCTTCTTCTTCTGCTCCTGGTGACGATGATAATGAAGAACAAGCCCTAATTATACCAGAGGAGGAAAAAAAAAAAGAAGGGAGAAGCGACCCGAGGCGTACTGCGATGTGGAAAAAAGGCTCATCATTCTGCTCCGCTGTGTGTGTGTGTGTGTGTGTGTGTGTGTGTGTGTGTGGGTGCTGTGTCTCAGTGTGTGTGTGAGGGGGTGTGTGTTTTCCCTCTCCGAGCAGATGACTGCCGCTCACCTTGCCACGGGGTCTGAATGAGATTGGTTCATTGTCAAGAAGCTTTTTTTTTCTTTTCTTTTTTACCCATGATTCCATATGGTATGGAGCGGGCTACATGTTGCCCAACATGCCAGTGCAAATGTTTTCTCAATTAGGTGTCTTATCTCCGGTGAGCGCGCTCGCATCAGATGAAGCTTGCTGACAGCGTAATGGCAGGGAAAACCACGGAAGGCTCCATCAAATGGCAGCTCTGCTACGACATCTCAGCCAGGACCTGGTGGATGGTAAGTTGGCACAACATTTTCCTTTTTTCTTTCTTCTTCGCTTTCTTCCCCTTCCTCCTCTTTTCTTCAACTAAAAGAGGAACATTCTCTCCTCCTCTTCCTCCTTCTTCTTGTGGCTCTCAGAAACGCCTCGCCACACGCAGCAGCTTTGTGTTTTATTGATTTTTGTGACCCGCTCGGATTGTTTGTTGTTTTTTCGTTTTTTATCTGTCGGCGTCCCCGTTTCTCCGTCGCTCCAACCCCCCCCCCCCTCGCTGTGCTCCCCTCTCTTGTCTCGTCCCGTTAGCGGACGGGTGCCAGCTCAGGTCTGCAGCTGCGGACCGGCGTGGAGGCGGACGGGAGGGGGGGGTTCGTTCTGTCCTTCTTCTGCCGAGCCTCCTCACGTCATCCTTTGGTCTCGCTCCATCTAATTAAACGAGGAAACTTCTGCATTTAACATTTTTTTTGGTCTCCGAGTAAATGCCGTCGCTCGGCTCCGGAGCTCCGACACATCTCCTCCGCCATAGCAATTACAATCGCACCCCCCCCCCCCCCCCCAACTCCCTCACACTCACGGCCGTCTCAGCGGTGGTGGTCCCGGGATCCCCCGGCTGAAGTGCCACATTAAGCAGCTCGTCGTGGTCAGCGAGGCCAGCCGACCTTTGACACCCCGTCGCTGCTGTGGAGAATGAAGGGGCAGGAGAGGGGGGGGGGGGGGTCCGAGCAGGGAGAGAAGCTGGCAGACAGACGGGGGTTGAGGGGCAGTTTTGGTGACTCCGCTGAGAGACGAGGAGGGGGTGGAGGGAGAGGGTTTTTTGATGGTTCACAATAGTCTATTGTGGCCGGCTCGTTCCAAATGAGGCGGAGAGATGAAAGGTCTCCAAGTGCCAAAAGAGTTCGTTAGAGGACAGCTCATTATTACCGTCCCCGTCACATTTAACACTTTCTGACCACGGACTGATGCCGCGGTTTAGTTTTGGTGCACGGACGCTGCAGGTTCCTCTCCTCCTCCAGCCTTGATTTAAAAGAAAAGAGTTTGTGTTGCCGAAGAGACAAAGGCGGCTTTATCCTCTCCGTAACAGGACCGTGAACTTTGTGAATTCCTCTCGGTCAAATCAAAACCACCAACCCCCCCTCAGTTCCCGTCCCCTAAACACACACACAGAACACACTTTCTCCGTGCAGCCCATCACCGTCAGCACCAGCAGGACGGCGGCGGGCAACCCGTGGATGTTGATGGGAGGTTTTTTACTCTGCCGGCCGCTGTTGCTGAGGGTCCAAGGAGTGTGTGTGTGTGGTGGCTCGGTTGGTGGGTACAAGAGTTTTGTCCACGGGTGTGTGTGTGTGCGTGTGTGTGTAGAGGCAGGAGGCCTGAGTGTGGCCTGAGCCGGCTCGGCTGCAGGAGAATTTTATTTTGAAAATGATCAGTTTTGTTTTGTGATTTTTATCCCTTCATGAAAGATCATTAATATCTGATGGTGATCAATCAGTCATGTGCAGAAAACTTTATTTTCCGTTGTGTTGTTTGCAGGTCAACTATTGATTTGGTTGACAAAAATATGACAGTGATGATGTGACTTTTTGTTTTAGTGAATTTGAGCCCCAAATAATTATAATTTAAGGTGTCACGTGGAAACAGTGTGTATTTTGGGACTGACTTGTTGTTGGCGTAATGTCTCGCACATAGGACGTAAATGAAATTAAACTGCAGAAGCGATGATTTTCCGGCTGCAGAATTAAACACATCACAGATCTCAACTTTAAAAAATCTCTGTTTTTGAGTTCTGAAAGCGCTGTAAACCATACATTTATACTTGTTGTCTTTAAAAAGGTATTAGATATCTTTATTTTATTATTTGAATTGCAAACTTCTCTCAGGGTGTCAGTTAAATAGTTCGACTTTTATTGTTCCGGTTATTTGTACTTCTTACATTTTTAAATCTTCATGGAAAATAATGGACTTTCTGAATATGATATACAAATATACTGTTGTACTGCTGCATCAAAAATTACTTGAACATTAAAAAAAGAATTCAGGAAATATGAATTTCATATTTATTACATGTAAAATCTAAAATCTTTTCCTTACTGACCAAAAAACGGATCTGTGCAATAAAATTATCTCAAATTTGTGTCTGTTTTTTTATGTATCTGCCTGTATGGACCCCGAGTCTGAAATAAAGTCTATCTATCTATCTATCTATCTATCTATCTATCTATCTATCTATCTATCTATCTATCTATCTATCTATCTATCTATCTATCTATCTATCTATCTATCTGTCTGTCTGTCTGTCTGTCTGTCTATCTATCTATCTATCTATCTATCTATCTATCTATCTATCTATCTATCTATCTATCTATCTATCTATCTATCTATCTATCTATCTATCAAAGTAAATAATAATTAAAGAACTCTTCTCCTCTCGCCTTTAAAAATCAAACGATGTATCAGTCATAAACAAACAGTTTCATAATTCTATTGAGACGTCACTGCCGCTCCTCTGCTAAATGATCATAGCGGGGCAATTAGTCGGACATAAATCCGTCCGGGCTTCACCATCACGGTCTGAAGCAGCAGAGAAGGTTAAAGTGGCTGAAAGCACAAAGAGGATTATCTGCTTAAAGTCGGGGAAAACGCAGCTGTAATCATTTCTGTCGGCTCGTTTTTAGATTTAGAGTTTTAATGGATTCTAGTTTTTTACCTCATTCATATTTAAATGTTTTTTCTTAATTACAATAACTGCAGTAAAAACTGCTGTTTGCTGATTTCATTTGTTTTCTTCAAGTGATGTATTAATATTGGTATGGTGCCAAATAGAAGCAGTTTTGAAATTCAGACTCACTGCATTTAAAACCATGAAGAATAACATTTTGCATTAATATCATTAAAAATATAAAGTGTGTCATTCTTTAATATATCCGGCATTTTAATTTTCACACTATTTGCATTGTAACTTCGTTTCTCCGTGCTGTTATTTTCCAAAATTTGCTTCTAATATATATATATATATATATATATATATATATATATATATATATATATTATACTTCTCTATATACACATATATATATATATATATATATATTATACTTCTCTATATACACATATATATACATATATATATATACAGTAATGTGTGTTTTATTGCACCCTTGTGATCCACATTTAAATTTGTATCATTCATTTCTCTGATATATACACATTTTCTTAATATCTTTCTTAATTTCTTTATTTTCTGCATTTCTGTCTGTTTTTGTTTTTAACATTTTATTATCGGTCCGTTCAGTTCACACCGACACGTCTTAACATTTACAGTTAATGCCTTTTCGCTTTCCTGCCTCTCTGCATCGCTGCACATCCAGTACAATTATATTCAAAGGAAAGGCATTAATAATCACAGTTGAACCGCTGCCAGTTTGTGTATTTGTTGCACCTGGATTTTCAGGCTTCCAGTAACATGTTAAACGTGCCGGCGAGCCGTCTGCAGCCGAGCTACAGTAAACACACTCCAGTGTAATCAGATCTTATTAATATTAACAATTAATGCCACAGTGTGAAGTTAGAGGGCCCAGGAGACACACTTAGAAACGGTCAACGACACTATAATAAATAACAATAATAATCAAGCTGCGTTCCTTAGCAGAGCAGGAGATTTGTGCCTCATAAAATTCTAATTGTTTTTTATTTTATATCTCAAAAATATACTTGGCATCAGAATTGGCATATGATGTATGTGGATATGATGTATGTATGATGTATCTTAATGTAAAGTTTAAAACACACACAATGGGGGGGGGGGGGGGCATTGCATTCGTTCACCACAGGGGTTAATGGGATTTCTGCACCACTACAAGTGATGGCCCAGTAATCCATTTATCAGTGAGCGGCCACCCCACCCCTACCCCTAAACACACACACACTCTCCCTCTTGCTATGTACATATCTGTCCAGTGTGTTTGCACATTAAAATAATATTAATAATAACTGTCTTTATTAGTTTTTATGTCTCCTATCTGTGTGGGAGTGATGAACGTTTTATATCCGAGGAGACGAAGAAGGTGTGTTTACGCTGCCTTCACACGCAGCATGACGGTTATTGTTCGCCTTCATATTTACCCGCCAGGTTGGAGGAATGTGTGGATGGGTGTGTGGGTCAGTAAAGAGTCAGAGGCCTCTGTTGCTTTTTAGTTGTGTACCTGTCTTTTAATCAGCACCACCATCCTTCTCTCTCACACCCAGTTGAAGCTAATGTTGTTTAGTCTGGAGGACTCAACATTTCAAGTGGGAACCAAAGCTGGAGTGTGTTGCAGAGTTGTTGGTTGCTGCTGTTGTTTGTTCAGCATTCGGAAAGAGTCGCCTGCTGATCCATTAATATCTAACAGAGTGAATACTAGCTGATGAATCTTTTAGTTGACAGAAATCGGATGTGTTGTCATAGCGTCAGAAATGTTCAGCGTGTTTGTCCGCATGGAATCTCAAGATAAACCTTGGACTCGCCTGAACGTTCTAATGATCACAGCGTTCCTGGTTGCCCTCCTTGTATCTGAGTCTTCCCTCCTGAACTGTTGTAGACATGTGGAGGAGGCGGCGGCGGCTGTGTGAGGTCCGGTTCATTAGCCGGACTCTCGGAGGAGGGGCCAGGACTGCTCCCAAGAGTCTTGACGGACACGAAACATTAATGAGCTCGCAGGAGGAAAACCCGAGGGGGAAAGATGGCAGGGCAGAAATCAGCAGGGGAGACTGAAGATTAACTTAAAACCTAAAAGTAGAAAATCATCATTTTTATTGTTCACAGCGCAAAAGAGGAAAATAAGTTAAAAGTAGTTTATTCCTGTCCCAAACGGTACCAGCCAAGCAGAGCAGCAGCCTCAGTGCTCTGCTAGTGTCTACACAGGATGCGTTCAAACACAGTATTCAGTGTAGGTCATTCGTGATTTGGCGGCCCAACTCGTAACAAATGTAGTCAAGTGCGTAAAATGGAAGAAAACTGACCTGAAACGAGCTTGTCAGTGTTAAACTCATACAACACCTCCAAGAGGCAAAAGGGATCGCAGTCACTGTAGAAATGTGTCATGGCTGAAAAATGTATATAATTGTGTCTTTCTTCAGCCAACACCAAGTATTGTATAATAAAAATACATCAGAAATAAGAAGTCATTTTTATAAGCAGAATTAACTCGGAACTCGGCCCAAATGTCTGCAGAGAACCAGGAACGAAAAGTGTCCCAACTTTAGAGACAAACATGAAGTGCAAAAACCACAATTACTCCTCTTTTATATTTATATTTCACTCGTTCCACAAAGATGGGAAGTGTATCTCACCTGATAGAGCTCGTTGTGCTAACCTAAGCTAACATGTCCTGCTCGCACAACACCGGTGAACAACTTTGGAATAGGCTGTTATATTGACATTTGTCTTTTCTCCTTAAAGAATAAAAAACAGCATAGACACCAGATGTTTTATTTCCATTTAAAATAGTTTTAGAACTTGGAATTTTAATTTTGTTTTCCGGTCCAGAAAAGCGTCGGTGAACCTCGATCATTATTAAACCACAACGGTGGCTCAAAATATCGAGTCAGCACATTTTTCTTTGAACCCTAGACTTTCAGTTTCTGAAGTTTCAAGAGGAGCTTTGCTAAAGCAACATGTTGCCTCTTCATTCCAGCTGGTTTCATGCTGCATTATTGTGAAAACGGCGAAACAGGAAGCTGTTTAAATCTGGACACATCTTGATGCTAAGCTTCCTGTTTCTTTCACCAATGGCTGCTCATTTCTTCCGTTCTTATTCAACTGGTCCGGTTGCAGCGTTTTCTTCTCCACGTGCAAAACAAAATAATTGTTAAGAGGACTTTCTACAAAATAAAAGCATGAAAAGACCATTCAGAATTCCAGAGCCGTCCTCTCTGACACAAGCGTTGAGGGGATATTCTCATCTGAGAGAACGAGCAAAACTGTCCTTTAAAGTGAAGCAACCCGACCTTGCTGTGACTCATAGTTTGATCAGCTGATGGAAATGAGTCACGTTTTCACACTAATTTTACCTTTTCAGCACCGCTGCGTCCACACTGAGACGGCACCGGAAGGGTATGTGTGTGTGTGTGTGTGTGTGTGTGTGTGTGTGTGCGTGCGTGCGTGCGTGCGTGCGTGTGTGTGTTTCAGAGGCAGTGTCATATTGTGGAGAAGATGTTTCCAATTTTGGAGACGGCCACGAGCGGCAGAGATGATTAGAGAGGAGGAAATTGGGGGATTAGAATTGTCTGCTTGAACTTCCTGAGTCCACGGTGTGCTCTCGCTCGCCCACCTCTCTCTCTCCCCCCCCCTCTCTCTCTGTGTCCGTCCGTTCGTCCTGGCAGTCTCTCGTCCTCCCGTGGCGTGGAAAAGTGTGAGGACACATTGAGTCCTCGAGTCCCCTGTTGTGTCTCAGGCTGTCCACCGACTGACGGACATGACTCACTCCTCCATTCACCTTTAACCTTTCCTGCCATCTTTCCTCTCCTTCTTTCCTCCTTCCTTTTACTTCATGGTTCCTTTCAATCTGACTTCATTTTCTTCAGTCTTTTTTCCTCTTTCATGTCTCATTACCTTTTATCTTTCCTTTCTGTCCTTCTTTTCTTTCCCTTTGTCTTCCCTCCTTCCTTTCCCTTCATGGTTCCTTTCCTTCCTGTCCCTTTGTTATCCCTCTCTATTTTCCTTAACTTCCTCTTTCCTCTACTTGTATCCTTTCTCTTCATTGTATCCTTTGTTTCCTTTCCCTACTTTACCTCTTCCTTTTCTTTTCTCTTTTTTTGCTTTGCTTTCCTTTTTATCTTATACTTAGTCTTTACCTTTCTTTCTTTCCTTTCATCTTTTCCTTTCCCTCTTTATCTTTATTTTTCTTTCCTTTCATCTTTCCTTTCCCTCTTTTTTCCATTCTTTCTTTCTCTCGCCTTTCTCTCACTGTTCCTTCCCTTTCCTGTGTAGTCAAAGTTCTTCATGGTGTATGTTAATAAACTAAAGATGTTGATCTTAGGTAGAATGAAACTTCCCGCTGTCCTTGTGGGCTGAGTATGTTTGAACCAGACAGCTTTTACTTTCTCCATTGAATCTGTCAGAGAGGTTCTCAGGATTGGACAGAAGTATAGAGTGTGTGTACAAGCAGGAGGACTTGAACCAGGTGCTCTGTTTTCTCCCTGTAATACCGGAGAGAGAGCAATACCCTGCAGCTTCTTTAGTTCTCGCTCTTCGGTCCAATAAGTGAGCCGAGGCTCGGGGCTGTAATATCCGCTGCTGTGCTGCTGGACTTAGCGAGGGAAAGCTGAGCCCGAGGCGAACTGCAGGGGGAAACCCGGCCGACCCGGGGAGGAGGCCTCAGCCGTACAGGACGACTCTGACGTTTTATTTCCTACAGTCTTAGTTTCGTAGCGTTGTGATTTTCAGTTATCTAAATCACCGATGTGACCGATGGAGCCATGTCTGACGGTGTAATGTCATGAAGTTGCCACGTTGGATTTGCTCCCATTCAGACACTAAGTCTGATGTTGGGGCGATGAGGTCTGGCTCACGGTCTGCGATTCAGGTTCATCCCAAAGGTGTCGGATGGGGGTTGAGGTCAGGGCTCCGTGCCGAACCAGCCTAGCTCTTCCACACCAAACTGTGAAAAAGCATTTGTTGACAGAGCTGTGTGTCATGGAGGCATCCTCATGTTGACGCGGGAGATTAGGTTATTTACTCAGTGAATCAGTGAATTTATGTGAGTGTTAATAGTTTATATGGTGTTCAATTATGACTTTTAAAATATGAATATATTCAGTAACGATAGAATATTATTTTAACAAAGCCACAGAGGATTGACATGACCTCAGTGACCAATCACTGGTAGCCACATCACTGAGAGAATCAAAAAATATATGATTTAAAGATGTCAGATAAGAATCGTAATGATCGCTCATGTTTCAGGTTTTAACAGACATTTTGACTCGCCAGAAAACGAAAAACAAAGACTTCATTGATGTAAACAAGCAGAGCTAAAGGTGTGTGAGCGTGTTACTGTATCCAGAGGATCGTCTGCCTCTCTGGCCTCTGACCTGCTGCTGACGCCTCGCCATCAACTCGACCCAACCGAGGCTAACACAGATACAAGATACTCTCTCTCTCTGTAACACACACACACACACGCTGCTGCATCATTAATTCAGGTGTATTATTATTCCAAATGAGACACGACGAGACCGATTGATTCAAGTTGTTGGAAGGCTCCAGTACACACACACACACACACATGTTGTTGCTTTTCTACTCTTACGAGGACCCCCGTTGACATGATGCATTTTTGAGCCCCTGATCTAAACATGAACCGAACTCTAACCTTCACCCAGAAACCAAGTGTCAACCACTTTGATGTTCAGTCATAATACTTTTTTATTCAAATACAATTATATTGGATTGTTATGCAACAGCTCCCCAACCATCCCAAGCAATCAATCCCTCACTACATTGAAAGTAATATTGATATTAATGAGAAGAAAGGACTTGCATAAGATCAAATAGCCATCGCTAAAATAGATTAGTATTCACATAACAAACACAAAATCATAGATCAGAGAAATAAAAAACCAAATCACATACACAGGCTACTTGTTAACCTGCGTACATGTTACGCCAACATGGCGCACACATACGTCAACTTATCCTCACACAACAGTCTTACCAAAATGTTTTTTGTATGGTTTACCACGAAAGTCAAGCAACACACGTCAGTTTCCACTCAAAACGTGTTGTTTTTTTCAAAATAAACATCCTTCCTCACCGGGCAACAAAAGTACTTTTGTTAGTTGTAGAACAAGGTTTGGGTTCAAATATAACTACGGATGTGGAGTTATTTTAGTGCGGAAGTTACGCCACAAATAGAACAATGTTGGCTTCTGGTTTCACGCGGGGCACAAACAGCGGTCTCCTGGGTGAATGAGCTTTTATTTGTGTTTAGTAAACCAAGTGCAAGGACTGTAAAAGGGACAAAAAATCCTGAGGACACTTTACATTCAAGACATGTAAGATAGTTACTGCTGACATTAAATTCCTTGACTGACCCTATGAGTGCAAACTTGATTTCCAGTTCAGTATTAAGACTTTACACTAAGTTTACTTGCCATAGAATATTTTCTCTTTAAGTAAGTTAGGGAATTCTCCCAGCAATACCCTCCCCATATCTCCTCCTCCCTCCTCTTCATCACCCCCTCT
Source organism: Melanostigma gelatinosum (assembly GCF_949748355.1). Classification (NCBI taxonomy): domain Eukaryota; kingdom Metazoa; phylum Chordata; class Actinopteri; order Perciformes; family Zoarcidae; genus Melanostigma; species Melanostigma gelatinosum. Next base: position 5,211,501 of record NC_136637.1, read on the forward strand.
TTGTCCTCCTCCTCTACCTCCTGCTCCATGTCTGTTCCTCCCTGGAGAAACATGGCTACCAGCCAAGACAGCTGCTTCTTCTTCAGGCCGGTCGGTTGTTGTTTTGTGTGTGTGTGTGTGTGTGTTGTGGTGGCTGTCCTGCTGGGAGGAGAAACAATAGGACAGTGATGATGATGATGATGATGATGATGATGATATCCCCAATATCCCCAAACTGTTGGAGGATAAGAGAGGTGATATTTTATACTTTTCTTATTGTTAACAAATCCCATTTTTTAGACCAGTCCGTGCCTCAATACGGTCTGACTTCCTGTTGTGGCTCTCAGTTCCAAGCCCATTGGTTCCCGCTGAAGATCTTTTAAAACACCTCTCAAACATTCAAATATATTTGGTTTAATTACAGATAAAAAAGCCCAGTGATTTCGTAAAGGAGGCTTTGATACACACACACACACACACACACACAATAGTAGTTAGTAGATACGATCACGTGTGTTTGGTGGACAGGTGTATGGACAGAGTGTCCCCCCCCTTCTGTGAACCTAAAGGATCTGTGTTAAACAAAGTGAGCATTGTTTCACTCTGCTCTGTGTTGTGGCTCTTTGCCAGTTGAGGCTCAGTATCAAACAGACGCTGCTGGTTTCTACATATGCTCTCTCTCTCTCTCTCTCTCTCTCTCTCTCTCTCTCTCTCTCTCTCTCTCTCTCTCTCTCTCTCTCTCTCTCTCTCTGTACTTGCATAGATATATAGATAGATAGACTTTATTTCAGACTCGGGGTCCATACAGACAGATACATAAAAAAACAGACACAAACAATAAAAGTACATCGGCCTAGCAATGCCTTACAAAGAGACAGCTGTACCAATGTCGCCACAGCTGGGACTGCTAGCGTGTGGTGCTAAACCTTATGTTGGTTAAAACAAGTATGATCCCATTTACAGAGTCATTCAGTCTACAGATGAATTTGTACATGAGATTTCTTAAAACTCTTTGGTTTTGCATAGAAACACTGAGGCAACAGAAACAGGTTTTGTTCAAATATACCTTACATAAACATGAGCAGAATGCAGATCTCCGCCCGGGTGACCACCATTGCTGTAATGTTTGAATGAATACATGACTGGCTGTCATGCAACCAGACTGTCAATGTAATCTTTGCAGACGTCTGCGTCGGCTCCGTACGGGCTCACATTTTAGCTGCGTCTCACGAGGGTAAGCAAACGCTTCAGGTCCAATCTCTTTGACACTATGTGCGTAAACATGGAGATGATGCCCAATAAAAAAACGCACTGAATAAATACATTTTGTAACCTTGGGAACATTCTTGCACCTTATTAAAAAGAAAAATATGAAACACATTCAAACTCGACACCAAGAGCAGAGGGCACTATGCTGCGAAGCTAACGCCTAGCGCCCTCGTTAGCTTCATTTGGCCCGGCAGCAAAGCTAAAGTTGGTGCTGGTAATGGAGCTAACATCTGTTCAATCAGAACGCCCACAGAAGAACATAGCTCTAGCAGAGCCTAAATATAGGTGCATAAAAACAGCTGTTTGTGCCTTGCATCTGTCTGTCTGTCTCTGTCTCTCTGTCTCTGTCTCTCTGTCTCTCTCTCTCTCAAGTCGACCGTCTCTTCACTTTCCCGCCATGTCCCTTCTGTCTCTGGATTGCTGCGATGATGGGAGGGGGAACTGAATTAGGGTCGGAAGCGCCGCACATAGAGACGCATACTCGAAACGCAACAAAGATCGCTGTCCGTGGTTCTGAAACAACAGCAAAGCCACAAGCCGATACATCTCGGCCAATCACTTTTGTTGTTTGCCATTTTTCTACAGATATGTGAAGCTTAAACAGTTAAACCTAAACTGCTGCGGTGTCTGCTCCGCCCGGTGGAAACGATTAATAATAACTGCAGAAATAGACAATCTTCTCTGTGATGGTGCCGCCTACTTATGTGGGTCATTTAGAGGCATCAGTATTACATTGAGACTGTTTTTATAACCAGTTAAAAGCTCCTCACAGTAACTTTAAATACAAGCATCATATTTGATCTATTTATACCATTACTGCTGAAATGCATGCAAATATATTGTCCAGCTGTTATTATCCGTTTATACAGCAGTTACAGATATAGTTGTTGACAAATACATTAATAAATACTTCAAAAGTGTCCTTTTGTGCTCCATTTGGCTAAATTGCACTGTGTTATAGCTTGTAAAAACATTTATTAGATCCTCTTTAGAAATACTCAATGGGATGGTGTCAAGCATAAGTACCCATCATTTCACCTGGTTAAAGTTGTTTGTAACCCATCTGGTGCCTCGTTTATAAGTTGTGTCCAGTTTTTCTCTCCGTGTATTTAACATAACCAGTGATGGACAAAAATATGCGTTGGTCGTTAAAAAACTGAATTGTTCTTCATGTTCTCTAAAGAATCCCGAGCTGTGCGGTTTATCAGACGTTTGGCATTCTCGGCTTGGGCACCAGGCTCCGGTACTGAAGCAGCTTCTCTCACTCAAAAGGAGCTCCACCTGCCTTGTGGAAGCTTTCCAGTTCAGCTGCTGCAAACTGGCCTGATGGAAAGAATATCAGGCGTCTGTCAGAGAAAACAGCCAAGGTGGAATGTGATTAAGTACTCAAGTACACGGAGTTGAGGTCCACTACATCTCCAGGACAAATATTCTACTTTGTTCTACAATTATCTGACAGCTTTACTTACTTTTCATATTCAGATCATTAACATAAAATATATTAATCAACTAATAGATTCTAAAATATCCTGATAGATTAAACTACCCAGCAGTATACAAAGTGATTAAAATGAGCTCCAGCTGCAACATTAAAGTAATGTACACATTAATGCATCCATAAATCTGCATAAAGAATACTTTTACTTTTGTTACTTTAAGAATATTTGGATGGTTGTTACTTGTACTTTGACTGAAGTACGATTTTGAATGCAGGTCTTTTGCTTGTAACCGAGTATTTTTACACGGTGGTTTTACTACTTTTACTTCAGTAAAAGATCTGAGTAGTTCCTCCACCACTGGGAGCCAATCAGAGCCGAGTCCAACTGTGAGTCCGGCAGAGGTTTTAATGCTGGAACCCTAATAACTTTGAATACAAACCACATCTATCTTCAACGTGTCTCATCAGATGTCTGTCTGTATAAGAGGCAAACACTCAATATTTTATATAAGAGACGGCAGTTGCAGTGTGACTGTTGTTGATTGCTGGGTCTGTGGTTTTACAGAAATAAATAAAATGGAAACAGAATCCAGAAACGCCATCTGGTATTTGGGAGTTGTGTGTGTTGTGTATCTTATCCTATGTGCCACAGTTCTTGGTCTGCAGCCATTTGGTGTTTGGCTGCCAGCGAAAGTGTCAGTCTTCATTTAAAGGGAGGCAGCAGCTCCGGGTGTTTGCTGTTTACTCGATTGGCAGAAGTGGATTTTTGCCATTTTTTGTGTGGGTGTGCGTGTGTTTCTGCGTGAATATCACCTGTTCTGTCACACTGCCATCGGTGCTCTGGTGTGGAAACCACCGAGGAGTTTCTGCAGAAATGCAGTCAGATGACTTACCCTTTACCCCCCTACACACACACACACACACACATTGTTAGTACTTCGATATTTGTGAGGACCGTCGTTTAGGATGCACCAAATCAGAAACAAAGAAAGAACCTGTGGCCAGCAGGAATGTCAACAGGTGGAACGAACCAACTTCATGCTGTGTCCTGATGCAGGCAAAATATCCCAAAAATACTCAAGTTAGAAACACGGACATCAGATATGACACGCCTTAGTCGAACTTTATGTGTGATGAAATGCATTCAGACCCTCTTTTTCTTTCCGAAAACAAATAAAAGTGTGTGTGTGTATGTGTGTGGGGGAGAGAACATGTGAACATGACATACATACAGATACATGAGAGTGCAGGTTGTACATTAACGGCTTCGTCCTAATTAATTATTTCCTATCACAGCGACATCGCGCCAGCTGTGGGACGCTGTGAAATGTCCCTTTAATCACATCAACCCCCCCCCCCCCCCCCAACTTTCCACAGAAGCTGAACCATGATGCCTCTGTGAGCAGTGATAACCTATTACTGCTTTAATAACAATCTGTGTGATTAAACAATTAGACAAATGGAGATAAAATCAAGAGTGCTACTTAGTTAATCCTGATTAGAGGCTGGAGGGATTATGTGAAGCAACCAGATGTTTGCACATCAGCATCAGTGTGATTAGAGAGCAGCGGTCGGTGTGGCACCTCGCGTTGTCCGGCGGGGACATGGACTCACTGTGGGGTCATGTGACTCAGAAGAGTCCACCAGCATGCAGACCAGGAGCATCAATACTCTGTTACTGATACCACACTGTAAGAATACTGTGTTACAAGTAAAGTACCAATACCACACTGTAAGAATACTGTGTTACAAGTAAAGTACCAATACCACACTGTAAGAATACTGTGTTACAAGTAAAGTACCAATACCACACTGTAAGAATACTGTGTTGCAAGTAAAGTACCAATACCACACTGTAAGAATACTGTGTTACAAGTAAAGTACCAATACCACACTGTAAGAATACTGTGTTACAAGTAAAGTACCAATACCACACTGTAAGAACACTGTGTTACAAGTAAAGTACCAACACCACACTGTAAGAATACTGTGTTACAAGTATAAGTACCAATACCACACTGTAAGAATACTGTGTTACAAGTAAATTACCAATACCACACTGTAAGAATACTGTGTTACAAATAAAGTACCAATACCACACTGTAAGAATACTGTGTTGCAAGTAAAGTACCAATACCACACTGTAAGAATACTGTGTTACAAGTAAAGTACCAATACCACACTGTAAGAATACTGTGTTACAAGTAAAGTACCAATACCACACTGTAAGAACACTGTGTTACAAGTAAAGTACCAATACCACACTGTAAGAATACTGTGTTACAAGTATAAGTACCAATACCACACTGTAAGAATACTGTGTTACAAGTAAAGTACCAATACCACACTGTAAGAATACTGTGTTACAAATAAAGTACCAATACCACACTGTAAGAATACTGTGTTACAAGTAAAGTACCAATACCACACTATAAAAATACTGTTACAAGTAAAGTACCAATACCACCCTATAGAAATACTGTGTAACAAGTAAAGTACCAATACCACACTATAGAAATACTGTGTAACAAGTAAAGTACCAATACCACGCGATAAAAATACTGTATTACAAGTATAAATACTAATACCACACTATAAAATTACTGTGTTACAAGTATAACTACTAATACCACACTATAAAATTACTGTGTTACAAGTAAAGTACCAATACCACACTATAAAAATACTGTTACAAGTAAAGTACCAATACCACCCTATAGAAATACTGTGTAACAAGTAAAGTACCAATACCACACTATAGAAATACTGTGTAACAAGTAAAGTACCAATACCACACGATAAAAATACTGTATTACAAGTATAAATACTAATACCACACTATAAAATTACTGTGTTACAAGTATAACTATTAATACCACACCATAAAAATACTATGTTACAAGTATAAGTACCAATACCACACTATAGAAATACTGTGTGACAAGTAAAGTACCAATACCACACTATACAAATACTGTGTTACAAGTAAAGTACCAATACCACACCATAAAAATAATATGTTACAAGTATAAGTACCAATACCACACCATAGAAATACTGTGTAACAAGTAAAGTACCAATACCAAATGATAGAAATACTGTGTAACAAGTAAAGTACCAATACCACACGACAGAAATACTGTGTTCCAAGTATAAGTACCAATACCACACTATTGAATTACTGTGTAACAAGTAAAGTACCAATACCACACTATAAAAATGCTGTGTTACAAGTATAAATACTAATACCACACTATAAAATTACTGTGTTACAAGTAAAGTACCAATACCACACGATAGAAATACTGTGTAACAAGTAAAGTACCAATACCACACGACAGAAATACTGTGTTACAAGTATAAGTACCAATACCACACTATTGAATTACTGTGTAACAAGTAAAGTACCAATACCACACTATAAAAATGCTGTGTTACAAGTATAAATACTAATACCACACTATAAAATTACTGTGTTACAAGTAAAGTACCAATACCACACGATAGAAATACTGTGTAACAAGTAAAGTACCAATACCACACTATAGAAATACTGTGTAACAAGTAAAGTACCAATACCACACGATAAAAATACTGTATTACAAGTATAAATACTAATACCACACTATAAAATTACTGTGTTACAAGTATAACTACTAATACCACACTATAAAATGACTGTGTGACAAGTAAAGTACCAATACCACACTATACAAATACTGTGTTACAAGTAAAGTACCAATACCACACCATAAAAATACTATGTTACAAGTATAAGTACCAATACCACACCATAGAAATACTGTGTAACAAGTAAAGTACCAATACCACACCATAGAAATACTGTGTAACAAGTAAAGTACCAATACCACACGACAGAAATACTGTGTTACAAGTATAAGTACCAATACCACACTATTGAATTACTGTGTGACAAGTAAAGTACCAATACCACATGATATAAATACTGTGTAACAAGTAAAGTACCAATACCACACTATAAAAATGCTGTGTTACAAGTATAAATACTAATACCACACTATAAAATTACTGTGTTACAAGTAAAGTACCAATACCACATGATAGAAATACTGTGTAACAAGTAAAGTACCAATACCACACCATAAAAATACTATGTTACAAGTATAAGTACCAATACCACACTATAGAAATACTGTGTAACAAGTAAAGTACCAATACCACACGATATAAATACTGTGTAACAAGTAAAGTACCAATACCACACGATAGAAATACTGTGTAACAAGTAAAGTACCAATACCACACGACAGAAATACTGTGTTACAAGTATAAATACTAATACCACATCTTTACTTTTACTCAAGTATGGCTTTTGAGTACTTTATACACCACTGATAAATACTAATACCACACGATAAAAATACTGTGTTACAAGTAAAGTACCAATACCACACCATAGAAATACTGTGTAACAAGTAAAGTACCAATACCACACTATAAAAATACTATGTTACAAGTAAAGTACCAATACCACACTATAGAAATACTGTGTAACAAGTAAAGTACCAATACCACACCATACAAATACTGTGTTACAAGTAAAGTACCAATACCACACTATAAAAATACTGTGTTACAAGTAAAGTACCAATACCACACTGTAGAAATACTGTGTAACAAGTAAAGTACCAATACCACACTATAAAAATACTATGTTACAAGTATAAGTACCAATACCACACTATAGAAATACTGTGTAACAAGTAAAGTACCAATACCACACGATATAAATACTATGTAACAAGTAAAGTACCAATACCACACTATAAAATGACTGTGTTACAAGTAAAGTACCAATACCACACTATAAAAATACGGTGTTACAAGTAAAGTACCAATACCACACGATATAAATACTATGTAACAAGTAAAGTACCAATACCACACTATAAAATGACTGTGTTACAAGTAAAGTACCAATACCACACTATAACAATACTGTGTTACAAGTAAAGTACCAATACCACACTATACAAATACTGTGTTACAAGTAAAGTACCAATACCACACTGTAAGAATACTGTGTTACAAGTAAAGTACCAATACCACACTATAAAAATACTGTGTTACAAGTAAAGTACCAATACCACACTATAGAAATACTGTGTTACAAATATAAGTACTAATACCACACTATAAAAATACTGTGTTACAAATATAAGTACTAATACCGCACTGTAAAAATACGGTGTTACAAGTCCCCTGTGACTGTTACACTATTACATATTATCTCATTCTGTTATTACTCATGCATTAATGTAAAAGCAGGATTTTACTGTTGTAGCTGGTTGAGGTAGGGCTCATTTTAAACTATGGATTAACGGAGTTGTACCCCAAACCGGACAGTTTTTAGCTAATGTTTCAATACAATTCACTTACAATGTTGATAAAAATGATCGTGTAATGTTTTCAGTTGATTTAATGGTGTTAAACTGAAGTTAAACTTCGTACCTTTCAAACGAAATGTTGTTGTAATTATTACAGTTAGCTTTGCCTTTACCAGAGTCGTTAAAACGATGCTAACACCGGTGAATTAGCCGTGCACTGCTATTGGCCTAATCCGTATGGACTTCTATCCTCGTTGTAAACACTGGCTGCTGCTGTCATCAATGCTGTCAACACATCCGGGACCGTAGTTCTGTCCTTCACAATAAGATATCACGCTTCAACAACTCCAAATGATGCAATAAAAGCTCCTTAATTTCCGTTTGAGCCGTTTAAGCGTCGCCCGAGCGATCTTTCTGCTTTCTCTCATCAAAGTCACTTTCCTATAGTATTTAGACATATAAACGTCCATATATATTCATGAAATTTGACACGTAGATTATTTGATATGTATGAATAAATATTATTTACGTTTGGTTGGCGATCGCCGAAGAAAATGACAGCGTAATGACCGGAAAGGGCGTCACGACGGAATCGTTCGAGACAGGCCAATAGCAGCTAGCGCCGACCGAGGCAGGCCATCGTTACGTTAGTGAGTATTTCATTGTGGATTAATGGTAATTGTTTCAGTTGGGATAATGTTGCTCCGTATCTACTGGAGCTAGAAGTAGTCGGCTGATTGTTTACAACTTTATAAGGTGGTAACACATCCCTGTGTCTGTATAATAGATTCTATTTTAAATGTAAGGACGTTTTTTTTACCTGTTAAGAGCAACTTTGTCTCAAAGAAAGATCCCAAAACACAAACTAAACCAATAGAGTGATTTACACCGATTTAAAATTGACTGTTTTTAGACGTTTACATGTAAACATTTCAACAGGAGTTGAGTTCTGTTCTATATTAATATAATACATTTGTGTTTACCGAGGTTTTCCCGCGCACAGACTGACGTTCTAAAAGCAAACTATTTTCTTCCCTCACTTTATTAATATCTGCATAACGAGAAGTGGGAAAGTCAGACCAGGATTTTTAAGCTCCGCCACTATTGAAAACATTCGAGAAAAAAGATCTTTATCTTCTCATCAGCAGCATCATCTCACCGCTCGTCTTCCTCGCGAGCTCACTGGCACACGGAGTGTAAAGTTTCGGAAGTGCAGGAAAGTAGTGATCCGTGCAGTTATTAATGGAAGATCCCCCAGCTACGCATTTAATCTCCAATGCGAAGACAGATTAATTAGCATGAAAGTATTTTTAGAGGAGTAAGCTGCTGAAACGGTGGCACGGTGGCACCATATGTTTGGATATCAGAGAGCCGTTTAACAGCATCCAAGAAAAAAAAAAGGATGTGATGGAGTGTTTGTCAGCATCTACCTCCAAGGACTCATTCATTAGCAGTAATGTGGAGCGATCACCTCTTTATCAGTGTGTGTACAAACACTCAGGTTTGTCCCGTGGCCAGACCCCCCCCCCCCACACACACACACACACACCCGGTCCCCCCCTTCCTCATCTAATTAAGTTGATTCAGAGTGGTGCCTGTGTGCGCGCCGGTCCCCATTACTTACGGCTGTCCGGTCCGGGGCGCCCGCCGAGCCTGTCGCCGTGTTGTACCGGCGCCCCCGACAGGGGGAGCCGCTGACCCCACTGCCCCTGCCTCCGCCTCCCCCCGGGGGAGCCGAGTACAAACAGCTGGTAGGGGCATCAAGGGAGACCTCGTCCACACACAGGAAACACCCACTCGCAGGGGACTATGTCCTCTCCCTTCCTTTTATTCTTGTGGGCGCAACACGGGGTCCCAGGACCTCCAGCGGTCCTTGAGAGGGTTCATCGACTGTGTGCCTGATAAACAGCGATGTTTAGTATTTGTAAACTTGTTCTTTACCAACAGAAAGTTTTCCTCACTGAAAACGCTTTTTCAGTCAGCTGTTCTAATCATTTGGTCAATATGGAAATGTGATATAACTTTATTTACCAGGAGCACCCACCCTCACTGCAACCAGGAGTTAAAGATGAGATTTTTCAGACAATTAGAAAGCTAATTACCTTAATTAAATTTTTTGCTCAATCAACAGCCATACCAACATCGATATGAACTCCAGCAACTGCTGAAAGCAGGTTTTCAGATCGTGAAATAGTTATTGTTTCCTGAACCTTAACCAGGTGTTTGTAGGGCATTTTTCGAGGGTCCGGACCAAGGTTGGAAGGTTGTATACATTTGATCCTGTTTTAGTTTCATATTGCAATGATGCGAGTGGACTAAAGAACTCTACATGTCACACCTATGTCCCCGTCTTCATCACCTACATGAGCTGCGTCTCCTTCTCTCTACCAGCGGCTCATTTTCTTTTGTTTCGTTTTTTTCCCCTGTCTGCCTGAACTTCCTGTAACTGGTTTGAAAAGTCCAAACCATCAAAGATGATGTTGTCACACTAGAACCGAACTGAAACCATGGTTTAGTTTGACAGAGAGCATTTTATTTAGTCAGGCTGTTGGTCCGTGGGAGGTTTCCTGTAATTGTGGTTTTAGTTCAAACTGAAAAGTCTAACATTGTGGACCAACAGAAAGTAGGTGTGAAAGGGCCCCATAGTTTCAAATACCACACCTCAACCCTGAGGTTTTTTAGTTGCCTAACCATAGTTTATTTACCGCAGCATATTGCAGAAAGAAACCATTTTAAAAACGTTGGCATTGATCATCGTCGTAGGTTTTGCAGAGTCGTCTAATATCCGGTGATGGGGTTGCTGCCCACCCGATTCTCCCTCCCTGCCTCTCCGTGCAGCGGGAGGCCCCCTCTCTCTCCCGCCTGCCAGCCGGGGCACAGAGGAGCCTGGTGCTGCCCTGATGGCGGTCAGAACGGGCCGGGCCTCGGCTACAGATGTGATGCCAGCTTTTGCCAGGGGTCACCTTGGCGAGGCCGATGGCAGCATGTCCGCCCGCACACCCCCTCCCCGCACCCCCCCACCCACCCCCCAGCACTGCAGCTGGCTCCCAGCTTAATCCGCCACAGGGGGAGGGGGGGACAGGAGGCCACATGGCCCATTACATGTTTTCTACAGTACATACAGTTTCTGTGTGTTTGTGGGGAAAAAAACTGAAATACTGAATCAAGCGGAAGTACAGTGTTACTTAAAAGAATGTACTGGTGGTACAAATGGAGCGTACTTTACTGAAAGTTAGATTTAGCCTCAAAATGGACACAAAGATAATTGGGTGCAAACTCGCCTGATAGCATGAAGACCATAGATGAAGGGATTGGTAGCAACTCTGGATTGCAACAAAGAACAAGTTTCTTCTTTTTCGTGCATGCGCGGATGCATTTTTAGACCACGGAGATGCCTCAGAGCACAGTGGAACAGTTTAAACAGTGGTATTAGTATTTGTGCTCAAGTAGTTGACTTGAAACTTCCTCCATCAATGTCAGAAAGTCAGAAGAATTTAACTGATCACACACTCACACACACACACACACACACTCTGGCTTCCGTCCAGCTCCAGTGTGGCCCCGCAGAAGTTGAAGCCGGAGATCTGCTTTCCCCAACTGGATCCGTCCTCTCTGCTAATCAGCCGTACATCTGCACGTTCCTAATCGTTTCCATCTTCCCTTCCTGACTCTCCGTGTTGAGGGGCTTTCACAGGCCGATTCTGGGTTTCGGCGGAGCAGCGGGGAGAGGCTTTGCTCTGTGGACGTGAAACGATCCGCTAACAGAACCTGCAGCCATTAACGGATCAACTGAAGGGTATTACATTCCGGCTCCGGACTGTGCGTTTCCGATGCATTCGCATTGATAAATGACATTGTTCGCTCGACGTTGGTATGCTGCACTTTGGTTACTTAATTACTCTGGTTCTATTTCGCGTCTCCTCGCTGTCCTGTGAAAACCACGTATTTCCAAGTTGAATGATTATTGTAAAGCGTTATAGCTTAGGAGATTTGTGAGTAAATCCTTTTCAAAACCAACTGGGCTTATTAAAGAATGCATTTTCTCATGTTAAAAAAACCGAAAAGTTAACATTGTGAGCTGTTCATTGGACAGCAATGAGTTCTTACTGTTGTCATTTTATAGTGGTCAACATGAAATACTTCCACTCAGACATAAAGAAAAACTAATGTAAGGTTTTTTTTAGAGTGAAACCGTCACAATTAAGAAGTACATTTTAAAATGTGTCTCCCGAATATCAGCAAAAATATATCAAGGAAATGCACCTGAATTAGGTTTTCACTTTATATATTATATTATTATATTAATATTAATATTATTTAGAGAAAAGAAAAAATAAGTACTGCAAATAATCACATACATATATATTTTATTGTAAATATACATTTACAATAAAATATGTATAAATGTGAAAAATATCTGAGAGCTGTCCGGTGTTTTTAGAAGCCTGTATCAGTGAAACGGGGAGAAGCTGAGGCTCTCGTCCCTGCAGTGTTTTCCAGTGTGACCCCGTTGCCGATGCAGCGATCGAGCAGGTACAGCTGCAGGTGAGCCTCGGACAGGACGCACTGAAACCAGAGAGGACTGTGGGAGCTCGTTGCTGATGGTCGACTGGGAGCATTAATGAAGCAGATTAGGTGTCCCAGCGAGGCCCCTGCAGGCATGCAGAGGCCTCGCCCTCCACACTCTGAACCACAACGTTCCTCAACGGGAACCCCGCTCGGGATTCTTCAGGCTCGAACGAAACCACAACAGAAACACGTTTCCACTGAGAACCTTTTAAGGTGCCCTGAAGTCTTCATTTTGTCTTAATTAGTTGTCTTTTTTTTTATTACTGGAGCACTTATGGCATATGACAGAATACACTCATCAACATCAGAGAAGGAAGCGTGGGGATTGGATCAATTTATGCGGAGCGGACCTTGAGGCGTTCACCGTCAACCATCCAGCCAGATCTGCCGAACCGAACCCCATCGAAGGCTGAGTCCACCGCCCCGGGAGGAGAGGGAAGAGACACGAGATGGAAGCTAAGCTAACCAGAACCCAGCGGCAGCAGGTCGATGACTATTGTGCTCACGTCTTTACAAAGACCTGGGTCCATCTCGGCCTCCCGGATCAAGCTGCGCTTCAATGGCGGACCGCAGGACAGAGCGCAAGACTCCCTTCAGGCTAGAGGAGCGCACTCTGTTCACGTAAATGATGCGAGCTTCTCAAACATAGTTCAAGTTGATGGAAAGTGTTTCCTTGAAGTGGAATGTTGACCACATTGTCTGCCCAGAGGATTATTTCAATGCTGCTCTTTACATTCCTTATGATGCAAATTCCCAAAATGCTCTGCTGTTTTTGCAAAAACAAAACAAAAATGAAACCCTACAAACCACCAAGGACCCTCTTCAAAATGAGATGGTTCATCTCAATGGGTTTATCCTTAAGCTAAAATATATTTAAAATTATGACTTCAGATTTGAAGGATTAGTTGAAGCTAAGAAAGCAGCGTTCTGGTGAACATAGAATAACAAACTGACATTATACAACGTGGGATTCAGCGGTATAGATCCACCAAACTGTCCTTCGCCCCCTCTGACCCCGGACACGTTTCAGCTCCCGCACACACTCTCAGCCCCAGAGTATGTTTTTCGACTCGAGCCTGCCCCATAAAAGACCCATTTTGGGGGTGAATGGAGAGGTCTGTTAAAGAGGCCGGGGGACAATGAAATGGGATCAGCGAGCAGCGGATTTAATTAATCCAGTGAAATGAGGAGGAATCAGACGAGGCAGAAACCCAGCTGGAGATCACAAACACAGGTCAACGCGGGTCAGCTGGGGCTTCGGTTTCAGAGGGTCCAAACAATATCCTTACTTTTTACATCATTCTGCCACAGGAAGACTGCCGGTCCACTGTGACCTTTGACCTCTGTAGGGTAATCATGGAGTAGCCATGTTACATTTACAATTAGTTAGAGCTTTGTACCATTTGAACTTTTCCATTTACTCGATATCGTAATCTTTTGGTACCATTTAAAAAAATGAATTTAAATGGTATATATCTTCTTATCTAAGATAATCCGTGAGCGTCATGATTATTATCTCTGCCACAGAGAGAAATATACACACCTTGATTAAATAAATCCCGTCAGGCGTATTGATCCGTGAGTGACGGGTGACGACGGCTGCTGAGGGACTCTCTCCAAACAGACCGGGCGGATCCGGATCCCTTGACCTTTAACCTCTGGATCTGTGTCAGCCTTACTGAGGGGGTTTACCTCATCTGTGCAGCTGACATCATTGGCGTTAACCTTCCCTACACCTCAGCCCTCTCTCTCGCTCTAACGCATCTCATTCTTCACAATAAAAGTCCATGAAAGTAAGCTGAAAAAAGTTATTTTGGCTGCAGTATGAGTAGATTTGTTTCATTGAAGAATAGCCGCTGACAAAGCTCTACTAATTCGGTGACAAACACGTTTTCTTATAAATTCTTAAGAATAATAGTCCCCAGTTATTTTGTAGGTTTTACTTTGAATATCAGGACTTTAGCAGTAACTCGGTTTTTCCTCTCTTTCCTTTGCTCTCCTCTGCAAGAGGAACTCCCATGTGGAGGGGAAGATGATGGAGACCTACGTTTTGATGAATTGTTCAGATTGTGCCCACATGCTGTTGGCATCTCTCTAAGATCTGAATTCAATGCGAGCCAGGCCACCAAAGCGAGCAAGAGCCAATCTGGAGTGTACAGTCAGTTAATCATCGTGATCTAAAGACAAAAGTCCCATTGAAAAGACAAGTGCACTAGTTACTTCTCACCTCATGTTTTCTTATTATTAAAAGTATTCCAACGGGTTCTATGCAGTGAGGTTAAGATGAAGATTTAAAATCTGAGAAAAAGGAGCACAGTGATCTTGGATCTGTACTGCAGGTGGCCTGAGTTGACGTAGAGTTGGATTGCCGTGTTCCTTTCCCCAAAAAGTAGAACCAAATGTCACTGTGACAAGTTTTGGGCAGTTAGGACTGACTTCCTTTTCTGTGACACTTGTTAAATATGAGCAGATATTTATTCTGATATCAGCTACAGGTTTTTTTTTCGTCCAGTCATTTGCCCTTTCTAATATTTTGGACTGTGATCGCCCCCCCCCCCCCCCTGTCCTCCTCCTTTACCCTCCCCTCTCTGAATCGGTGTCGGGTAGACGGTGTAAGAGCATTGCAATGGATACCTTCCTCACCTGCTCCTTCCCTGGGACCCCTGCTGAGAGCAAGCTGTTGTTCTCCAGGCCCTCCTCCTCCCCTTGCCCCTTCCTCACCCTGAACACACCTGTCCAACTGCCCCCTCCACCACCTCCACACTGCAAAACCCACCTCAATTATTAACGAAGCCTAAAGAATGCATGCACGCGAGTTCAACGCTTGCTTTATTTGCACCTCAATCCTGAGAGCTCTACGGGACATTCTGAGCACAGAAAAATATATTTAAAGAGGTATCTCATTTTGAAGGAACTAAAATCTATTCTTTTATTTTACGTGTGTGTTTGCAATCTGTGTCGACCATTCATGTACTTAATCTGTCGCAATGCTGTAGTGTTGGGATCAAAGTGAGTTACCGGAAAAGCGTTGAACATTAGTCATGAGCATGCTCTTTCTATTGCACCCTAAAACATCTTACAACCTCGTTTTAATTTTGATATCCACCATAGACGAGAATCCAGTGTCTCCTCTCCGTCTGTAAGTGGGAAAACCCTGCTGGTAGATATTTATCCTGTTGCTCATTTTTAAACGGAGTCTCCAGCAAACTTAGTTCCCGAGACATCAACTAGCATAGATTACATTTTTTGAGGGTTTATGGTTGTTTAAATAGCTCTCTGTTAGAGCCTGCTAACATTCCTTACAATGTTTTAACCATTATGAAGCCTTGAGTTTGGTGATTTTGCCGTCGGCATCTTGAATTACGGCCGTTGCCATGTTGTTGTTTCGCAACCAATGAACAGAAGTTACCATATTTGGATTGTGGAGGAGTGACGTGGAGACTCTGTATACGGCTCTGGTAGCTGCAGCGACCTGTCAATCACAGTAAGCCCACCCTAAAACACACCCTGCTTTATCGTGTATGTGACTCTAAATGGACCATCATTTACGAAATGAACATCATGCTGTATTGAGGAAGACTTGAAACTGGAGATTGAGACCATAAACTGTTTACAATGTTTACTGAGATAATAACTTAATTACCACTCCAGTAAAATTATCCTAAAACGCCTATCCAAGGCGTACCCAAAGTAAATTGAAAGCTGTTCTTGAACCATTTGGAGTACATGCATGGTTTTGCTCTCTTTTGAAAGGTAACACTCTGAAGTGTTTCCCCAACAGTCAGAATCACTGTAAGTGCTACTGGCATTGAGTAATAGAAGTTTGAACACACTGAAGTAGAAGGTTTTTATTTCCACCTGATTTTTTTTTTTTGCAAATAGATGCCTGCAGATGACTATATCTGGGACGTATTAGCAGGAAAACACAAAGGGACCACAGCATGAAGCCTTACCTCGTCCAAGTTCAAATTTGATAACAATACCACAGAAAATGAATATTTTACACGTTTTTCTAAGGGTATGTCTAGGAGCTTTCCAAAAAAGGACATTTGGAGACCCATGATAACCATGGTTACATACCTAAGCTGTGTAAAAATGTGTATTCATAATTCAATCTAAAGCTTATTTATGTCGAAATACAGTTATCTTTAAGTTATTTCGCCATTATTCACTTTCCTAAAGTCTCCAAAACTCTCAAAAACCACACTTTGCATTTTACGCAGAGACCTGACTCGCGGTTACGCAGGTTGCTTCCGTGTTCTGCCTCTAAATCTACCCCTGAAGCTGTATATCGTTATTTTAGAAATTTCATTGGCTATACGAAGCGTCAGTCATCAGAACGATCGGTTGCAATTGGCTCGAGCTTTCCACGAAAGAAGAGAGGCAGGCACTTTCCTTCAACGTGGACTCTCGTTGGCTATTCTAGGCTGTAGACAGGACATGGAAGCTCCTATTGGATCAAGTGAGGTGTCAATCGAAAGGGCAGAGTGCAGCCGCCATTTTGAGATCCAGATACCGGCAGTGTCTACATACGAACTGAAGTTACGTTGGAAAATATATAAATAATTAGGCATATCTGCCGGCTAATTTGAAATGATGCAACAGCAGTCCGTGGGTATTTATGGACGTATTAATGTGTTTTGGACTAAATATTTTACTGGATTGTTCGTCTGGACCTTTGCCAATGTAACAAGACCGTTTTTGTCGGAATATTATCGATGGGTGGAATACTATGATGCTTCATATTGTTTGTTTGTGGGTTGATGGTCTGACAGAGGTGTTGATTGTACCTGCTGTTGTGATTGTATCTTGAAAGGGTTTGCATGAATCGAATCACAAGAATCTTAGCTTTATCTTAGCAAAGATATGTCGCATCAGTACCTACCTATACATAGCAGTTGTGTACATAACACAAGTGTACACTTAACACGCCAAAAGCCCGTGGGCAGGCCGTCGGAGTTTAAGAGAGAAGTAGAGTCATTTTCTCATAGACTTCTATACAACCAGAGGAGTCGCCCCCTGATGGTCAGTAGAGAGAATGCAGGTTTTAAGACACTTCCGCATCGGCTTCACTCTGCAGAACCAGAGGTTGCTGTCTGGTTTTAACTGAAGCATAAAAAACGGTATCATCTGCAAACAAACCGATTTTGCACTCTATATTTATGTACACACAGAACAACAATGGACCATTTACACTTCCCTGTGGCACACTCATGGGATGAGCTGGTAGGGCCATGTTGAAAATGAAGTCCGTCCTTACAAAGTTCCAGCCAAGTTTTTAGTATCCCATTATTTTGTGCAGAGTGGTTTGTTTTTGGCAACTTCCTCTCTATTTGAGGCTGATTCAAAGGTACGTTGTGGCTCTCCTGAGGAATGTCCTGGATCCTTGTTCTGTTTGTATATCGTGCACAAGGATGCAATTTACATCCTGCTCTATGGTTTCATGGTCTTACGCTGATCAACAGTCAACAGTGAGTAACATGCAAAGAAACGCAGCAACGGGCCAACAAAGTCAGGGAGGCAGGAGACCTGGCTAACGTGGCCGTCACAAAAGATATCAATAAAACTTGCGCCAGTTTACTTGTAGATGAATCAGTCTGTAATCTTTTATGGATAATTGTATATATTGGGTCACAAATGAACGTCTCTGAATTTGACAGTGTGGTCATTTTGCTCATAGATTATATATAAGAATTCATCTTTTTAAATAAGTTCCTTGTATGATTTTTAGTTCCTGTGCTTCCTGCACAAATGCAGTTGAGGTGAGAGACCAGCATACATGCTTAAAGACGAGGAGGAGGACGTTGGGGAGCAGGTCTCATTGTTTGGTATCTCTGCAGGACTGTAGCTCATAAAACTAAACTGGGCCTGAGGGGAAGCGGCTGAACTTCCTGTAGCGGTGGTATTTATTTATTTGGAGGGTCCGTTTCAGGTCTCCAGAGTCGGCTGTAAACAAAGAGCTCGCCTCCTCAGACCAGATCGCCTGTTTGACTCTGATTTATTTATAATTCCCTGAAACCACTCTCCGTTGCAATCCGATCGCTGCAAGCTTGTGAAAACGTCGCTTTTCCTGGAGATTCGCTAAAAAGGAAGTACTCCCCTGTCCCTGTTTCCCCCCCTTTCCTCCCCTGTTTAATTCCAGGCCCTCGGCCACTCACGCAAATAAATACCTTTCTACTTAAACATACATGGGCTAATTAATTTAGCCCATCTGTTCTCCTCTCTGCTTCGCTTCCACGACACACACGAGTTTCCCCAAACACATTTGGCTCATGTTGCACCGATAACTGGGACACTGTGAAGAAAACGGAGGCGTTTCCCACCACGGAAAAATTAAATAAACAGATCTGACACAGAGCTTAATCTTTTTCCTCTTTCACACTCTGGGAGGCAGCAGGACGAGATGCGGGAACGTTAAAGCTCAGAGGTCAAGGGAGTTGGATCGGCGGCAGCACACAGATGACCCAGATGGCATCTTTGTCGCTCCGAATGAGACAGAAATAAAAATGCACTCAAAAATCTGCACTTATATCTCGATCAAACTGAAGGCTGAAGTTTTCTTCCGATCACGATATAATCACAAACAGATCACAAGAACACAGTTATGATATTTGTTGAGATCACTAAATAATTAGATATCATTTGCATAACTTTTCACTTAGATATTCCGTCCTGAATATTCAGACAAACGGTAATAACATTTCAAAAACATTGATTTATTTTCTTGTCATCAGATCATAACAAAACATTTTTTGACAGCTTGTAATTATGTAGAGATGGTGAAATAATGAGCCAATATGTACTTTATAAATGATAATTCTTCTGTCTTCACGAGGAAATATTCAGGTCATCACCAAATAATGAAATACTTCTGATTATGAAATAATGACTTTGTGACTCCGTAAAAATTGGGTTCGTTGACGTTGTTATCATATGAACAAGAATTAAAAAATATATATATGCACCATATGTAGGACACAACTGTATTCTAGATTTTATTGAGACAACCTTGTCTGTGAACTGTGTGTTGGGATTTATCGTCAAATGTATTTATATCGTATCGCTTTGGTATCGGAAACCGAAATTCTGGTATCGTGTTAGCTCTAGATTTCAAACATGTCAGCCTTGCTTCCTCTTTGTAGTAAAAAAAACACTGGGCAAGTTAACGCGTTATTATCGCGTTAATGCATTCATTAATTAACGCAGACAATTATTTTAGAGCGCGTTAACGCATTTAAAAAAAAAAAAATTACTTTGAAAGGTAGCGGAAAGATTAACGTGAGACAACTTCCGGTTTCTTCAGACGAACATCCGGTTTTCAGAATAAGATGCCAACAAAGTATGAATTATATTCACATTAAGTATAAAACATGCTGCATCTCGTAACCATCATTACCTCGGAGTTACAGCATTATATTGATGAACAGTAGAGCTGCATTCACATGCTCTGACTGTCATGAAGACAGACATTTTTGCTGAAACGTGCTGAAACACTTTATTCCTGTTGCACAGCAGTGGAACGTTTCACATACAGTCAGCACACTGAGCACAGATAGTGAAGAGATAGAACTGCTACTGTGTAAAGGGAATACTGCTGTTAAGAATAACCGTATTTGTTTAAAGTATTTACAAACCAAATGTTATTGCCCTTTTGTTCATATAGCAGTACTTTTAAAATAAAAGTGCGCAATACACAACTTTTTGATTCATTATTGAACTTTGCCATAACAATGTGATTAATCGCGATTAATCGCAAAAAATCCATGCGATTAATCGCGATTAAAAATTGTAATCGTCACCCAGCACTAATTAAAACACAATTTTTCCTCTTTCCCAAAAAATGCAAAAGATTTCATAAATGCAGATTTTTTGGGTAATATTGTAAAGATCAACTGTACAAATCAGTCTTAACTGCATCACCACATGAACGTAACTTCACATGATTAGAAGTACACCGAGTGAATCATGCACAGATCGGAGATGCAGGTTTCGTCGTAGGTGCGTGAATCAGAAACAGCTGAGTGACACGTGAGGGTCGGCTGTCCTGAGGAGCACACAGCTTGTTGCTTGTTGCCGAAACATCTGGACGCCCTCCCCTTCCCGTGCTGTAGCGGACGAGTACGGTGGTATAATCGTAGTATTTAGGGGGAAAAGTTTGGAGGGAACTTGATTTAACCCTGAAGAACAGAGTTTTGGAAACTGCCTCCGGGGCCTGCTGGAGAATATTCCCCCAACAGGAAAGAAGAGCTCGAACCAAACAGGAAATGACATCTGATTCTCCTTTTAAGTTCCGACAGAGACAAGAGGGAACATCACATCAGCCAGGGAACCCTGGGAAAAAATATTGTATGAGCTATGACAAGATAACGAGCAGAGGCCACGCTAACAAAATACAAATGTATTGTTAAATTGCACAACTATTTATTAGAGGTCTGTTTCATTCAGGCTGGTGATTCTGGAACAAGCAATTCTTTTTATTTTTAACTAACCAATCAAAATAATCAACCAGCAAGCAGCTTTTTTATGTGAGATATATGTAAGAAAGACACAATAACATGTTCTCGCTAATGTTCTCTAAATCTGCACCAACTTAATCTTGAAGGAGCAGAACCTCGGGGAACTTGGCGATGTTCTTGCTCACGTATGTGATGTTGTCCATAAGGAACCTAACTGGCCTGAACCTGACTGTCCCATTGAATCTCTTCTGGTCTGAGTTACTCGAGGGTATTAAAGGGGCAATCTCAAAGACTTTCATTTCAATAAATAACTGTTAAGTCACTATCGCCGTGCGTGGTAAGACAATGGTGATTGAGCCTGTACCCCACTGATAAAAGTAATATCAATAACTATAATCCAATATTATTACATTTATTAATTTGTAATGGATCATTCTGCACAATGAGTTCTTTCAATTTTGGTACTTTATATTTTGATCATAATACTTTTGTACTTCAAGTAAGATTCTGAATGCACAACATTTATTTGTAACAGAGTATTTTTACACTGTGGTATTACTACATAAGTATCTGAATACTTCTTCCATGACATGAAAGAAGGAAAAAACTCTTAAACAGGAACAAAAATACATTATAAGAATTAATATAAAGCGTGAAAAGTAAAGTGGTGTTTCAGGCAATGTGTAAAAGCAAAGACCGGAGTGACAAAATTCATGTTTTTCCCATTCACTTCAATACCGAGGTTTATCACAGCAGCATAGTGGACGTTTGGTGGGGGGGGCTGCAGCTGAACACATGTAAACCTCATCTTTGTCCAACATACACAACACAGCAGCTATGTCTGCAGGTGTCAATCTGACTCCTGTAGTAAAAACGAGTTGACGGCGGGTTGACCCCACCGCGTCTACGCCACATGTCGGCGACGGCGGCGCCTTGTTGTTGTGTGTCTCCAGCGGCAGCCTGAAGCGGACAAACAGACAGATTCCAGCTCCACCTGCTGCAGCCAGCAGTGTGTGTGTGTGTGTGTGTGTGTGTGTGTGTGTGTGTGTGTGTGTGTGTGTGTGTGTGTGTGTGTGTGTAGGTGTGTGTGTGTGTGTGTGTGTGTTGCGATCGATCGTCTCCCAGCAGCCTGTTTCTCTCTCTGGCAGCTGTTCCATCCAGAGGCTCCGATATGAATATTCATGGTGCACCTATTCCCAGGGCCTCGGTCCGTCTGCAGCTGGACGCACACACACACACACACACACACACACACACACACACACAGTCAAACTTCTTCTTCTGCCATGTTAACATGGCACCAAAAAATCATCTTCAACATCTCAGTCAGACTCTGAGATAAACACTCATACTTCAGTCTTGGTCATCTCACTTCCATGAGAGGAACTGACTGACTAAAGGTGGACACGGTCCACGGAAACAAATGTTCCCCTTGCGGATCCAGAACTCATCAGGACTTTTGGTACTTTCTGTTATTGCCCTCACAGTTTCTCTGTGTTTTCCTCTTTGAACATGAACTAGCCAGCCACTGGTCTCCAGAGCTGCGTCCCTCTCTACTCGCGGAGTTGTGGCAACACTTTACGGCCCCACTGACGTGTGGTCACCTTAACAACTGATTGTCTTTTGTACGAATCAAATGACCAGTTCAATGTCCGTTTATATAAACTTGGATCTTGATTTTGTAGTTTTTCTGAACTGGAACCACCAAATGTTTTTACTTGATAAATCGACTGAGATGAAGCGGAGCACAAGTAGAAAATGGCATAAAAAGTGAAACACAAGTGCCTCTGATTTGTAAAAAGAAAAATAGTGGTTATGGGGATTTACAGAGGCGTAGTTGGGACAAGGAGGTGTAACAGATTTTAAAGTCAACAATGGTACTTTAGGAAGTGGTTAAGGTGGAATTAGGGGTATCAGAATGTGCTGGAGGTGGAATTTCCATAGATAATGTGAAAAAGAGTTATGGTTGTATGAAGAGAGAGGGCAGGGAGTTAAGGTCGTATGTGGGGAAACTCTGATAGCAAAGAAGGGTTTTTAAAGCGGGACTATTGTGTTTAGGTAGCGGTTAAGGTAGAATGAAGAGGTTTGGTTGAGAGAAAACACATTCTGTTGAAGTATTAGAGGGAATTAAGGTAGTATGAAGAGATATATGATGGGGTTAAGATGGTGCACTGGAGAACAGTAGGGTTACAGGAGGGGTTGATTTGTGTTGTATACTTGAAGAAGGAAATGGTATGAAGGGAATAGCCGGCATTTAAGTGGTTTAGGAAAGGGTTAAGGTGGAATAAGAGTTGTAGTTGGGAGGTAAGGTGTTCTAGTGAGATATCTGAAGGAGTTAAGGTGGTATAAGGAGGTTGCGCAGCTGTATGTAAGGGAACTGAAATGATACGAGGAGGTAAAGGAGGTGTTTATGGTGGACTATTGTGTTTTTTCTGTTATATCTCATGACATTATCCTGTAGTTTCTTATTTTTGAGTGAGTCTTCAACCTTCTTTGGGAGTCAATCCACTCCTCTATCTCCCTCCCAGGGATTAAGCCTCCTCTCCGGTCTCCGCTGACTGGATGGAGGAGACCTGAGGGGAGCGCAGGGAGGAGGAGGAGGAGGAGGAGGAGGAGGGGGACGAGGCGCTGCCCAAAGAGGGAAAGGACAGCCATGTGCTTCTCATTAAGCTCTGCGGAAATAAGTGCTGACCCATTCGCTCAAGAGGGCACATCCATTTACTGCTGCACAGCCGACAATCACAGCCGGACACAGTCCAGGAGAGGGAGGGAGGGGGGGAAGAGAGGATGGACTGATGTGGGAAAGAGAGGAGAAGAGACTGGGAGGTACAACCAGGACAAGAAGCTGAGCTGGAAGTGCAGCTAAGGTGTGTTTAAAGAGGTCTGGAGGGTGTCAGGGGACGTTAAGGTGGTATTGGAGTGGTTTGTGGTGTTTGGATAGAGTTGAAATGGTCAGAAGTATAAGATGTTTGGGTCGCATTTAACTATGGTGGAGTAGAAGGTTGTTAAGGTGGACTACCGTACTTTCCGGACTATAGAGCGCACTGGTATATAGGCCGCACCAGCTGATTTTTAACAGAATAAAGAAGGTGTACATAGATAAGCAGCACTGGTCTATAAGCCGCAGGTGTCCCCGTTGAACAGCAAGATGCTTTCAACAGTACTAAAGTTGTCTTCTTCTATGAACATCATAACATGTCGCTAGCTTCTAAGCTAATTTTAACATTACGGCCAATGGGGAAATATTAACCGCGATTAGCATTAGCGAATATATAATATATCTTTGTACATCTTTTCATGCAGACATACTTACATTACAGACTAAGGTCTCTCACGGCTACCAAACGAAAAGCAATGAGGCAATACCGGTAACTGTTGTTGCTCATAGCTCTGAATAGCTGTTGTTGCCAAGCCAGTTAGCCGTAAATGCTATTCAGAGCTATGAGCAACGTCCACACGCTGCATGAGAAGAGCAGCTTTTTCTCAAGTCTGCCAGTGGATCCTAACAGCGCGGAACAGTGTGACAGAATCCACCATCACCAACGGGTTCTGAAAGTCTGGGATACTACGAGATTAAGGGGACAGCGCAATGCGTGTTTTTGTGTGCGTGTTTTTGAGGTTTGCAATATAACTCTGCTGTCCGGAGTCTGCATTTGGGTCCTTGAACACACCACATCATGTATGGTACCTTCATGGCTGAATAACAACGAATGGCTGAGATAAAGCAGACTATCATCATACCAGCCATTGTAAACACAAGCATTTGTCACGTGCCAAAAGCTTTCAACAACACGCTGAATGCTACACTTTTCTAAACATTGTCCTAACTGTACCCCCCACCCCACCCCACAGCATGCGAGTAATATGTGTGTTTTCATAGTCTGCTTTATCTCAGCCATTCGTTGTTATTCAGCCATGAAGGTACTGTATTATTTTTTCCTAATACACTTCAAAGAATATATATGTTTACATAAAACAAGAGTACCTTAAAACTGCATTCTCTCTACTGACCAGCAGGGGGCGACTCCTCTGATTGTATAGAAGTCTATGAGAAAATGACTCTACTTCTCTCTTGATTTATTACCTCAGTAAACATTGTAAACATGAGTTTATGGTCTCAATCTCTAGTTTCAAGTCTTCTTCAACACAGCATGATGTTCATTTGGTAAATGATGGACCATTTAGAGTCAAACTGACCATAAAGGAGGGTATGTTTCATTTTAAGGTAGAATAGTGTTGTTCAGTTGGTATTAATTAAGAGGTTGTTAAGGTGCGTAAAGATGTGCAGTGTTGATAGGTGTCTGTTATGGTTTAGGAAGTAGGTTAGATAACCAGATAAGGAAGAAGGCTGTTTTTTGTTTCTATGAAGGTGCACAACAGGTTTGTATCATTGTGGAAGAGGTAATATTGATCTGAAGAAATGGTTAACAAGATAAACGGATGCTGCAGGAGGGAGTTGAGGTGACAGGAAGTGTCTGAGATTATTAAGGTGGTAGTTGGAGTTGTAAGATGAAGCTGAGGAGGTCTTAGACAGAGGTAAGGTGGTCTGAGGAAGTGTAGGAGGTATTGTTGGAGGTGTAGTAAACCTTGTGTATATGTAAATTTAAAGTAATGCGGTAGACACACAGTAACTTTGGAGCTGTTGGGGGGGATCTGGTAATCCAGCTTTGTCCTTAGACATTGTTTTCGTGCGTGCTGTTATCGTAGAGTTGCAGGAAGTTACGGTGGACTAGGGTGGAAGATGCATAACAAGATTAAGGTGGTCTGTGGTAGGTGGTGCGGTTCCAATGATCCGAGAAGATTTAGAGGGGAGTTAAGGTATACGGAAGAAATGTGGGAGGTAATTAAGGAAGACTGGGGAGGTTGTTAGGCTTTGCCCGGGGTCGGTGAGTGATGGCGTCCCTGCGTCCCACTTCCTCCCGCAGCATCCTTCATCGTCCTCTCTGCCCCCCCCCCCCCCCGCCTCCCCCCCTGCCTTCATCACTCTCCTCCACACTCAGGTCACACACCTCTGAGTACACTGATCACACACACACACACACACACACACACACACAGCCTGAACACACTGAATGTTTTCAATGAAGGCTGCTTTTTAAAAGATGGCATTTATTTGTTGAACCTCTTCAGGATAACTGAACAATTGAGACTTCAATTACTTTTATTATCTACGCTCTATTATTTATTATCATTACGCTCAGTGGTGGAACAAGTACTTCTTTACTTCAGTAGAAGTAGAAGTAACGCAGTCTCAAAATACTCCTGAAATGTCCTGAATAGTATTTTCAACTAAATGTTCTTTGAGCATCAAAAGTAAAAGTACTCACTCTCCAGAATGGTTCCTTTTAAAAGTGTTATATTATTATTGAAAATGATCCTCAGTGTGGAGCCCGTTTTAGATACTTCGTATACTACTGGGTATATTGGTAGTAGTACTGCCTCAAATCATATAAGCATATCAACAGTGTTCGATGTAAAACTAAACGTCTAAGACTAAATGTGTCAAATGTAGTGCAGTAAAAAGTACAATATTCCCTCTGACATGTAGTGGAGTAGAAGTATAAAGTAGCATAAAATAGAAATTGTCAGTATGTCATAATTATAATTCAGACGCTTCCAACCCTCTCAGTGCTTTACCTCCGATTGACACTTCAACTGCTCTAAGTGCTTCAACTTAAGCTAATAACCCTGCCTTGTCTTTAGACATCTTTCTCATGTCTTTTGACTTCCTGGAAATGTTCTGCCTTGTAGGATACATAAGGTGGTTAAGTTGGTCTGAAGAAGTGTAGGAGGCGGTCAATGAGGTATGAGGAGGTGGTTTTGTAAGAGGAAGTTGAAGGTAGGCAGGAGTTATTTTGGTGCAGAGTTCCTGCAGTAAAAAAATAACCCTGGTTCATGTTGTCGTAGACTAACAAGAGTTAGTCTTGGATGAACTGGAGACTTTCCCGTGGTTAAATCATCATCATCTATATGTGGCATTTTATTTGGGTTAGGACTGAAGGAAGAGTGGCAGCATCCTCATCCTCCTTTAACCTTGTGAAGGAGTAGCAGAGGCTGGATGACTTCTGTTTGAACCTCTCTGGCTCTCAGATGTCACTCTGTGTGTTTCGTATTGAAGTCAGATGAATGTGTTACCATCCACCCGCCAGCAGAGGGAGACATTACACTGTGCACAGATGCACTGCGAGCCTCTGTCCCGTTTGCTCATTACTGATTTGATCCTTGAAAATGTCTCATCTCTAACATTTGTTCCTCTGCAACGATGTGTTTTCTCAGTGTTTTGTTTTTTAAATTCAAACCATTTGAGTAAAAGCAATCCTTGACACGGAGACATTCATCGTTTTTATCCATGCCTGATGAGAAGGAATGTGAGTTGTGTATTTCATGTCAGCTGCTTGTTAATTCCACAAAACCTCTTTTAACAGTGCGCGTGAATATCTCCAGTCAGCAGCCGACAGGCTTCGCATTGGCCGCCGCGGAACCACAGCACGCGAATACCCATCAATTTCTCAGCCGTGCAAGTTCAAACACAATGCGTCATCGGTTCCCACCCCACCGCCCCAACCCCACCCCTCCCACTTCAAACCACTACAAGGCCCACTGGCTATGGTAAATGAAGACATTAAAGGGGACAGCGGGAGAACATCAAGAGGATTTGTGGGGAGCCTTTTCTCTCCTTGAAAAAAAAAGAAGCAGATTTGGCCCCGCTCGGGCCCCCCGACAGCAGCGCATGTTGTGGGAAGATAGCGGGGCGGGCGGGCGCACAAAGGCGGCCCGGAGCCGAGCAGAGCCGGTGCGAGGCTCCCTGGCAATCGGCCGCCGCCGCCTTGGCGCTGTCACCCTGCGTTAGTCACACCGGGAGACAGGGAGACGGGGGGGCCCCGGCCTTCCCGTCCACAAAAGGCCCACTGCCGGAGCTCCTCCCCCTCACACCTCTGGAGACAGATATACAGCGTGAGATGAGACGACAGGTCGGTGGCAGCGTTCAATTAAAAAGGCATTAGAGCGGGGGGGACAGCGGACGTGAAGCTGGCTGCAGCCGAGGCCTCAAACCAACGGACGCCAACCACATCGCCATCGCTCTATGTTGTCAAATACCACATCAGGTTGTCTATGTAGTCTCTTTGTTTGAAATGAGGTAAACGTTTAACTCGAACAGACAAAACTAAATGAAGAACTTCAAAAATCTGAAAACAAACTATTTCAAGTTATAGCTAATTTATATTAAATTATTAAATAAGGCATGAATTATAGGCCACACCCAAATAAGGTTAATTCATGCTTAAAATAGTACAAAATATGAATAATATTTTGATGGATTAGTGATTCTAGAGTGATGAATTTCCTGTAGGTTCAGATTCAAAGCACAACAAGAACAGAACGCGCAGCTCATCAGAATTAGTCTTATAGATACACCATGGTGTCCGACAGCATGTACACACCAGACCACAGCAGACCACTTCAGACCACAGCAGACCACTTCAGACCACATCAGACCACAATCTTTCATCAGTTTGTTATAGGATCTGAGTTTAGCTGTTGTTTAAATATATTTATGTTCCTGACTTAAAAGAAAAATTAATCTTTCTTTGATTCAGCTGTTGGACCCCTGTAATCTCCTTGAGGACCCCAAGAGGTCCCAGGACCACAGCTTGGCATTGTGTGACTTTAAGGACTTTTTCCCCATGAAAAAAATTCAGATTTAGACAGAGAGGTAGAATCATAAACTATTTGACTAATCTTTTTCTTATTATTTTGGTATAAAATGTTTTGAGAAACATTTTATTTTTGTGTGCATCGTCCTGATTGGCTCATCGGCTGTCCAATCGGGGTGCGGCTCTGTGACGTCTCTTAACGAAGAGTCTGACGAGCTCCTGATCAATCATCCCCTGGCTGTAATTAATGCAGCGATCCCATTGGTTCCCATCCTGCCATCGCACCTGCCAGTTTCCTGTGTGTGTGTGTGTGTGTGAGTGTGTGTGTGTGTGTGTGTGTGTCTGCAGACTCCCTGTTTTTATGTGAACAGCTGGCAGGTCTCCTCTGTTGTTTTCATATTGTGTTTGGGGGGGAGACTGCACATCTGTTTGTGTGTGTGTGTTTGTTTGTGTGTGTGGTGCCTGCCTTGTTACCTTCCAGTGTTGTTGTGTTCAGGTGAATTCACTCCATTACAAACACAACGAGGCGATTAAAGCAGCCGTCTGTCAGTCTGTTGAGCACGCTCCTTCCATCAGGCCGGATCACATTCAACAACATTGTGTTTCATATCAGATTTGATATTACATTATATTTCTTCTGCACTTGTTTCTGCTCTGTGAACACATTTATGCTCACCATATTTACATATTTTATCACATCAAGTTTTTTACATTTTTTACATTTACAGCTTTACTCAATTGTAAATCAAATAAAAGGCATGCAGTTCAGCTTGTGATATTTATTTTTTTATTTTTGTTATTTACAGTAAAATAATAAAAGCCTTATGTAACCTGTAAGTAGTGGCCGATCTGATGTCAAAGTACAAAGCGTGACGTTATCGAGACAAAGCTGAGGCTTTTAAATTTGTTCTTAAAAATATATTATTTGATCTTTATTTTACTCTGATGTGGCAGAGTAAAACATACAGTTCAAATGAGCGAAGACAGACCATAATAAACCACAGTGCAACACGAATACATGTTCAGGTGGATCCAAAAACCAGCAGCAACAACAAAAAATGAGAAAACAAGATTAAAAATAAGTATTAAATAACTTCTACATCCTATTTTCAGCAGAAACAAACACTGCGTGTTTATCCGAGGAGGAAAACGTTAAACTCTCCCACTGCGGCACATTGTTCTGTTCAAGTTCTGGAGGACAGGGGCAAATACAACATACCACACAACACACAACAGCTTCAGACTGCAAACATTTCGTACATTAAGAAGCTAAAAGATGAAAAGTAGAATGAATAAGTAGCTTAAATCCTGGTGCCCATAAGATCCATTCAAAGTCTTACACTAGAACAGTTCTTTTTAAATATCGTACTTTGAGAAATATTAACACGTTTTTCTACAAAAGAATCTTCTCTACGGAACAAAATAAGTTCTTAAATGTTAAATGTTGTATTTACAAGAAAAAAAAGATTTTAAATCAGGACAAATCTTAAAGACATATATTTCCCTCCTGTCTTTAACTAAACGTTGTTTTGTCTCAAAACTCTGTTGCGTCCTCTTTATATAAGTTGAAAAGAATTTTGGCAGGAAAAATCCAACAAAACCTGGCGAAATACACACGTAAACAAGATGACCAGACATTTAATGCCGACTGATTAACAGTATAAATACAGTAATATAGTAGAAAATCCTCTCAAGCACTCAACAGTCTCACATGTAGTACTGGGGTTCAAAAATATGTGAATAAGTACAATTACAAACATATATTACACCCTCCAACCTACTGTAGGTGGACTGGTTTACAGGTCTGCAGACTGGTTTCCTGGCAAAGACGAGACAGAAGGAGGTGTAGGGGGGGTTTTGGGTGGAGGAGTTTGTAGGGGGGGGGGGTCCAGCATATGCCGGCCCTGCTGACAGCTTGCCTACGTTCCCCATCATCTTCACCCGCAGGCTTCCTGCTTCTTCCTCTCAAAGAAGGCAGAGTATTTTTTATTTTATTTTGGGGGGGGGGGGGCCTCCAGTCAGGTTTGGGTCCTGGTGAAAGCTGGTGTGCGTGGGCAATCTGCTGCCGAGGGAAGAGCGAAGGCATTAATATATATGTGTGTGTGTGAGCCTGGTTTAAATTTGTAAGACAGAGAAGAAGAAGAGGACGAAGAAGAAGAAGAAAAATGGAGCTTGTCTCTCGTCAGGGTCGACCTCTGACCCCGGGCTGCTTTCCCTTCAGCGCTTAACAGATATTTTCGTTAGCTTGTATGATGTGAAACTTTTCTCCTCGGCCGGATCCATAAACTCAACACACGGAGAATTTTGATACCACACACACACACACACACACACACACACACACACACACACACACCAGTGTCTCTCTCTCTCTCTGAGGGAGGCCGGAGGTGAGAGGAGGAGATGGGCCTTCCATACGCTGATGAACCGCTGACTCGACTCGTTCCTGCGTCCCTCCCAGCAGTCTCTCTTACCTTGACCCTCCTCTCGGTCAGGACGGAGACGATGCTGCGTTCACTGGCTGCACCTTCGGATCGGTTCCTTTAAAAAAATACTTTCTGTTTTATCCGTTTGTCCAGGTAAGAACGAGGGTGTTCTCAAAAATAGTTGGCACCGAGAGGCCTGAAGAGTCTTTGCTGACCAACCTTTAGGACTGCAACTGTAATGTCACTGTTCTTGATTTATCTGCTAACTACTTTGATTCAAAATGATTAGTCTATCACATACTATTCATCAATGAAGTAAAAACAAAACGGTGTGCAAACGTGCTATGCACATCTCACTCGTCCAAAATATATCCCCCCGAAACACTGGCATCTGCTACCGGTGTGCTTCCGGATGTGCTTAGCCTAGCTTAGCATAACGACTACAAACTGTT
The DNA here is from genome assembly GCF_949748355.1 of Melanostigma gelatinosum. NCBI lineage: Eukaryota > Metazoa > Chordata > Actinopteri > Perciformes > Zoarcidae > Melanostigma > Melanostigma gelatinosum. The sequence goes on from NC_136637.1 coordinate 5,243,114, forward strand.
GAAGTTAGAAGTTAAATGAAGGGGATAAAATCATAGACTGTGTATAAGAAGTGGACGTCGTCATCGTGACCCATTGGTTTGTGGACTGCCGTTATGAAGTCTCGAGTTCTGCGATTTCGCCATCGCCATCTTGGATTACGGCCATCGCCATGTTGTTGTTTTGCAACCAATGAACAGAAGTGACCATATTTATATGTCAATAACAGACAAACAAATCGGACTGAAAGGCAGCGATAAATATATATTAAGATAATCAAGGGTTTAGAAATTGCAGAAAGACAAAACAGGAATGTACACGAAGCTAAGCTAGGCTAACTGCGTCCTGACTCCAGATGCATACTTTACACACAGGCTCTCAGGAAAAAAATAAATCAAAGTGATCATGACAAAAGAAACAAATGACACTCTCAGAACACATCCGACCAGCTGGAGGAGAGTTAGTGAATCGGCCTCTCCCCATTGCTCTGCCAGGCCATCTGTTCCTCCTGCCTCCCTCTCACCACACAACTGCCTTCCTGTTTCATCCTCCTCTTCTTCTGTTGTAGCCACATGAACCCATCACACACACACACACATAAACTGAGCACTTGAACTGAGTGTTGAAGACGAGTTTCGCATCATCAGAGCGAGGCGAGTTCATCGTCCGAGCGATGATGTTATTGGCGCCTCCCAAACAAAACTGCCAAAATACAGCGAGAGAGCTGAGCTGAGAGGAGAACACTCTAGTGTGTGTGTGTGTGTGTGTGTGTGTCGGTGTGACGAGAAAACCCAGCATGCACCTGTGTCTTTAACACTCACCCCGGACCGACTGCTGCTGCCAGATTCTGCCAGATTCTGGCTCACTTACAGTGTAACTGTTGATTAGTGTGCATTGTCCCTGAAAAATAAATAAATAAATAATGTGCCACAGAAACAACGCTGTAGATCTGTCAGCAACTCCTTTCTTTTACTTGGTTTTCTGAAATGATTGTACCACTCATACCTCTTTTTTTCTATCTTTTTTATTCTTCTTCTATCTCCGTTCCGATCTGTTTTTCATGCCTTTATTCTTTCTCTCGGCTGCTCTGTTTTCTTGCATGAATTCCTTCATCTTTTCTCTCTGTTCTCCTGTTTTTGGCATCATTCTGCCTCCATGTTCCTCTTCTTCACTCCCTTAATTTCCAGACATATTCCTCCCTTTCTTTACCTTTTTCTTATTAATCCTTTCCCTGTCTCTTGTTCTACCTTTCTTCTCTTTTTGTTTTTTGTTTTACAGTCTTATTCTGTATCCACATTGCTCTACTTTTCCTTCTTCCTCTCAGTCCTCCTGGTTTTCAGACTTTACTCCTCTTCCTGTTAAATGTTCCCTCATCACTTCTTTCTCTTCCTGGTTTTACAGTCTTATTCCTCCCCTTCTCTCTCCTGGTTCTCTGACCTCCTCATCACTCCGTTTTCCTGTCTTTCCCTTTTTTCCCACTCCCCCCCTCTCTCTCTGGTTATGCGTGCTTGGCGGAGGCTTGGTTTCAGGCCTGGTGCTGTTGGCTGATCTCCAGCCTGGCATCAGCTCAGTGGGAGCAGGTGGAGCCCCCATCCCCCCACCCCCCCATCACACACACACACTTTGTGGTCCTGCAGTATTTTTTAGCCCAAACCGCCGCCGACATCAGCCCGTCTCCATGGTGACGTCCATGTCGAGTTTTTGAGTTTCTGCTCATGTCTGATTGGTCGGCTGTTTGTAAGTGTTGTGGGATGTAACTCATATCTCCCATAATAACCTGAACTCGCTCTGATGTTCTGACTCCACTCTAATCTCAGCTCTTCTTTTTCCTCTTCTTCTTTCTTTCCTTTCCTTTCCTCTTCCTTCTTCTTCTCCTCCTTCTCTAACCTCTGATGACACTACCTCTATAAACATAGTTCTATCTATCTGATGTGCTCGTGATAATAGTAAGGCTATTTGCAGATGCAGATTTAAAAGTGTGACTTCATTTAAATTGAACATATTTTATTTTGAAGGTTGTTTTGGTTTTATTTGGCAAGGTTTGGAGACTCTGTGCCTTCTGACACCTTATTCCTTTCAAAAATGAGTTCTGGCTATGCTGGATGATCACTGGAGCTACCAAACAAATAGTCCCAATGAAAGCTGCCCTGGTGTGTTCAGGGGATTATCCACAATAACCAGAGATTTGTTTGATGTTGTACATCTACATTCAAATGAACTCTCTTACCCGTCTGCATTGGTTCCATTCCTAAAGTGAAAGACCTGCTTTCAACCAGCCAGTGAAGGAGGATTTCTCCCTAAAATGTTATGTTATATTCTTTCAAACCCAGCTCTGACGCATCATTTTAGACACATTCCACCAGAATTCAGACTGATTGTTCATCACCTACAGAAACTTTGTGATTTCCACTAGATTGTAGAGTAAAGTTCAGTGGGTTTGATCAAAGCTTAGTAACTCAACACTGAGTTTGTAAATAAGAAGAAGAAAAGAACATACTGTACTGTGTTTAAACTTGACTCAGTAGTGTCCATCAAGACTTCAAGGTTTCTTTTTACTTCTTACTTTTCCATTGTGACGCTCTGCGATGATCCGTTGTCATGGTGACGGCTGACATGGTGTGATGCTGATGGTGAGGGTCTGACTTTGTTGAGTTTCTGCTGATCTTAATGAAGCTGAAGGAGAGCTCGAGCTGCAGTGTGAACTCAGCCGGGTGTGTGTGAAGAGGCTGCACCTGGGGGAAGAGGACCATTTGTGTGTGTGTGTGTGTGTGTGTGTGTCCGTGCCATAAACATAATTCTACCTTTAACTTGATATTAAACCAAGTCTAAACCCTCAAACAAGCCTAAAGAAGAACAAAATGCTCTGTCGCCGGGCGGTTTGACTCTCTGGAAGCTCTTTGTTGTCTTGCCCCGTGGCCTGCTGGGAGTGTTTTGGGGGGCGAGGGAGCACGTTGTCTCAGTCAATGAGTGTGAAGCTATGAATGAACGAGTGATTGACAGGGTAGATTGTAGATGACATGCTGATGTGGGTAATTTTCTCCAAAATAATCCCTTCACTTCTGCCTCTGATGGAATTCAACATGTGTTCAAATATTTGTTTAAATTCTAAATGATTCATTCTTCTTTTTAGATATTTCATTGATGGTAATATGCTCATATTAGTATTATTGTCATTTATATTATTATTAGTATTACTATAGTAAAATTAAATGTATAAACATAATCAGTAAAACTGCATCCATTCCAGGTTGTGTCGAAATGTGTTTGGATTACATATGATTTGTTTCAAACATTTTATTTGTCTTCAGCTACCTATAAATAATATTGATATTTATAAATAATTGCAGAAAGAAAGTGAATACTAAGAACAAATTTAGTCACCTAAATGCATCTGCACATCCACAAGCCTTTTATTCAACAAACATTATTGTTTTAATTAGAGTTTTTTATTGTTATTATTTTTCTCCTTCTGCTCATTGAAAATAATCAATTTTATTACATTTTTCTTAAGTTTATCTTGCAGTTATTTCTCATTTCCAGACGTAAGAAAAAATATGAATTGATTACAGTAAGCAGTTTGACTGTGATATGAAGTAATAAACACATCATTCACATTAATCATGTACCTCTCTGAAAATATGTCATACATTTATTTTATTTTTTTCTATTTATTTACAGTTTTTCTCAATTGCTAAAACACTAAACCCCATTGGCTGAACAAAGTTCTCAGTTGCCTCAACTCATTTAGCTAATTGTGCAGTCTGTTGTCAATACCTTAAACTGTGTCACATGGTAAAACACAATTTGCAGATCTCACTTAGACTTTTCAGCAAAACTCTAAACACATTCTCAGTCTCAAAACACATTCTGCACTCTCATGCACATGTCATCCATACTGGTAAACACAAGTGGCAACAATCAAATACAAATAGAGAACACATGTCATTGATTAAACACAATCACTCAAAATGGATTTCACTTGTATAGAGAGCAAAGTTTAGAGCCAGTTTAGAGAGCAAACAGGTGGTTGAAGGTGATGTCGACAAAGTGTTCTGGCCTGACCCAGCCCAAAGACAAGAGGAAGCACATTGATGATATGTTCTTAGATTTTTGTCCCTTTTACTGTGGTATTGTATACTGTAGTAGGCCTACAGTGCATTGTAGGCTGTATAATGTACAATAAACAAATTGTATGGCCTTGAACATGGTGCTTTCTATTTGTTACAGTAACAGTACTGACTGCTCAATAGATGTTGACTGGTTGCAGGTTCATATCAACAAAGAACAAGAATTACAGTATCACAGAGACAAAGGACATGTTTGTGAGATGCAGGGTACAGTACTGTAACAAATAGGGGTACAAGGAGGAGGAAGAACAAAAGAAATTGCAAAGAGCAAAGCACAGGAGTCATTTCTGATCAATTTTGAGCGACTGTAATAGAACATGTTTTCGTTCATGTGAAATTTGTTTTGAGATTAAAAATCTATATTGTTTACTGACTGCTTGATAGTGTATATTATTTTGATCACTTTGTTTGTGATTTGAGAGCAGTGTTTGATTTTGAGCACAGGTAAAACTGTTTTGAGGCGAAAGTTTCATTTTGCAAGAGGATTCAGAGGTTTTGTAAATCGTGCTTGAAAATGAGGTTTTGTGTTTACAGTTTTGAGAGAATGGGTGACCGTTTCAAGAAATGTGTCTTAGCAATCGAGAAAAAGTGTAAATCATAATTTAGTTTTTTACATACAGTCCCATTCATATATTGGCATGTTGATGATCAGCTGGACTCTTTATCATGGTGCAGAATATGTTCCTGTGTTGTAGTGTCCGTCTGTCGGCTCTAGATGGCGCCTCAGGCTTCTTTACTGGCACTTTGGGTTTTTTATTTAATCAAACAAACACATGACACTGAAAAGTCAGATGTGACTAAAGTAGAGGAAAATATCTGCAGAAATCTGGACACACAGACAACAATTCTACTTATTCAGATTCAGAAGCACACACAAAAGTAATAAAAATCTGAATTAATAAAGGTCAGATTCCTACAGATTGTTTGTTTTGTTCACACGTCACTAAAATACAGATCTGAGCGATAAAATCACATTTTCAATTTTGAGTGTGAACGTAGCCGTCATGTGATATGATGAACCTTGTCTTCACTCGAGCTAAAAAACAGAAAGCCAGAAAACAATTATTCTCACTGCGAATTAGCGCCCCCTCCCCCCCACGGAGAGAGTAATCCATGATCACACATCAACATTATTGATCATATTGAAAACCCAATTTAATTGCCGTAATCGAATTACCTTCTCTTTGTCTTGACCTTCGTCGGCGGGCCGTTGTTTAGCCGGCTAATAACCGGGGAGCCCACGGGTCTCGGATGTGTTTGAGCGGAAAAGTAAATCTGCGGATTGTCTTGTTAAATCACGCCGGCCGTCCTTCTATTAACATAAAAGCTTCTGTTCATTAACCTCGGACGACTCGCGGCTCAGCGCCTGGAGGACTGAGAGACCTGCAGCAGAGAGAGAGAGCGAGAGACACAGAGAGAGAGAGAGGAGAGAGACAGAGAGGTCAGCTGAGGTCGGCGCAGATTTATTTAGAAAGAGCCGCTAACAAACAGGTGCTTCACAAGACAAACTCTGGCTTTGAGGACGCCAAGGGCCCCGTCTCGTAAATTCACTTTAATGAGGATTTGAAATGAAGAATAATTAAAGGGTTTTATGTGGAGACACTTCTAAGGCCAGAAAGTTTTGCTGACCAAAATATCTATTTAGACTGAGATCAAATTGAATAGAAGGTTATATTAAGTTCTATACGTCCTTCTCGTCCCCATGTTGTTTGTTGTGGCCATTTTTTCTGCAGAGGAACACAACGCCCCCTTTTGTTATTCCGGCCTCTGGCTCAGTTGTTTCTCCAACTGAAGGAAATAGTAGGGGTGTGGGGATTTATCGATGCCTCTCCATCAAATCTGGGGTCCTTATTTTGACTTATAAGGCCCTTGTTGTGGGTCAAACTCCAAAAACCTGCATTTCCCATAATGCAACAGGATATTGCCTTTAATTAGAGCCATATGCCGCGTTCACACCAAATGCAGCGCGAATCATTCGCGCCACCGGTCTCGCCAGGGACTATTTGTGTTCATTTGCGTGAATCGCGCTGGACACGCCGGAGAGGGGGCGTGGCTTATCGCCCTGAAAGCCGTTCAACTGTCAAAAATAACCTCTATTTCTGCTTAGTACGTGTTGTGGAAGTCACAGATATCCCGGGAAACTAAACGCCGTCATGTCTGGGTTCATAACATTATTCAAAGGAGCTCCGTGGATTTTATCGCGGTGTATTGACTGTCTTGCAAGCCACACGTCACTGTTTACTACAGCTGTATGAACACAAAATAAACTGATTTGGCTGTGATTCAACGGCAATAAACCGACAAAAAGGGACTCCGAAATAACTACGTAATGATGCCGATTTGGACATTGAGTCTTCTCAATGGAGCTCGGATTGATCAGTGCTAGGCTATGCTAACATTGTAGCAGCTCCATCAACACTCACAATAACGTCATGTAGACATAAATACGTCAGCATCTATTCATTGTTTGTACCATATGGTTTACACACACACATTTATAGTTTGGTCCGGCCTCTATTGATATGAGGTATCGTAGAGCTCTGGGTGAACACAGACGGCTACAGGATTTATTTCCTGATTCAACAACAGCAGGACGTCAGTGATGACAGGCAAAACATCTCAACGCTGATAGGCTATCGCGCCACAGCGTCACGCCATTTTTTCGCCGAAGTTGAACATTTTCAACTCAGGCGTTTGGGCCGATTTGGCGAATTTGCGTCAATCGCGCCTCGCCATCGCAAATTTCAAAGCCATTCTGGAGCTTTTGATCGTATCTCACGGACTTCATCAGTAGAGGAGTCCTTAAAAAAGTGTAAATAGCAGAAACTCCATCTGCTGAGGAAGTCGAAAGCTCACGCTGCTAAATGGCCTTCGTTGTGAGATTGTTTTACCTGCTGCATTCGAAGCTGTCACGTTCATGTCGAATTTTCTTTTTTACATTAAGATGTGTAGTTTGTTAACATTAAGCTATATAATGGAAATGAAACAAATCATGTGGAATCGTGGAATGAATGCGTCTGTTCAGTGAAACTCTCAGCTGTCAGCAGGTAACAGCAGAGTTCAGGTGCTCGCGCTGCTGCAGCTGCTGATCTGCACGTGAAACCTCCGCCGATCAGGTCCGCTGCAGAGCCTCCGCTTCCCCGAATATCTGCACCGACAGCAGTTTGGTCTCCTCCCCCCTTCACCCCCGCATGCACGGTCATCACAGCGCGGCTCTCATCAACATTTCATGCGGGGAACGGAGCCTTGTGCAGCGGCCCTTCTAAATCAGCAGCAGCAGCCCCCGCGGACAGACTCCGCGTCTCGGCCGGGAGGGAGCGCTCCCCGCCGCCCGCAGTGAGATTCACGCAGCGCCGCGGGGGCTGTAGCGGCTCCCCGCTGCACGGAGCCAGGCTGATCTACGAGCGCTGCATGCTGCACCGGGGTCACACCGAACTGAACCGGGTTATGCGGATCCAGCGGGACAGGGAGGAGAGGAGGAGGAGGAGAGAGAGAGGGGGGGGAGGAGCAAACAAACAAACACATTTGAAAAACGACTGAACTAATGCAACTTTTGTAAAGTCTGCTGCGACTCGATCGGAGCCGAACCAAACCAAACAAACAGACAGAGAGAAGCCGGTGAGCCATGCCGTGCCAAGACTGCAGTCACACTATTTTCTCTATGGACTACTTTTCCAATAGAGCTCCTCAGAGACTGACTCTGCTTCCGGACATGAAGCATCCCGAGTGAAGGTGTCTCACCTGCACCTCTTATATTTGCAATGGTACGCAAGTATAGTCTTTATAACGGTATTATAACTAGAGACTCTATAATACCTCCATAACACCATGTCTGTCTCTTCCTCTATTATCATTATTATTAATTGTAATATTATTATTACTATTATTGTAATTATTGTTTGTAGTACCAGATGTTGTGGCCGTAAATGGAATGCAGTGAACAAGCGCGTTCTCGTGTGCGCGTACACCGCTTTTCCCCTTCTGTTTTACCTTAATTCACCGTCCAATCAGACGCGACTCTGGCGTTCAAATCCCTCGGTTCCGTCCAATCGTGGAGCGGTAAGCGGCGGTAGCTCTGGCGTCGCCGCTCCTGATTGGCTCTGCCGCAGTTGGAGGCGGCGCAGAGGTTCACGTGCCCTTAAGTGACGCTATACAGCGAGTCTGTGCGGTCCTAGAAATGTGCGCGTGTCATGAAGTTTATGGTGACTTTATTGTGTTATATGATATCTTATCTCTTATGTGATGGCTTTGATAAACCCACAGGTAGATTTAATTGTGCTTCTATCACAATGATATCCATATAATACTTAACACTTTAATGACACTTATAATTCAATATAATGTGATACTGTAATATTCCGACAGTGTCTATGGTGCTAATTAAGGAGTGTGTTGTCTTTCTTTCGACATTATTATTATTAATATATTTTTTGTGGTCCTATTATTGATCATGTCTGTTATTTCCCTTCTTTCTTAAATTACAATTTACAATAATCCTGTAGGGACTTTTAAAGTCGCCACTTTACTTATTAGTCACTTTATTGCACTTTTATCACCTATAATGTCGAAACAATAACCTCATATGTGTGTCTTAGTGGTCCATGTTCTTACCTCTTCCAATATTCCTAATATTCTCTGTAGGGTTGCATGTCGGTTCTGTCTGTTTACAGTGACCTTATTCAACTCATGTTCCATTTCAGGGATTTACAAGGTGTCAACTTCACCTATTAGTCAGTTTATTTGACTTTATTAAATTTTTATCTCCCAAAATATCAATATGACATTTGAGCATTGGAGTAAAGTACTCAAAGTGTGTCAGTAATGGTAGTTTAATCTCTTCTGATATTCTTCCATATGCTGCGGTGAGTTTCTGATTGTGGTACTTTATGTCCCATAATGTAATTGTTGCTGTCCTTCTGTGTGAGGGGACATGTGTGAGCGTAACCGGAACTTTATTGTGGTGTTTCTACCTCCTGCGGTGTCTCTAGTCTGAAATACTGACACAATGTCTCTGTCTGGAGTTTCGCAGCGTATATCTGCGGTTCTCGGAGGTTATTTATGCTTCTGTTTGTGGAGTTTGATCTCCTCTTGTTTCGTCTTTTAAGGGTCCTATAGGGACCTGCAGAGTGTGTGAGGCCTCGTCGGGTTGTCGGACCAACGTTCCTCTTATCTCCCCGTAAAGGCTTTTACATGCATCAGGTGAGACTTCAGGATCCTTTAAAGGTGGCTTTTTGTGTCATTTAAAAGCTGCTATGCTCAATCCAGCAACATGTAATTTGGGATTTTTCAACATTTTATCACTATCTTGTGAAAACTCATTCATTGATGTGTTTCGGTTGAAGTACTTCTTTCTGCGTGTTTTACTGTACAAGCTGTCTCGATGTGGTGTGTAGGGGACGCCGTTAAACTGGCTCCACCAGCTCGGTTCATCAGGAGTTTAAACACCTGCAGAGACCAGAGGAGCCTCACTGTGATCACACAAATACACTGTATCTATACTTCTCCATGTATCTGGCAGCTACTGAACTACACTTACATCTCATTGTAATACTGTTTGAGGCCCCGCTCAGAGACAAAACTAAACGACTGAATGAGTACTTTTCACGCTTCAGTACGCCCTGATATTTCAGTCCTGTTATTGACATCCAAAGTGCAGAACTTCCACCTTTCTAATTGAGTATTTTAACAGCTCCAGTCAACAGATGGAAATACTTTTTTCTTTTGTTTTAATTTTGGCTTTTTGTGCAGGACTCAACTTCAAGTTTGTTGTCATTCGAGACGATACAAAAAAAAACAGGGTTGAAAATGACAAAAACGTCACACCAAACATAGAAAAGAATGCAAAACGAGAAATAAATCTGCATCAAAACCAGTATCTCCAAATAAAACAGCAGTTTATATACTATATATATATATAAATATAGTATAGTATAAGTATAGTAATAAAGTATAGTAAATAAGTATAGTAATAAAGCATAAATAGAAAAAAATAATACAATTGAATATCCATCAGAGGGCAGGGGGTCACGTGCGGCAGGGTTATATAAGATTGGAACAGAATCTCACATGTGTCTTACATTATATAAGTGCGTGATGTAAATGTGATTTCTGAAAAATAATTAACAATAATAATCCACAATAATATCTGTGTTGGAGGCTTTAAATCGAGTCAATGCCATGTAATTGAAAGTCTCCCCGCACTGAGTGGATCCTGTCGGATCTCTATAGATCTCACGGATCTCCTCCTCCGACTGTCGGCTTCACATTGACTTCGCTCTGAAGCGGCTGTTGTAACTCATGCGGAGAGACGTTCGGTGGTTTCCGGTGGTTAAAAAGTTGCCTTTTGCCCACGAAATATTAGAGCTTGTTTTATGTCTCGCGCACTCAGAAAAAAAGGAAGCCTGTGGAGTGAGTGAGAGTGGAGACTGAGAGGAAGCGGAGCCGCAGAGCCGCAGGCTGGACCTGGACTTGGACTTGATTAAGCGCAGGGGGAGGAGAAGCGGTCAGCCGGGGAGTTACGATCCAAAGTTGCGCGGAAGCACGCGGGACTTTGGCGGAGCCGCAAGACGGACTCTCCGCGGTGATTAATTCCATTTATCCCTCCTTAACATATGAACTTCGTGTGTTGTTGCTTAAGCTGCCCACTGGACCCCGTTAAGTTGTTTCTTTAGAAACACGGCGAACATTCCGTCAGAGCTGCAGAGAAATTTCCACCTCGTGTTTTCTAATCAATACCGATCAAACTGATCAGTTTCATCTCAATGTTCTCCAGAGCGGCGTGATCCCGGAGCGCACACACACACACACACGCACACACACACACGCACACACACACACACACACACACACACACACACACACACGCACACACACGCGCAGCAGCGGCAGCATTACCACCGGATCCTGTTTGTGAAACTGCGTGAGCGGGATCGATGGCGTTTCTTTCTGATCGATAAGCTAAGAGTGTGTGATCCCTTGGAGCTCTGCAGGGGTCAGTGCGCACTGTCCCGCGGCCGCACGCACGCACGCAAAAACACACACCGACGCTGTCCGGGCGGCGGAGCAGCGAGTAAAGGTCCCGGAGCTCGGAGCAGCAGAAAAGGCATGAGGAGTGGCGAGGAGGTGGCGCTCCGCTCTCCGTCCGGAACACGTCTCTCTCTCTCCCTCCTGCTCGCTCTCTCTCTCTCTCTCTCTCTCTCTCTCTCTCTCTCTCTCTCTCTCTCTCTCTCTCTCTCTCTTCTTTACCGTCTCCTCCTGTTGGAGATAAATTAACGGAAAGCAGCTGTCGGTTGTTTTAGAGGCGAGGCGGCCGTCTGGCAGCTCAGGGATCCCGTTTTGCCTCTTTCTTTCTTCCTGGTCAGTTCTCTTTTCACGGGACTCCGCTGCTGCTGCTGCACCGCGCCCCTCCAGTCCCGAGCACCGAGGAGCCGCACCGCCGCACGCCGGCCACAGCGCGCTGCAGGACGGATAGACATGTTGCCGAGGTCCGCCGGTCGCTGCGGATCTCCCGCGGTTTGAAATGCAGTTTCGGGACGTTTTGGAGATTTACACCGTCCACCACCACCACTACCAGCCGCTCTTGCCTCGCAACCCCCCGGCTCCGACACCACACCGGGCTTCCCTGTGACTTTTCTTTTTTTTCTTCTTTTTTTGTGTGGAACTTTTCGGCTTTTCTAACGGGACTTTTTCATCTTGTTGCCGGAGATGTTCTTCGTGTCTGGGCTGAAAGTTGTGCGCTCCCCGGAGGAGGGCCTCTAACAGGTCCGGACAGTACATGTAACCCGAGGCGGAGGTCAAAGTTCAGCTCTGGTTGGAAATGTGAAAGCGAAGGGGGCAAAAGGAGGGCTCTATTTCCCCCTCTCTCTCTCACACACACTCTCTCACTCCTTTTTTCTGTTCTTTCCTTTTTTTTCGCTGCACATCACTGCGCACACTCACGCGCAAACACACACACACACACACACACACACATACACACACAGGCTGGAGTTACAGTAACACCCCCCACCCCCACACACACAAACAAACACACACACACCTCTTCCAGATCTAAGATTAGATCCGACAGATATGTATTCTCCGCTATGTTTAACACAGGTGAGTGTGCTCTTCAAACTTTTTTTTAAATTCTCTTAACGGTGTTTCTTTTGCAGCTCGAGCTCTCCGCGAGCTCTCTTATAGCCCGTTTACTGTACACCGAGGACAGTATGGACTCTATAGACGGTTCTATAGAGTCCGCGGACCCGCTGCAACTCGCTCTCTCTCTCTTTCGCCTCTCGCGCTCGTCTTCCTCCGCGCGGCAGCACATGGCGGACGGCGCCTCTAAAGTTCCTTTCGTTAACATGAGTTATATATATATATATATATAAATATATAATACACACCGCGCAGTTGTTTCTGTGGTTGTTCGAGACGCTGGTGTGTCGGTTTTCTGTGCGGGCTAAGCAGACACTTTGCTGCTCGACTGACTACCCCCCCCAGCTCTTTGGCTCCCGCTTACCCGGCTCAGCCCTGACCGGAGCTCCGGCGTAGAGTTTCACGTGGATGTCGGTTGTTTGTGCAGGACGTTTTTCTAATTTTTTACCGTAAAGTTTGAATGCTATATACTTGCGTACAATAACGTGGACGGGTGACCTCGCAGGTTATTTCTGTTCTCTTCTGCCCCAAAACTTTCCAACTGTGGCTCCACACGCAGAGACACTTTTAGACACACTGACTTCAGTTCAGTTTAAGTGAGACATGATGGAAAATATTTGAATTCTTTTTTTCTCTTTTTTTTACGGCTGTGGTAGTTTATATGACATGTTGTATCTGTTGAAGGAGGTTTCATATTTGTGCAGAATGTGACGCAGGATCAATGTACAGATAGGGAGCATGAAGGCTTTGCAGGAGTTTCAGAACCCCCCCCCCCCCCCCCAACCCTTATCTTCTTCTTATCTTCGGCTGCTTGTATTGAACCCTGAAGGTTTGATCCTGTTCTGTTAAAAAAATCTAAGTGGATTTAATTATGGATCGCTTCCTTTGTGCTGCTGTCCAGGCCTCACGCAGGAACCTGCAGGCCTGACTCAAATATGTGTCTCTGCAGAAAAAATAAACACCCAAAATGTTTGTGTCAGAGGTGACCTGAGGTGACACAGCAGCAGACCTGCAGCAAGCAGAAAATGTCATTCCACACCTACACAGAGGACGGAACTGGTGACTAAATTATTTGGGATATATTTACAGACCCAAAATCCCTGAATTTAAATAAAACCTCTTTGCATATTTATCCGTTAGTAACTTAAATTTGACCTCATTTTATCTCTTTAAAAAAATGTTTTTTCCTCTGCCGCAGTGTTGTGTTTGGGGTCAGAGGTTAAAAAAAAGGGGATTTAAGAGCTTTTTTTGGGTGTGACCTCATGGAGATTCTGGCTGCAGATTTTGGCTTCCTCTTGTAGGAATTATCGTCTTAATCTCCTGAATTAACCCCAGCGTATCGACACAAATAGATTTAAATCGTAAAACACATTGAATCACACTGAATTATATTTAAATATATATATTTTTTATTTCAGCATCTGACACACACATTTCTTTTAAATGAATCCACCAATTATTTAAAATGCATTTCATTGCCAGGATTGGCTTGCAAATGAAATTAGATGTCATATTTTAATTATTTATAACCAAACCGTTATTCCTTCTTTATGATCCAGAAAGAAGATCATTCATTGATATTTAACTCTTAACAATTTCTAAATGAGTGGATTTATCGATCCAGGGACACAGTGGAAGGAGATCATGCAGTTGCATCCACTGTGGAACATTTAGTTGGTGTTGGCTGTTTTAAACGTCTCGGTTCGTCATCTTTTTTTCCTGACTCGTCTGATATTTTTGCTGCAGCTTTGTTGAATCCAAAATTTGCCACAAAAAAATTAATAAACAGATTTGTCATCTTGATTTTCTGGTTGGAGGTTCGGTCTGTGTTGAGACGCGTTCGAAGACGACCTGAAACTGCACGAAACATTTAGGAGCTTTAACGTTTAATCAGATTATCGGGCAGTAAAACCAATAATCAGCAGACAGAGTCGCTTTTATAAATCCTGCTCAGTGGAGGGTTTGGGGAAAAAAAGTGTTTCAGAGGTTTAAACATGTTTTTTTTTACTGGTTTGGTCTTTTGAAAACGTCTTATCGAGCCGATGTTTTTTCTCTTAGCTTAATGGTTGCATGATATTTTCTGTTCATTTTTGTTTTAATTCTTCCGATATTTTTGATTATTTTCCCACATTGAACAGAAGCTTGTGTGGTTGTGTGCGTAACGAGCTGCTCACTGACGCTTTTTGTCCATCCTGATACAATCCAACCAGCCTGGACCAAACACCCTATTTTAATTTCACATTTCAAATTTAATGTAAGTATATGTATATTTAAGTGAATGTTGGTTAAAACTGCTGATTTATTTGAAAAACACTTTCAGGTAAACTTGAACTGGTGTTTCCTGATTAATAAAAAACAAAAAAAACAGTTTGGGATGTAAATGTTGGAGGATTTCCTGCTGAGCTGCCGGATTCAAAGAACACTAAATAAAATCAGATGCATTAAGTGCCAGTGACGTAAGCGTCTGCGTTTTGGCCCTCAGCCAACCAGCGGGGGGCACCCTCAAACGAAGCCCTTTTAATTGTAAATCAACACTTTAAAGATGCTCCTATTAATCCTGGCCTGTGGTACTTTTCGTGATTTTTGTGCCGTTATGACACATTTTTTGCGCATGACGCCTCAGAATTTTGCGGCGCTGACGAAATCTGGATGTTTGATTGCGAATACGTTTTCTCAAGCTAGCTTTTTAGTTGGCTTCATTTTTTGGCATTTTCATTGTTCTCTTTATATCATTTTTATGGTCATAGAAGCAGGAGTTGGAATACTACAAAAAAGCATGTTGGGATATATATGTATAAAAAACGTAAACCAGGAGCCAGAGGAGTCACTGAAACAAACGGTCCACCAGCAGTAAAACCAAGAAAGGTGTCATGTAGGATGTAGGAAGGGTTCATGGTTCCATGCTGCATTTCCTGCAAACATGACCATGACCTCTGAATGGATCTTCCATTCCTTCACTTCTTTGACATATTCTTTAGGCTCTGATTGGCTCCCAGATGTCAGGGGACTTGCCTGGCATCTGTGCGTAGACGTTTGTGCGGTCGAGGCTGCTGCCCACCGTTAGTGGTTAGGCCTCGCCGGCGAAGCCGCTGAGCCCGAGCGACACGACGATAATTCCCCCAGTGTGCCGGTTTGGGTGTCAATAGACGGGGGAGGCAGGGAGGGTTACCATTATTGCCCCCCCCCCCCGCCTTAAATGATTCATTCAGGGGGGTTGTTGTCACAGGCCTGTTGTTCGGAGCCCATTACATCTGCACCAAGGTGCAGAGGTGTGGAGGGGTGTGCAGCATATAAGCCTCGGCCACCAGCTCCCAGACTCTCCCCCTCGCAGGTTTACAAACGCAGATTTCCTCCGAGGGGAAAGAAAGAAGAAGACCCCTGAAGGAGGCGCAGAAAGAACCCCGGGGAGCCGCGACAGAGAGAAAATAAATTACAGAAACGAGAGAAAAAGTGCACGAGAGAGATTATCTCACACCAACTGGCAGAGTTTGAGCTTGTTTGGAAAAACAGAAACAGAACTTTTTGTTTTTTGGAGGCAGTATGTGAAAAGAAATGACTTCATAAAGAAATGCGGAGCTGAAGTGGAAACATAGTGAAAAACAGCAGTTACAGAAATTGGAAAATCTTTAAACAAGCCGAAAAACGCCCCTGGGTTAAGAAAACTTTGCTTCCAACGCAAATCAATCAATATTTCTTTCCTTTTAAAGGGTCATTTCCTTGATTTATACTGCAGAGAGCTGCTTTGTTCTGTCTTCAATTGAAGACTAGAGCACCAGTTTCTGATTATTAGACCAGAAAGGTTGAAAATGTTCTAATTTGAAGAGTCAGAAGCAGGTTTTTAAGCTCAAATAGGCTTGTAACGATGGATTTTGTTTGCGGTGCACAAATTCTCCCAAAATCCTCGTCCTAAAATGTTTTATTGTCCTAAAATAAGCACCAGAGACAGTCCTTGGATTGAGATAATCTCACATTTCCAATACAAATCGTCTTTTGTTAATAACTCTTTTGATTCTGCTTTGTTTTGTTTTTCCTTATTCCTGAAATAACAGAAGCTGCACAGAGAACGAGATTCATTAACTGACCAAAATTTTCTTTTCAAAGTCGGAAATTAGGAAAGGTACAAAAAAAGCGAAAAACCAGTTAAGAAGAGCTATAACATTTTAATTTTTGATTAAACAGGCCCTAAAAAACCAGCCACTAGCTTTACACCATCTCATGTTTCCATATGAATCAACTTGTATTCGTCTTGACACAGAGGCAGAAACAGGATTATTCTGTTTCGAGACACATTTCAGAAAAGATTCCTGAGCGGAGGGGAGGCTGACAACAAGAGGGATTATCTCACCCCGCCGGCAGAAAAGCACGTTTTTTAAGGCTGAATATGAGACCAAGTGACTCGTTAAGTGGGATTTGGTTTGAGAGTGTGAAGCGGCGGCGGCGGAGGCCCCGTTGTGTGAGCGGCTCAGGAAGCTGAAACGCTGCACTGGGCGGCGAGGAATGTTGGTATGTGGCTGCAGCGAACATCCAGAGCCGCCGAGCTGCAGATCCACTGTGGAATGTGTGTATGTGTGGAGGCTGAACACATCATCCGTCCGGCAGCCGCTCGTCGTCCTAATAACTGCCAGAGGATGCACACAAACAGAAACACGTCTCAGGAAAACCGCAAATAACAAAAAAGGCGGCGTTCCCAACCCGTCCTGGAGTGAGAATATCAGAGCTCAGAAAGAGGGCTCGCAGGTCTGGCTGCAGAGCGGCTGGAGGCGCTTTTGGAGACAAAACCCGTTCGCCTGGACCGTCTCCAAGAAGAAACAATGTGCTGTATTCAGACCCCTTGACAAGGTGGGGGGGGGGGGGGGGGGTGAACAATGTTATATATATATAAAAAAGAACCGATGCAGCTGGTGCTCTAATGCACAGCCTGTAGATACACCCCCCCCCCTTTTTTTATTGAAAGAAATATCTAAACCACAACCTCGAAATGAATGTGAGAGGCTGTTTTTAAAAGATCATCAAAATGTGTGAGGGCTGCCAACGAATCTCATGTTCAGCCTGATGTAGCTTCTTCCTCTGTGCCATTGACCTCCATTAAAAACACACCAGTGAGCCATCGGTGTTCCTTCATCACCAGGAACACACACACACTGGAGTTTATTTTGACTATCCGTCAGCTCCAAACTTATCCGCACCTTTAACTCGCCCGTCGTTGAATTGAGAACACACCTTCTTATCAAGTCACTTCTGTCTCTATTGAGTCCTTAACGTCTTGGTTTTCTTACATCAAGGGACCAAAACAAATCTGCCTGTGTGGCGGAACAATTCCCACACAAATCAACTCGTTCCAAGAATTTTTCAGATTTGTTCATTGGTATGTTGAATAAGACGAACTGTTGCTCTAGAATCAAGAAGAATGACGCTCAGTTGTAGAAAAGTCTTGAAACATTTTGATTCATGTTGAAAAGATGTCGAAATGCTCTTCACAAAACGAGGAACAAAGAAAATCTCCCTGTTCAGTTGTTGCTAAAGCAAAGCAGCTCACCATTAACTCTCATTGTTCTTGATTGTTGAGCAGCAACCAGCAGACACCCATTTCTTGAAAGTAGTTAAAAAAAAATTCTTATAAAATCCTCCTAAAAAATGTGTATTATTGAGAGAAGGGAAACAATATTTTTCAACCTGCTTCCAAATGAAAATCATCTTGTTTCAAGAGTTTTTTTTGTCTGCATCTTTACATTTCAACTTTACGTGAGTAATAAGTGAATAAGCAGTGTGTGTGTGTGTGTGTGTATGTGAGTGTGTGTGTGCTCAGCTCATAATGTAGTATCCACATGCCACCCCAGTCGGAGGCATTTGCACGTATCAAGATGTGTGTGAGCATCTTTGATCTATGAATAGTCAAAGTGTTGTTTTTTTCAATACGTGGCTCAGTAGGGGGGGGGGGGTCTCCAGCCTCCCTGCCTCCTCCCCCCTCGTCTCCCCCCCTCCACCCGGTCCTGCTCAGTAACCCTCTGAGGGTTTTTTATCCAAATAAGAAATGTTCCGTGAAGATGTTTTCTGTCCGTCTGTGTTCAGCTTCTCCTCTTCTTCTTTGTTGCTGTTGGCGACCGTTAAAATACCCTGAGGACAAAACAACAGAATATTTATTGGGCCACTCCAAATCTCATGGACTCATTTTACCTGCAAGAGCCAAAGAATTACAGAAACATTCATCTAGATTTGGCAGCCATTGGTTACCATTCATTCCCACTTCTTTTAGTATGCTATGAAAATCAGTGTCAGAGACTTGAGACTGGCTCAACTTCTAATGTTTTTATTATTCGCTGGTGGAGCCCATTCACTTCCCTTCAATCTTTCATTGAAGGGAAATGAATGAGGGACCAATGGTCACATGGTCTTCAGTGTCATTTGTCTTTAAACAAGATTGTGGACAGATGTTTTGAACCTCCATACTTTTCTGACTGTCAAAAGCCATCATACTAAAATACATAGGTTTGTTGATTCATTCTTTTATCATGTATTTCTCCTTAAAGTTGTAGTTTTACCCGAAAAAACGTTACCTTTAAACTGTATTTCATTGAGACACAATTGTGAATCTGCTTTGGTTTTTCATTGGAAAATGTAAAAATTTCTCAAACTGAGGAATCTTAAAAAGTGTCCGATGGGGTATGTTGCCTTCACTAATACTCAGATCCAGAGATAGTGTGGCTCGTTCCCCACTTCACCACGTTTCTAGCTTTTCCTAATCGTAGTGCCGTGACGCCTTTCAAGAACAAAACGCCGTCTGAAGGTTTCCTCCTTTTAGTAAAAACCTGCTTCTCAGGCTAGATTTGAGACTAATTCTGTTGTGATGTAACACATCAATACGTTAAATATTTGAGGTTTTCACAGCGCAGCTGCTCACCTCGCCGGCCTCCGAGTTTACAGAGACCTTGTGCTTTTAAAAAAAATCGCCTTGACAAGCTGTAATAACATTTTAACAGGAAGCTCTTCTCCTCTCCCCGCCTCTAACTCCTCCTCCTTTAGCATTTTTAAGCTCTGTGGATGTGTTTGTTTCTGTGCCTCCCGTCTACACTTCATTCAGCCTCCCGTCTGCGTGTTGTGACACTTTTCTCTTTCAGCCTAATGTGTTCATTTCCTGCTCGGGATAAGCCTGGTTTTGTGGTGGTTGTGGGAGGAGGGGGGGGGGGGGGGCAGGTGTAACCAACCCCAAATTGGGTCTAATCCACGACATGCCGTCTAACCACATTCCCACCTGGTAATAACTACACAGCCCTCATCAGCCCAAAAGCCACATAATGCACCTTTAATGCCGCTATAATCCTCCGCGCGGTGCGACCCGGAGCGCCTCCCGCTCGGCTGCCGCTGGCCTGTTGCTCGGCTGTTTGGTTTGTGTGATTCTGGTCGGTCGCTGTGTTTATTCGGGGGCTGACAGACCCCCACACAGAACCCCATACAGAACCCCACACAGACCCCCAAAGACCCACATTCCTGCCTGGGAGCCAAGAAAGAGGCTGAACTGACAGCGAAGAGTCTCGGAGAGACTCTCTGCTGCAGCCTGAAATAAAACACCTCCAGAAAACACTTTTTATCTCTTTCTTTTTTTCGTATCTTCTCTCCTTTTGTATCTGCTGTTTTCCTTCTCTCCGTCATTGTTTCCTCTCCCTTTCTGAACTCCTTCTATTCACCAAGCGTTTCATTCTGTCCTTCTTTCCTCACTAACTGACTCTCCTCTTTT
This sequence comes from Melanostigma gelatinosum, assembly GCF_949748355.1. Taxonomy (NCBI): domain Eukaryota; kingdom Metazoa; phylum Chordata; class Actinopteri; order Perciformes; family Zoarcidae; genus Melanostigma; species Melanostigma gelatinosum. The sequence continues at coordinate 5,263,086 of NC_136637.1, forward strand.
GTTTCTGTTCTTTTTTCCTTCCTTTCCTAGTTTGCTTCTTTGTGTCCTTCCTCTGTGCATTCTACTTCTTCTTCTCTACCCTCCTTTCCCTCCTGCCTTTCGATGTCCATTCTTTTCCTTCTTTATTTTCTCTTTCTTTTCTTCAATGCTTCTAGTTTCCTTTCTTCCTTTGGTTTCCTCTTCTCTCTTATTGCCTCTGTGCTTTCTACTCTTTTCTTTTTCCACCTACTCCATCCTGCCTTTCTGTGTCCCATCTTGTCTTCTACGTTACGTTTTTCCCCGCTTCCTTTTTCTCTTCCTTCCTTTTATACTTTCTACTTTCTTTCCTATTTCCATCTTTCCTTCCTTCCTTTTTATCTTTCTTTCCCTCTTATCTTCTTCTCTCCTTTCTGTTCTTCTCCCACTGATCTCAAAGCAGTAAAAGTTTTAAAATAGGATCCCTTTGGGGAGTTCTCCGGGCGTTTCTCTGTAGTGCAGAAATGTGTTCTTTTCTCTGTTCATGATACAAAACCCCATGTCAGGAAAAATAAATCCTGATCTAGCTACACTGGCATCTTTTAAAAAAACAAGAAAGTAATTACTAAGTGTCCAGTTTTTACAACTTACTTTTCACTACTAGTTTTTTAATCATTACAAACTGTAAAAATCAACAGGATTTGGAAAAACGTGTCCACGCATTTATCTTCAGCAGACTGGACTACTGTAACGGTGTGTTTACAGGTCTCTGTAAAAAGTCCGTCAGAAAGCTGCAGCTGATTCAGAACGCTGCAGCTCGAGTCCTCACTAAGACCAGGAGGGTGGACCACATCACTCCAGTTCTGATGTCTTTGCACTGGCTTCCTGTCCAACAAAGAATTGACTTTAAAATCCTGCTGTTGGTTTACAAAGCACTGAATGGTTTAGGGCCAAAATACATCTCTGATCTGCTGCTACCTTATGAACCATCCCGACCCCTCAGGTCGTCTGGGACCGGTCTACTGTCTGTTCCCAGAGTCAGAACTAAACATGGAGAAGCAGCGTTCAGTTTTTCTGCTCCACATATCTGGAACAAAGTCCCAGAAAGCTGCAGGTCTGCTGAGACCCTCAGCTCATTTAAATCAAGATTGAAGACTTTTCTGTTTGCTGCTGCCTTTAATTGAACCACATTCAATTCATATATTAATCAATTTCCTGCATTTCTGCATTTTACTACTGCATTTTATTTCTTACACTGTTTTAAAAAAAAAATGTTTGAATGCAATGAATGTTCTTAATTGTTTTTAAATCTCCTTTTCTTTCGCCTTATGTTTTGATGCTTTTAATGGTTTTATGTGAAGCACTTTGAATTACCTTGTTGTTGAAATGTGCTATACAAATAAACTTGCCTTGCCTTGCCTTACTGTGCAGGCAAACTTTGTTCAAACTCAGAAACCTCTAGTTCTGCCGAGTGAAGCCGATGCTGAAGTGCTGAAAACTTGCATTCTCTCGAATGTCCAGTAGGGGCGACTCCTCTGATTGTATAGAAGTCTATGAGAAAATGACTCTACTTCTCTCTTGATTTATTACCTCAGTAAACATTGTAAACATGAGTTTATAGTCTCAATCTCTAGTTTCAAGTCTTCTTCAATGATGTTCATTTAGTAAATTATGGTCCATTTAGAGTCAAACAGACCATGTGATTGGCAGGTCGCTGCCACTACCTGAACCGTATACGTCGTCTCTACGTCACTCTAGGGCTGGGCGATATGGCCTAAAAATAAAATCTCCGATTTTTTTACAAAAAATCCGATTCACGATTTAAATCGATTTTTTCCCCCACAAATTTTTGCAGATGACAGAAGCTGTTGAAAACAATTTTTTATTTTATTTTGTGATGATTTTCCCTCGTAGGTTGATAAAAATAAAGTGCAAACAAAACCTGAACATTGTAGAAAGGTGCCTGTAGTATACAAAAAGTATTTGGTCACTCTTTTGTTTGCCTGAATCATTTAAATATAAAATTAAATTAAAGATAACATTAAATGGCATTAAATAGTAGCCTTCCATTGTAAACAACTGTGCAAATGTAACTTTTGACAGTAAGCTTTTCTAACTGAATACACTGATACAAACACAGCATGAAATAAAATGTATGTGACCCTTTAACATTCACATTTTCAAAAGTGCAACATCTGATCTAACATCAACATAACATATTGTGCACAGTAAATAAGTGCATGTAAACAAAATCAAGTGCATTCACAACATAACCAACAGTATTAAACAGTAGTGCATGTTTTTTCTAAATATTTTTTGCCAGGAAGACAGCGTCGCTTGTGCTCCCGCGGTCCTGCTCCCTCCTCAGGGCGCAACACTTCTCCCACTCGGCGGCATGCCTCTGTTTGAGGCTGTTTGTTCTGTGTCAGATGACACGAACCCGAACCATTTCCAGACCACCGAAGACACATTCTTCCCTCTCTTAAGAACGAGAGCTTCACTGCTGGCCGCCATTGTTTTCGTTTGTAAACAATGCGCGCGCACTCAACTACGGGAACCCAACGGGGGGAGGGGTGGGGGCGATTTTCTCGATTTTCAATAAAACACATCGCCTTAAAGCACACATTCGAATTAATCGATTAAATCGATTTATCGCCCAGCCCTACGTCACTCCTCCGCATTCCAAATATGGTCACTTCTGTTCATCGGTTGCAGAAAAAAACAACATGGTGACGACCGTAATCCAAGATGTCGACGGCGAAATTGACAAACTTAAACCATCAAAACGTCCACAAACCGATAGGTGACGTCACGATTGCGTCCATTACAGATTGCTGAATCAGTCTGTTTAACAGCTTCAATGGATGGAGCAACATGATACACAGTACATACTGTGGCAGCCGGAGGGGCAACCTCAGAGGAGAAGTGGTAGAGGGACGATATTGCCGGACATGGAGGCGGAGCCCCATGTCAGGGAGTGGAAAAGAGCGCCAAACCACCATCAGCCCAAACAAGCAACACCTGAGGAGGAGAGCCGAGGGAGCGACCACACCCTATCGGAGGAGGAGGAGGGGACTATAAAAGGGCCCCGGACACAGGAAACGAGGAGAGAGTAGGAGTGGAAAGAGACGGAGACACAGCAAACGCATTGGAGACAACTGGCTTACCCCTTGATCACCCTGGAACGTCTGACTACCCGCCCGGCTCCCGACCCCTGCCTGTACGACTACCCTGCTCCTGCCCGCGCCCTGGACCGTATGAGGAATACCCGTTGTGCACCGAACCGTGGAAGTGAACCCCGACCATCCCTCTGGAAAGCGGACAGTGTATTGTTGAGTGTCTATCCTACCTCTATCCACTCTCTATCTTCAGTAAAAACCTCACTTGCACCATTTATCTACCGACTGGTTGTGTTTATTGGTCCGTGTTGTCGTGAAACCCCCTTGCCACCCCGGGGGCTGTCACAATTTGGTGGAGAATGTGGGCACAGTCCGGTTCTGGCAACACTGACCGATAGACCGACCAACCCAGTAAGCATGGCCACCCCGGTGCCATTTCAAGAGCTGCTAGCGGGGCTAATCGCTAGCAACCAGGAAACCCAAAAACGCCACGAACAAGCCATGCAAGTACAAATGCAAATCCTCCAAGCACAGCAGCAACAACAATACCAACAGCAAGTACACATGGAGCAGTATATGGCGGTACAAACCGAACGCGCGGAGGCGATGCAAAGCGACATCAAGGGCATGTTACAGACACAACAGGAGCAACGTACCGTGGAGAAAGCCAACCCAGCGCGCTTCCTTCTCAAGCAGACGGCAGCTGACGATGTGGAAATATTTTTTCAGATATTCCAGACAACGGCACTCCGGGAAAAATGGCCAGAAGAGCACTGGGCTGAGTTGATAGCCCCCTTTTTGATCAACGAAACGCAAGTAACGTATCAGGACTTAGAGCGCGCTGGAAAAGTTGACTTCCGGGTGAACCTGCTCAAGAAATGGGTGCGTAGGGATGCCATGCTCTGTTTCTCTCTCTCTACCCTCCCAGGAAAAACGGAGCCAGTCGAGGTACCCGTGGGAGAAGAGTTGACCCCCCGGCAGAAGCAGGACGTCCGGGAAATGGTGGATCGGTTCCGGGACGTGTTCTCCCCGGACCCCGGATACACCACACTGGTGCAACACCGGATAATCACCGAGCCCGGGAAGAAGGTGAAGCTAAGGCCGTACCGCATCCCCGAAGCCCGCCGGGGGGCGATAGAGAGGGAGGTACAGAGTATGCTGGAGGCCGACATCATCGAACCCTCGACGAGCGAGTGGTGCAGCCCTATAGTGTTGGTTCCGAAACCCGATGGCTCGGTCAGGTTCTGCAATGACTTTAGGCAGCTCAACGCCATCTCAAAATTCGATGCCTACCCGATGCCCCGGGTGGACGAGATGATAGAGCGCATCGGGAGGGCCAGATACATCACCACCCTCGACTTGACTAAAGGCTATTGGCAAGTGGCAGTAGCCCCCGAAGACAGGGAAAAAACGGCCTTCACTACGCCCATGGGACTGTACCACTATAAGAGGCTGCCGTTCGGTCTCCACGGAGCCCCCCCCACGTACCAGAGACTGATGGACCAGGTACTACGTCCCCATCGAGAATACGCGGCAGCCTATCTGGACGACATCGTCGTGCACGGGGAGGAATGGGGGGCTCACCTCCAAAGACTGGAAGCCGTCCTGAAAGCTCTGCGAGGGGCGGGGCTGACAGCCAACCCCAAGAAATGTCGCCTCGGCCTCCGGGAAGCTGACTACCTGGGGTACACCATCGGCCGCGGCTGCGTCAAGCCCCAGGTAGGGAAAGTCGAGGCGATCCGGGAATGGCCCCGCCCCCGCACAAAGAAACAGGTACGAGCATTCATTGGGCTAGCTAGCTACTATCGACGGTTTGTTCCCCAGTTCTCTGCTCTTGCAGCACCCCTGACGGACCTAACAAAAAACCGGCTGCCAGATCGGATCGTATGGACGGCAGAGACCGAGGACGCCTTCGAGAAGCTGAAGGAAGTACTCTGTTCTGAACCAGTGCTGGTGACCCCGGACTTTACGCAACCATTGGTGGTACAGACAGATGCCTCCGAGACCGGGGTGGGTGCCGTCCTGTCCCAGCTGAGGGATGGAGAGGAGCACCCGATCACATACGTAAGCAGAAAATTATTACCGAGAGAAACGAGATACGCCACGGTCGAGAAGGAATGTTTGGCCATCAAATGGGCTCTGGGGGAGTTGAAATATTATCTGCTGGGACGACACTTTACCCTGGTCACGGACCACGCCCCCCTGGTATGGATGTCCCGTTCAAAAGACAATAACGCCCGGGTCACACGCTGGTTTTTATCCCTTCAACCATATGCTTTCTCTGTTGTCCACAGATCCGGGGCCGCTCATGGAAACGCGGACGCCCTGTCTAGACGGGACGCCCTAGGTTCCTGGAGCAGTCCTCCCCCCAGGTCGGATTTAAGGGGGGGGGTATGTGGCAGCCGGAGGGGCAACCTCAGAGGAGAAGTGGTAGAGGGACGATATTGCCGGACATGGAGGCGGAGCCCCATGTCAGGGAGTGGAAAAGAGCGCCAAACCACCATCAGCCCAAACAAGCAACACCTGTGGAGGAGAGCCGAGGGAGCGACCACACCCTATCGGAGGAGGAGGAGGGGACTATAAAAGGGCCCCGGACACAGGAAACGAGGAGAGAGTAGGAGTGGAAAGAGACGGAGACACAGCAAACGCATTGGAGACAACTGGCTTACCCCTTGATCACCCTGGAACGTCTGACTACCCGCCCGGCTCCCGACCCCTGCCTGTACGACTACCCTGCTCCTGCCCGCGCCCTGGACCGTATGAGGAATACCCGTTGTGCACCGAACCGTGGAAGTGAACCCCGACCATCCCTCTGGAAAGCGGACAGTGTATTGTTGAGTGTCTATCCTACCTCTATCCACTCTCTATCTTCAGTAAAAACCTCACTTGCACCATTTATCTACCGACTGGTTGTGTTTATTGGTCCGTGTTGTCGTGAAACCCCCTTGCCACCCCGGGGGCTGTCACAATACATATATATATATGTATATATATATACATATGATACTGTTAGAGTTGAACAAAATCATTTTTTCATTCTTAAATCTACTTTTGCATTAACCTGTTGCTCCCTCCCCATCTCACCACTACTCTCCTCTCTGTCCCTCAGGATGAATTCCATCCTTTCATCGAAGCCCTGCTGCCCCACGTCCGGGCCTTCGCCTACACATGGTTCAACCTGCAGGCCCGCAAGAGGAAGTACTTCAAGAAGCACGAGAAGCGCATGTCCAAGGAGGAGGAGCGTGCCGTGAAGGACGAGCTGCTCGGCGAGAAACCCGAGGTTAAGCAGAAGTGGGCGTCGCGCCTCCTGGCCAAGCTGCGCAAGGACATCCGGCCCGAGTTCCGGGAGGACTTTGTGCTGACGGTGACGGGGAAGAAGCCACCGTGCTGCGTGCTGTCCAACCCCGACCAGAAGGGCAAGATGAGGCGGATCGACTGCCTGCGCCAGGCGGACAAAGTGTGGAGGCTGGACCTGGTCATGGTGATTTTATTCAAAGGGATTCCCCTCGAAAGCACTGACGGGGAGAGGCTGGTAAAGTCTCCGCAGTGTTCGAACCACATCCTGTGCGTGCAGCCGCATCACATTGGAGTTTCCGTCAAGGAGCTGGATCTCTACCTGGCCTACTTCGTGCACGCAGGTAAGTTCTCTTCTTCTTCTTTGTGTGTGTGTGTGTGTGATGTGTCGCCGAGCTGCTGAAGCTTCAGCTCTTTGTTTGGTCTTTCGCAACATCTGACGCTCCACAGTCCTGTTTGTTGTGGCATTCTGTGATGCGTGGCTGAAAAGTGTCACATTACTTCAAACAAATAGCACCGATACTCTGGAACTTATCGACTGGTGACAAGAATCCTAGGCCAGAAATCGAGCATTTAGTTGTGCTATTCCTTTACGGAACATTCAGAGCGTTAGAAAGATCCCCGACTGAAAGCAGTCGTCAATGTTAGCTACATGCTTTCCTGTTTTACACTTACTGTTTCTAGTTTCCAGTTTGATTGTGGCTTGTAATCCGTCCACAAATCTGCCACATTATCTGCTTCCATCGACGGGTTACGTCAGCTACCGGTCCAAGCAGATACTCTAACTTTGGACAATAGGTCAAGCAGCTTAATCATTCCAAAGAACGTTGGACTGTTTTCTTGGAGGGATTTAAATGTCAGATTTAAACTCATCGGCTATTGTTGTCTTTTTCAGATAATTTTTTTGGGGAGCCTTTTTTAGATGGAGAATAGCTTGGAGGCAGACAGGAAACAGAAAGAGATAAAGGGTGTGGCGTGTAACAAAGGTCATGAGGCCGGAATTGAACCAAAGATGTTGCGGTTATATGGCTACAGATGCGTGTTTTCTAAAATCATATTTTTTTTGTCTTGAACATCAAAGCTCCTTTTTCACGTCGGAATCTGTAGTTGGCAAACAATCTCACCTTGAGGTCCATTTAGTAGCTGTTTCTGGACCTTTCAGTCGTCTCACATGGTCATCAGTGGGTGCAGACGATGAATGACTGGACTTTTAAGCGAAGGTGAAGTCTTTTAAAGTGCCCAGAAAAAAACTCCCATCTGCTGAGGAAGAACATGTGATTTGATTGAAAGCTTCAAAACTTCTTCTAAATGCTAAAGTATCTGAAAAAGTTTCTCCTGAAAAACAAGTTTTCTCCAAAAATTCTCCAGATCTATTTCATTTTCGGGTTCAGATACACACTCATCAGTGTGTCGATGAAACTTGTTTATCTGGTAGTTTGAGGATGAAGAATCCAGCTCCCTCTCCCAGCGAGCGTGTTATCAGCTGCAGACAGGCGTAATTTCATCAGCGGTCAGTAAAGCAGAAGTCTGAGGAAACAAGAAAAGGGCTGTGCCAGAACCCCGTCACCCCGGCGGGCCCCCTGAGAGCGGTAGCAGGTCGCTGTGTTTTCTGGGTGAAGCTGGCACACCATCCATGTTTAGAAAACAATTATCTTTGGACTGATTGCTCAGCACGTTTCCCCCCGATTTGCCACTGATTCCACGGGAAAATGATTTGGCTGGTTGGAGTATTTGTGCGTGCAGCAGCGAGCGTGCAGAGGAGGCGTTTGGCAGACTGTCTAAGTGCTTGGCACCGAGCTCCTGAGTTAGTTTGGGGATTTGGAGTTTTCTTGAGAAAAGGAGGACGGCGTCGGTGTAAAATAATCCACAAGATCCGCTGTCAGATTCCTTCACTGGGAAAACTAATACTTCAATATGTTCTACTTAGCATTTTCTGTCTGTAATCAAGTCCCCAAAGTTTTATCTTCTGAGAAAAAATCGTATTCAATCTTCATCAAATATTTCAACCTAGTTCCAATAAAGGTTTCAAGTATTTTCTGAAGTCAATTTCGGTTTTATTGAATTTCAAAGTTAACTAGAAAAAGCATTTCCTGCTGAAAATGCGTTGGAATGCTGAAAACTGAAATGAATCGCAAAAACATTGCTGAAAATAGATATCCAATTCAAAAACAAATTGCAAAAAGCTTAATAATTCAAAAAGTTTAAAGATTACAAATATGAAAAGTCATATCACACCTCTCCTGAAAGAGTTGAACATTTTGATATTTGAACATTTTCTGTGGCTTAAAAAAAGTCATCAGTGGTGATATTTGTAGTAGTATAAGTTGTAGTAGAAGTATCATTAGTAGAAGTATTAGTAGCATTAGAATAACTACTAGTAGTAGTAGTAGCAGTGATATTTGTAGTAGTAGTAGAAGTTGTAGTTGTAGTAGAAGTATTATTAGTAGTAGAAGTATTAGTAATTAGAAGAAGTAGTAGAAGACATAGTATCAGTAGTCATAGTAATTGCTGTAGTATTGGTCGTAGTATTTAATATCACAGTAGTAGTAGTAGTAGTAATAGTAATGGCAGTGGAAGAAGTAGCAGTAGTAGTACTAGTAGCAGTCGTACTAATAGCTGTAGTAGTATTACTACTTTTAGTAGCATGAATAGCAGTAGTAGTAGTAGCATTATAAAGTCAGAAAAGGGCTGAAAAATCATAGAAAGTTAAATTGCTGCAGTTCAAAAAGTTGAAATGGTGTCTGTAGCTGAAAGTATGAGGAAGTTGAAGGATTTGAAAGTTGAAGAAGTTTAAGAGTATTTGAAAATATTCTCCATAGAGATCCCATTGAAAATAAAAAGCTTAATAATTCAAAAAGTTTAAAGGTTAGAAATATGAAAAGTCATAGCACCCCTCTGGTGAAAGAGCTGAACATTTTAATAGTTGAACGGTTTCTGTAGCTTAAAATATGAAGGAGAAGAAGAGGTGGGACGGAAGAAATAGAAGTTGAATAAAGATTCGAAGAACAATTGTTGGAATGCTTAACAGCATTCCAACAATTGTTGCCGTTGGAATCAAATCCCCTCACGGTCCATTTAGCAGCTGCTTCTGGACCTTTCAATCACATCCCATGGTCATCAGCAGGGGCAGACGTTAAGCGTCTGGACTTTAAAGCAAAAGTGGACGAGAAGTATTTAAAGTGCTCAGGAAATTTGAAGTGTGATGATTAAATGAATAAACTCCAGCCTCTGAGGAAGATCATGTGATATGACTGAAAGCTGCAGAACTGCCTCAAAATGCCCCAATGTGCCTTTTTTTGTTTGTCAATTTCTACCGGAAACAAGTTGATTTCTTTCTGTTGAGGAAATCTTTTTGGTGGGGTTGAAATGCAGACCCAACTGGAAAAAGAGGACATTAAGAGGACATTCATGGGAACATTTTTAACGTCAGAAAAAGCAGTGAAGTTTCATCCGGGACCCGTCGGCAGTCACAAACACTCGTTTGCGGTCTGGAAAGATCTCTGAACCATGACTCCAATAATTCCCTCTCACAGACTTAAGCCCCCCCCCCCCCCCCCCGTGTGTGTTATCACTGTGCGGTTGCAGCGATCAGCTGTGTGCAGGTTCACACTGAGCTCCCTTCAGTCCAAGAGGAAAACGTTGCTGCTGCTGCAGTCGCCGTGTTCGCGGTTTTATTTCGAGGGTGGACGCTCGGTCGGAAAAGCTCTGGATCTTGGCACAGAGTGAGAAACCCTGTGAGGTTGAGTAAACTGGGGTTTGGCTGCTTGTCACAGAGCATTTGTGGTGGCACGTCTTGAGAATATGTTGGTTTTGGTTTTGTCTTTTGCTAAATTTAGGTTTTATATTTGATTTCAGAATGTTGAAGCCTTTTTGAGTGTTCAGGACTTAGTCTCTTGAGAGGGAGTGAGCAAAACTGGATGCCCTCCCACCTCTCTCCCCCCCCCTAGTCTGGGCGAAGAAGGATCGGGTTTCTTCCTGCCTCTTATTTAAGGCAGCGGAGCTCCTCTGGAGCGGCGGCGTTGATTAAAAGCCACGTGAAGCTCGGACTGACCTCAGAGGGCTGGCAGGACCGGAGGCGTGGCCTGTCAGGACGTCAAAGAGTCGGTAATTAAATTCATGCCCGCATCGCTCGGGATGGGGGGATGGGGGGATGGAGGGGGGGGGGGCTGAGGACCAACGGTGTTGCCAGCGGAAACCGCAGCACACCACCAACCATTTATTATTGAATCCTGCGAGTGTTCAGCAGCGGGACGCTTAACAAACCTCAGAAGACGTGAGGGCTGAAGCTGGTTTCAGCTTGGTAGTTGAGCTGGTTCGTGTTCGTCTTCGTTTCTGCAGTTTGTCAGTGTTTCTGTTTTCACTTGAAGAGATTCTGTTGACTGAAGTCCCGTTTTAGGACATGTCTTTTCTGTTATCTTGCCGTGTTGACTGACTTGTCCTGCCTATCACACTTTGTATTCTTCTTGTGGTACTCGTACAGTAGTTGTTGGTTTTCCTTATAGTTCTCCTGCTGCTCTTGTTTCAGACCGGAGAGGCTACAGTTTTCAACTAGAGATGCACTGATACTGATATCGGATATCGGACAGATACTCAAATAGTCTAATCAGGTATCAGCGACAACGGGCCGATCTGGTATGTGATACCTTAACAATGCAGTGCATTTATATCTTTGTATTTATTTGTTACATTTCATTGTACAAAGTTAGGAAAACAAATCTGACATATAAAATAATGATCCCAGTCACTTCCGCACAGCGAGGCACACAGCTCATTAAATAAACGCTGCTATGGGATTGATATTCTGTATTAGCCGATACCAAAAGTATCGCTATTTGATCTGAACTGAAAAAATCTGATTGGTGCGTCCTTATTTACCAAGGGAACTTTTTAAAAGAACATATTTAAAATGTTCACACTGAATGTATCTGCAAGATATTTGCATATTTTATTTAATTTCTTTCTGTATGAATTACATTTTTATGGTCGTGGTTAGACTCTCGCAGCTCTCATTAAAAGTTGAGGGAAAGATGACATCCTGGTTAAATGTTGCACAGAAAGGATGTGTTTTTAACCATATTCAACCAAAAGCCATCTTTCCTGATCCTTAACCAGATGCTTTTATTGGTAAATCTAGGCAGGATGTGAACCCTTGTCTCTGGGGTCCAAGGCCTCCGCCGGATTTGGTCATTTGGGCACAAAAGGTCATTAGGTTGAAAAGTGAAAGTTCTTTTAGTCAGTTGACACTTTAAGCAATTAAGTAAAAAATCATTCTGTGGTTTGAGCTTCCTAAATGATGAATGAATGAATCATAAATGACAATGACGAGGGGTACAGCTTCGATCTAGGTGTGAAAGTGGATCAGTTGTATGTTAAAGACCAGATCTGACAGCGACTGATCCGGTCTGCACTGAACAGGAAGTAGCTGCTGGGTGTCTAACAGGTAGAGCTTTTCAAATGATCACACTCTCACCGACTGCAGTCAACTATGAACACACACACACAGCAGCCTTCCTTTCATAAGTCTGAGCAGTTATTGCGTGTGTGTGTGTGTGTGTTCTCAGGAACAAGTTGGGGGTCAAAGGTCACCCCCCTCCCGTCACTGATTTACGAGCTCACCCTCGGCGGCAGCAGCAGCGGGTGTCGCCACCGCAGGAACGCTCCACACGTGCCGAAAGGACGGAGGTCAAAGCGTGGAGGCCGTGATAGGGGTCTGATGACCCCTATCATCAGGCCGTTTAACCTCTAGGATACCCCCCCCCCCCCCCTCATTAACAACACACACGTGGGGGGCTGGTTAGTTGGTGGCGTGCAGCCCCGCTCTCGAACAAAAGGTGGGAAAAGGTCGACAGCGGCACTTTGTCCGCTCTGCGCCTTGTGATTAAGAACCATCACAGCCTGAAATAAAGACGTTAACGTTTATTACTAACGAGATAATATTTATGTGCGCAGTAAAGTCAATTAAAGATAATTAGAGAGATGGAATCATAAAAGTTTGATAGAATGAGTTTTGCATTAAAGTCAGTGGCACCGCAGTGGATCACTTCACAGAGGTGGTTTCAGTCCGCTGACGTCTTCCTTCAGACGCAGAATTATTATTATTTTACTTTAAACGAGCGGAGCGAGAGGATTTATCATTCAGATTGAGAGGGGGAAGACTTTTGGGGAGAGGAAGTGTAGCCAACAATCTTCTCTTCAAGATACTCCTCAGTGTCTCCTCAGCAGCCGCATTCAGGTCCTTCACTTGTACCGTAGTATTAATCTGCTGATGTTCTACATGTCTCTATACGGGTTCTATTCAGCTGAGGGGTAGTTTATGAAGGTTAGTAAATAAATTCAACTAAAATAGAAAAAATGAAATGCAACAACAAAGATTAAATACAAGAGAAAAAAATACAAAGTGTACAGAAAGTGATACTAACACCAGTGCCGAATGGAAAGTAAAACAGAAAAGTAATATTGAGCATGATATTGAGAAGTAGAACCAAATGAAAATAAGTACTTTAAAACTGAAGTACAGTCCGTGGCTACGTTTCAACACCATCGCTTCTGTTGTACAGCTAAACTGCCTTGATGCTGTATATTAGGATTTAATAACCTAACCCATTAATACTGTTGGTGTCCATCTACTGGTGCGTACTAGATGTAGGACGTAGAAGTGTTTGTGTGACTTCATCTCGCCTCACGTGGTCCTTCAGAAAGCTTCTCCGGCAGCACAATTGAGGATATCATGTGTCGGGTGAGATAACCAGGGTCCAACCTACAGAATGTGAAGGTTTCCAGTTCACCTTACACAACCTGCAGGGTTGATACCACGCAAACAGCAAGCGTGCGTCACGTGTGTGTGTGTGTGTAGATGTTTGTGTAAAGACGTCTGACCCACTTCCCTCCGTCCTCCTGAGCTCTTAAAGAGATTTGGAGCTTCGTCTCTGAACTAGTTGCTGGAGCTCTGACCAGCCGACCCCTAAACTACACACACGACTTCCCGCACACGCTCACCTAAACACAGTCACTCATGCACATGCAACACACAAACCTCTGCTCCTCCATCTTTGACGTTTCCGTCAATTCAAAACACGTTAAGACTCTCAGAGCTTTATTTCACATTCACGCGATACCAAATGAGCAGTTTCATGAAGGAACTATGGCGGAAAGAAAATAGTTCCTCCTTGAATCTGCTCACAACAAGGTCTGTGGATTGATCTGGAGTCGCCGGGTCATGATTTCAGGAGTTTTTCAATTTTTATTTTATTTTGGGGATGAAGCGTCCCTTTATGTATCTGTTTAATGTTTAGTATTGTAGGACAAAATGCAGCAGGACTCACTGCTTTTACTTCTCTGTTGTTTCCCCAAGCTGCAGGCGTGCTGCGTTCAGGAGCTCGCTAGATAAAAAATATCTCAGGATTTAAGACTCAAAAGATTTTAAGTGGAAACTGTACATCTTGATCATCATGCACAGAATGATGTCGTGCACGTAGAAATCTAAAAGTAAAAGAAAGGAAAGTTAAACCAGCAAAAAAACCAAACAGGGAGGCAAAATGACTGAATATGAAAACGGCAGCTTTTAATTTGGAGCTCCATAAATCAGTGAAATGTGAAGCAAAACCGTGGGTGCAGCTCGGGGGGTTTGATCCGCCGTATCCTCCAGCGCGAGCGCGACAAAGATGTATCAGAGTGATGTAACGTGAAAATCATCTTTTGGTTTGTGTTATTCACTGCAAACATTGTGTGGCTTTATTTAAGATACATTTGTTTTTGTTTTGTTTTTTAAAGGAAGATGCTTCAACAAGATATCTCACAAAATGTCTATACCCGCAGAAATAATAACTGTTCTCTGGACAGTTTTTTGTGTCTTTGTTTTTGTGCAGCTGATATCCAGATGAAACTGTAACAGAGAGCAGAAAACGCAAACTGTCCCTTTAAATGTGACGTTTAAGCTCTCAGCAGGTCTGATGAAGATTCCTGTCGCTGCCAGAGAAAAGTCAAAGATGGCGACTTGCGTGTGAGGTTCTCATACGTGTCCTCCTATTCCTCGTCTTCTTCGTCTTCGTCTTCGTCTTCTTCTTCTTCTTCTTCTTCTTCTCCTGCCGCTGCTCCAGTTGTCGTCATGTGGAGCCATTTAAGGCGTAAAAACAACCCCACATACTTGTGTTGTGGTTCCTGTACTTGTGTTGTGGTACACACTGTGACCACGGGAACACCCCCGACCCACCACACACACACACACACACACACACACCATTCACGGTCAATGAGCTTTGGGGCTCCTTCATAAAGAGTAACACATGGTCGGCGCTCTGTCAGCAGGTCGACCACAGACGGAACGCAGAAGAAGAAACAAACCTGTTTTTCTGCAGCGTGGGGAAACAAATAAAACAAATAAAGGGGTGAGAAGCAACGACAACGAGCTGGTTTTGGTTCAAAAAAGCTCAGTGGAACTGTTAAATGCTCCTCCAAAACTCAGGACAAAAAACATATTTTACACCATCAATACGTTTTCTAACAGAGCTAAATCCTGTCTCCTCCAGCCGATCATATTCAAATGTAATTATAATAAAATATTAATAGATTGTGTGTTGAAGACATGTGGACTCACTGATAAAAAACAAAAAAAATCACTTCAATTTAAAGTTTGAGCAGAAGAAATAAAACGGTTTTGGGTGAAATGAAGGAGCAGTTCAGAGTGTTCAGGTTGGTGTCCACCCCTCCCTCGGTGAGGCAGATATCAGCTGATCCCTCGACGTGCGGCGCGGTGAAGTCAGGTAATCCGGTTTAGAGTGTATTGTCAATTGTCGGCGGATTTCCCCACTGCAAATATTCCAGCTTGGAACATATTTCTGCTCTTGCTGAAGAGGCTGCCAGAGCCGACTGATCCCGAACACAACACAAACAAACATAGCACACACACACACACACACACACACACACACACACACACACACACACACTGTGCCTCTGTGTTGAGTAGTGGCGTCTGAACTTGATCTTGGACATTCGTAGAAATAAACACCGTTTTGTATCCATTTTTCAAAATAAGAAACTGGAGGACAGTTGGATCAGAACAGAGGGAGCAGTAACACGACAGCAGCATGTGGATGCTCCACAAATATACCAGCTGCCACAGTGGAAAAGAACAGCAGTAGCCATGTCATCAACATATTGATTCATTCTCTTGTGATGATGATGATGATGATGATGATGATGAGCCATGATCACAGCTGCATTACAACAGGACCCTACCGGACCTGATCAGACCTGAAGGTCAGATCTTAGCAGTGGATTGGTGAAGACCATTAATTCTGCATCATTGCCCGTTAATGGGAGGTACAATTAAAGGAGTCAAGTGAAAGAGGAGAAGCAGAAGGGAGGAAGAGAAGTGGAGGAGAACAAACTAGGAGCTTTTTTTACACCTCTATTTATCTTCTTTTTGCTCTCCTTTCTCCACAATGTCCCCACATTTCTAATATTTCTTCTTCAGTCCTGTATTTTCTGATTTGATTTCTTCTTTTCTCTTCATCATTGTTTCTCATTTTCTTCTTCTCTTCTTGTATGTGTCCTTTCCCTTCCTTTGCATCTACTTTTTCCTTCTTTCTCCTTCTTCTTTCTTCGCCTCCTCCTCCTCCTCCTCCGACACACACAGTCATCTTAAGGTCTTTTTTTGCGGAGGTCATCCTGGAGGGATGTAGGTAGCGGTAAAATGTGCTGGCTCTGTGAAGCTAAGGACCCCCCCTCACCACCCTGATGATGGCGGGGGGATCCTTAGCTACACACACCCTCACCAGAGCCCCCACAGCAGGCCAGACTGCGTGCCAGCCATGCCAACAAAATGGTGTCTGGCTCCTGCTCGGTGCTTTTTTGTTCACGCTGAAGCTTCTGAGACAAAAGTGAAAAAAACAACAAGCTGTGATTTTTCATTTCTGTGTCGCCTGAAAGCAGAAAAAAACGGGACAAAGATGCGATCTGTTTTGTAATTCAATGAAGAGTCAACTAAGTTTCAGCAGTAGCAATTGTAATAATTAACAGCGCAATTAAAGGGCCGTTACACCAGTTTTACACATCAATAAGGCTGTTAGTGGTTAGTTCACATACACCCTGAAGATGTCATCGTGATGTCATCAGGGCTGTCGATGGACTTGGAGACCACCAACAGAAAGCGTGTGTCTGTGTTAATATCCAGTTGCATTTTGGGAAATGTAGGATCCAGTGTTTTGGGACTAGAAGTCAGGACATCTGCACGTCTGCTGCACAGATTCTGTTTTTGATCTCAGCTGCAAATCAATTAAGTTGTTCTTTATAAGTACTGACGAGTGTTAGTAGTATTTGTTTTATACTCTCATACAGCTCTGAACTCTTTACGTAAAGTCTCAAAGTCGCAGTGAAAGTCAAAGTGACGTTTTTTTAACCACAAAACTACTTTTGACCTCTCAAACTCTTCTGACCTTTGTGCAGGAGACACATCTGATTCCTTCTTACTGAATCCGTGCGTGTATCTGTCCGTTCGTCCATCTTGAAAGGCTTAGTGAGAGAGTTCTGTGCCAAAACAAAACCACAAACCCTGTCTCTCTCTCACACACACACACATACACACACTCCCATTGTGTGTGAAGCCGTCGGGACGCTGCTGTGTGAAGAGAACGCCGCCATGAACCAGGACAGCTGCGAGCGTCTGCAGGGAAAGTCTCCACAGATGGTGGAAGGCGAGACGCTCCAGAGTGCCGTATGGCTGCTGAAAAATAGAAGAAGAAGAAGAAGAAGAAGAAGAAGAAGAAGAAGAAGAGAAGAAATAAGGTCGGCGCAATGACGCCATATTGCTGTTGTTCTGCTTTTTTTTCTAGTTTGGCGAGATTGTTCCGAACGCTGTGTTGATTCGTCGGAGATCTGTTAGCATCAAAATAAAAGTCAAAGACGTCTTCTCTGAAGTGATGGCGCCCCCTGATGGCCGGAGTATCAGACGTAAATCTCAACGATTTTTAAACACAACAAAAAAAGTAATACATTTTGAAAAAAATTTAAGACAAATGTCTCCTATAATGTAGATAAAATATCTCCTGTTTTGATTAACCTACCATTGAAAATACAAATAGTTTTGCATGTTTTTGTCACTTAATGAACGGACATCCCATAATTCACAGGTGAGCTGAGCTTGGTCAACTAACTATGAATCATGAGACAATTCCCTGATTTAAAGCAGCTCAATCACTTATGTTTTGTTTACATAACTTTTTTGCATTAAAAGCCCCCCCCCCCCCCCCCCATGATGAATGCCTGAATGTTCTTTAATGTATTTTAAAACGAGTGTGACATCTGGCTTATGGAGGAGATGTGACGGAACCGTGACAAGGAGAGGATGTGTCCTTTTGTCTTTAACAAAAGTGGCTCATTAGTTAGAATCTGATGAGCGTGATCACTTGATGAATTACACTGTGAATATTCAGCGGGTTTTTTCTTTTTGAGGGGAACGACTTGGCAGGAGAGGAGGAGGAGGCTCATCTCCAGAGTGAGGTCGCTTTTTTCGAGCTATTATTTAGAGGATTAGAACTGAGCAGAAAGTAGATGTAGGTGAAGGGACACGACAGGAGGGTGAAGGAGAAGAGGACAGCTATGTCCAAGAGAGAGAGAGAGAGAGAGAGAGAGACAGACAGAAAGAGGGAGAGAGAGAGAGACAGACAGAAAGAGGGAGAGAGAGAGAGACAGACAGAAAGAGGGAGAGAGAGCTCTTTGCATATTTGAGGAAAAACTGTCCAACTCTTTGGCCCGAGTCCAGGAGGTGAAGCACACAAAGAGCTCATTCTGTGGAATCAGGACGCCTTTTCTTTTGTTTTTGTTGTTTTTGTGTGTGTGTGCGTGTGTGTGTGTGCGCGCAGTCGACACCGTCAGATGTTCATTTTTAATTATTGACAAGTGAAGGATGAGTGGAGGTGGAGGTTGGGGAGCTGATAACTGAATTATTGAACTGTTTCTCTCCAGCGCTGCCCTCGGTCGCTGCGTCTGATGGGGTTGGTTGGTTGGTTGGTGGCGGCGGTGGTGAATAAAAGCGAGAGCGGGGATAATGAGGCTGTGGCGGCTCGCCGTGCCAAGCCACAAGGCCTGGCAGCCCTCGCTGTTTATCCCACCGCGGACGCTGCTGCTGCGGTCGGGAAAGAAAAACTTCTAAAAATCATAATTCAGAGCTGATCCGTGACGTGTCTGTTGCAGTTAACCAGATCTATTTATCTAACTGAGCTCTGTGCACTCTTTAAGCTGCTGTACATTGAAAGAATTCCTCCGATTCCAACTCAAAACCAGTCAGTTTATTTAGTCAAACTGCTGTTATAGCGCCAAAATTCGAGATGCTTCAAGTTTCACCTTTTTTAGAGGCAAAAAGAAAACGGACAAAGTTCCCACTGTTTCTGCATCATGTTTTGCATCTTAATGGACACTAAAATTAAGAAGTTCTTTAACATTTAGCTGCTTTTTTATAAGTCAGGGTGACTCGGCTTTCATTGCAGTTTTACCAGACTGTTTATCGCAGTTTGCTTTTCATCAAAAGCCAAAATGGACCATAAAACTTCCCAGACCCACGAAGTCACCCTTGGTGGTCTCGCGATACCAGACGATCCGAGATCTCCACGTACCGATCTAGTTGAGTGAAAGGTTTAGAGCAGGGGTAGACAGCCTTTTTTATATGAAGGGACATTTTTGTTTTCTTGTTAATGTGCCAGAACATTAAGTTGAATTATGACACCAAATCAAAATTAAATTACAGATTCCATTCATATATTATTATGTTCATATATATGAGAGCTCTATACAAGAAGGCTGCCATCCTTTTGACAACGTCCACATCTGAGTTGAAATCATTAACCCTTCCAACCCTCCACCAATCTTCTTCATCAGCAAGAAACTTCAAATTCTGCGAAGAAGGCAACGAGTGCTAGCCAAACAGAGGCAGAGTAGGGCGGGTCTTCGTTGAATGTGGATGGGGAAATAATCTAACAAAATACCGCAAATAAACAGGCCGTGCAACTACCAATGGCTGTGAAAGAAGTTACTTTGCATGCGGGTTAGAGGGCACTTCAACATTTCCAAAAATCTCTCTTACACACTTACTGAGTGTGTCATTGGCTAAGCTAGCTAAAGTTGCCTACCCCGGTTGAGAGACTGACCTCAGTCACAGTCTGCTCAGAGTCCTACCAACACAAGAGTCACACCATGAACGTTTTGCAAGTTTGTTCGTAGATTCAAACCAAGCACCCAATCCAGGGCTCGGAATCGATATCGATAAATGGATGGATGAATAAAAGAATGGAAGGATGGATAAATGGTAGGGGTGGGAATCACCGGAGGTCCCACGATACGATATTATCGCGATACTGCGATATTATCGCGATACTGCGATATTATCGCGATACTGCGATATTATCACGATACTGCGATATTATCACGATACTGCGATATTCTGAGTATTGCGATTTATTACTTTTTTCAACTTCAAATTATGTCCCCAAATGAAAACTGTGTCAACATGTTTTATCTAATAAGATAAAGTTTTCAGTCTGTTCATCTCACTTCAATCAATTTTATTGCAGCAAAATATGATTGTCAAGCAGACAGACTGACCAACAATATCATAAATGTTGCATGAACCTGACCAACTGAACTGTTTGTATTACTACATAGTCCAACCTAACTGAATGCAAACGTGTGGACTCAGTATATGAACTATAACTTATATAAGTAGGATATGAGAGTTATATAACTCAGTATAACTTGCGATGCGTGGACGTCGAGGGCAGAGAGACAGTTATGCGCTGCACTCTCCCCATGAGCCTGGCTGCTGTTGACAGATTTAACCCCAGATGTCTCTCTTTGTTTTGACCAACTTCCCACCAATCACGCTGACCCGGGACCTTTGCTGACCTCACCATAAAATAACTCAGCACCATCTAGTGGACTGAAAAAGTAATTGATTTGATTTTTCTAAAAAAAAAAGATTTTTTATTCTTTTTTTTAATAGTTTATATCATAAAAGATCGATACTTGCCGGATGGATGGATGGATACAAGAATGGAGGGATGGATAAATGGATAGATGGATGGTAAAAGGATGGACAAATGGATGATAAAAAGATAGATGGATGGATGCATCGCTGGATAAAAGGATGGATGGATGGATGCATTGCAGGATAAAAGGATGGATGGATGAATGCATCGCTGGATAAAAGGATGGATGGATGAATGCATCGCTGGATAAAAGGATGGATGGATGGATGCATTGCTGGATAAAAGGATGGATGGATGAATGCATTGCTGGATAAAAGGTTTGAATGGATGGATGCATCGCTGGATAAAAGGATGGATGGATGAATGCATCGCTGGATAAAAGGATGGATGGATGGATGCATCGCTGGATAAAAGGATGGATGGATGGATGCATCGCTGGATAAAAGGATGGATGGATGGATGCATCGCTGGATAAAAGGATGGATGGATGGATGCATCGCTGGATAAAAGGATGGATGGATGGATGCATCGCTGGATAAAAGGATGGATGGATGAATGCATCGCTGGATAAAAGGATGGATGGATGGATGCATCGCTGGATAAAAGGATGGATGGATGGATGCATCGCTGGATAAAAGGATGGATGGATGGATGCATCGCTGGATAAAAGGATGGATGGATGGATGCATCGCTGGATAAAAGGATGGATGGATGGATGCATCGCTGGATAAAAGGATGGATGGATGAATGCATCGCTGGATAAAAGGATGGATGGATGGATGCATCGCTGGATAAAAGGATGGATGGATGGATGCATCGCTGGATAAAAGGATGGATGGATGGATGCATCGCTGGATAAAAGGATGGATGGATGAATGCATCGCTGGATAAAAGGATGGATGGATGGATGCATCGCTGGATAAAAGGATGGATGGATAAAAGGATGGTTAGATGGACGGAATGATGGATGGATGGCTCACAAACTAAGATATTCTGACTTTTGGTCTCTAGTATTGGTCAAATTCCCCAAAATACTGTATCCTACGTTTCCCACAATGCAACTGTCTTTTAGAGAGCTCATCTGTGCTGTGACGTGCTGTTACAATGCAGACAGTGTGATGTTGTGTCCTGTTCCTCAGTAATGGATTCCACACCTTTTGTGAGCCGCTGTTGCCCCTATGTGTGTGTGTAAGTGTGTGTGTGCGTGTGCGGGTGTGTGTGTGAGCTCGTCCAGGTCGCCAGCTCGTTAGCGGTGTGTGATCGGTGCGTCCGACTCCTCCGCAGGCGGCCCCTGGCGGGGGCCCTCCATCTCATTCACGCACTTAAAGCAGAAAAGTGTTTTCAGAGACGAGACAAAAGCTCCACTTGATTAAGCTGCGAAAGTGTCTGGGAACGTGGGCCCCGGTGACCGAGCTAATTGGTAAAAACCTACCCCCTCCCTCCCTCCCTCCCTCACCCTCCTCACCCCACCCCCGGGGTCTCCCGCACTTAAAAAAAGAAAAGAAACCCAGACAACTCCTTTATTTTTTCTTTTTTCTTTACTTGCTCACCATTTTTGCTCCTCTTCTCTTGAATCGCAGCATAATCTTAATTACAGTAGAGCTGCTGTGTGAGGAGACGCAGCTCTGAATGGTGAGAGGGGAGGAGAGGAGAGGAGCCGCAGATTCTGTTCTGTTCAGTTTGCGAAGTTTGACTCTGCAATTCGAATTATAATATGATTGATAATTGGCGAATGATGCTATTGTGTAAAACTACAAGAGCAGCATGAACATCGAAACCTGCTAAAGGACTTTAGTTCTGCACTTATTGAAAGTGAATTTGTCCTGGACTCTGGAAACAGGACTCTGATGATAAGAGCATAGATCGTCCCCGCTGACGGACGGGGTTTCCAAAGGATGACAGCAGGGGTCGACCGCTCGATGGCCCCACACACACACACACACACACACACACACACACACACACACACACACACACACACACACACACACACACACACACACACACACACACACACACACAGGACACACTCTCTCTCTCTCTCTCTCTCTCTCTGCACACATATTCTCTCCCTCCCTCCCCTCTCCATAACCCGCTCTGCGGCTTCCTGCTAATTCAATTCCTGTGCTGTCCATTAGACGGATAGAGTGAGCGGGACTGCTGACTCAACACAGGTAGGGCCGGTCCTCGCCGTAATGGCTCGGAGAGCTCGAGTGCCCGAGCAATTCATTTGGCCGCCCCGTTTTACACATCCCTGGGTCACCGCAGGCTTTCAAGGGTGCAGGGAGAGAGAGAGAGAGGGGGGGGGGGGGTTATAAGCTAATACCGTCAAAACGCTTTAATTCTAAAACGGACACTCGGCAAGGCTGTGTCCTCTAAAATGTACTGACATGCTCTTTTACTGTGGGCTCTCTCGCTCTCTTTCAGCTGCAGGACTCAACTTGCTCTCCCGTCTCACCGGTCGGATATATGTTGGGTGTCTCTTGAAAATATTTGATATCAGTGTCTATGCAATACTGGTTCAGCCTCAACACGTCCTCCGTGATTTGCCCTTCGCCTTTCGGAGCGACTGGCATGAATCTGTGGTTAGACAGCACATTCTCACCACAGTGTGTCAAATACCGCAGCCGGGTCAGTGCTGATTAGTGTCAAAGTTCTTGAGCTCTACGTACCTCTCTAGTGTCAGTTGTGGACGGGGCGGAGACGGGGTGTCGATATTCGCTTGTTACATGCATAGTGTCTTTTCAGAGTGAACATCTGTCTTCATAGGGAGTTCAACAAACCTATGTAGTTAGGTTAACTTGACTGACAAACGACGGATCATGTGACTAGCGACTCATGTGATTAGTGACACAAACGACCCATGTGAGTAGCAACTCATGTGACTAGCGACACAATTGACACGTAACTATAACTCATGTGACTAGCGACACAAACAACTTACGTGACTAGTGACACAATTGACTCACGTGACTAGCAACTCAGGTGACTAGCGACACAAATGACTCACGTGACTAGCAACTCACGTGACTAGCAACTCACGTGACTAGCAACTCAAGTGACGAGCAACTCGGGTGACTCGCAACTCAGGTGACTAGCGACACAAATGACTCACGTGACTAGCAACTCAGGTGACTAGCGACACAAATGACTCACGTGACTAGCAACTCAGGTGACTAGCGACACAAATGACTCATGTCACTAGCAACTCAGGTGACTAGCGACACAAATGACTCATGTGACTAGCGACTCAAGTGACGAGCAACTCAGGTGACTAGCGACACAAATGACTCACGTGATTAGCAACTCAAGTGACGAGCAACTCAGGTGACTCGCAACTCAGGTGACTAGCGACACAAATGACTCACGTGACTAGCAACTCACGTGACTAGCAACTCAAGTGACGAGCAACTCGGGTGACTCGCAACTCAGGTGACTAGCGACACAAATGACTCACGTGACTAGCAACTCAGGTGACTAGCAACACAAACGACTGTCAAAGTGTCTAGCGACTCAGGAGTGATTTCGAAAACATGTGATCTAAGAAAGAAATCCTTTTTACAAACACTGGGTCACTAAATCTGAAAAAAATCAGAACACATCCAACCAGCGTTCGTTTTGCCGTCACAGCTGAACTTTAAGATCCATGCTCAAGGGCACTGCAGCAGGAAACACTCAGAGAATCCAGCAGTGGGACAGTAAGTCAGACAGTCACTGGAAACACAGCACTAACACGGACCAGGAACAAAAATCTGTCTTGGAACCAAATCACAGGCAGCTGTGAGCTGCACATGAGCGTTCAGACTGTAGCTGAACATCAGAGCGCCTCCGAGGTGTAAACACTGGAGGAGAAGCTCAATGAGTTTATTTTTGGTTTATGAAGCGTTTAATTAGCTGCAGCTAACATCCTACACCGATATACCCGACTGATATCATGCAGTCCTATGATTCACAGTATTTAATGCAGAACTGACCCATAAACTTCTTTTATGGGGAAATGTTGTATATATATTTGACTTGTCCTTTATTAATCTCAGCTAATTTAAATGAAGTCTACCTTAAAGTTCTGTTTAATGCTTAAAATGTACCGTAACTTGCACATAAAATCCCCTAAAATACACAAATATGTATTCACTTGTAAGTAACATTGACTTTTTGTTATGGGTGTATGAATGATCAGATTCAGTTTCAACTTAATGTCAATAAGACAAATATACAGATCCACTAAAGCACGCAGGACTAAGTTGCAGTGTTGTTCGTAATACTTTAATTCACGCATCACAAATTGTGCACCATGAAGTGGATTAATGTGGAATGAAATACGCATTTTGAAGGATTTTGAATGTCATCCCGTTGGTGAATCCGCGGCTCTGTGTTGCCTCCCGTCCCTCCTGTCTTCTGTAACTTCACACCTCCCTCCCGGGGGGGGGGGGGGGGGGGGGGGAGTTCGGGGGCCTGTATGCAAGACGCAGCAAGTACTATTTAGGAAGTGACAGCTAATAAACAATGAAGAATTTATGCGAGCGCCGCAGGATGGACAGACAGGAGGACTGCTAGAGGGGGGGGGGGAGCTGCTGACTGGACGCTTATGGTGCCTCCGTCATGCGACGGAGCAGGTTTCTATTCTCATCTAGAAACTCTCAACGCTTACAAAATCATCGTCCAGTGTTTGTTTGACCTCTAGGTGAAGTCAGGTGACTGTCCGTGATGGACTCTCTCGGAGCAGATCAGCTCTTAAGCGTTTTTAAGAAAAGTCATGTTTACCAATTTTCTCTTATCTATGGCTGCTGCCAAGAAATCCACAACGAAACATCCAATCAGAGAGCTCCAGATTCAGTTTTTTCGACATTTGAATCAACTCATTTTGATCAATTTTGGAGCAATTCAGCAAGCCATGCGGTGGCGTTCAGTGCCCTCACCATCGCAGCAGCCTCTGAGGCTTATGGGTAGCACAATACGATCTTGTGTTTCAGGAGGTTTTCTTTATTGTGATCTATTTTTTTTTTTATGAGAATCTGGCTAGAGATAATCCGAGTGTGTGTGTGACATCAGTCCATCAGCTATTGGTCGGCTGTTTGCTTTTCCCAGCAGCCCCTGGGAGGTTCCCAAGCCGCCTCATCCTCCTCCCTCCTTCACCCTCGGGCCTCCTCTATTGTGTGGCCCAGAACAAGGAGAGCTCCTTCATCTCCCCCCCATCCTTAAAGATACGCTCTTAAACCCCCTCCCTCACCTCTCACCCCTCCGACTCGGAACAAACAAGAAATTAGAAAAAACAACAACAACATCCCGTCGCCTCCTCGTCTTTGCCTCATTAGCATGTCAATCGCTGCTCAGCCTCTCCGCTCTCCTTCTGCTCCCTCCATCACCGAGTGAGGAGGGGGGGGGTCATCTCTCTTCTTCCTCGTCTTCATCACAGCAGCGGGAGAAGTAGGGAACAAGCTAGTTAGAAAGTAAAGTGGACGGTGTTAGGAATGTGGGATGGAGGCGAGGAAGGAGAAAAGTGAGAGGGAGTCTGAAGGAGGGAGGTGAGAAGGACAGGAAGGAATTAGGAAAGGAGAGAAGGAGGGAATAAAGGAGTGAAAGAGAGAAAGAGAAGAAGAGGAGTGCAGCTGCCTCCTCATTCCCACACTCTGTCTTCCTCCAGGCTGGTTTGTTCTGGTCCAGACTTCATTCACTTTCCGCCTAATTAACATCTCATCTGCATAACTTGTTGCTGCCCCCCCCCCCCTCCTCCTCTTCCCCTCTCTGAAACAATGGCCACCAGACCGAAGAGAGACTTAATCAAGAAAGCCTCCGTGGTGCAGATAAAAGCGATCTGTGCTGTCGAAGCACTCGCCTTTCTCCTCACCAATTAAAACTCGTCTCGGCGGCGCCGTGTGAACGATGTTTGTTTTCTCGGTGAAGCTGTTTACCTGCAGAGTGATTTGCAGAGTGATTTGCGGAAACATCCTGCGGGTGTTGGAGGATCTGTGAGGATGCGGAGGGCATGTGAATATACGTGGCAACCCCCCCCCCCCCCAAAAAAAAACTAAAACTAAAAATAAGCCATTTTGTTTCCCTTTTCGATTTAATCCTCCCGTTGAGGTTTCATAGCGGATTTAGGATCCAAAACAAACGCGCCGGTTCTGCTGGAAGGTGAGCGGCGGGTTGGTGGAGGTGGCAGGGGGGGGGGGGGGGGGGTCCTGGAGATGTGAGCCAGATGTCGGAGCGCTGGGGTTTTGGGTTGGCGAGCTGTCACAACCCCTGCCTCGACATGACACAGATAGACACACACACACACACACACACACACACACACACACACATGAGCCGTGACCGCAGCTCCCGACCGGCCTCAAGGTCAGCCATGGCTCCCTCTGCCCTCACACACACACACACACACACACACACGCTGATGTTTGAAAAGCTCATGTACAGTTCACAGCTGTCTGATGCCTTTTAATAAATGCTGCAGACAGGGAGTCTGGAAACCTGCTCACGTGAAAGAAATCTTGACGGATGAAGGCTGAAAAAAATGTAATTTCTAAGTCTTTAAACTTGGGGCATAAACATGTTTTCATGTTTCATCTTTCGTAGCTACGGAAATTAGCGAGCCGTAGTTTCTTAGATATCCCATGACATTTCTTTCGTATGTTATACTCAGAATCATGAATGAGGACATAGAAAGACCGCTAAATCACACACAGTTATTTGAACCCAAACGACGATCTTTTCCAAAATCGAAATCTAACCGAGTAGCTTTGTTGCCGAAACTGATTTGTTTACTGCGAAGACAGAAGTTTCTTTAGAAAAGACTGTATGCGTGTGACGAACGGGACATTTGACCCGTGTGGCTGGACTTTTGTAGGAAAAATGCACAGAAAATGAGGAGTAACTTTTTGGTAAGACATCGTACATCGGTCGAATGAGGATACGTTCACCATGGTCACAAAAACAACAGCTAGAATACCGAGAGTACAACAGATTCTGGACCAGCAGCCAGAAGATATTTTTGGAGGTGCGAGCAAAAACTAGACCAGGTATCCATTGTCGCCAGATAAGTTGCGCAGAAAAATGGAAATATTGAGTATCAGGTTGGACACAATTTCTAGTTTCTGCATCCACGAGCGTCCACATGACGCTTACGGCTCAAAATGCACGAACAAAACAAAAACGAACGTATGACTTTAACCTTGTACGCTTTTCCTTGTTGCTCTCCATTTGAGTAATGAGGCGTTCAGGATCCTCCGGACTGCAGCTCTCTTTATGTTTTATGTTTAACGTTCCTCCGCAGAGGCAGGGCGGTGGCCTCTCTCTGCCGCTGCTTTGTCCATGACGGATAAGATGCCGCCGCACGCGCTCAGATCGTCCCCCGGAAACGTTTTTGGGGTGCTTGATTTAATGTTAAGAGGAGGACGAGTTGATTCTCTCATGTTCTCAACTCTGTTCTTTTCCCTTCTCAACTTTCTAACTCCCTCCCTCCCTCCTCCTGGAGGAGTGGGAGGAGGAGGAGGAGGAGGAGGAGGAGGGAGTCCAAGGGAGAGAAAGTGATATTTTGTTATTTTGTGGGTTGGTCCTGCGCCGGGCTGAGCCGAAGTGACAGGCTTAGGGTGTATTATTACCCCTTTAGCCTCCTCCTCCTCGCCTCTCACTGCAGAAGGAGGGATGGAGGAAGAGGAGGAGGACGAGGGGGTAATTTGTGTGGCTGCTCTCTCCTGACCTGAGGAATAACTCACAGCGGCGGCCTCAGTTTGTTTTCTGGTGTGTGAGGAGAAACTCTAGCTCCCCTTCTTCTACTGTTAATATCCTGCGCCTCCCTGCACCTCCTTTTCCCTTCTATTCTCATTTCCTCTCATCTTTCCTCCCTTCTCTTTTTCCTCTTCTCTCCTATTCACTCTTCCAATATGTCTTCCCCTCCCTTCATTCCCTATCCCCTCTCTTCCTCTCTTTCCCTCTCTCATCTTCATGTCCTCTCCTCCCCTCCCTACTCTCCTCTCTACTCTCCTCCTCTCCCCTTCTCTCTCCCTTCCTCCCCTCTCCTCACCCCTCTCTCCTCCTGTGTCAGCAGCTCTTCTGTTAGCAGCAGTTTCCAGGCTCCAAGGGCTTTTGGGGGAGACAAGCTTTAAGATGCCACCGGAGCAATTAGCTTCAGGCTCTATTAAAGCCCCCCCCCCCCCCTTCTCACCCTGCACTTACGTAAATCACACTCAGTCGTCTTAAGGTGGTACGACTCCCCCCTCCCCCGTCCGCAGTTTCCTCTCTGATCCAACAGAAGTGGAACGACGAGACGGGGACGAGATTTAGTTCGACTCACTGATTGATTCCACATTGATTGCTACATTTAACAAAGGTGTTCTGGTTTTGTATGTGTGTGTGTGTGTGTGTGTGTGTGTGTGTGTGTGTGTGCGTGTGTGTGTGTTCATACTGCAGCAGCGTCGTCACCGGCTGCCGATCAATGAGAACAGACGCGTAATATGAATTCATGTGTTCAGTTATCAGAACAGAGTCACAGCATTGATCTGTGTACACACACATACACACTCACACACACACACACACACACACACACACACATCCCTGGGGAGATGTATGGAGAGATGAACTGGACATGAGACATGAGTCAAACAATGAGGATTTGTTTCACAGTGTTTTACGTCAAATTGAAATTGCAGTATCAATATTGTTGCAATAATTCTTATCTTAACTTCCCTAAAATATTTTTGTGTAAAATCCTGGAAATGTATACAACTAAATCTCAGGTAAGGTCACGGCTGGTTTGATACAGAAAAAAGTGATTTGAGATGACGTTTAACTTCACAAAGTGCTTTTATTGTCTTAACCACAGACAGGGCAGGAAATGACATTTTGGGAGGAAAAGCGTTGATTCAATTTATTTAGTTGAGAATCAATCCCTCAGTTTTCAAACTAGTGTCAAGGTTGATATTTTTTCTGTGAGGATGGAAGAAATCTTGCATCACTGACCTTTGACCTCTGTATGTTGTTTGCCTCTCAATAATCAGACAAAACATTGCGTCAGCCTCACGGTGGCGGTCTGACTGACTCGACCTGCCTTCAGCTCATCAGTGATGCACGCCACCTTTAGAGGAGCAGGCCAATCAGGTTGAATGTGTGTGAGTGTTGTCATCTTTATAAAACCCTTCGAAGGCCCCCCCCCCCGCTTCTGAAACCTGATTGATCCTCAACATTGTTTTTGTCCCTCCGTCTCCAGCGTTCCGCTCGCTGGGAATGCAATTGAGCCGTTTTTTTTTTTTTTACAGATTGCCTAAATAAGTTAATTGGGCCTAATAAGCATCATGAGAGCTGAGCGCACCGCGTGTGGAGGAATGCTCGCTCAGTCAGAGAGAGGAGAGGAGCGAGAGGCACGGAGGTAGACCAGGTGCACGGGGTTAGGGTTAGGGTTAGAATTGTATCCTAACTCCAGTTGAGATCATGTCCTCTAATATTTGGGGGAACTTTGGGGGGCTTATAATGACGTGAATGTCAGAAAAACGCACACATTACATTATTTTTAATGGCTGATTTCTTGTATTTTTTAAACCATATTTGACTGCTTTTATGCTAAAAAGCTAAATAAATTAGATGACAGAAAATATCGTCAGTTAAATATATAAGTAAGAAACTCCTGAGAATAAAGCACAGAGTTTGGCTGGTGGCTCGTTTAGCTGGGTGAGTCTTGTAGCACGTTGTGGCTGAAACAGCATGTCGATCGATGCAGATGGAGCTAACTGTTGGTCACACTCTGGTGTTGTACACTGCGAGTTAGCAGACCGTGATAATCATTGCACTCACAACATTATATAATATGCTAATGCACGCTGTATAATTCATGCCATAATACATTACAAAGAAGGTAAATTGCTGATTGTGGTGTAAGAGGGGAAGATGAGGAGGGAGTGGAGCCATTCTTCATCGCTAACAGCCCGACAACAACAGAGCGGATCTTCCTCCAAGTTCTCCATTATCCCTAATAATGGCCAATCATATCCCCCACTCTCTCTCTCTCTCTCTCTCCCACTGTGTCCCTCCTTCGCTCCACCTCGCCACATGATATTTAATCCGTCATCTTTGTTTTCAACACACACGGTGCAAGCTGTTGCTGGCAGGGCCTGTTAGGGCTCAGGGCCCATCTGGAGAGTGGACACAGTCTTTTTCTTTCTGCGTGCATTGTTGTCTGTTGTTGTTGTTGTGTGTGTGTGTGTGTGTGTGTGTGTGTGTTGTTTGTACTGGGGAGGGTAAGCAGCGCGGCATGCGATGCGTTCACTCCCTCCGTCCTCAGCAGGCCTGGTGGGTGCAGCTGCAGGACGTCGTCACGAAATAAATGGACTGTCAGAAATCCTGTGAGAGCCGACTGAGAAGAACATTTTACAATTTACTGAAAGATTATCTCTCAGTATATGTAGGCAGATTTGTATTGGAATGAACTGTAAGCAATGACTGATATAAAGACTTATAAAATGACAAAAAACATTTATACCACAACTTAAAATACTTGTAAAAGGTCTGCATTCCAATTAAAACTCTAAGTATCAAGGTATTGGTACTGCCTTCCAGACAGTAGACCTTATAATACTTCTGAACAGAGTGGAAAACTGGGTTTGACTTTCACACATAATCCTCAAGTGTTTCAAGCGAGCTTAATCGAGTTGTCGATTGATGGGAAAATTAATCGTCTCATTTACTTTTCAAGCACGATTGCCAAGAATTTGTAGGTTTAAGCTCCATCTGCTGCTTCTCTTCGTGAATTGAATACCTTTGGGCTTTGAACTGTTCATCAAACGAAACAGGACATTTGGAGATGTTTCCTTGAGCTCCGGGAAACTGACATCGATGATTTACACAAAAACATTTTACAGACCAAACTAATAACCGACAATAGAAATAATTGTTTGTTGTAGTCCTAGTCTCAAGTCCTATCTCCAGGACAGGAAGTATTGTCTTTCAGTCGACAGCTATGGATCCAAGCGAATCAACATTTTATGTGGAGTTCCCCAAGGCTCGATCCTTGGGCCTCTTTTATTGAACTTTTGCATGCGTAGTGCCGCCACCCCATATACAGGGCAGATGAAGTGATTTGGCACTGGAAAACTTTAAAAAGGGATGTTGAAGAACCAGGTCGATAAGCAAGAGCAAAAAAAGTTACGTTTATAAACAAAAAGTTGACTGAAACAAAGGGTAAAACACACACCCGGGAAATTCAGCAATACCAAATCAAAGTAAGCAAGTAAAGGGTGAGCTAAAGCGACCAAGCATCCAAAGTCACACAGAATAATGAACATACAATTAATACAAGATCTGTAAGTTACTGCTGATTACGATTCATCTATGGACATGACATACCAACGAGCACACTAAATATAACAGAATGTAATTTACTGCAGCACAAGCATACCTATCCATCAAACGGTACCCAGCCCCTCCCTGATGAGACGGCATATTTCGGGTAAACCCCTCCCCTTGATTGAGCTGTTGAGCAGCTGATCGACCGCAACATCTGAGGCAGAACAAAATAAATCCTACAAAACCATAAATAAAACGAAAGAAGATTGTGCCATTCATACACCTTCACTGATAATGCATAAAAAACGGAAACATTGGACAGATATTAATAACCAGGCAGACGCAAATCACTGTTTATGTTTGGGAACAAGGCGTTGTGAAAAGGGAGAAGGCATCTTTTTCACGGCCTCCCTTAACCGAAAATGTTCACAACAATAAAACTAACCGTCAATATTATGCAGATGACACCCAACATTATCGTTACTCTGTCACCAAGCGGCGGACAAATTAGAGACTGGCTGACTCTGAATTTCCAAAGATAAATCTGAAATACTCGATTCCATGTTTGACTGAGAGAAGCTTGTCCACACTTATATTATAGTAAAATAACTGTCGGGCCACTTCAGCTCCTAAAGACCACTGTTTCTAGTCCTTACA
This sequence comes from Melanostigma gelatinosum, assembly GCF_949748355.1. Lineage (NCBI taxonomy): Eukaryota > Metazoa > Chordata > Actinopteri > Perciformes > Zoarcidae > Melanostigma > Melanostigma gelatinosum. The sequence goes on from NC_136637.1 coordinate 5,295,367, forward strand.
AAGATAAATACACAAACAAAGTTTCCATTTCCTATGAAGTTAGCGTTTTACAGATACCAGGTTTAGTGTTTTTCTTCCAGCTCAGATCGAAGAGGACTGGATGTACCTCACCTCCCTCCCTCCCTCTCTCTCTGTCTGCCTCTCCACTCATTCTCACCTGTAATTAGTCTGATGTGTTAACGGCTGTCATCCTCGTCGTCACGTAAATTAAATGCGTGTCTTCGCTACACACACACACACACACACACAGACACACACACACGGAGGTCCAGTGGTGATGGGCAGCTCTGAGCTGATTAAGTTTTTTTCAGTTTTTGTCACTATTGATTGAGGAAAAGGAACCAAAGTGATTGCGACTCCATAATCACTTCGGGCTTTCAATTAAAAAAACGGCGCAAAAAAACAACCCCTAGAGCCCGTCCTCTAAAGCCACTAATCATTGTGTGTGTGTTTAGCATGGACACCTGTGTGTGTAACCTGGCTTTAATTGTCCCCGCAGTCTTCTTCAGCTTCATTATTGCGGTCCTGCCGGTGTTTAAAGCAGCTCACACACTTCTACTCTGCTCTGGTAGTCCCAGCTTATGTGCTTCTCCCTCAGGCTGGCTCTTCCACGATGTTGAGCTTAGAGATGGTTCGCTTGATTTGCGAGGTGTTATGGACGGTTTTTGAGGATCATGTTAGGGACCGGTTGGCCCGTATTCTTTTGCAAAGGAACCAATCATTTCAGGAACTCAGGAACTCGAGCAATGGTTTCGTCCACAGTCCTAGAACCAAAGAAAGGATGTGCCTGGGCGAAAAATGCTCTCCAAACGTCCCAGGAACTGAATGTTGCAAACTGTAAGACATTACAGGTTCAGAGTCAGCCTGAGAAGCTTACTCTGGGGGCAAAAAGAAGTGTGGTTTATCCAGGTGGAGGCTCTTCAGCTAACAGCAACAGTGGTTCTTAGTTTGTTTCCACAGAACGGGCTGTGATTGGTGGAGAACCAGTAGGCGTTTCTGTGGAAATAACACAAGTACCGTGTGTGTTTTTGTGTGTTTCTTTCAGGCCGTCTGCGTTCAGTCATTATGAAGAGTTGAACCATGCAGTTACAGACCTAACACACACGCACACACACCTACACACACACACACACACACGCACACACACATCTGTAAATGTGCATACGTGTGTGTGTGTGTCTGATAGTGCTGGTGCCGTATGAAGTGAGACCCTCCGGCTGCAGCCTCTCCTGCTGGGCTGTGAAACTTTAGAGGCATACGTGACAAAACTCACACACACACACACACACGCTCAGCACATGTTTCCAAGTGCACATATACGTGGTTACACATGCACTCAGTAACCTCTGACAGAACATTACTTTTACTGTTGCTGGGTGTGTGTCGACTATTCCTCCTCTCTTTCCTCCTCTGTTCCCTCTCTTCCTCTTTCCTCCTTCTGTCCTCCACCTCTTCCTTTCTCTCACCCTTTCTCCTCTTGTTACATCTTGCACCTCTCTTGTTTACTTGCGATTGTCCTCTTCCTCCTGCTCTCCTTTACTTATTCCCCTTTTCCTTTCCTCTTCATTCCCCTATCTGTTGTCTTCCTTCTCTTCCCCTCTCGTTTTCCTTGTCTCTCTTTCTCCTGTTGTTCATCTTCCGTCTCTTGTGTGTGTGTGTGTGTGTGTGTGTGTGTGTGTGTGTGTGTGTGTGTGTGTGTGTGTGTGTGTGTGTGTGTGTGTGTGTGTGTGTGTGTGTGTGTGTGTGTGTGTGTGTGAGAGCCAGGTGTGGCTGATGCCGGCGAAGAGGTTGACCTGGCTGTGTTCAGGTGACACTCAGTGTCTTCACATCTGCTCTTTCATTATCTGGCCTCCGCTGGGTGTCCACACCACATCAGCCCACCCAGAGGACGCGCAAAGACAACAACACAAGCCGTTATCTCCTGACTCCACATTTAGTCCTTACGTGTCCCTGAACTCACTGTAGCGTTTTGTAAGTATAGTTCGGTGCATAAACTGGCTCTAAATACTACATTACCCACGATGACCCTCAGTGGCCCACGGACAAGACTCCTGCCAGAGCTGTGAAATCAACGCTTTTATTGCTGCGATCGCACCATGAACTGATCGGAAGTAAGTCAGAGAAATTCAGACGAGCAGCGATGAACCACACTTACTGTGAATTCTTAAATAACATGAACAAAAAAAGAGTCATGTCACCGCTCTGCTCAAAACACTGTCTTTGTTTGACACTGATACTGTTTTAATTCCATGTGCTTTCAAATGTCCTGCAGATGTTTCAATTCAAAACCCCAGCAGGGAAAAGGAGGGATTGTGCCGCTTTGAGATGGAAGGATTTTCAATGCAAAACAGGCAAACTGGAAGTCGCAAAACAAAACTTGCGTTGTCAGCGAAAACCGTTATTATGTTAGTTTTTATTGCTGCTGTGAACTCCTGTTCAATGTTTCACTCTGTAGCGAACGGAGCGCTTCCGCTTTTCCAGTCCTTCCCTCAGCGTCTCGTCGTGAGATGACACCAAACAAACGAGGTTGACATAATGGTGTTCTCTCATTGGCCCGGGTTGGTCTCGCCCATTGTGTGTTTCGGTGTTTTGGTGCTGCAGTCCCTGCTGACCAGGTCTGAGTGCAGAGAGAGAGAGAGAGAGAGAGAGAGAGACGGACGCTGTAGCGCTTGTTGACATTCCAGAGGCGCTCGCAGGATACAGTATGAAGCGTCTGAATTAGTGCGCACACACACACTCGTAACGCCGAACTCCGGTCCATCGCTGCCCTTCATGGTGCATTGCATTGCAGAGAGGAAGGGAGGTGTCCATGTGTGTGTGTGTGCAGACAGTGCCCTCATAAATAATTCCACCCCATATTGCTTTTAAACGATAGCATCCCACGGCTGGCCCGCCGCCGCGTGCAGCTCGCCCATAAATGATACTGTCAGGGCTAACACACGGCTTCCATTATTAAGGAGGCGTGGAGCGGGGCCCTGCACCCTCCGTCTCTCCCTCTGTGTTTGGGGCAGCGGCCACGTGGCCAGCCCTGTAGCCCTGCAGTCTTAATCAACAGCTGGACAGGCCGAAGCGGATTCTTCCGGACAGTAGCCGGAGCCTCCGCAGAGCAGAGCCATGCCGAGCCAGCAGCGGGGGACGGGGAGAAATCTACCCATAACCACCCCCCTGCAGAACACTGGCCGGCTGGTTAGATGGATGAGCGGCTAAAGCTGAGCCCAGCTTTCCCCCACTGCTCCCCAGAGGAGCGGTGACTCGGCAGAATGTGCACAGGCCCGACCCGAGGGAGCAGCGGGGCTGAGAGAGCTGCTGAGACGTGACCCACTGCTATCCTGTTCTCCTGCAGCACGGCGCTGCCTTACCCGGCCCAACAGCGGCCCGGTCACCTGGCTGCAGGACTCGTTACCAGAAGTGTGACGAATCGTGCACCACAAGTACTGTACGAGTGTAGGGCTGATTCTGGTGCACAGGTCTGCTAACTGGAGGTCTGCACGGGTCCACGTAACCAAGACTCGAGCTGGGTCCAAATAATATTCTTTTGTACTGTAAACACATCTAATAACCAAGTGGATCCAAGCGGACATGACTTGTGTTTGCAACAGTTGTCTGATGTTTCTGAGTCTACAGCATCGTCAGTCGGTTGAGCATCAGAAGTCTACGAGAAAATGACTCTACTTCTCACTTGATTTATTACCTCAGAAAACATTGTAAACATGAGTTTATGTCTCAATCTCTAGTTTCAAGCCTTCTTCAATACAGCATGATGTTCATTGGGTAAATTATGGTCCATTTAGAGTCAAATATACCATAAAGAAGAGTATGATTTAGGGCGGGGCTACCTCTTGATTGACCCACAAAACTTGAATTGCAAATTCTAGCGGAAATCCCAGAGTTCACAAACTCAAAGTCAAACTCCTGCAACATAATCCTTCCACTGTGCAGAAATGTAATCTTGCATGTTTTTTTAAGATTCTGCTACAAATCACTGCTGGGGGGAGAAACAGACCAGTGAGAAAGAGTCCTGAGGGAGGAGGAGGAGTGATATTTTTAGGGGGTTCCAGGTCCATCACTGCTACACACACCAGAAGCTTCTTCCTCAGCACCAATTAGTACCTGTGTGCTTTCTTTACTACGTCTTCATGACAACCAGAGGAACTCACCATCCTCCATCTCTGCAGGAACAAATACGAAAGAAGGGGAGAAAGGGTGGCAGTAAGAAAGATGGAGGACAAACAAGTGTTTAAAGAGACGAGAGAGAGGAGGAGGAAAAAAAGAAAAACGTCCGTCCTCGAGAGGCGTGCCCTCCTGCGACCTCCATGCATTGCCGCGGTCCGATTCTCCCACACAACTGATGCATTAAGGAGCCTCTGTGCTTTATGTGAGCGGAGCCGCCAGCCACGGCGGCTAGCGAACCTCTGCTCTGCACCAGGAAATGCTTTGGGGAGATGCATGCTCTCTTCTCTCTCTCTCTCTCTCTCTCTCTCTCTCTCTCTCTCTCTCTCTCTCTCTCTCTCTCTCTCTCTCTCTCTCTGCAGCCGCGGCCCTCACTCTCCCACCGACTCTGGGAGGCATCTTTTTTTATCTCTGGTCTCTGGGATAACAACCGCTAAGCTTCCAGCAAGCCAGAGAGGCCCGCTGCTGCCTCCACTCCATTCTTTTTATTTTCCTCTTAAATACAGATGAGAACTCGGGCAGATCGTCTTTCTGTCCGGCCATGTCGTTCTCGCGGGGCTCGCCTCCTGTCTCCATTTAACTTATCTTTAAAAAAAGATTAATTCTGGAAAGTCCCTGTTTTTTCTTCTCCAGCTGCTTGTTTAAGTGTCTCTTGAGCAAATATTCACCCCCTCCTTCCCCTCGAAGCGTTTCAGCTCCTTTGTCCTCTGTATTGTGGTGTGTTAAAAGGTTGCACTAGGTGGCCGGGCATTTGATTTCTCCATAAAAACCTGCAGTTCAAAGTAATAACCCCCCCCCACCCCACACACACACACACACACACACACACACACACACACCGCGTCCCGTTCCCTGCTTCGTCCCCCTGCACGCATGTTTGATTGCAAGGATTAGTAAGACAAAAGGCCCAGCGGCAGTTAGTGGCGTCCTAATGAAACACCGCAACAGATAAATGAGTGCGCCGGTGTTTCCCTGCTCCAGAGTGACCGCCCCCCCGCCAGGATTAAGTGGACTCCCCCTGTTTCTTTTGTGCCTTCGTTTCCCAGCAGCACAATTGAGCCCCGAGTCAGTGGGCCAAATAGCGAAGAACCCCCCCCCACCCACCACCACTTTCTTTTTCTGTGGTATTTTCTCAGTCCTGTCCCAGTCCCCCCCCCCTCCCCCGTCTCACCCCGGCTCTGTAATTAATTTTGAGAACAGTTTGCCTCCATTCATTCTCGGAGAGAAGTGAATAAGTTAATGGTGTTGGTAAGGTGGGACAGGTGGTGATGTGAACCCCGGCCGACGGCTTGATGACAAAATAAATTCTAAATAAATCAGCATGACGGCCGCAGCGTGAGAACCAATAAATAGGTGAGTCTCAAGGTCTGTCGACGTCTGGCCTGTAAAATGTCGGCGTGGTTTGTGAAAATATCTATTTTCATTCAAGAACAAACTTTTCGTTTCTGGCTTTGTGTTACGGTAGGGTTCGGTAGGGTACAAATATATACAAATTAGTGAATGATGATGTCGTGAATGCAGAATAGAAACAAGAAGAAGTTTTAGCTGCTGACAGTACGCTAAGCACCTGAATAAAACAGCAGAGATTATTGGTCGTCAGAGTCTTAAACTAGCTGTTGGGGCTGTCCTCAACCAAAGAGATTCATACTCAACCCTCATTCGATCTGCTCTGATTATCTCCACAAAAAATCATGAAACCCAAAAGCAACACTTAAAATCTTATGTACACCAGAGATGTATTCCTTCATTTCTTGGAAAAAAGTAATTCAGCATTTAAAAAAGCATAAAAAGCCTTATCGACGAGAGAAATACTGGTCGACTGAGACCAAAATGACTGATTGGTCGACTAACCCACTAAGAGGGGGCAGCCCTACCAGCTCTATGTATGTATTTGGCTTTCAGTTAGTAAAAAGTACTGCAAATCTCAAGTAATACATGGTACATCCATAAGACTATCGTTCAGTTAAACTTTAACAGTTTTCAAAAACCAAATAATACTGTAAATTCATTTCCTGAGTTCTAATATTGCCATCAAGGAAACAGATGTCCAGTGTAATGAATTACAGATTTCATACTTCAAACATCTCAGACTGATAATTCCCTTTGAAAAGTAGCTCCTCTAGAGCCAGTGATCTTTAGATTGTGGTTGACAGTATCAACAGTGACGCTGAGCTTTGCGCGTTTGCAGTTCACCGACATTGTTTGTTTTGTTGTTTGTGTGTGTGTGAGTTTGTGGATCAACCCTGTAACCCACCATATACACACACACACACACTCTCATGGACACAAGCCCTGAGGGGGAAATGTTGGTATCGATAGAAACGAGGCATGCTGGGAGTTGAAGATGGAGGTCAGTGTGCCAGCAGGGCCTGACTGAGCGACCTACATACCACACCGCCCCATCACACCTCTCACCTAAACTGACCCCTCGCCTCCTACAGCTACTTCCTCAACAATTTAGTCTTTAAACGTTTCATTCTTTCTTTTACTTCTTCTTCTGTCTCGTCACTTGTTGTGGGCTCTTTCTTTGTCTCCTTATGAGACTCATTTCCATTCTGTTAGGAACGGATGTCTTGTCCCTTTTAGAACTGAACTCTTTGCATCCCTCTCAAACCATCAGTAAGAACTTGTATCCATTCCTGTCAGGGACTATGTCCGTCTCCATTGGTTTTCTGTTTTTTCGAAACTCAAACCTTTCAATCTCTGGAACCTTTATTTCCACTCTTTGGAGGTGTATTTCAGCCCCACTTAGAAGTGATCCCCGTCCTATCAGTAACTTGTTTCCGTCCCAGTGGGGTCTCTGATCTGTCCTGTTCAGTGATTCTTTATGGACAGCTGGTTTGTTTAACTGGGTCCTGATTTCTGTTCCATTAATAAGTAAAAATGTCTGCCCCATCGGTGACTCTTTTCTGTCCAATCAAGGAGTAATTTCCGTCACCCCTTTATGAATGTTAGGAATCTTTAACATCTGACCCTCATTTTATTTCTTTCGGGAATTGTTTCCATTCTTTGGGTACTTTTTATGTGCCTGTGGGGACACACGGTCCCATCAAGGACTAGTTTTGATGTATTTGGTCAAGCTCAAATTGTGGATTTCCCAAACATGTACCATCTTTGTGTTTGAGTCTTTTACAACTTGCTGATCGTTATGTGGCCGTCCTTATCAACGTCCATGGGGACATGACGCCATCGCTTCTACTTTCCACTCCTCCCTTCTCCCCAATTTCCCTCCCTCCGTCTTTCTCTCCTTCTCAGTCTTACCACTCCTTGCTTCCCATCCTCCTTCCTTTAACTGAAACTCTGATCAGAACTGACCTGATCCCCGGCGATGCCCCCGTCACTCACCGTCATTATCGCAGCAATCTGAATTCGTCATACTCGATTCCAGCGGCCAAATAAGCATGTCTGTGGCGTTTGGGGCTTAATCTCCCCCACTGCTTATCTCACATACTTGTAGGAAGAGAGCAGAGAGAGGAGGAGGAGGGGGGACGAGGGAGAGAGGGAGTAGAAAGTATCAGCGCAACATAATACCGTCTTTGTTGGGGCGATGTGGAAAATGATCGTCCCATTGTGCAGCGTCTGTACAGCTGGATCATTTCTGCAACTGTGCTATATCTGTCTGTCTGGTTGACAGACTGACTGCTTGACTTTCTGCCCGTCTGTCTGACTTTCTGTCTGTCTTGACTGACTGTCTTTGTAGCCGCCGGGCTTCTGTTCTCTCCCCTTTCTCTCGCCTTTTTCCCCTCCTCTTCTTCTTCATTCCTCCAGCCTAAACGAAGCAGCAGCGGTCCTCTGGGGCATAACGAGGCAAGGCGGGGTGGTATTGGAGGGGTGCAGGGGGGGGGGGGGGGGTCAAAGGGGAGGAACATGAAGTCCTGTGCGGGGGTGGGGGTGGGGACGACCGAGGGTAGTTTTGGGGAGCAGGAGGGCAAAGCCGGGGGAAGATGTAAGCCTCCGCCACAGGCCCTGACAGCCACACAGGAAGGAGATCACAGGAGATCAGCCCACCGCTGCTTCAACATTACAACACCCCCCACCCCCCAATCCCATCGCCCACAGCGCCCCCACCCCACCAAGACCTCCCTCCCTCTCCTCCCTGTGAGGCCTGTCTGCTTCCTCTGGAAAGAAAAAGAAGTGGTGGAAAAAGAAACACCGATACTGTACTTACACTTCAGATCAGTACCGTACGTTCCTCCTGGACATTAAAAAAAAACTCCAAACCTTCCCCGATTTTCACAGACACGTTCAGAACAGTTTGTCTGAACTCTGCAGTGGACTCCAGTGGACTCTGGGCTGCAGTTTATCAAGAGCACAACTGCCTACAGGTAACAACCCAAAAACACAATGTGGGTGTAAACAAAAGGGCCTGGACTGGTGCTCAGAGTCAGACCTTTCCTTATTCGTCTTAGATAGAGTTCCAATCATCTTTGTAGTGATACTTTACGAACACTTTGTTCAGTGTGTCGTCTAGGGGTTTCTGCTGTAGTGCCCCCATTCAGGTCAGATCAGGCCAGATGAAAGACTTCTGGTTGAATCATCAGTACAAACCACAGCTGTAGACTTGACGCAAAAATACGGATGTGAAGATTGACGAGGACGTGAATTGACTTTGACTCTTTCCTACTTTGTACTGGAACTCCTGCACAACAATAACCCTCTGGATAGATAAAGTTCTTCCTTATCTTATCTTAGCTAGTCAGTGCATTGAAAGGTCTTACATTTGTAGAAGAACAACAACAGATTTGAAAGGAATATGTTCAACTGGTAACTTTCAGTTCCCCTTATGAAGGCTCGACTTAGTCAAGACCTTGACACTTGCGTCAAGACTTGCCTTGAGAAGAATGGCACTTGTTTTGACTGACTGGCGACTTGATTTTCCCCAAACATATTTGACAACAACTCTGGTGCAAAGTCCAAAGGCTGTGTCCAGAAACAAGCTTCAGGACAGTCCATAGCAGAACATAGCTTGAAAGAAAATGTCCTTTTAGAGCGAGAGATCCAGAGTCTGGTGCTGTGCAGTGAAGGTGGAGGTTGGACTTTGATCAGTTCTGGAACAATTCAGCAGCAATGGTGCAGTGTTTGATGAATATTTTAGAACTCTGATTATGACCTAAAGACTATTGGTATGAAAAGGCCCTCAGTTTGGAACCAGACATGCGGGAGTCATGTGACTGATTTACAAGGGCTGATGTTCTTGTCTCTGGTCAGCGTGAACCCGAATGAGCCAAACAAAGTCAAGTTTTCCACTCTGTTTCAGGCCGAAAAGAGATAACTGAATAATCTTCAGGGAAGGCAGGAGAGAGGAGGAGGAGATGGAGAGATGCATGCAGTGAAGTTTTATCTCTGAGATTAAACAGCAGACTGGGAGGAATTTGCGAGCCTGTGTCTGTTTAGTGTCCAGATTAATCCCAGTCCGACCAGTCGACCCCTCCAGCCACCACCATAGTCTGCATGTAGAGCGCTCCATATGACCTTTAGTCTCTATGAATCTGGCTTACTTTTTTGGGGGGGATGTTTTGCAGATAACCTCCATGTCATTCATTCTGTGAGAATTTTAAGGATCTGCTGTTAAACTGGAGCTGAAGCCGCTAACTGGCCCTGTGGTGTATGTGTGTGTGTGTGTGTATGTGTGTGTGTGTGTGTGTATGTGTGTGTGTGTGTGAGTGTGTGTGTGAGTGTGTGCCCGTGCGCAGTGTAATGCTTCTGGTTTGTGAAGTTAAAAATAGCAGCAGCCTGTTGATAAGCTCTCAGCCGTCCAGCATAGAATTCTGTCCCATAATGCTCTGCAGCAGGTTAACACCCCCGACCCCAATCTGTCCAAACCCCCCAATCAGCACTAACAACACACACACACACACACACACACACACACCCTCTTAACACACACACACACACACACACACACACCCTCCACAACCAACCTCCACTGATTACAATCTAAACCATGGACCCTCCAACCAAACTTCATAAATCAGCTGGTCATTCGTCAAACAAACAAGAGGAAATAGTGCATTTGTTGGGGACTATTTTCAGCGGCAGCTTAATCCACGTTTGGTGCTCTAGTGAGTATTTGAGGCAGCAGGATGTGAAAAACTAACATGAACAATTTAAAGTCTTTAAATGTAGAATTTTATTGAAAAATTTTGAGATTGGGCAGCTGAACAAAATACAGATAAAAACATCTCAATTAATTAACCTAGATACTTTGTGAATTACAAAGAATGATGATATTTCAAACACACATACAGTATATAGGTATGATATTAATATCTCATAACATGGGCTTTATTTATCAGAAAAGGTGGCTCAAAAACTAAAACAAAAAATCATCATTACCTGTGGGCTGACATCTGCTGGCTGCTGGGGAGGAAAACGGCCTCGCGGGGAGAAAGTCATTTTCACTTTAGTGCTTTAGTTCCACTGAAACATACAGAGGTCAAAGGTCAGACAGGTCAAACTCAGGGTCAGGATCAACTGGCAGAGGGGGTGGGGAGTAAATCCACTGCGTTGAGGGTGTGTTGAGGGTCAAAACATGTGTCACATGACGTCTCAGGGTTAAACAGGGATTTAAACCAGGAAGGACAAAAAACCCTGCAGCGCTTTGGTTATTTTATATTTTTCATTTTCGTACGAGGAGTGTGTGTGTGTGTGTGTGTGTTAGTTGAGCGGTGTGTGTTTCCTTCCGTCTGGACTTCCTGACTTCCAGCCAATCGTCGTTTCCGCTGCTGGAAGCCAACCACTGTTTGCTGCCATCATCCAATCATATGCAAACAGCCGAGCGGGGCCAACCCCCCCCACCCCCCCACACACACACACACGTTTTTATTTGATTGCAGGGTGCACACCAGCAGCCTTATTACCAGGCAGAGGGCAAAGCAGGTTAATGAGACACTATTGACTGATTGTCCTGAGCCAGAGACCTCTGTGACGACCCCTCCCTCCCACTAGGGGTCTGTGACACCTCACACACACACACACACACACACAAACAGGCCACTTGGTCAGCTTGCTGCGAGGATCGAACCTGTGTGTGTTAACGGCTGCTAAAAATAAAGTTATTAAAAATAAGTTGTTGGATTTTACAGGTTTATGTTTCAGCCATTGTTTTGGTGTCTCAGTTTGGTAAAGAACTACCATACCCATGAGCCTCAGCTGCCGTTGTTTGCTGGGCCATGGTTACTGAACTTAAGCCCAAACTGATCCAGAATCAGACAATGATTTGAAACACGTTTCACATTGATCTTTGGCTTCGGCTTTGAAGCTCTCTGAATGGATGTTTGTCAGTGAAATGCACCCTGGGACTTGTAGTTCTCTCCTTTAGTTTAGTCCACAGGCTTGTCATTTGTTTTTCCTTCTCAAAGACCCAGATATTTCCTGACGCAGTTGTTCATCTTTTGCTTTGATGGTTTGACTTTCACTTCAGGAACGTCGAACACAGACAATCACAACTTACTCCACTATGAATTAACTCTCCTTCCTATCTCACTGATTTAGTTTGAAGTTAGCTCTTCCTCTTCCAATGCGCTGTATTTAAAACACGAATCATTAGAAACGGAGCGGCGGCGTTCCAGTTTGTCTTCGCCTCTTTAAACGGAGGGCGAGGTGTCAGCATTTGTCTGAAAACCTGCAGTGTCTGATACCAAGGTATGTGTGTGTGTGTGTGTGTGTGTGTGTGTGTGTGTGTGTGTGTGTGTGTGTGTGTGTGTGTGTGTGTGTGTGTGTGTGTGCGTGCGTGCGTGTGTGTGTGCGCGTGTGCTGGTGGTCTGGGCTGTATTCATTATTTAGTGAGAGCTATTACTGGGGATAAGAGGCTGCTCTCTCCTCTCTCTCAGGACCGTATCGATTGCTTTAATTGCCCCGAAAGATTGTCAACTCTTAAGATAGATATTAAAGCGCCGACGAGGCTCTGCCAGGATGCATGGCAAATGGAGCTAACGGCCCTGTGTGTGTGTGTGTGTGTGTGTGTGTGGGTGTGTGTGTGTGTGTGTGTGTGTGATGGGGGTGAGGATAGAGGATTGGCCGAGCTCAAAGTAGGATGCAACATGTCCCAGGCCGCCTATCGTGCAGCGAGCGAGGCCAAGCTTTTCAAACCGATCAATAACATCCTTGTGAACACGCGAGGCGCTCTGCGGCGTTCACGGACAGGAAGTAAAGAAAAAAAGAAAGAAGAAGAGATAAAGGGAGGGGGAGGTGGGGGGGGGGGGGGGGGGGGTTGTGTGTGTCTGTTGATGCTGCCACCAGGTTCTCCCTCTGTTTGCGGATCGATATGTTTGGGAAAGAGTTGTTTGTTATCTCGCTCGCTATCTGGATTGCGACTGCTAGTGTCCCACATAGTCGTGGCTCTGCTAAACACACACACACACACACACACACACACACATATACTAGTTATTGGGTCACATGAACCAGAGAGCGGGCGACAGAGCAAGTGAAAGAGCAGCCTAGAGGGGAGAGAGAGAGTGTGTGACAGTGATCTGTAACCCGCCTCCCCCAAATGAACGAGGTCAGCTGAGGTGATGGACAGCGGCCCCGCCTGTCGCTCCGGCTGCACGGTCTGGTTTCTTCTCTAAATAACAACAAATAACAGCAGAAGAAGAAAAGATTTTACGTTTTTTCTGAATACAGTGATCACAAAAATAAATAATAGATGAACTGTGAAAATGAGATAAAATCACATTTATTTTATGTAATTTATATGAAATTTTAACTTAAAAAGAACAAAAAACAGTTGTTCTTCAACTGTTTCCCTTCAGAAGCCCAGCAACAATAGATTTCATATTATAGGGAAACTATAATAAATTCAGGCTCGCAAGATAGCCTTGCTAGCATCTGAGCACATTTGTTTGCCTGTATCCCCACATGCATCACATTCAAGCAACAGATATTGATAATGAAAAATGATAATTAACTCATAATTAAACAGTAAAGTGGTTTAATAAAAACTGAAAGGAGAAATGAAAAGTTAAAATGCTGACATGGAGCAGAATAAAAGCCTGAACGTACCATGTAAACGTAATGATATGGCACAATTTAAAGTACTGAAAGTGAAGTGAAGGTAACTCTAGTTTTATGGGGAAGAAAGTGCATTTAACTCATTGGCACTAATTTTTTCTCGGAAGGTCGGATGTTGGCGGTCGGTGCCAAGTGGGAGTCCCTCTGCTCGTCTGATCCTTGAAAGGAACATGTTCATGTGGGGAACCGGGCTTAGTGAGGAAACCTGGTCAGGGATTAACCTGCTGACTGAATTAGTCTTTACACTGCTACCACAAAGAAAAATACCAACATAAGACCCATCATAAACAGATCAACAATGGATCCAATGATTTCGTGACCCTCATAGAAGTGAGCTTTTTTTTAAGCCTCTTCTATCTCTTAGTTTTTGATGGTGAACACAGTGGAGCATTTAGCAGTTAAAGAGACAGATATTTCCCATTGGAGCTGGTGGAGACCAAAAAAAGAGCTAAAAGAGAGAGAGTACATTCATCAGGTGGACACAAACAGGACGATCTTGTTGCTCTGTGGCTGTTGGATGACGATGATATGTCGGGGATGTCTCTTCTGCTCCCTCGCGACCTTTGACTTTCCCTCAAGTTAAACTTTTAAGAACTTGTGTGGTTTTGCTACCAGGTCATCCTTTGCATTCCCTTTGTATTTGTATTGTATTGTCAACAAATCAACCAGGGTCATAAAAAGTACAGATGTGGTTAAATATTTGTGGCCATGCACTGTTTTTACTGAACGTCATTACTGAAAAGTGAAAGCAGAAGAAGCGTGAAAAGGACAGAACCCCCTGACTTTAGGAGGTCAGTGTGGATGGTTGGTACCCTTTGGTTTTGCCGGTAACACTAGTTTCTTTTAACCACAACTTTCGTCAAACAAAGATAAGCTACGTCTTTTGTTATCCAGTCTAGTTATCTGGAAGCCAACGTGTTATTTGTAACAGTGACAATGCGTCTTTGCTCTCATTGCCTTCCACAAAGACAGGGAGGAAAAGCTCAGCTGGCACATCTGGACCGCAGTCACGGTGACGGAGCAAACAAGCAGCTGTAGGAACAGAAAAAAGGCTGCCACAGCTCTCTTTGTTCCTCGTTGTTTTACTGGTGTGACCCAGAGGCTGCAGGAGTCCGCCGTGTTCTCTCCCTCCTCGTGTTTCTGTTTGGAGAGGAAACGCGGCAGGGCCCGAGGAGGATCACTCCGACGCGATTAGGATTTAGAGCCGTTAACCTGAGCGTCCTGCAGCAGTGGCAACACGGCGGGGACGCCGCTCTGCTCGCTTCACCTCCTCCTGCAGGAGGTGCTCAGGGAGTTTCCTCGAACTGAGAGAGAGAGGAAACCGTTCCAGCTGCACGGCCGCTTCTGCCGATTCAGTTGGGTTGTAAAAAAGCAGGACTTTAAGAAGCTGAAGAACTCAAATCTTATACTAGAGACAAAGTTGAAAGACAGGTTTAAAATGCTCCTGTAATGTAATGTCGACTTTAAACTCTCATACGTCCCATTTTCATTGTTTTATTCTGCTTTCAGATCAGTCAAAAACATCATTTACAGCTTTGGTAAACTCTTTAGATCAATACTTCCAAAGCTTTTGGCCTTTTTGCAGTTTTTATACGGTCAAAGAGGTAAAACTCTCTGGTGCTTCTCAAGAACAAAAGAATGAATTTGCCAAAAAATATATATCTTTTATAATTTTGCGACTCCATGGCGGTGTCCCGAACTCCAATCTTAAAGTCAGATTGTACCGCTTTAGATATTAATACCAAAAATGTATCTGAAGATGCTTTATGCTTTAATAAGATTCTGCTGTCTGCTGCTCACTGACCGCGACTATAAAAAGAAATGACAAGCTGCGTCCTTAAAACCTACCAGAGTCAGTGAAAACAGCTTAACGTGGATAAGAGACAGGTGTGTGACATCACTTCCTTCCTCTCTCTCTTTTTACCTGTCGGTGTTGGGATTCAGTCAGCCGATGTCACATGAGGTCGGGAGCGTTGGCCTCAGGTGGGGGTGGGGGTGGGGGGGTCACGTCCACAACTCCGGGTTCGAATCAGAAGACGCAAGTCTACAAAATCCTCTTTGGCCGACAATCTGCCACGAGGTTTCCGTCTGTCGTTCATTACTGCCCGGTTGTTTTTATGCCCAGTCAGCTGATCTCACCTGAGCCCCGCCGCATCCTCAACGCAACCCTTTAACGGTGAAACCCCCTCACAGGTGAGTTTCTGGAGTGGATCCTGCTTCAACTTAGATACTTTAAAATTCAGCTTTTTCTTCTATTTCTGGATTTTCTACGCTACCCAGAATACGTTGAGTGTTTTATTGCACTAAGAAGCAGCTTCCCATCCCCACATACTTTCTCATACTTTGGTGGTGGTGGTGGGAGGGTACCTGAGGCTCCTCCAGCTGGTGAAGTGTAGGTTCAAATCCCGTCTCAGAGCTTGGAACTGGACTTGAGCTGATCCTGCTCAGAGTCTGTGATCTGTTCCCCGGTCAACCTGTTCATGTACTCACAGTGCTGTCCTCACATGACACACACACACACACACACACACACACACACACACACACACACACACACACACACACACACAGGGGCAAACCGTCTGAATGGTATTCTAAATTGTGTTGTAGTGGTGAGAGTGGTAAAACTGGAAGACGACATGCAGTTTATTAGCTCTTTAGATGTAGATGCTGTATTAATGCTGTATTAATAGTGTGAAATGAAGAAGACATGAAATCAGACACCCTTCACAACAATTTTTAATATATTATAATATTATTTTTTTGAATATATAAAATGAGTTTGATTTCATCAGGTAGTCCAGTTTCACATGCGGTTTCAGATCATTTATCTTATATTCTGACATGTAAAGTATACAAAAGCGCAACGTTAACATAGACGTGATCACAATTTTGTCTTCACCTACTTGGATATTATTCCTGTTTTTTTGTCGTCAAAACCTTTTTAACCAACGTGGAGGATTTCTGTTTATCTTTCTCCATTTTCAATCGTGCTGTCGTAAATTCACGGAGGAAAACGTGGATTGCTGGATTTATTAAAAGGGATTGTTGTGTGCTGCATCTGAAACTCAGTACAATTAAACACAGTAAAAGTTTTGTGGGGGGTTTTAAACATGCCTCCGATCACAAATCCAACCACTGACTGTCCGTGGTGCGTCTGTACTGCTGCGTAGATAAAAAGAAAAGTGGGAGTGCCGTCTGGGGAGAGAGGGAGAGAAGTTTGCTCGCTATCCTCGCGCTGCACTCACATTAAAACTCCTCTCCCGGTCCCGGCCCGTCCAAAAGATTTGAGAATGACCTTGCGGCGTTCCTCCGCCCGCCTTCCCCACTTATAAGTGCTTGGGATAATTTATATATAAAATGTGTGTGTGTAAGGGGAGGGGTTGAGAAATGGCCATTTCCATCTTTAGGTGGCCAGGGCTCTCCATTACCAAAATGGGCTGAGTCACTGCACCGCAAGAATCTTAATGAGCCCGGACCCACCCCGACTCTCTCTCTCTCTCTCTTACTGTATCTCCCTCTCCCCCTCTCTCTCCCCCCGTCTCTTTCATCCAGCCTCTTATCTCATGATGCAGCAGATTATTCCATTGACTTATTCAAGGGGCCTGCACTTTATGATCATGAATTTTACTGTGCCGAGGCTGTACGTGTCCTGCACATATACTCAGCTACATCACCTCCTCCTCCTCCTCCTCCTCCTCCTCCTCCTCCTCCTCCTCCTCCTCCTCCACGCCTTCTCGTGGTGAACGCTTCACTACGTTTTTTTTATGTTGACTCTGCAGCCGATACCACAACGCTCCGCTCGCCTTTCGTCTGTTCTGCGATCAGCACAAACTCAACCTCGATGGGTCCAGTTCAAAAATACAAAACCCAAAAATTGAATTCAGTTTAATCAGGTCGGGTACTGTTCTGTTGCTGTAATGCTGAGCTCAGTCAACTACTCACTTAATTGTGAAATCATTTTACATTATTAATTCTGATAATCATTTCATGTCATTTAGCAGAGAAATACACCAAATATTCTCTAGTTCTGTGTCCAATCTGAGGAGTCTTTTCTTGTTTTTCTTGTATTAACAGTAAACTGAATATTTTTGGGGTTTTGGACTGTTGGTTGGACAGAACAAGTAATTAGAAGACGTCTCCTTGGGCTTTTGAGAGCATGAGAAATGAAATGAAAGTATGAGAAAATTCATTATTGTCTCTATTTCATGATGTTTTACATACTAAAAGATGAATCAATTGCCTCAAAATTTAACCAAAGATTAATCAATAATGGAAATAATAGTCCTGATACCACAGCAGATCTGTTCACAGGAGCAGCTGTGGTTTTGTGGCGGTCCACATTTTGGACCAGGTCTAATTATCATCAGGTCTGTTTTAGACTCAAAGATCAACTGTCCCCGGTTCTCTTTTGGATTGGGTCTCCCACTACTTAAAAAATAAGAAGAAGTGATCTATCCAAGATGGGTTTTGGTTTGGTTTTCCATGACCACGTCCCATATTTTTGGACCTGTGAAGACCTCCAGTACAAACACAACACAAACCAGAAGCAGCATATTCAGCATCTCAGATGTTCTGACTCCACATCATACTGAGGGATTGCGGCGGAGGCTGGTATGGTTTAAGTTAGAGACCCACCACCCGCCAAAACCGTCACAGACTTCTGTGTTTGGGAAAGAGACACACAACATGCAGTCGCCACGTGTCGAAACACCAGCTGTGGTTTCCTCCTCTTCCCACTTTCTCTTCTTTCTGCTGGTGAAGCTTTCAGGCCTGTGCTTCGTCCACCTGTTGCGGCAACCTCTGGTGCTGCAAATGAAGCCAATACTTAAGTGCCAAAAACTGCAGTTCCTCTAATGGCGCCAAAAGCGAGTCAGTCCCCATAGACCCCAGTGTTAAAATGCCCAACGTTACAGCAGAAATAAACATGTTTACAGCCTGCAACAACAACAAATGTGTTGGTCTCTATAGCCCGTTCATGACTCCTGTTTAAATTACATTAAGGCTTAAAGTTATGCATAATGAAGGGCGTAGCCGTTTCACCGACGATACACCTCTTTGCCCATTTTTTTGAGTTAGGCTGTGTCGTCAAAACTCGCTTCAGTCGGCTGCATTTTGTGCTGATATTTAAAAAAGTGTAGCGCTCACTTTATGGCCGAAGATCTCGCTGCAGCAGATGCTTCTGCGCTTCACTCCAGCTGTCTAACGTTTAGAAACTGCTAACATTCAAACAACAACGCATAATGAAAGTCACAGACAAATGACTGTGATCAAACATGTTCCCACATGTTCCCTGATATACAAGTAGTTAACAGACAAGGATTTCCATCAAAACGTGGGAAAAATATACAAATGATGTGGCATTTGTTGTACTTATTGTTATAGAGATACTCGAAAGATAAGAATGAACAAATCAAGAATTATAGTTTGTATTTCACAATAACACTGAGCCATGACTACTATCTACCACAGAGTATACACAAAGATAAATAATAATAATAATTTGACACATTTTATTTTTTATTAATAATGACAGAGGTCTACCACGAGGACATTTAGACGTCAAATTGAAAATTAAATATTGTAAAATAATTTCCACAAATGTGCATGTATTCTCACCCGAACTTACATCTCATTTCAAAACAACCAAAACAGCTCGTAAGTGGACCTTGAGTTGGGTTTATGGGAACCTCCTGGAATTGACTTTTTGTTCTCATAGTTTTTCTTTATATTGAGTCACGTAAAATCAAAGACTCTAAGTCACTCGCTCTGTCCCAGCTTCTAACCCTGGCTTCAGTTTGAGAAACTTTGTTGTCAGACGGAAACATTCTCAGACCCCCAACCCTCCAAAACCCTCCCCTGACCTCTTCACCCCCACCCCCTCCACAACCAGACAGGAAAAAGCAGCTCCAAATCCCCTCCAACAATAAAGAGCCTAGCATTGGAGGATCAGCCACCTTATCCCTGGTAAGGTTGTTAGCGCTCCAAAAGAAGTCACTCTCCGTCCACTGCCCTCCCCCTCCCTCTCCCTCTCCCCCACCACCCGCTGCCCCTCCCTCCCCGCTGCCCTAAGTACTTTACAAGGCAGAGCAGATGTTCCTGTTCACAAAGCATTGAAAGTCTCTTTTTTCTGCTCGTTTACTCTTGAAAATTGACACGATGACATTGGTGATAACCTCGGTTATTAACAGGGAGAACACAGAGGTCAGACAGGACGGGGCACCACTGGGTCACCTCCATCACATCCGATAGAGGTGAAGGACTCAGACCACGAAGGATTGCTGCATTGATGCTGTAGGGAGTAATGCACCAAGAAGCATTCAGATCCTTTCCTAAAGATTAAGTGTGGGGGAAACTTTCCTTTGCAAACGTACAGTAGAAACTTCTTTGTTTGAGTTCTATTTGATGAAGTAAGTTGATCGTGGTACGCCCCAATTACATAATTACACAGGTTTGTGGTTTCACTTGAGAAACTGATGCTAGAAACATGCAGTGGCATTCAAAAATGTCACTTGAGTAAAAGTAATCGTCAGCATAAAGTATCACATAGTAATAGTTTTAATTATGATACATGGTTTTGGAGCAACACTGACAATGTAGCCGGCCACGCTGGGCCTTTCTGCTGCTTTTGTCACTCGTAGTGTGACCACAGACATATTTGCTTGCAAAACAGATACAGAAACTTTGAGGAAGGTATTTAGAGCAGTCGGGAGGCAAAGACAGACTGAAATAAATTGAGTTACAGGAGACGCATAACTGCCTCTTCCAGGCGTGGGAGTGATCTGAACTCAAACTCAGAAAATCACATAAAAATGACAAAGCGCACAGTTCCCATCCATCTGGGAGGAGCGGGTCCGTCTGGGCCAACCAGAGGTCCTGACTGATTCACAGCACTTTAATGGTCCCGCATGACGTCGGCTTTTACCCGCTAATTTACAAGGGTTAAGTCTCGGGGCCCTGGCTCTTTAATTGAAATCTTAATTAATATAAAAAACGAGGAGGGGGGGGGGGGGGGGGGTTGAGTGTGAATGTTTTATTGGGCCGGCTCAGGGAGACGCAGGGAGTAATCCACTCTGAATACTGAACACCCCGTCTCTCTGTACGTCTCTCTCGTCTCCGGACTGCTGTCTGAGGAACACGCCTGTTTGATTGTGTAGTTAAGAACATCTTGGGTTGTTGTGGGTTTGGTTGCTGAGGTGGGTAGTTGGGGATGTTATGGGGTGAATTAGCCTCACAGTGATGTCGCAAATGAGATTCATCCCACCAGAGTGGAGGTTCTCAACAGCTGCTAAAACTTTACACGTCGTTGGAAATGTTGACTTCCAACGAAACACACACACCCATGGACTCCGTCTTTCCCGTCCTCATGTCAAGTCTGTGAGGTCCACCAAAGAATGAAGTGCGATGTGAGCACAAGTTCCTGTTTCCGAGAGTATTTTTATTTCATGTGGAGGCTGTGCTTCCTATATATCCAACTGAGAATCCTCGAATTGGAGGTGAACCCATGTTTGTTCCTTTCCTTGACTTGATCTATATCTATATTACTACCAATCATTCAGGCGAATTTAGCGCCCTCAAGGGGACTCTCCAGAGGTCCACAGGAAGTAGCGCACGAGGCCCCTTGTGGCCTCGACGAGTTGTGGATTTCCACAGTCCTGCACGCTTCCAGACTTCTCAGGAATGCATCCTTTGAGTCCAGAAGTCTGTTAGCTCAGACTCTTTGCGGCTGGTCCAGGCATAACGCAGGCCTTACTGTGTTTCAAACGTACCAAACCTTTCATTGGTAGACATTTGCAATTAGAAACTTGTTGCTCTCAGTGAAATGGTGCAGAAACAAAGGATATGGTGTGACGCTGTGGTGAGCAGTGCAGGCCTGTAGCTCTGTTCGGAACGCTCAAGGAAGTCAGCTTTTGTACTTGTTGTGTAGTTCGTCCTGTTAACAATGAGGTACTCCAGTACTGGTGGTAACAGGCGCCCCCCCGCCCCGCCGGGCCCCGGTGCCCCTCCTGCTGTACAGATGCCGTTGCAGATGGGACTCTCGTACCTGTCTGCATCGCTAATGGCATCGGGCCCCCCCTTCTCCTTCCCCCTCCTGATCTTATAATCCATAAATATGTAATTAGTTCAGCTGTCACCATTAAATATGCATATGAGAAGCAGGCGTTTGTTATTGTGTTTTTGCGGGTCATTAGCGGCGCGCCGCGGCGTATTAGCGCCGAGGACGAAGACGGCAGCAGGAACAACAGGAGCAACAGGGGAGGCTAACAGATCATCTGACAAGAATCAGAGGACGGGGGGAGGAGAGGAGAGGAGGGAGGGAGTCTGAAAGCACACACACAGAAACATTTAAATAGCAGAAGGAGACGAGATCTTCTATCGGGAATGCGGAGATGACCCCAACGTCCTCCAGTGGGTCCAGAGAGGCTCGGCCAATGAGAGACCTCGCTGTAGAGGCCTTTACCTTACTTCACCTTTTCACCGCCGCTCATGTTGTCGCCCGTTCAAATGTGGAAAGATGAGGAGGAGGAGGAGGAGGAGGTTCAGTCAGTGAATACACCCAGACTATAGACTCCTCATTTATTTAAATGTAGTAAAACCAAGTCATCGTAAGAAGGCACAGCCGCTGGGATTTATTTAAATGTATTGATAACAACTAAAGATGGAGGACGTTAAAGTATCTCAGTAGCTTTCTCTCACATGAATACTCAATGTACTCTTTGGTTTCAGTAATACATTTTAAAAAATGTATTAGTATTGCATTTTGTTGCAATGGTTGCAAAAGTTGAATCTGATCAAATGAAACTTTGCCACAAATATCGTTCTCACACTTCTGAAGAAGAATAAAACTTGACCTCCTCTTTACTTGAGGTACTTTACTTGAAAGATGAAACAGTATTTAGGTGAGGGCACAGCTGCACTAAACTGTCCGTCATGAAATCAACTTATAATTATCATATTATTATTAGAAATCTCTTTTTGAACCTGATGATGAAACTGTGCTCCACTGTTGAAACTCTCGACTGTGAGACAATCTCCTCAGTCAGCAGGGAGGAACCTCCCAACCAGCGACCTTTGGCCTTTAAAGAGACGGACCTGGTCTGCTCACTATCACATTGGAGTAGAAAGTACAGTATGAAATGGAAGTAGTTACACTACTTTCATTTAACACAAATAGTTATAGTTAAATGAATGTGTTAAATTCAACACTTATTTCACATTTCACAGTATTTCACATGAAAAGCTAACAGTTATTAACAGTTAAAAGGAGATATTTGCCCTTTCATTTACTGGAAGGCTTTTAATGTGAAACATCTGTGCAGGAAGTGTTGAATTTTGTGGCTTAACGGCGATCGGAAAAACGGCAAAGTGGAAGCGATTGAACATAGTTAGTGAGTGGAAACGGTTATTTCTGTTGGAGAAGAGAAAGTGGTGAGTGGCATGACTGTTAACATAACTAATAAATATGGTATGTAGCGTAATATAGATGTGTACGCTGTAAGTACAAATGGTTTCCACTTCTGATTGTGTGTGTTTTCAGTCATGCAGCTTATAGCGAATTGTCTTGTTTCGTTATGAATGCACAGAGGAGAGGAGCGAGAGACTGTCCAGAATACAGTGACAGAGAGAGAGCAAGAGAGAGAGAGAGAGAGAGAGGAGGGTGAGGGTGGGGGGGAGTTAATCTCATCATGTCTACTGGCTTCTCTGTTCCAGTGAATCAGGAGGTAAAAGAGGATAAGGCAGGAATGTTCTGTTCCCAGAGGAGAGGCCCCAAAACCCTCGCAGCATTTAGCCTCCCCCCCCCCCCCGCCCCGCCTCCCCCTCATCCCAACAGACAGGACTTTTCCCCTCCCTGTCGTACATGTTTGCGCTCCTGCGTTAAAAAGCTCCAATCGATGATTTAAAACAGTCGCTCCGGCCTATTAAAAATGATATGATAATATTAATATAATATTTTGAGCTTTAGAAAACAAACATGATAAAAGTAATTAATATCAAGAAATGAGCAAGATAAAATTATTAAAATAGATATATCAATAATCAGTTAAGAAAAATCCATGTTTTACATTTATTTTTTTTAAGTTTATAAGAAATAATAATAATAGGCCTCTTAGAATCTCTGAATGAAAGAATGAGATGTGGACAAACCTGAGACAAAGGGGTCAAAAGTAGCTGAACATGAGTTACCATCGAAACATTTAGCCTTATTTAAATGTCGCGTTGTTTCATGGTGGCTCGTCACAATCAACACTCCAGCAGCGGACTCGAGCTCTACACAATTCAGACAGGACCTCGACCGTTTCAGAGCAACAGGTGTTTCAGTTAATATAGTCGCCACGAGCAACTACAGGCAGCCACGGACGAATTGGGCATGAGAGTCACCAGTAAACTTGGTCACTGGTTGAGCCGAAACACCGGATTTATGGACCCTGAAAGCTATTCAACGTGATGGCTACCACGGGACCGTTAGTGGCGCCCTTATAACTCAATAAAGTCAAACCTCTGAGTCTCTCATGGTATTTACAAGATGTCCATATGTCTCAACACTTACATGGTCCCATATCCAGGTAAGCCCGAATGTGACCTGAGACATAAGCTCCACCCCCCGGCGCCGCCCTGCTAGAGGGTCATTTTAACGAACACACTCGTTAGCCTTAACGCGTGCAACACACACACACACACACACACACCTAACAAAGTCAGCCTCATTACACCTGACGGACGACTTAAAGACATTAAAGACTCTCTCGTCTCTCTCAGGTCGTCGAGTTCTCTCCACCTCAGAAGGGGTTAAGCCATGTCAGCCATGATGACATCACACACACACACACACACACACACACACACACACACACACACACACACAGACACATAGGGGGGATCTTGTTGCAGGGAATGTGTGCAACAGATGATACGTGTGTGTGTGTGTTGCCGTGGTAACGCTGTGTGTAGCGTTGTGCAGTCCGGTCGTAGTAACAGTGACACTGTCATAAATATTCCAGTTGTTGTGTTTATCCACTGACAATAAATGATTCATTCTACTCTATAAAAAAATCACATTTTAGGATGTCTACTTTTTTTTTAATGCTGTGCAAGAAATAAGGTTCAATAATGAAAGTCGTTGGTTTCTTGATCATTTATTTTGATGTTTTATTTGTGCGGGATCATGTGCAGTATTCGATATAAATGTTACCGTTTGATGTGAGATTAACGCTCATCTTCATCTGCAGTCTCTCAATTAAACATCCACAAGATCCTGCTGGTTTGATAGTATAATATATTGTAATTTAGACGTGACTTTTATTGTAAAAGTGAATCTGAATGCAGCAAAAACTTCCGTCTGCAGGAAATATTTATTGTATTCATGTTCGGTGCATGTTTGTGTGTGTCTGTGTGTGTGTGTGTGTGTGTGTGTGTGTGTGTGTGTGTGTGTGTGTGTGTGTGTGTGTGTGTGTGTGGGGTTAATGTTCTTTCCTGGCTCTAATTCAAACTCCCCCCCCAGCTCCCTCATCTGTTTCTACTCAAAACATCCTCTCCTCAACTCCTTTCCTTTTCTTACCTTCCTTTCTTGTTTCCTCTCTATCGCTTTCTCTTTCTCCACCTGTCCTCTCCTTTCTATTCCTCTCATCTCCCCCTTTCTCTTAAACTCTGCTCTTGTCCTTTATCCTCCTCTTCTCTCTTGTCTCCATTTCACCTTGCCTCCTTTCTCCTCTCCTTTCCTTACCTTCTTTCTTTGTTTCCTCTCCGCTTGACCTCCTTTACCTTTCTTCTCCTCTTCTCTCTTCTTCTTTCCTTACCTCCTCTCCTCCCTCCTTAACGCTTCTCCTCCCCTGTCCTCTACCTTCCTCCCTCCTTACCTCGTTTCCTGACCTCGTCTCCTCTCGACCTCCTTTACTTTCTCTTTACCTTTCGTTTCTTCTTCTTCTCTGCTTCTTTCCTGAACTCATCTGCTCCCTCCTTTGCGTACCTCCTCTCCTCCATCCTTACCTCATTTCCTTGCCTTTATTTTAAAATAATAAAGTAAAAAACAATCAGAAAACAAGCTCAAAGTATAAAAACGATATCACAGATCAGCTGATGGTTAGCAAGGTGGAGGGAGGAAAACAATGCATTGCGGAAAGGTGTGTGGGGGGGGGGGGGGGTCGTCTCTGATTTTCTGTTTGCTGCCTCTCATTCCAACTGAAGGTTCGCCCGCCGCAAAGTCATTACCATTGATTTTCTTTTTCTTCATCCGCTGCAAAATGGGATTGAAGTCACACTGTAAGACCCCGACTCTTCATCCTCCTCATCATCTGCCTCTTCCTCTTCCCGCTCTTTGTTCCTCCTCCTCCTCCTTTTTGCAGTGATCTGTATGCAACTTTATTTAACTTGTCAAACGGGGGAAACGTGAGTGGAATTGAGATGTCCTGCTCCTCATCCTCGTCACTCTCCTCTTCATCTTTTTTCGTTCTTGTGTTTTTTGATCTAGAGATCAAAGTCCACGCCAGTTTAGGTCATATTTAGTCTTCTTCATCTTGAAAAGTTGTGCTTTGCTCTATTTGTAATTGACAATAAATTGGTTTCCTCTTCCTTCAAGAAAATCGTAAACATTTCACTCTTACTTCTCAATAACACTTTACATATCACAAAAGTCTTGATTTAATTAGTCGACATAAACCCCAGTTTATCATTCCGTTTCTTTTCTTCATCTTCAATCCCCTCATTTTTCATCCCTTGGCCTTTTTCTTCTCCTTCTTTCTCTTCTTGTAATCCTTCTTCCTTCCTCCTCCTCTTCATCATCTCTTATCGAGATCCCTCGCGGAGCTGCCGTGACCTCTTGACGTTTCACCTCTTGGCTCCCAGATCATCTGGAGGGCGCTGCGGTACCCGACCCGATGCTGTTTGTTCCTATGGATACCGTTTAACGCCAGGACCCGCTGTATCTCTGAATTATCATTTACCATTATATTATTAGAATCTCTTTGCTCAACACGTTGACGGCTTCATTCACATTTGTATTAAGAAAAAGAAAAGGGGATGTAGTGAATCACACACACACACAGCAATCATTATTCCTTTCAATTTCAAATAGTATCCATTCTACTCCACCCACCCAGTTTGAACTTTGACCTCTCCTCCCAGCAGCAGTGTGTGTGCATGTGTGTGTGTGCGGTTGTATGTGTGTGCGTGCAGCCTTAACACAGTATCACAGAGAGCTCTCGAGGCCGGCGAAGACTTTGAGGCATCTTTTTCCTCTCCTCCTCCTCCTCCTCCTCCTCCTCCTCCTCCTCCTTCTCCTCTTGCTGTTCTTTCATTCCCAGCATGCCTCAGTAATGAGAGCTCCGTAAAGCACCATTAAGAACTCAGATTCTCTGACTAAACCAGAAACACATGTAGAGTCAGGTTACATTTTCTATATACTGTATATATATATACAGTATATATACAGTATATATACATATATTATCACATCCTGAGACCGCTTCAGCTTGATTACAATATCACAATGGATTGAACAATTCCACCTTAAGATGAATGTATTGTACTGTAGCCAGTCAATGCTAAATAATCTGTGTTATGATCATGATTAGCATCATTTCCCTGTCTGTAACGTAAGTGCAGTTTGCATGTATCAGAGTTTCCTAGTTGTGATTAAGACGTGGATGTTTTACAGGTCAGAAAGTTCAGAAGTTCAAGGTGATGTGAGGAAGTAGTACGTCCCATTTGAATGCATACTGCATGCAACAGTACGCACTGTGTAAGGGCATCTGCAGTATGTAGTAAAAAGAAAAAGTGTGTGATTTGGAACGCGGGTAAGTTCCCTGGTAGGACTCAAACTAGGGAGGGAACTGTTGCAGGTCAGGTCGGTACCTTAAACACCACCAGGACGCTCTGTGAGGCTGTTTCTGAGGTGTGTTTGAGTGTGTGTGTGTGTGTGTGTGTGTGTGTGTCTGTGTGTGTACAGCTGATCTGGTCAGTGTTGATGCACAGTCTGTGTCCCCAAGAAAAAGAAGAAATAAACAAACAGCTGTTCACGTTGTTGATTCCTTTTGATTTTAATGAAGCAAAGCGTTTCATTCGCGCCTCACCACCACCGGCTCGCTCCTCAACATCCAATCATAGAAGCCGACTCTTTCCCAGCATCCACCCTGCCGACCCGCTGCTGACACTCGTTCGCCCGCGGCTCCTCCGTCCTCCTCTATACGCTCAGGCCCTGTGGCTTTAACTGCCATCTGATGTTCAAGCACGCTTCATGTCCTTGACCTTAAGTGTCCGTGTGCGAGTAGTCGGGGGGGCACAAGTCCTTGAGCCAACCCTGCCTTGGTCGTTGCTGTGCTGAACCACACCGATGCATCATGGTAACTGCAGTTTATCCGACTATTGACAGCTGACTATTTCTGATTCAAACCTTCAGCTAGAAAAAGAACACCTCCGGGAGGGGGCTGGAGGGGTTGAAGAAGCCACGCTCCGATCCGCTTCACAAACAGGAGATCAGTAAACCAGCCAGGGTTTGACATTGTTTCTGATGTAGCGAGAGGGGCCTCGCCGCCGACGTCTCGCTGATGCGTCGACACAATAAAGTGAATTACAGGCGTAATGTTCTTTCCTCCTTCCAGCACTATTAATAGTAAGGAGGATGCGCCGCGGATCCAGAAAGGATTAGCATCTGTGTTTGATGTGGTTCCACTCGTTTGCGCCCGAATGCGATTGCTCCTCTTGTTTGTTCACAGCGCAGGAGGAGGAGGTGGGAGCGAAGATGGGGGAGGTCTGCTGATATGTGTGTGTGTGTGTGTGTGTGTGTGTTTGTGTGTGTGTTTTTAGGTTCTTTTCTCGCATTTTTTTCATCTCGTTGCCTCAGAGGAAGACAATGCCAAATTAAAACCGCAGAGACGCTGCTGGTTTTCACCGCTGCTCTCTCTGTTTATTTCTTTCTTTGTGTGTGTTTATTTATTTATTTTGTCGAAAGGCCCGGCCGGCCCCGAGGCTGCAGACTGGAGAGAGGCGGGAGCAGCTGAGGATTTAACAGAAACAGAAAAGGCATGATGGGAGAGGGTGAGGGTGGTGGTGGTGGGGGAGGAAGTGTCAGGGAGGACAGATTTGTCTTAATTTGAGGTTGTTTTTTTTCCTGGTGACAGAGAGAGAGACAGAGAGAGAGAGAGAGAGAGAGAGAGCCTGAGAGAAACTCTAGTCAGGTATCAAAGGGCATTTACTGCTCGCTTCCTGTTTCCAGAGGAAAGAATAAAAAGCAGGAAATGTGTCCGTCAACGATCGGCCTGACCCCCCCCTTCTTCCCAAAAGTGCATTCGTTGGGGACTATTTTCAACGGCGGATGAATCCACCTTTGGTGCTCTAGTGAGTACATGTGTGTGTGTGTGTGTGTGTGTGTGTGTGTGTGTGTGTGTGTGTGTGTGTGTGTGTGTGTGTGTGTGTAATATGAAAGTCAACATTTGTTTTAACTGGTAAAACAAAACCTTTATGAATCCCCACAAACCACAATATATGTTTCCTCTTCTCTTTCTCTTCATTCACCCTCCATCTCCTCCTGTTCTTCCTGTCTCTTCTTCCCTTCCTCACTCTTCCGCTTTCTGCTTCGTCTTTCTTGCTCACTCCTCCTCCTCCCCTTCGTCTTACCCCTTCCACGCTTCTTCTTCCCTGTTAGTTCTCGGTCAAGTTGTCCTTCTCTAATCTCCTACATCTCCGAACCACCTCCTACTTCCCTCTCCTCTTTTTCCTCCCCTGCTGACACACGTCTTCCTCCTTTTGTGCTTCATCTTCCTTTCCTCCTCTTTTCCTCTTCATCTTCAAACCCACCCAGGGTTCTCCCCTCTACTCTCTCTTAAGCTTCTTCTCTTCTGTTTCCTGTTTATAATCCTTTTTTTGACTCCTCTAAGCTGTTCTTTCCACCTTTCCTTTTTTTCTCATCACCCTCTCCTCCTCTTTCACCCTCCCTCCTCCCTTTTCTCCTCGCTTTACCTCTTCCTCCCCTGATCCTGCCATACCGCTCCTTCCTCCTCTTCAAATCCATGATGAGAAGTATGGACCAGATTACGTCCATAGAAGCAGAAAAGAGGAACAAGTATTTTGGACAAAGCGAACGTCCAAACACTGAGAGCCCCGCGGGAGCTTCTATTCAGGCTGTGAAGAGCCCCGGGTCACCTCCTCCTCCTCCCCCCTCCTCGCAGACAGCTTGACCTCTGCCTCTCTCTGTCTGGACCCCCCTACTCCCCTCTGTCTTTCTCTCCCCCAGCAGTGCTGTTGTTTCTGCGGTGCGTAGTGATGCATTGTGGGCCGGCGAAGGGCTTCTCTGGGTTTTGTAACAGGAGGAAATGTTTTCAGGGATCCCCCCCCCCCCCCCGACACACACTCACCTCCAGCCACTTTAAATCTCCATAAGAAAGCGTCTTTCTCCGCAACATGTCAGAGCAAAAAGATGATCATAATTATGTAGTAAAGGAACATTGTCACAAAATTTAGGGTTTGTTGGGAGGAGGGGGGGGGGGGGGCGAAAACGTGCCGAAAACGTACAACCACAAGGATTCAGCAGACAGAAAATAATGAGTTCAAGTTTGAAATAACTCATAGAGAACTTACCCGGGAGAGGAAGTACTGTGATCCTTTACTGAGATAGTTGTTTTCTGCTATATTAATGCTTTGAATATCGTATTTAGCGCCTTTAATAATGCTGGTTTCATGCAGTTAAAAGTTCCTCACAGTAACTTAAATTCAAAGTATTTTCAGAAAAAAACTTAAATTAACAAAACCATCAAAAACATGTTCCCACAATAGAAACAAACCAAAGCCGTGGTTCGGTTCTGATCCGGACCCAGACCACCTCTTTTGGTGGGGTTAGTCTGGTTGTCGTACTGGGTCAGGTTTCACTCCTGTAATGTTGGTTTGGATCAAACAAGATGTGTTAAAGGACCCTTAAACTAATTGGTTCAGTTTTTGGGATAGTTGGTTGGAAGACATCCAACATCAATTGTTATTAAGGCTCCACCTCTGATGTTCCATAGAAGCCTGCAGAATCATAATAATAATAACAATAATACATTTTATTGATACAGCGCTTTTCATAATACTCAAAGACACTTTACATTAAAATCATCATATATAAAAGCAATACACGAAAAACATCAAATACTGGTCACACATTAAAAGCAGTTTTGAACAGGTGAGTTTTGATTTGGGATTTGAATGTGGAAAGGTCAGTGCAGTCTCGGATGTTTTTGGGGAGAGAGTTCCAGAGGGAGGGGGCAGATATGGAGAAGGCTCTGTCGCCCCATGTCCGGTGCTTGGTCCTGAGTGGAAGGGACAGGAGGTTGGCATCAGAGGAGCCGGCGGGATGGAGTGTGGTGGTGAGGTAGGAGGGGGCCTGATTGTGGAGGGCTTTATGAGTGAGGAGAAGGATTTTGAATTGGATCCGTTGATTGGATCTGATTCTTGATTCATTTTCACTGTTTGAAACCATCGTATGACACTGCGGAGCATAGTGTGTGTGTGTGTGTGTGTGTGTGTGTGCCTCATGTTCTGTAGTTTGTTGTCATGTAGCACCTACGTTTATTACCCACTAGCTCATACATTTGTGTGTGTGTGTGTGTGTGTGTGTGTGTGTAGGGGGTTAGACAGCTGTGTAGCGGAGCCTCGATCCTCCTTCTTATTCAACAATTCTTATTGTTGATTAATCTGTAGATTTTCATCTTGAGTTATCAGCGAATCATAAAGTCTTTAAAATAAATAATAAATCAATGTGATCTGACTATTGTATGTATTTTATATACATTACGTCAATTAAAAACAGACACATTTTATAATGTTTCCATTACGTCATAAAAACAGCAAAAGGTTGATTTGTAACACGTATCATGGTGTCTGGTAGAAGCTGTACTTGGTAGGTGTACTTTGTGTTGAACTTGGTACTCGTGGCGTAGTTCTGTCGTGTGGCCTGTTTTGCTGCTCAAACAAGTCATGAAAATGAAGTTCAGCTGCTTCTTATCTCTGTAATAATGACTTGATTAAGTGATGAGTCGGTTCTCTCTCTCCAGCTTCTCTTCTTTCTCCTTTTCCATGATCACATACTGAATATCTTTTTTTTGTAACGTTGCTTGGACAAAACAGGACATTTGAAGACGTCACCAGAGTTCGGTCAAATAAAACCTTTTTTTCACTTCAGAGACAAAACAATGAAGCGATTATTATTATTATTGTTGGATCCATATTAAGAGGGCTCCTTTTTATTTTTTTCATTCCAGTTTCGATTTCTATCTTTTACTTAAGATGTTTAAAGTGATTCTTCAAACTGCTCGTCCAGTCGGACCGACATCCAAAAAATCATCAAGGGTTCAATTAATGATACGTAACAAATCAGCTGATCATCAAATCACAGATTCAAATATCTCAATGCAATAATAACTCCTCACAAACATGGCGGATTTCATGACTTAAATGATTGATTGGTCTTTGATTAATATTCATATTGCCGCTCAATCAACGAGTCATTTCACACCCAGACACAATCATAAACAAAAACACCGGCCACACTGTGTGTGTGTGTGCCCAATGACCCATTCGGCAGGGCATATGCTGTTTGGCAGCATGCACGTGGACTCGTGCACGAGCATATTGTAGAGAGAGTGGGGGAGGGGGGGGCGAGGTAGACGGCAGTGAGGGTTGGTAACCATCTGTGTGTGTGTGGCGACATGCCAGAGCCTTTACCCACAAGCCACCTGGTCACAGCGCCTGGATCAGAGTGTGTGTGTGTGTGTGTGTGTGTGTGTGTGTCTGCTTGCCAATATCTTTGTTTGATGTGTGTGAGTGTGTGTGTGTGAGTGTGTGCGTGTGTGAGTGTGTTGACTGGCCCTGCACACTGTAAAAAGTCATAATTTAAAGTCATAATTTAAAGTCATAATTTAGTGAAGGATCAGAATGTTCAGCGCTCTTCGGTAGGAAAAGGTTTATGCTCAGATTTATTGTTTTACTTGGTTCCCAAATGTATTGTTGTCTTGGATCTACTCCTCCAGCAACATCACATTAAAACAATATGCAGTATGTGACTTGCAGCACATTAAAGAGAGCATTTGACCAGAAACTCACACACAAACAAATATCTCATTTTTCGTCAAGGAAACTTTTGATTTTCCTTTTAAAGAAAAACCTCTTCAGTTGCTCCTTAAAACTTCTTTTCACTGATTCTGGAGATGAGGTTCTGTTGATCATCCAGAGGAACGTCAGTGGCGCAGTGTGTCTGCAAATACTGTTTTGAGCAGCACAGACTACAGGGGGATGAGACCAACCAGAAGTACCCGCTACCGTTTCGACCTGAGGGAAGAAAAACCATACGAGTGAGATTTGGGTGGATCAACCCTTTAGTGATGTTGATTGAATAAGATACTCGGGTGACATTTGTAATCCCTCCCTATTTCCCTATTGACACTGAAATGATCTCTTCTGTAAAACGCAATGTTTTTCATCAGTTTCTATGGCGATAGCGCATTGTATCCTGTGAGTAGGATATCTTGTGAAAAGTTACTCTTCATTTTTCGTGCATTTTCTTAACAAAGTCCAGCAACACGTGTCAATTTACACTCGTTACACGCATACAGTCTTTTCACAATAAACTACTCGGTTAGGTTTAGGCAACACAAATACTTGGTTAGGTTTCGGAAAATATTGTGCTTTGGGTTGGAATAACTCGGGATGTGGCTTTACTTGACTTCGCACGTCACGTGGCAAATATATCATCGTTGATGTCTTGTTTCACCCGGGACACGAACCACGGCCTCCTGGGTGAAAGAACGTTTCTTGTCAGATCCCTTTGTTCGGCCTGTAGGGTTTTTTCCTGATTCATGATTGTGGGATATCTACCTATTACAGCTCATTCACTTTCATAGGAATAGCTTCGAAAGCTGGAGGGAAGCAGACACCTCCACTGTCTGAATGTTTGAAGCACATACTGTGTGTCAAAGTGGATTAGAAAACTATTTTATCTCAGCTTCGCTATTTTCAATGCAAACGTATTTAATTACTTTATTTAATGATTCCATTTTTCTTCCCACAAATAAAACGGTGGATGGAAACAAACAAGGTTCAACATTGTGCAAACACACTATTCACACAATCAATTGTCTTTGGCGAATTGAACACACGAGAGGAGTCACACTACGTCCTCATTGCCTGCAGAAGAGTTGTTTAAGGTATTACGGCATATTTGATAGTAATTATTTGATAGTAAATGAATCTTTATATATCTTTATATATATTTTTAGTCTTTATATATAATAATGAATAATGAACGATTGAATTCAGTCACAGCTTCAGTTCTTGTTCTGAGATTTCTTTGGGGTGCTGTGACCTCCCCCACCCCACCCACCAGGGCCCCTACCGTCACCACGGCAACCCTGAGCCTGGCATCGAGGCTGGCACGACGCC
The DNA here is from genome assembly GCF_949748355.1 of Melanostigma gelatinosum. NCBI lineage: Eukaryota > Metazoa > Chordata > Actinopteri > Perciformes > Zoarcidae > Melanostigma > Melanostigma gelatinosum. Next base: position 5,328,952 of record NC_136637.1, read on the forward strand.
CCTCCTGCCCTGTGTGTGTGTGTGTGTGTGTGTGTGTGTGTGTGTGTGTGTGTGTGTGTGTGTGTGTGTGTGTGTGTGTGTGTGAAATAAATACTGGTCCTCTTCCTCTGTACTTTCTGCTCTCTCTCTTTTTGCTGCACTCTGGGTAATCCATACAGTTGGATGGACAAACTGTACACACACACACACACACACACACAATGTGATTAATGGCAGTAGAGTCTATAGCAGATTATGGTGAAATCACTACAGATAAAGCACTGCAGTGTGTGTGTGTGTGTGTGTGTGTGTGTGTGTGTGTGTGTGTGTGTGTGTGTGTATGTGTATGTGTGTGTGAGTGAGAGTGTGTTTGCATGTGTGTGTGTGTGTGTGTGTTATCTTAGCCAGACATCCGTTCCTGTGAGAGAAAAAGGGGGGAGAGGGAAGAAAAAAGGGGAGGAAAACATGGGGGAGAGAGTGAGAGAAAATGATGATAAAGTTTCCAAAAACACTAAAACCAGCGAATCAGAGAGAGAGACTCCTTCGTCCATCCCTCCATCCTCCTCATCTTCTCCTCTCCTCATCCTCTGTCCCTCCTCACATCCTCCTCCAATCTTCTCTTTCTCTCCTCCCTCTCTCGTCCCTCCATACAGATAAAAAGTAATGAAATGTGTGGTTTGTTAGGACTGAAATCTGATTGGACGTTGGTCAGGCAGGACTGGACTCTGATTGGATGGTAGTCGGTTGAGAGTGGGTTTTGATTGGATGTGGGGGGTATTTTGGAACATGAGATTGGAAAGTCATCGGTCTCAGCAGCTTCTGAACAATCAATAATTTATCAGTATTGATCAACCTGCAGATGAGGAAGTAAGAGAAGAGGGAGAGAGGATGTAATAGAGGTAGGAAGGAGGAGACGGAGGAGGGAAGGAAAGCAAGAAAAAAGGGGAAGAGATGAAGGACGGGTGGGGCAATGGAGGGACAAAAGAGGGGGGAAGGAAGTGAGGAAAGAAAGAACAGAGGAAGGGAGGATGGACAAAAAAAGGAAGGTAGAGATGATGTAAGGGAGGAAGAAAGAAAAGGGCGAGAGGGAGAGAGAAAGAATGGAAGAAGAAACAAAGGAAGTGAGAAAGGGAGATGGATGGTGGAAATAAAGGAGGGGGATTTAAGAAAGAAAGAGAGAGGAAAGACAAAAGGTAAACACAAAGGAAGAAAGAGGAGAAGATATGACAGAAGGAAGAGTGGAAGAGGGAGGATGTAGTGTGGAGAGGGAGTAAGGAACAAATAAAGGGAATGAGGGACAGAGGAAAGAAAGAAGTGAGGAAGAGGGGAAGGAGGGAAGAGATGGAGGAGGGAAGCTGTGAGGGAGGAAGGATGGGAGGGAGGGATGGAAAGAAGAACAGAAAGGAGGAAGGATCAAAATAGGGAGAAATGGACTAAAGGATGAAAGAAGGACGAAAGAAAATAATGAAGGACAAAAGTGAGGATAAGGAAATGGGATGAAGAGATGGAAAAGTGAGGATAAAAAAGGAGACAGGAGGAAAAGGAGGAGACAAAGGAGGGAAGATGGAAGGGTGGAGTGAAAAGATGAGAGATTAGGGATGAAGGGAACAACGGTGAAAGTAAAGACGTACGAGAGGAATGGGGGAAAGGAGGAAAGAAGGAAGCGATGGATGCTGTAAGGGAGGAATGATGGTAGGAAGGGCTGGAAGAATGTGCTGTAGGACAGAAGGACTCATCTAAATAGGGAGCAAGAGAACGGGATGAATGAGGGAGTAGAGGAAGCAAGGGTAGAGGACGGGAGGAAGATACAGAGGAGGGAGGATGTGAGGGGCAGAAGGGACAAAGGGTGGGATGGAGAAGCAAAGGGAGGAAAATAGGATCAAAGGAAGTGAGGAATCATATAAGCGAGGGCGAGGATGTAAGGGAGGAGGTAACAGAGGGAGGACGGAAGAAACAAAGAAAGGGAACAAGAGAAGAAGGTACAGAGGAAGTGAGGAAGAAGGAGGAACAGGAACCCAAAATAAGAATTATGATAACAAGGAAACTTATCTTCTTCAGTGTGTGATATCAACTGTGTGTGTGTGTGTGTACGTGTGTATGTGTGTGTACCATCATCCATTAGAGAGCTATAATTATGGTAAGTGACGCAGCGCTCCGATCAATACAGCAATTCATCAATCCGACCCCGCCCACCAAAAAGGCACACGCTATTTCAATTTGCCCAAAGTCCAGATGTAACCACAGACCACACACACACACAAACACACACACACACACACACACACACACACACACACACACACACACACACACACAAACGTCTGCAAAAATGTAAAAATGTAAATATTTAAATATTTAATTATAAGTTTATTTTTCCTTCTGCAGATCAATAACACAGATTTCACTGCAGTATTAAAACAGTAATATCTGAACAGGTGTAACCTCAGCAGCTGCCAAAACTCCGGTGTAGCTCCAAGGCATTGTGGGAGTCTGAGTCTATTAATACAAAGCATCTCCCCCTGGTCCAGCGGGGGTCTTTAAAATATCACTTGAATGTGAATTTAGTTTGGGCATTTAACGTTTCAGTACCAAAAGAAATATCTATTTATTAATTTTATATGAACGAGATTGTTATCTAACGATGAGCTAAGTCCTGACTAATTTGTGAGTGACAGCGAGCATCTCTGAGTGAAAACGTGATTCAGATTTGCTTGCTTGAAGAAGCTGCAGCTGCACTCTCTTCTTAGTTCCTTTTGTGATGATCTTTGTTTGGGGTCGACAGAACTAGAATCAGCTTTATTGCCCTTTTTTAACAGTAAACATAGTGAAAGATAAGATAAGTATTGCAACAGTCAAGAGATATGAAAATGTGTTTTTAGAATGATTGAGGAATGAATAAGCAGCAGGACGTGAGTTTGAACACTCCGGTCTGTTTGGTCGTGTTTTAGTTTATCTTTATGTTTTCTGTGATGGTCAACTTTTGCTTTTGCCACATTGTAAAGGCTGTATTTTATGTGTCGCCTGTTTTATTGCTCTTTTTCTTCGGTGTATCACTCCTGTTCAGCCACGCCACACTGACGTCTTCTTTGTGTGTTTGTGTATCTGTTTGAGCTCAGCACTTTTCTTTAAAATGACATTTTTACTTCTTTTCCGATATGTTTTGGGATTCATTAATTATTCTTTGCAGTTTTAGTTTTTTTTTTTCATTTCCTTTCTTTTTTTTTTTTTAGTGACTTAGTTTTCAATCAGGGGACATTTTCTTCTTCTTCTTTTGTCTTCCTGCCAAAGGCAAAACAACAAGAGTCCTGTGAGTGACGGTGTATTTTACAGCAAACAAATAAAAGTGAAAGGATCCCACTTTACATGAACACTTGGTATGACGTAGAGCCTTTTAAATTATCTATATTTTTATAAATATTATGATGACAGAAAGATCATCCGTCTCTTCCTCCAGAATTATCTTATCTCAGTTTTTTTATTTTCACCAGCAGGAACAGAGTGGAGCACAACATTTGGGCTCTTTGAGGAGAGAAGTAAAAAGACAAATCAATGGCTCCTTTGAAAGTGTGCGCTGCCGTTTCATCCCGTTTAGATGATAATCAGCAGCCAGAGGTCAGAGGTCAAAACACATTTATATTTTTATACCAGTTGACTGGCTGCTTTCCAGTTGGAATCACTGGAGAACCCCGCAGAGTTCACAGACCCCGACTGATTAGCTGCGGATTCGAAACCGGTTTAGGAAGGTTCCTGGAAGGTTTTTGGAGGGTTTTTGGAGTGCTTGTTGTGTCTCTGTGTGTCTTTCAGTGTGTGTGTGTGTGTGTGCGTGTGTGTGTGTGTGTGTGTGTGTGTGTGTGTGTGTGTGCGTGCGTGCGTGTGTGTGTGTGGCGGATGGCTGGTAATGGCAGCGGCCCTCTTTTGTTCTGGCAGAAGGTGGCGAATGGCAGCCGCTCAAAGAAAATAGACAGAAGCTGCAAAATGGTTGCCAACGCTTTAAGATGGCTGCCAGGCTGGGAAGAGAGAGAGAGACGGCTACCACACACACACACACACACACACACACACAAGCCTGGGCATGGGGCGAGTGCCGACTGAAAAGTGTGATCAAAATTGTGAAGAAATCAGTGTGTGTTTGTGTCTGTAAGTGTGTGTGTATGTGTGTGTGTATACGTGCCCATGTGTGTTCTTGTGTGAGTGTATGTTGCAGTTGGCAGCGGCGGCTGGTTGGGCGTCCAACAATGGAGACGGCTAACGGGATTCTCTCTCTCTTTCGTTCTCTCTTTTTTTAAACACCGTCGGAGAGAGACATAAACTACAAATAGAGACGACGAGAGGGAGAGAGAGAGAGAGAGAGAGAGAGAGAGAGAGAGAGAGATTGGCCGTCTTCTTGAAACGGCAGCATCTTATTGGCAGCGGCGTCTGGCCGACACAAAGCCTTGTCTGCCGCGTCTGTTTGTGCACTTTTATTGTACAATTAACGGGACACAAATAAAACAATGAAACACACCAACGTATATATCGAGAGTTTTGAGGCGGCTGGCGGCAGCGTTCGATGCGTCCGGGACGCCGTGTGTGTTGATTTTTGTTGTTTTTTGAGTGTGTTAAGGTCACGTGGCGAATATTAACGGCCTTCTACAAAATGGCGGCTGGTGGGTGGCGTCAAAATGGAGGCCAGGGGTGTCCAGTTTTAAATTTTCCTTAATATTGAAAAAGAAAAACTTTTCAACATGAAGAAAAAGAGATTTTTTTTGTGCGTCTGTTGTAAATCGGCAGTAAGGAAAACGTGGCTTTTATTTTGGCGAGGCGCATCAGGGGCGAAAAGAAAGTGTGTGTGTGCGCATGTGTGTGTGTGTTTGGCTCTGGCCGTGCAGACGTACCAGAGTTCGTGATTCTAAGCCGGGGTCTCGATCCCCCGGCGCTGCCTAGAAACACGAAACAAACGCACCCCCGTCTGCTGCTGCCTCTGTCTTAGAGAAACATCATCGGCTTTATTTTTCACATTTCATATTTTATTTTCTGCTATTCAAATGTTTTGCATGCATGTGTGTGTGCTATGTGTGTGTGTGTGTGTGTGTGTGTGTGTGTGTGTGTGTGTGTGTGTGTGTGTGTGTGTGTGTGTAAAATAAAGGGGCTCCTACTGACCCAGCAAATCCATTCGTAGGACCAAGAGCGAAATTATTAATCATATAAACTTTGAAATGCTGTTTAATTTATCATGGTTTTAATTTAAAACAGCATATTTAATCAACAAATCTGTGCTCGTTAGATGAATGCACGGGTGTATGACTTTTTAATTTCATACCACGCAGTGAGATTTTAGCGACACAGCAGAAAAAAGGAAGTTATATACATTATTACTAGTGCTGGGCAAGTTAACGCGTTCATTTTGCGTTAACACATTCATTAATTAACGCCGACGATTATTTTATCGCGCGTTAACGCATTTTTTTAATAAAAAAAAAAAGAAATTGTTTTTTGTTAGTTTTTTTAAACTGAAAGACAAGAGAAAATACATATGCATAACAACAAGAGGATGACAAGAACAGTGGGTCAGACTGTCTCATGTTTGTCGTTTTTTATTAGAGATATGATGTCCCTTCAGGGTTGCCGTAGAGAAAAGGCGACTTCCGCTGCTCTCCCTGGAGACTACTGGACATCGCTGGTAAAGTCAGCAGACACTCCGATCTCCGTGGTCAACTCAGCAGACACTTACATGTTAGTGCACCTATATGCTGACATTCACCGTAAACACATTTAAACGGCACAGATCGGGAGCGAGCGAAGGACTTTGAAAGTTAGCGGAAACATTAACGTGAGACAACATCCGGTTTCTTCAGCCGAACATCCGGTTTTCAGAACAAGATGCCAACAAAGTATGAATTATATTCACATTAAGTATGAAACATGCTACCGGCATCTCGTGAACCAAATGTTATTGCCCTTTTGTTCATATAGCAGTACTTTTAAAATAAAAGTGTGCAATACACTACTTTATAATTCATTGTTGAACTTTGCCATAACAATGCGATTAATTGCAAAAAATCCATGCGATGAATCGCGATTCAATATTTTAATCGTTGCCCAGCACTAATTATTACATAATGCAAAGCATGAAAAACACTGCTCGCTGTACATAAGCAGTAAGCGTGAAATGTCTCAACAATAAGGTCGGCTTTTGATTCTGTAAATCTAACAGGAGTTGATCCCTCAGTGCTGCCCAGGTGCTTTCAACCAAGCACGCTTTCTTCTACGCATGCTAAAAAACAGATTTTTCTAATTTAAATTACAATATTATTGTAATATATTTACTTGCTCAGGTACCTTTAAGGTGTAATTTGTCAGCTCCTTGTCATAATAACGGTATTTAAAGGGCCATTCAGGAATAAAGTCATTCACAAAATAAAGGTCCGTCTCTTCCCGTAGACATTTCTTAAACAGCATCAGGAAATGCTGATGCTGTTTTAAAGACCTGTCAATCAAAGACATCATCCTGCAATCCTTCGGATGCTTTCTGTGGTGGGCGGGGCTTTAATCTACATTAATTTATTCTGTGTGAGACTAAAGAGGAGGCAGCTGATTTGTGGCCTTTATAAAAAAATGAATTCATACATCTCTTCATTTCATTAAAAGCTAAATCAGGGCTCGGATCGATACAGAGGACCAGGGTCTTTTTCTTCTTCTTTTTTTCACCCAGGCGGGCGGGAAACTCTCTCGCCCGAGTTGTCACTTCTGATCAAACGGCTCCTGCGAAAGCCTTCCAGTAAAAAAAACTAAAACATCTACATCTCATGTGATTACAGGAAGTTTGATATGTGCTTGTAGCAGCTCATGGTCTCTCTCGCTTTCTCTCTCTCTCTCTCTGTATCTTTGGCATGTCTCTCGCCCGAGTCAACGGTCAGCCTCTCTCTCAGCCAAACACACACTCAGAGAAAAAAAGAAAAGAAAAGGAAAACCATCTTGGCCGCCAAAAACAGATCACTGTTTCTTTTTTTGTTGTCTTGTTGTTTTTTTTCCTCTCCTCTGTCTTTGCTGCACGTCGCTCTGCAAAGAGACAACAACACAACCGTAGTCTGACTCGCCCAGAGAGAGAGAGAGGTTTTAAAATAAACGCTTGAGATTTAACAGAAGAAGAAAAAATAATCAAGCATCCGTGAGGTTTTCTGGCTCATTCTGGCGGCCATGTTGGGTCGGAGTTGCAGGAAATGGACGTGGCGGTTTCTTCAAAAGCGGCTCCAAACTTTTTAAATGTAGTTCACGACGACTTTATTCCACCAGTAGCACTGTGTTCTTTATGGTGAGAGTAAGAGTGTGCAGGTTTAAGAACATATTCACGATCGTTCTTTGCTGTAGTTCAGTGGTTGAATGTCACTTATAGTGCATTTATTGTATTTAAAGTGTGAACTTAATTTGCAGTTTTCATGTACTTATATATTCCTGGAGTACTTCCATTTCCAGAGAGCAGGGCCGGGCGAGCGACCTCCAGGGCCACAGAGTTTGACTTTCCCACAGAGAGAGAGGGAAAGACCTCTGCCCTCTCTCTCTTTTCTTGGTTCATTGTTTTCTTCTACGTGCTCTATAATGTGTGCATGTGTGTGTGTGTGTGTGTGTGTGCTGTACAGATCACATGGGAGATGACAGCAGAAGGTGGAACGAGGGCCGAACAAATGCAGGGACAAAAGTGTTTAGTTCCGATTTTAGAGAAAGTGTGTATGTGTGTGTGTGTACTGTGTTGTGTTGTTTTGTTTATTTCCACGGTCCACTACACTCAGTCTATAGCTGAAGCCCTGGAGAGGAAGAGGAGAAAAGAGAAGAGAGTCAGAGGGGAACAACTCAGTCAACACCACTTGTTGAAAATAAAAGCGCGCATGGCAGCGGCTTTTGTTCCTAAATGGAGGCTTTTACATTGGAGCCTGGAGACTGAGAGAAAGGGAGAGAGAGAGAGTACAAAATCATTTTTGAAAGTAAAAGCATGGGCATGTTTTTATGGCGAGAAAGAGAGAGGCAGGAAAAGCATGGTTGACCAAGATATAAGCTTTTATTTTGAAGCTGTGAGAAATAGTGAGAAAGGGAAACATAAATAAAAGAAAGAAAATATGAAAGGAACCAAATGCGCAAAAATACAGCTTGGTTTTAAGCACTTTTCAAAATAATAGCATGGATATCAACAACTTTTGTGTTTCTAAACCGAGACTTTTATCTTTAAGTGTGTGATGGAGATAAAAGGAAAGAGAAGAGGAAATAGAGAAGAAGAGACGGCGGTAAAAGGTGCCCAACCAGTGACACCTTTTTAAAATACAAGCATTGATGACAACAGCTTCTTCAAGCAGGGGCTTTTATTTTGATACCTGTGTTGGAGAAAGCGGGTTTTCTGAAAAATATGAAAAATAACTGAACAGAGAAGAGAGGAGAGGAGTAGACCACAACCCTTTAAAATGAAAGCAGAAGGCCACAGCAACTTCTTTCACTTTTAATCTGGAGCCTCTGACCGAGACAGAGAGAGGCCGAGTCCGTTCCCAGTCTGGTCTCACTGGTCTCACTGGTCTCACATGGTCTCACATGGTCTCACTGGTCTCACATGGTCTCACTGGTCTCACATGGTCTCACTGGTCTCACATGGTCTCACTTGGTCTCACTTGGTCTCACATGGTCTCACTGGTCTCACATGGTCTCACGTGGTCTCACTGGTCTCACATGGTCTCACTGGGTTGCTTCCCCATCATCTCAGCGGCGTGTCTCTCCGTATGTACAGAGGGCTTTTATTTTGCTGTCTGCTTTTCGACCCCCTCCCCTCAGTGTGTGTGTGTGTGTGTGGGTGGGGGGGGGGGGGTGTGGATGCAAACGGTCCGGTCTGCTCCCACGCCTCATTAGCATATTTAATTAACCTGGATGGGGGGCGGCTGAATGGGGGGGCGGGGGTTGACGGGCTAGGGGAGCAGTGTGTGAAAGTGCCCTCCAACACACACCCATCGGCAGCACCCCTCGGCCCCCCTCCTCCCCCTTGGTTGCCGTGGTTTCAGCCCTGATGCTCTTTGTTTTAGGCTGCTGAAGCAAACAGACACAGTGAACAGCATGCAAAACAAGGCTGATAAATGCTGCACTTTGTCTCAGTGTGTGTGTGTGTGTGTATGTAGAGGAGGGCTGCCTCACTGCAAAAAGTTTTTAGAAATTGAACTGAGCAATAAAACCATGCGTTGATGATGTTTTAGTGTAAGTAGAATTTAGGAACCTAGCGTGAAGTTTAAATGTGATCAAAGTCTTAAATATGAATTATCTTCATATGGATATTTTATATGGCTGCTTCCGTCATTGTAACTTATGAGCTGGCAGTCCAACCAAGCATAACATCCAGCAAGACCACATCATTTTTTTCAACGTTGAGGCCTTTTCTGCTTTTTGCCGCCTTTTTCTGTTTGCTTGTTTTTCAAACAAACTCAAAGATGCATTAAAACCGATTAACCTAGCTCAATATCTTATTGTATGGTAAACATAATATATTAATATGTATGGTTTATGGTGATGTTTCAGCTCTGTGTGCAACTTATATCAAGTTTAAAATTAAATACTTAATTTTAAGACAGATTGTTCCCAAAATTCTGACCGTTTGTGTTGATGTGAGATCAAGTTCTTGGAGTTGAATCACATTTGCTGTTCGGTCATTCCACTCCATCATAATTAAAAAGTTTCACCGCACTGGGCGTTGTAATAAAACCGAACCTGACTCGACTCCATCCGTCTCAGTCCGGTCCTGAGTCATAGCCCCTGCGGCGGGCGGATCCGGGAGAGGGGGGTGGGTGGGGGTGATGGGTGATATTTCTCCGCCCCGACTATTTTATCTGCAGCGCGGCCGATCGATGCTCCTGAAGTCGCTAAATCATTTGCAGGAGCGGAGCTGCATCGGAGCAGAGAGCATGCTGGGAAAAAATAAATAAAAACAGAGGCAGATACAGAGAAGAGGAGAGAGACGGGCTGCGTTCAGAAAGCAGCAAACAGTTTCTCTGTTGGAGGATGTTGAACACGTCCCATAATCCTCTGCAGTGACGCTTCGGTTTCGGTCCCATCGGTCTTTCTGTCCCACCGTTTGTCTCGTTGTCTTATACTGAATACATTTACTCAAGCACCGTTCTTAAGTACAAATTCATGGCACTTTACCTCAGTCTTCCGGTCCAAACCTCAAGATTTTAAATGATTTTACAATAGAATGTATAATTAATATTCATACAATCAAAAATTACATAATTATATACAAGCAACATTTTTCCGCATGTTATTTCTACTTCAAGTACATTTTCCTGATTATACTTAAATATTTTTTACTTGAATAAAAGGTAATATAAGGAGTACTTTTACTTCTGCTACTTATTTACAGTACTTATTTCACTGCTTTATACTTTCACCGAAGTTCATTTTGAATTCAGGGCTCTTGCTGACTGTGGTGCTGTTATTGTACTTCAGTAAATAATGTGAATGAACAGTCACCTGTCTGCTGCAGCAGGTAGAGTCTGCCAGTCGGTCTGGTGTGTGTGTGTGTGAGGTGAAACCCAAGTGTTGTGGTATCGAGATCAATACCCCCACACACACCTCAGTGTATTAATGTGTGATGGAGCTGCTCTGGGTTTCACTCAGGTTTATGTCCTGAAAATGGGAACGTAAGGATGGATTTCAGTTGTTTTATATGTTATGGAGTTATAGAGTTATTTAGTTATAGAGTTAGAGTTATAGAGTATGTTTGAAACTCTTTACAGCCAAAGGAGATTTTAGTTTTGTTTAAGTACAACCTTTATTCAATCAAGTAATCTCGCGATCAAGGAGAGATGAGACACACAGCAGAAGCAATCACAGACATCTCTAAAAAGTTTAAGATTCATCCAACGGAACATGAGATGTTCAGGTCACCATAGGAAAACATTGGATGGTTCATCCAATCAGGAGACAGCACCGTTGTGAGCTTGTGTGCGTGCATTTGTGTGTGTACTTAACATTTTGTCGTTGGACTCGTCCTCATCAGTCCTCATCTGTTTTTTCCCTCCAGAAACCGGCCAATCAGAAAGCCCCAACCAGGCCAGTGATTCAGATATCAAAGAGCAGCCAGAGAACGGTGAGACCTCGTTCACACACACACACACACACGCACACACTGAATCAAGGAAGTGTGTGTCACAGATTGTTTTTGTGTGTTGTTGGATGTCAGCGTACTGTATGTGTGTGTGTGTGTGTGTGTGTGTGTGTGGAGGATATCCTCTCTGGTTTGTCTGTGCGTGTGTGTGTGTGTGTGTGTGTGTGTTAGACCTTGACCCAGAGGTTCAGCTGCTTGCCAGTACACACACTCACACACACACACACACACACACACACACACAGAAATACTTGCAGCTGGTAGTGATTATCCTTGTTGGAAAACAGAAGGTTCCACTACTACTGTTACTACTGACAGTACTGGTACTGTTACTACTGACACTACTACCACCAGTGTTACGCCTGCTACTCTTACTGCTACTCTTGATAATGCTGCTACTCTTACGACTACAGCTATTGCTACTGCTACTACCACTATTAATGCTACTCACAGGCTGCTACTACTACTGATAGGACTACTGTAACAACTTTTATTATTACTACTCATTCTAATGATAGGATGGTACTGTTACCACTCACTCTACAACTATTACTTCTACTGATACTACTAGGACTATTACATGATGCTACTACTACCAGTAATGCTACTCATAGGCTACTACTAATACTAACACTACATTTAGTGCATAACTGCATTTATTATTACCACTCATTTTAATGATAGGATACTACTGTTACAACTGCTACTACAACTATTAATGCTACTGCTACTGTTAATACTACAACTGTTATTGCAGTAGTACTACTATTAATGCTACTGCTTCAAGTATGACTGCTACTACAACTATTCATGCTGCTGCTACTGTTAGTACTACAACTACTGTTACTGAACTATTATTGCTATTGCTGAAGTTACTACTACACCTTTTATTACTGCACTACTACTATTAATGCTACTCATAGGCTACTAGTGCTACTGTGCTGTTGATTCTACAACAATTACTGGTACTACTGCTACTGCTACTGCCACAACCTCAACTTACTAATGGTACTACCTCTGCTACCATTACTACTACTACTCCTGCTACTAATACTAATAATACTAACTCCTGCTACTAATGCTAATACTAATATAGCAATAGTCTGATGAACATAATAATCAATATAATAATTGAATGTGTAATATTGAACGCTCTCTCTCTCTCCCTCCCTCCCTCTCTCTCTCTCTCTCTCTCTCTCTCTCAGGTCATCTGGGTTTTCAGGACAGCTTTGTGACGCCCGGCGTCTTCACGGTGGCCGAACTTGTACGAGTCTCTCAGAGTAAGTTCCTCTCTCTCTCTCTCTCTCTCTCTCTCTCTCTCTCTCTCTCTCTCTCTCTCTCTCTCTCTCTCTCTCTCTCTCTCTCTCTCTCTCTCTCTCTCTCTCTCTCTCTCTCTCTCTCTCTCTCTCTCTCTCTCTCTCTCTCTCTCTCTCTGATGGAGCGAGGCAGAGCAGTGATTGGATTGCAGATCTGTCATCGATAGTGGATCTAATGTAATTCCTCCAGACTGAACCAGACGCTGCTCAGCTAAATGAACACACACAACAAAAAACACACACACACATACACAGAATACTCTGGAAAAGAGTACAGCACAGAAATGTTTGATTTTTCCACTGTAAAGTGAACACGTCACTGAAGAAGTAGGAATGCAAAAACAATATAATGTTTATCAGTCATGCGGGAACGCTGTAACATGATCTGCTCTCACACAGAACAAGCTCCAAGTGTATTTATTGGCCACGCACGGGTTCTGATTGGCTGGCTGGTGTTCTGTTAACAAGTCAGCAGTTTAAACGTGTTTATAAATTAGCGGTCCAAGTTATATTTACCGGCAGATCACCATAGCAACTGTGTTTGGTACAGTTGTTACCCGCTGACTCCCACAGCAGAAACGCTCCCAGCCTTGGATTAAAATGACTACAAACTCAAATAAAACAAAACAAAGTAAAATAAGATAAGTTCATATATAATAATATGCTCATTCTGTATTGGTTGCACACTACCCTGATTTTCCGCAAGGTTTTGTGGCCAAAGTTGAATTAAATTGAATGTCCAAAAACCTACATCCATGGGAATGTGATACAGGCAGGAGAGGGCAGTTGTGATAAAAAAATATTTTTACTTTTTCAGAAAAGTATTTTAAGTAAATTATGAATGAGTCATGAATTCCCACCATTATGTAACTCTACTCTCCAATCCTACCTGGACTCTGGTACCTAATGCTAAGCATGGTTTACCTTCTGATGGAGACACAGTCAGCTGTTTCATTCTGCTCACTGAAACCTCGTAGAAACGATTTGCCACAAAAAGCCACACAAAAAAGTTGATAAAAAAGGGTAGTCAAGTTTATTTGTTTTTTTGAGCTTTTCAGCATGACATTTATCATCCGACTGATGAAATAACTGTAGGAAGTGAAATACGGTTACAGTAGCCTACACTACACATTGATTTCTGCATTCAAACCGCGTTGGAGCGAGAGCTCGATACCATCCACAGCTGGGAGAAAATCCCTTTTAACAAACAACTGAGAGGATGTTCTGTGCTACGGTACAAGTGCTTATGATGGCTTTCTTTCTGTAGATAATTATGCTTGTAAAGGTTGTTCAGGTGTAGTCAGCCTGCAGGTGACTCTGCTGTCCCAACCACAGCTCCTTTGATGATTACACTGCTAAACGTCTAGAGCAGCGGTTCCCAAACTTTTTAGGCCACGCACCCCCTTCTACATCCCGACCGGGTTCACGCACCCCCAACACACACACACACACACCTTAAAAAAAAAAAAGCAACAGAGCCGCCCGCATAAAAATCGGACGAATGCGAGAACAGTTTGCTCGCGCGTGGCGTTTGTTTACAAGATAAAAAACACAAAAACTCTTCCTGCACCGTGCCTTCGAAAAGGTAACGGACGTAACGTTACGAAGGTAACGGACGATTGGCCAGAATGGCCACATCTGTAGACTCGTCTACCAGCAGAGAGTAAAACTCACTCTTCTTCACGCGACCGACTAATGTAGCCAGGATGTCTTCGGACAAAGCATCGATGCGCGCGACAGTGTTGTTGGACACCGGGATCACGTCCAACTTTTTCGCTTCTCTCTCTCCAATCATACATTCCACCATCTCTTTAACATTTTTCCCTCTCCACCACCGCCTCTCCTTCTCCCTATTACGCGGTCAGAATACTACCACAACACGCCGCCTGTCTCCGGCAGAAATGCGCTCATCCACGCACGGGAACAACACCGAGTTGTAATATATACCTCCATAACACCCCGCCACTCTCGGCTCATACCTCCCCAGCAACGAGGCACATCACCCGGCCACAATACCTCCAGAATGTCCCCCGGGTGAAATCCGGGACTTGGTTTTATGGTTCCGAGTGGCGGGCGCTCACCCGTTGGCGCTGGGACGCGAGGTCTCCAGCCGCCCCCGCCGCGAGGCACCCGATCGTCAGGTCTTCAGCCCTCGGAACAGGCCGCGGGTCAACAACTCGTGGGTGGCGGGGTAGAGGCGAGGCAGATCACAGAAAAATAATAAAGACTAGAGTACAGCAAAGATATGTTGATGAAACGTATTTGTACGTCAAACACAAACGTAATCAGGGAGAAAATACGTTCGTGGTAAAACGTAATTGAGAATGCATTTTAGTTTTGGGGGAACGTAATTTTTAGGAGACAGGACTGCACCGCCATTACATTTTTCCTCTCGCGCACCCCTAGAGGCAGCTCGCGCACCCCCAGGGGTGCGCGCACCCCACTTTGGGAATCCCTGGTCTAGAGGAAGTAGATATACATTTTCCTGTAAAGCAGGTGTTGGTCACCGTTTGTTGCATTCAGGGGGATCTTTTGCATCTTTATCACCTAATTCCAAACTTTTCGGGGTATAATATTCAACACATTCTTTGTGTCATCACTCAGCTGTGAGCTTTCTCTCTCTCTCTGAAGTCATTTAATGACTAGGAAATATGGGAGGGGTGATCAAGAGACTGCCGAGTGAAGGAGACAGAGACAGTGAGGGTTAGATGGACGTGCGACAGACAGAAAGGACAGGAGAGAGAGAGAGAGAGAGAGAGAGAGAGAGAATGAGAGAGAGAGAGAACGAGGGACGAACGTGACCTTTAAAAGTGCCGACATGCAGGAGAGAGAGAGAGAGTGACAGAGAGCGCAGTGGGATCTATATGAGACTGTCGATCGCCCACCGCTAACAATAGGCCGATGTAAAGTGCCTGTCAGCACACACAGAGACCCCTGATCAAAGAGCCATCGATCACACACACACACACACACACACACACACACACACACTGATCCCAGCCTGATCAGATGCACGCCACTGCGCATGCAAAATCTCACATAGTCACTCAATCACACACACACATCCTGCCATAGGTGTGTGTGTGTGTGTGTGTGTGTGTGTGTGTGTGTGTGTGTGTGTGTGTGTGTGTGTGTGTGTGTGTGTGTGTGTGTGTGTGTGTGTGTGTGCGTGCGTTCCTGGTGCCCTGTCTAGGTCTGCTCTGGCGTCCAAACTTAAGGTGCCGGAGAACATTTATTGATACTCTTTGCTTGTACTTTACTCGTGTATTTTCTTTTTCAGGCCACTTTCTACTTCTACTCCTCCATATAAAAAACGAGCTCCACCTAAAATCCTGCTGTTACATTACAGTTACATGTTATTATCAGATAAATCAGCTCCACTACAGCTCTGGACTTTATAAATTTGAACCTTTGTGTATTTAATCAAGTTAAACAACAATTCATTTGTGAGCACAGAAAAAACTACAACTCCCATGAAAACTTACCAGCGGTTTCATAGGCCATCTTAACTTGGTTTAATTTTTACTTTTTTAGTTGTAATCTCTGCTGTCTAAAAAAATTAACATCATTTAGTACTCTCTCTCCTGCCACTATCACAGACTGTGCACTGGTCCGGTCACTTATGGGAAATGTTTTGTGTTAAAGGCTGCTAAAACCAGAAATATTAAATAAACAGAGATAGCAGATCTTAGATCTCCTTATCTAAACATATTAAGTGAGCCACACAACAAACTGTTGAGTTCCAAGGCTGCATGTGTAGTTGTTAAAGTTGGTACAAATGTCAGTGGAATTTGGAATAAGGTTTCCTCACTTCTGGAACCACACCTGGAAGTCACATTAACTTCTGCTTGCTTTCAGTCCTCAATCTGTTCCCGAGAGGATTTTCTGTCTACTATCAAAACAGTTGAGTGTCTGTACTGGAATGAAATACCTCTACAGTACCTGTCTGTACTTCATGGTCCTCCTGTAGGATCCACTCAGTATTATTACTGAGCAGTAGATTTATAGTGACTCTCCTGAACATTTATGTTTCCTTTTACTCTTTTAGTGTCACACGCTATGATACAGTGGTGTGAAGTAGTCAGGACGCGCCCGGGTGCACGCTAATCGCTGGCGCTAGTTACTTACTTCTGCTTTTAGTTTGAAAGGTATGACTGCTCGCTCGGCTGGCAGATGCTTGTCAGTCTTGACAGGTTTTTGCGCCTAAACTAGCATGATCAAATAAAGACTTGACATTGGACATCAAACAACATGTATTACTCAGCAATCATCATTGCATATCTGTGTATGACAGAATAACTAATAATAATAATAATAATACCAATAATAACAGAAGAAAATAAGATTTTTTTAAATTGTATTGAATAGCTGTTTTTATAGTTTATTTATACTTGTATAGTTCATGTAGAGTGTAGCTAAATATTTTACCCCAAAAATAAAATAACCATGAGATAAGGTTGCCTTTTCAGGGAACCTTTCAGAATATATATACTTTTTTTTTTACCACAGGCATATTTCTGAGGAGGTAATCTAAATCACTAGCAGGAGGCCGTTCTCTGTGCATCACGGTGTTAGAGTCCCCTACCTCACCCCACAGGCCCCACCCCACCCCACGGGCCCCAATGCAAATCACTGCCAATATATTTATGCCCCTGCTGTCATATTTTTATAGCTGTGGAGTAAATGTTGTCTTTTCCCAGCCAGTATGAACAGAGGGAATGCTAACAGAGACCAAAAACATAGTCATTGTACTTTAAATGTAAAATGAGTTTCCTGTTCAATATAATGGAAGCAAAATAAAAAGTATGAAATCTCTCTGTGGCTGCACAGCTGAGCTGGTTTCATGTTGGTGCAACACGCACACAAACACTTTATGGTTATATTCGTATACTCACACACACACATACACATAGATGCATTCAGGCGGACACAAATGTATTCACAGATGCACACACCCTTTCTCTAGTGTGTGTGTGTGAGTGTGAGTGTGTGTGTATTGTGTTGGTCAGCAGATTTGCAGCGATGCGGCTCTGGAAGAATCACTTATAGATTAGAGTGCAGGAGAGTCCTGTGTGTGTGTATGTGTGTGTAGGTGTGTGTGTGTGTGTGTGTGTGTGTGTGTGTGACCAGCTAATGTACCTGCATAATGTATGTGTGTGTTCATGTATATGAGTCAACAACATTAACTCTTCACTATTCATTTATAACAATTAATGATAAATATCGACGATGAAAAATATGTCTGGAAACACACTCAGACACTCACACAGCCAACAGAAAGACTTGATCATTTATTCAGCAACACTTCAACTGTAAACCTGTTTAAATCCCATGACACATGAGCTTTAGCATGAAGCTAAAGAAAAACACAAACAAGCTAAAGTTGAATTAAATAGGTTTTATAGCAGATTGTAGATCAGGTCAGGAGCATGAACATCTGACTCACACTTCATCACCATCCATCCCATAGTTGTTGAGATATTTCAGTCTGGAACAAAGTGGCGGACAGACAGACTGGCATTGCCAAAAACCTGACAACAGAGTTAAAATAATCCAAACTTATGGCCATAAAGTAAACATATGGGAATTTACAGTGGCGCAAAATACTTCAGAAACCAGCCAGTCATCATACTTTCAACTGTAAATTTCATAACCTGACCCGCCAGATGGTTCGTAGTATCTACGCGAACCGCCGTCGTTGTCTTGAACCAATAGTCGCCTCTCTGTGTCGCATCAAACACACCTAAGCCCTGCCTACAGCTGCCGGTAGCTCCTCCCAGGACCCTGATTGGTCCGCGTTCTGGCTTACCACACACAAATGCATCACTTGAAGCCTATTTTTGTTGTGATTTGTGATCCCGTGGTTCTTGCGTGATCTCGTGACAACCTAAGAATCCAGCTGGCGTGCGAGGTAACATAGTACTCACTGCAGCGGTGGAACGTTATTAAGTATGTACAGGAAGTACAGAAGTGCACACCTGTTCTTTCCTTAAGTAGTTCCATCTCTACTTCTACTCTATTCTACTCTATATACTCTATTCTACGAATAAACCCAGCTGTAGACAAAGTATCTGAAATTGGCTACTCATTGACGAACTACAACAGAGGCATTCTGCATATTGTTGCTTTTACTTGAGCAATACTCATACAATACTTGGTATTTGTTCTGATACTCTGATAAAGGACCCGATGGTGCCTTTACATTTGAAGTGGGAACTCGGAATATTTCAGTTTACCATTCAGAAAGTTCAACTGGAGCGTTGCCTGAAGTCAGAATTCCCGGCTCGAATACTCGGACGAACCCCACCAACCTGAAACCCAAAATCAAAGATGGCTGCCCCGTGCGTCACCAGTATACAAGCTGTTCATTAGCGCTTCTGTCCTACATTTGTCTATTTAAACCAGTCACACATACAGTGCTGTCCAACTCATCTGCATCGGCATGCAAACACTGTGTGTGTCTGGTGTAACGCAGACTGTACCGGCTACACGTGTGCTACACATGTTGTCTGTTTTATAGAGGGAATTAACACACACACACACACACACTGGGGTCTGCAGGGGTGACTGAAGCCTATAGCTTACCAGAAGATGAGAAGTGGTCGGACGGGGGGTGGAGGAGGGGGTATTGAACACAGCACACACACACACACACACACACACAGCGGGTGACCTTGGCGTTGTGCAGCCATTACACAATTCACTGGCAGGCCAATCGAATCTCTCTCTGTCGATCAATATCCTATTAAAGCAGCACACAAAGAGGGGGAGGGGGGGAGAGAGGATGAGAGAGAGAGAGCGAGCGAGCGAGAGAGAGACAGTATAGGTTAGCGTAGCGGCCGTGTATTAAATGTAATTGGTCAGTTCAGTATATTTCTGCAGACTGGATTCTGACTTCTCCTCAATCCCCCCCCTCTCTCTCTGTCTCTTTCTGTTTTTACTGGTGTTCCCCCAAAACCTCCTCTGTAACTCTCAAACTACATCCAACCACTTCCTCTCCTCTCTGCCGCGAGTGACTTTATGCCGTCCAGAGCGAAACTCACAGTTTAAGTGATTTATTTTACAAGAATTACCTCGTGGTTGAGGGGAAAATTGATTCATGACACTTCCTGTTGGAAAATTAAGTTTGGTTCGTCCAAAGTTTGGACCCTTTGTATGATGTTCAAATACAGAGCACACAGCACGTAGTAGCCTCATTATTCACCAGAAGGCCAACATGTACCTGACCAAACTTTATTTAGAATCGTGCACCATGTGAGCTATTATAAACTAAAATAATGAAGGATTCATTTTTTTCATATAAAGCCACAACTGTAGGCACCAATGCAGGTCTTTGCCCTTGTTGATATTGTACTTTAAAACTTTGGTGGAGCGCCTTGTTAGCCGCGTGGATACAGCGAACGCCACGTAATCGCGTCGTCCCTGTTTCGGTTCCAGCTTTGGGGGCCTTTTACTGCTTGTCGTACCTCTCTTTCTCTGCCACATTTCCAGTCTCCCTTTACATTTTCCTATGACCAATCAAGGGGAATGTACTTTACTGGTCCAGATCAAACTATCAAAACACATTGACAATCAGTGAACCTGGGAGTTTTGAGCCCTCTGGGGGTCTCAAAAGTGACAATTTCAGAGCTCTTCTCTGTTTTAAGAGAACTTTTCGGACTGTTGATTGAACAAACATAGACATTTAATGACGTCCCCCTGGGCTCCAAGAGGCTGGATTTATTTTATTGTGTTGTGATGTATTATAGACCTGTCACGGGAGTTCACAGGTAGGACCCAAACGCAAGACCACAGGAGACAGAAGTTAATATAACAGGTTTTATTTAGAATGTGTGGAGCCCGTGGTCCGACACCAGAGTAGGCAGATCGACGGCGTGAAGTCCCGTGGCTCGACACTGGAGGGCTGGTAGCTTGACGGCGTGTGTAGTCCGTTGACCACAAGGAGGGCAGAGGACGTCACGGGGTTGAAGCAGGTGAAAGACGGTACGACCTGACAACCCCAGACTGCAGGACCAGAGCTTATATAGAGACAGGGGAATCATTAGTGGGACCTGAGTCTGGTGTGTCAGGCTGCAGGAGGTGATCGGCTGGAGTGTCCTCAGCTGTGCACAATCAAGGGTGCGGCCATGGGAGGTGTCTGGAGGCAGAGGACAAACACAGAGCACATGGCACACAATAACAAACGGGGGAATGACAGGACACATGAGGAGAGGAGATCAGGGGAAACACACAACGGGTCAGACAGGGATCCTGGATCCTGACAAGACCAAGTGATTAATCCACTGAACTGTAAAACTGAAGGTGCAGCAGGTGGTTACAGCAGGACTGCGTGTGTGCCAAACACAATTCACAAGCACAAGCAATAGACCTACAGGTGAATGTTTTGTCAGGTTAAAACCAATGAACAATATCAGGTTTGCAAATATATTCTGTATATACAGAATATATACATAGCCTACTGTACATACATATACATCAGCTATACTTCTTAATTCTAACTGAGAGCTGCAGGTCTCTCTCTGTGTGTCTCTGAACCACTTGGATGTTTATAGACACTAGTAACAAGCTCAATCGGCTTCACAAACACACACACACACACACACAGATGCATGTCTAGAGTGCCAGGGCGCACCTTGGCACTGACACAAATTTCACACACACACATGCACAGACACACACACTTTCCTCCAAGTGTGTCAGGAGAGCTGATATTAGACATAAGGATTTGGGGATTAAGTTGATATGATGGCATAACACTCCTGCTGCTCACACAGTGAACACACACACACATCTACAGAGAACACACACACACACACATACACACACAAAGAGATAAGAAGGCAGATGACCCACTTGGCACCTTCCAGTACCTTCATCTGGAGGCATTCCCACCCAACACACACACACACTGCGATACAGGGATGAAAAGATGAATAAAGCTGGAGGCCTGCACGGTTGAAACTCATCCATCCCTCCTTCCTCCTGCCCTCCGTCGCCCCTGGAAACACACACACACACAAACACACCCACAAAACCTGGTGGTGTGCCAACGCCATATGGGCACCCCGGCACAAATGGCGCAATCACAATAATAATGCTAATAATACTACCAATAACACTGTTACAACTGGCTATACATGGACAATAAAACATTAGAATAAAAAACACAGCGCCATAAGAAAGTTATAAAATCAGTGAATCATTTACTAATTATAAGATTATAATGTAAAAGGGTTGGCTGACATGAGGTAATAACGAGATGATACAGTAAATGACCTAAAACATTATTAACACATTTAAGTTGAAATCAAGCTTCAGCTGGCAAACAGCCAGGTTTGAGCATCAAACAGAGGAGCTGTATTAATGAGTAAAGTTATTCATCAGCCAAGACTAACAGTTTAAAGTTGTGGTAGCACCCCATACAGGCTGCGGTGATCATTACAGAAATGATATGAAAAGAAAATTGAAAGCAGCTAGAAAATGCATTTCCTGCTGAAAATGCATTGGAATGCTGAAAGCTGAAATGAATCTCAAAAACATTGCTGAAAATAGATATCCAATTTTTAAAAAATTGCAAAAAGCTTAATAATTCAAAAAGTTGAAAGATTACAAATATGAAGTTATATCACCCCTCTCCTGAAAGAGCTGAACATTTTGATATTCGAATGGTTTCTGTAGCTTAAAAGAATTCCAGCAGTAGTGGTATTTGTTGTAATAAGTTGTAGTAGAAGTATTTTTAGCAGTATAAGTATTAGTAGCATTTGAATAAGTACTAGTTGTAGCAGTAGTGATATTTGTAGTAGCAGTAGTAGTATAAGTTGTAGTCGAAGTATTAGTAATTAGAAGAAGAAATAGTAGAAGTAGTAGTATCAGTAGTCGTAGTAATAGCTGTAGTAGTGGTCGTAGTATTTTATATAACAGTAGTAGTAGTAGTATAATAAGTAGTAGTAGTAGTAGTAATAGTAAAGTCAGTTTTTGAAGTAGCAGTAGTAGTAGTACTAGTAGCAGTCGTACTAATAGCTGTAGTAGTATTAGTACTGGTACGGGGAGAGGAGACATAATCATCATGTTTGACACATAAACAGAGGTTATTAAATGACAGGCTTCATCACAAGCAGTTCAGTTAGAATTCACTCTCTGGGGCTTTTATTTTGAAATGGGGTGTGGGGGGAGAAGGGGAGAGGAGACAGAATCATAATGTTAGATAAACACAAACCGGTTATTAAATGACAGGCTCATCATTATGCATTTCAGTTAGGATTCAGTTAGAGACATCACGCACTCTAAGCTGCGCAATACACACCCATTATAAAGTCAGAAAAGTGCTGAAAAATCATAAAAGTTAAATTGCTGCAGTTCAAAAAGTGTAAAATATATCAAAAAGCTGAATAATGCGGCAATAGTTCAGGGTTTTCTCAACATTTGAAAGTTGAAATGGTGTCTTTCGCTGAAAGTATGAGGAAGTTGAAGGATTTGAAAGTTGAAGAAGTTTAAGAGGATTTGAAAATCTTCTCCATAGAAACCCATTAAAAAAAAAGTTGCTAAAAGCTTAATAATTCAAATAGTTAGAAATGGTTAGAAATGGAAAAAGTCATAGCAGAGATGAGCTGAAGGAGCTGAACATTTTGATAGTTGAATGGTTTCTGTAGCTTAAAAAATGAAGAAGAAGAGTTGCAACGAAAAATGGGGGGGACAGAAGAAATAGTGGAACTAGAAAATGCATTTCCTGCTGAAAATGCGTTGGAATGCTGAAATTTGAAATTAATTGCAAAACCATTGCTGAAAATAGTTATCCAATTTTTTTAAAATTGCAAAAAGCTTAATAATTCAAAAAGTTTAAAGATTCCAACTATGAAAAGTCATATCACCCCTCTTCTGAAAGAGCTGAACATTTTGATCATCTAACAGTTTCTGTGGCTTAAAAAATTTCATCAGTTGTGATATTTGTAGTAGTAGAAGTATTATTAGTAAGGCAAGGCAAGGCAAGTTTATTTGTATAGCACATTTCAACAACAAGGTAATTCAAAGTGCTTCACATGAAACCATTAAAAGCATAAAGGCAAAAGTAAAGGAGATTTAAAACATACATTGAAACAATAATCGATGTCTCCCTGAGACATTACGCTGCACGCAATCAACCATACACTGCCGCAATTCTGCAATTACTCGCACACAAACCACGTCTGGAAAAGAGCTCTGCCGATCTGCGTTTTATAGTGTACGCCTTGCACGAACTTGGTCCCGGAGGAAATGGCGATATATTGTGCACTTTCTAAATTTGAATCGATGTCTCCCTCAGACATTATGCTGCACGCAATCAACCATACACTGCCGCAATTCTGCAATTACTCGCACACAAACTATGTCTGGAAAAGATCTCTGCCGATCTGTGTTTTATAGTGTACGCCTTGCACGAACTCAGTCCCGGAGGAAATGGCGATATATTGTGCAGTCCTTTTAAAACCATTAAAAGCATCAAAACATAAGGCAAAAGAAAAGGGGATTTAACAGCAATTAATACTTCAAAAAGTTTAAAGGTTAGAAATAGAAAAAGTCATAGCAGAGATGAGCTGAAGGAGCTGAACATTTTGATAGTTGAACAGTTTCTGTAGCTTAAAAAATGAAGAAGAAAAAGAGTTGCAACGAAAAATGGGGGGGGACGGAAGAAATAGTGGAACTAGAAAATGCATTTCCTGCTGAAAATGCATTGGAATGCTGGAAGCTGAAATTGATTGTGAAAGAATTGCTGAAAATTAAGAAATGGTTGACTATCTGTCTGAAAAATGTTGAAGCCCGAAAGCATTTAAACTTCACTGCTGAAAAACCTTCTAGTTGAAATGTCTAACTATGGTGTCTGTAGCTGAAAGTATGAGGAAGAAGAAGGCTTTGAAAGTTGAAGAAGTATAACAGGATTTGAAGATTTTCTCCATAGAGATCCCATTCAAAAGAAAATTGCAAAAAAAAAAAGCTTAATTCAAAAAGTTTAAAGATTACAAATATGAAAAGTCAAAGCACCCCTCTCCTGAAAGAGCTGAACATTTTGATATTTGAACAATTTCTGTAGCTTAAACAAATTTCAGAAGTAGTGATATTTGTAGTAACAGTAGTAGAAGTTGTAGTTGAAGTATTATTAGTAGTAGAAGTATTAGTAGCATTAGAATAAGTAGTAGTAGTAGCAGTAGTGATATTTGTAATAGTAGTAGTAGAAGTCGTAGTTGTAGTAGAAGTATCATTAGTAGTAGAAGTATTTGTATTTAGAAGAAGTATGAGTATTTAGAAGAAGTAGTAGCCTAGTATCAGTAGTAGTAGTAATAGCTGTAGTCGTGGTCGTAGTATTTAATATAACAGTAGTAGTAGTAGTAGTAGTAAAAGTAATGTCAGTATTTGAAGTAGCAGTAGTAGTAGTACGAGTAGCAGTCGTACTAATAGCTGTAGTAGTATTAGTACTGGTAGTAGCATGAATAGCAGTAGTAGCAGTTGTAGTATAAGTAATAGTAGTAGTGGTAGTAATAGCAGTAGTGGTAGTAATAATATTGATGGTAGCAGTAATAGCACTAGTAATAGTAGCAACAGCAAAAGTTGTAGTAGAAGTAGTTGCAGCAGTAGTAGTAGTAAGACTAGAAATATTAGCAGCAGTCGTAATTGTCGCAGTATTAGTAAGAGCATTCATTATTTCAACAAAAAAGCCAAATTTTGAGCTTAATGTTTACATACAGTTAATCCATGGGGCTTTTTGATTTTGAAAGGGTGGGGCTGGGTGGGGGAGGGAGGGGGAGAGGAGACATAATCATAATGTTTGACAGACATAAACAGAGGTTATTAAATGACAGGCTTCATCACAAGCAGTTCAGTTAGAATTCACTCTCTAAGAATACAACATTGGCTTCTCGTTTCACACACGGCACAAACTGCAGCCTCCTGGTGGAGGAAACACCAGTGTTTGTTTGACCCATCCACCTCTCCTCATCCCACCCGTCCTGTGTGGAATGCTACTCATGTAGTCACTCGCTAGCTATAGCATGTAGTATCCTGGGCATCACTGGGAATCAAAGCACCGCGGCTTTGAGAGCACTTGTTTGCAATTGTGCATTAACGTGATTAACCAATGATTTAACTTGCAAGCTAGGACCACTGATTCACCAAACCTGCTTGCTTGCAGTCTGTGTTCCACCACAGTCCCCGACGCTGGTCTCATGATTCATTTTGTTTCTAAAGATAGATTTGATTTTGGAGCGAGTAACGAAGGTTTCAGGGGAAATGTATCGGAGTAAAAGTATCAGTTTTCTTTGCAAAATGTAATGAAGTAAAAGTAAAAGTCAACAGAAATATAAATAGTAAAGTAAGTAAAGTAAAGTACAGATATCCAAAAAAACGACTCTGCAGCAACGAAGTATTTCTACTTCGTTACTATACACCACTGGATACAAGTACAGGTACAAGAATAGGTACAGCAACACAATTGCAGTCTCAGAGTTCTCCTCCTGGATGTGACTCTTTCCTGCCAACCTGTGCATCATAGAGTGATTTGATTTGGAAAACAATAGCTAAATGTGGATTTGAATTTGATGAATTTACTGTTCATCCGACCATAACGAGATGAGAACTGGCTAGCTAATTTACCCCGCCGCCTCAGTCCACCACCGCTCGGGGACTAGCTTTTTTTGTTAAAAATTCATTGAATTATATTGACTAATTATATATTCATATTTCAATTTATTTATCAGTTTATTGCCATATTTTTGGGGAGTTTGTTTTTTTGTTCATTTATAATTGACTTATATGGCATTACATGTACATCCATGGAGCTGCTAATAGCAAATTCTCCTGAGCAGTGGTAAACATACTGATCTACAATATATGCTGAAACACACAGCACTTGTTACTTCATTTGCATAGTTTTACATTGGTTGTACTTAGTTGCACATGAAGTACTCCATGCTAGACCTTGAGGAAAGTGTATGGCCAAGTGTGTGTGCGTGCGTGCAGCTCTCTCAGGCCAGTTCTATCTCTGCAGGGCAGAGAGAGAGAGTGATAGAGAGTGATAGATAGATAGAGCGAGCTCACGTTGCTGAGCTCAGCATAAAACTACCCACCAGGTCCTGTCAGTCCTCCTCCTCTTCCTTTCATCCCATCACGCCATCATGCTCTCCGTCAATAAAGCGATGAAGAGGAGGGATGGAAGAGGGGGGGGGCTGGAGGCGAGGGACTAGACGGATGTCCGGGTTTGAAGCTGATTGCTGCCTTTGTTCAGCAGGATTTTCAAATTGAAGCGTTTGACAACAAAGAGCCGACTCTCTCTCTGTCTCTCTCTCGCTCCCTCCCTCACTCTTCCACTCTCTCTCGCCACTCGCTCCCTCACTCATTTAATAGTGAAAGCCCTCACAGGCCTTTGTGCAAAGGCTGCCCTCCCTGGAGAGAAGCAGAGGAAGAGAGAGAGAGAGAGATATGCGGAGGAGAGTAAACGGCAGAAGATGGACAGATCAGAGAGGGAAAGGAAAGACGAGAGGAAGAGGAGCGCGGTTTGTTTTTGTTTATGGATGCTAATGTCCTGCGCGAACTGCTCTCATATACAACTATTACATAATGCCACCATTAGAGCTCCGTGCTAATGTCAATATTGAACATATTAAGTGTGGTATTAACACACAGCAGAGGGAGACGATGCAGCAAATAAAAGACAGGAGGCTATTGGTTTCTCATCGTGTTGTTTGTTCGGTGGGAATGATGATGTCGACATGTTTTCACCCAAGAAGTTTGATTACTGATTTGTGTAGCCGTTCAGTTCTATTTTCTTTCAAAGGTAGTATTTAGTTTTATTTCAAAGTTCTTTCAACTTTCTTTCTACAGCTTGTACACTAAAATTACTTTTGTCTTAGACTATAAACCGCCTCAAATCTCACTCTCTTTGTGTTTTATAAAATGACAGACCCATGAACTAATCATCGGGCCCGCGGGGTCCCCAACTTCCTTTGGCTCGAATTTGACATCAATATATTATTTTGTACTGTTCTGTTTTGTCAAGAGTACGTTCACACAGAACCTGGGTTAAGTGCAGCAAATCTTTTTTTGATTTTAATAAAGTATTTTTCCGGAGCGATTTTTCTAAGATTTTGCACCATGAAATCAACCAATCAGGTTGTGCTTAACATACATACTCAATACGTGCACTGTAGTGTAGAACATCACATGGAGGCTCCGTAGTCTGAGCCAAGATGGCAAACTGTTTTACTCCTATCAACTTTGTCAAAGGCAGCGCAGACCAGATCCAATCCTTTTGTTCTTACCTTTCACAATAAAAGCCCTAGACATACACGCTGTGTAACTGTTTACCAGAAGGAACTCAAATTCACTCGGAGCATTTCACTAAAAGGAAAATCTAAAATATCTTACAGTAGCTTCAGGCTATACAACAGTTGGCATCAGACAATAGGATCCTGGTTGTTGGTCTTCTGTCTGCACGAATCCATTCGGACCTTTCATTGAAAACTTCCCATATTGCTGGTATGGCTAGTTTTGATGCAAAATATTCACAGCAGTGTATTTTTGCATTTTCACAACGTTTATTCGTCACGAAAGGTCTTAACTGCTGCTTCCGAGCTTTCCGCGCATCCCCACGAATACCGTTCTGGTTTATTTGTTTGTTTATTCATTAATTCATTTGGCCCCAAAGGTAGTCCAGTTTGAAATCTAAAATGAGTCAAATGAGTCAAAATAACAGCCATTGAGGGAAGATTTTCAACTGTAGAATGTAAACTCCCCCGAGGTTGCTTAAACTCCCAAAGTCCTCAAACAATAGTGGATTTCTTCCTTTGGGTTGGGAAGTGAAGAAGTAGTTCAGGGTCTTGTCCATGAGGTTTATGTGTGGTGGATGGAACATGAGATCATGTAGTGGTAACCTGTCATGGTGAAAAGGGGAGTTTACCTGTTCATCTATGATGTAACCTTCACCTGTGGTCATGAGCGGTCTGGTTGTGTGTCTCTGTGTTTTTAGAGACAGGAGAAGGTTGTTCAGGATTGGGACGCCTCCCTTTAGAGGCTTTCTGGGCAGACCCAGAACAACTAGAGCAGGGGTCTCAAACTCCCGGCCCGCGGGTCGAATGTGGCCCGCGAATCCGCCAGCCAAAAAAAAAGAAAAGTTTAAAAAAAAGAATTTTTTTATTTATTTTTTTTAAGTTAGACTTGATAATAAAAATATCCCCATAGTCGAAATTCTGAGATAGAAAGTCAAAATTATGAAATAGAAAGTCAAAATGATGAGATACTTAAACACAGTCATAGAAGCAGCTCTTTGGCTGGTTACTGTACATTTGGCTCTATTGTGAGTACATTGAAGACTACTTTAAACATGGCTTTACAACACATGAAATACTTCACGTGGGATTGTGCAAACGCACCCTTGAAAGGATTTTAAGCATTGAACAAAGTTATTGTAATAAATTGTTTGATATTTGTCTTTGCTATTTTCTTTAACAGTTTGATCTATGATAGAGTAATGTGGGTTTAAATTAAATTTAAATTAAATTATAATAACAGAAATGTGCTTAAATATATGTTTACATTTATATAACTGCATGTACAATATTTTTACACTTGAATAAACAATAATCAAATGCAGAGACAGTTATTTAACAATATGTTACGAATAGTTACATTTACAACCGGCCCTTTGTGGGCGACCATGATGCTGATGTGGCCCGGAGTGAAAATGACCTCAAATCACCTCAAAATGTATTAATGATTTCTCTCTCTCTCTCTCTCTCTCTCTCTCTCTCTCTCTCTCTCTCTCTCGTTCTCTCTCTCTCTCTCTCTCTCTCTCTCTCTCTCGTTCTCTCTCTCTCTCTCTCTCTCTTGTTCTCTCTCTCTCTCTCTCTCTCTCGTTCTCTCTCTCTCTCTCTCTCTCTCTCTCTCTCTCTCTCTCTCTCTCGTTCTCTCTTCCAGCACCTATCGCAGCCGGTACCGGTCCAAACTTCTCACTGGCCGACCTGGACAGCTCGTCTTACTACAACATGAGTCCAGGAGCCATGAGGAGACCACTGCCGAGCACCTCCTCCTCCAGGTACAAATGCAAACGCGCCCTAGATCTCAAGTCCACCGTTCTTATTTACTGTATCTTAAGACTTCTTTTACACTTCTGAGAAGAACGTAAAACAGGAACCTACTCAGACACAACACATTACTGATGTAAAGGCAGTGGTGGAATGTATCTAAATACATCTTTTACACACCGTTTATGTTACTTTAAACTTTGATCCACTTCAGAGATAAACATTGTACTTTGAATGCATTATGAATACTTTTGATTTCAGTACTTTAAGTACATTGTGACTTATATATTTTGAATGCAGGACTTTTACTTGTAGTGGAGTATTTTTACTCTGTGGTACATCTTCATGGGGAATTTAAGAAACACATTATTGTGAATCCCAACAAACAAACATTCAATCATACATATTAATGTACATACAGTACACACACACACACGTGTTGAAGAGCTGTGTGTCCTCAGAAATACAGTTTCATGTTTAGCTTTCACAAAGCTTACACACACATATGCTTGCAGGGTTCGCCCTGACCTCTTCTTTTAAATCGATGCGGTCGCAAGAGTCGTCTGTCTGTCTGCTGAGATTCCTGCCCTGCAGCACGCACGCACGCACACACACACGCACGCACGCACGCACACACACACACACACACACACACACACACACACACACACACACACACGTATAACAATGAACCACTGACTCAGAGGTGTGTGTCCTCCTGTCTTTTTACGCTCTGTCTTTCTCTATTTCCTCTTTGACTCCACACATCTCTCCAGAGACCTCCCCCACACAAACACACACACACACACACACACACACAGCGCTGCGAGGCAGTGGAGCCGCTCCATATGGTAATATTTAAGTCTACACTAATGTCAAAGACTCTTCATTCATACATCGCACTGTGTACATACAGGTCACAGACACACACACACACACACACACACACTTAAATGTCTTAACCCTCCTGTTAAACAGTCCCATCTGGTGAAAGAGAGGCCTTTGGCATGTGTGTGTTAATGAGCGGCCGTGTAGCTGATGTAAGTCCACTCCACTCCGACACGTAAAAGCCTGAAAAAACAACAACACAGTGAAGGTAACTGAAGCGTGCAGCAGGTCTCATTAAAGGACGTGTTCACTCTGGGGTGTTTTAACCTTGTTAAGATGCTGTTTACAATCATTCATACAGTAATGATGCAGAGCACGGAGTCACACACAGCTTCTGCTGCTCGCTGTGTTCAAACACCTTCAAACACCGGAGTAGGTAGGTAGGTAGGAAGTTAGGTAGGAAGGTAGGTAGGTAGGTAGGTAGGAAGTTAGGTAGGTAGATAAGTAGGAAGTTAGGTAGGTAGATAAGTAGGACGTTAGGTAGGTAGGTAGGTAGGTAGGAAGTAAGGTAGGTAGGAAGTAAGGTAGGTAGGTAGGTAGGTAGGTAGGAAGTTAGGTAGGTAGATAAGTAGGAAGTTAGGTAGGTAGGTAGGTAGGTAGGTAGGTAGGAAGTTAGGTAGGTAGGTAGGTAGGAAGTTAGGTAGGTAGATAAGTAGGTAGGTAGGTAGGTAATTAGATAGGTAGGTAGGAAGTAAGATAGGTGGGAAGTTAGGTTGGTAGATAGGTAGGAAGGTATGTAGGCCGGTAAGAAGTTATGTAGATAGGTAGGTTGGTAAGTAGGGAGTTAGGTAGGTAGGGAGTTAGGTAGATCGTAGGTAGGTAGATAAACTTTACATATGATTATTGATAGGATGATTGAAAGATGTTGAAAGACGTTTCTACATGATTTATTGATTAAAAGAAGATTTTAAAGCATCTGACCTAATTTCCTTAAGCTACATCTGAGCTGGAAGCAAGACATTATGCAAGTTAAAGTCAATTAAAGGTCTGACTTTGCTGAGCGTTTCCTGTCCATGAAATCAAATTTGTCCATAAACTGTTTGAGCTCAATGAGAAGCAGCAGCAGAGACGAGAGTTTCAACATTTGTCTTTCACACTGCAAGGCCTTCTTTTTGTGGACAAGGTTGTTATTGTCCCTAATACCATGTCCACTGACCAAAGGAATTATTATCAGACCAACAATACAGGGGTTAACAATGCTGCTCTGTCTGTCCTCTGTGTGTGTGTCCAGCTCTGCCAAGAGGATAAAGTGTATGGAGGAGGACGTGGACAGTCCAGGCGAGGAGTCCTACTACCCCAGTCAGGGTCGATCTCCGGGCAGCGGCAGCCAGGCCAGCAGCTGGCACGATGTGGAGCCAGGTAGGCTACCTCCTGTCGCCAGAGCAACCACATCCTCGAATAACCCTGAGCCTCTTTACCCCCCCAGCCCTTTCACCTCCACCATACACATGTACCTCATACACATCCCAACTTTAACCTGCCGTTTCCAAAGCAGCTTTGGAAACGGAGCTTTCATGTAACAGTGAGCGAGAGAGAGAGAGAGAGAGAGAGAGAGAGAGAGAGAGAGAGAGACAGAGAGAGAGAGGATGTAGGGGACATGGAAGTATTGTATGTTTCTGAGAGTGTGTGTCTTCATGTTAAGGACTCAGAGGTGCGTGTGTGTACATAGAGTATGTGTGCTGGTAATTATGTCTTTATACCTGACTACAGGCACTCATAAAGACTTGTAAAGACCCCATCTCCTCCACGCAGGTCACGGGAATAATGACATCTGGTCCTATAAGTTGACTCTTTCATATTTGTTCTTGTTGTCTGGATTGTGATCAGATCTCCGAGTGTAAATCAGGCCAGCTGGCCAGGAGGACCTTGTTACGACCATAGTCAAGAATATAAGAAGTAGACCTAGTCAACCTGACGTCACCCATTGGTTTGTGGACCGCCGTTTTGAAGCCTCGAGTTCGGCAATTTCAGAATATGGCCGTCGCCATGGTGTTTGATTCGCAGCCAATGAGCATGTATAAACCATAGACTGTCTACGCCTACATGACGTTATTTTGAGTGAATACAGGGCATTCTGGACGGTCTAACGAACACAGACAGGAAGCGGCAGAGTCAGGTTTTGTCCGAACTGCACAGATGCGGTCCGACTGATCTGATCACAATGTGATGGAGCGATGGGGTCCTACTGTACATTCATTAACAGCACACACACACACACACACACACACACACACACACAAACACACACACACACACACACTATAATGGTTTTAGTAGTTAACAGGCTAAAGATATCTGAACACGATACATCACTGGGATGTGTGTGTGTGTGTGTATGAGTGTGTACCAGTGGCGGCTGGTGGAAAATGTTCTAGGTAGGGCCATCCTGTCAATTTCAGCAAACATCCCAGAATGATTTAATGCAAAAAATGAAGGTATCAAACACGCATTATTACTTGGCAGTTAAATATTTAACATGTATTCCAACACGAAAACAATCAGTAAATAACACTTATATAATATAATATAACATGTTCATTTATTGAGATGCCCCTATGGACCTTGTTATAGGAGGTAAAGATCAGGAGAAGTAAACATGAAGTGTAATTATGAATACTGATGTTAAATTAAGCTATGATGAGTTTTCACTGTTAATTTAACATCTCTATTACATGTTGATGCCTCCATGACCAAGTTAAGCAGATGAGACTGAGGACAACTATGTAGAAGAAAAGATGTTCACTTTGTCTAATATATAGCTTGACAGAGTTCTCATGTGTGCCCTGGTGTTCTCATGTTTCCTTACCTCCTCATCCCTCACTCCCGTAACTGTCCGTGCTGGATCCGTCCCCGTTGTTTTAAAAAGCTAAATAAATGATTAGCATGACGTCATCCAGCTAGCCAAACCTGTCTGGTGTACAGCTGGTACAGAAGCTTCGCATGTACTGCTTCCCTTTCCCGCGAGTCTGCTGTCTGATTGTGAGGTCAGGCTGATCTGATATCAGCTCTTTGGCTGCAGAATCTCCGCCAAAGTTCTCCTCTCAAACGGGTCTTGGAGGAGGAGTGCTCGCGCTGGCGCGGGCGCCTGTAGAGACTTCTCCTGACGAGAATGCGCAGCGAGGGGGGCCTGATCGTTCTGGCCCACAGCTGAATCTATTTGAGGGCGCTGATTGGCTAAATTGTATGTCACTCATTTATATCTTCAATCAGCAATTGGCTAAACTGCTTCATAGACCCGCCTCTTTTGGGCCAAAACGATCAGGCCCCCCAAGCTGCGCGTTCTCAGAGTGTCGTGCACACAGACAGAGAGCACGAGCAGAGAGCACACAGGCGGAGAGGACGAGCAAGAAAAGCATATATTTTGCGCAGATATCATATTTTACACACATTACTGGGTACATGCCATAGTTCAAAAACACAAATATTGACAATTTGTATAATTTATGATTATTATAAAAAAAAAAAAAAATTTTGTGTGACTCATGGTGGGGCCAGGCCCCATGGCCCTCTATTGACCAGCTGCCACTGGTGTGTACTATGACCTGGGACACACACTTATATAAATACTAAATTGTTGAGGTGCTACCTCCACCTCTCTCTCTCTCTCCCTCTCTCTCAGTATATTCATGCTGCTTTTCTTTTTTCTTTCCTCTGTTGCTTCCTTTTCTTTCTTTCCTCCGTCTTGCGTTGGAAAGCTGGATATAAGCTGCGCGGCTCTCTAGCTAGCTCATTCATCTCCCGACAAGGTAAAGACTGTGAACACGCCTTTTACTTTTCTCTGTACGTGTCTGTGAAACCGTCACCTACCCTTCCTCCACCTCCTCCTCTCCACCTCCTCTTGATTGCTAGATACCTTGGTGGTTTTTTGGTTTGTCGTTTGGTGTTGTGACGTGTCTGGTTTCGTCTGGTGGACTCCACTGCTCCTCCTCCTCCTTCACCCAATGTTTCCAGACTCTCTTTCCTTTGTCCTCCCCCTGTTTCTCCTCATCCTCTCCTTCCAAGGACCTTCCCCCCTTTCCTATTCTTTCTCCTTCCTTACCCTCTCATCCTCATCCTGTTTCCATCTCTCTCGTTTCCTCCTCTCTTCTTCTCCTCTCCTCTTCTCTTCCTTACATCATCTCTTCTCTTTCGCTCCTTCTCTCTTCCTTTCCTCATCTCTTTCTCCTCTCCTCTCTTGTCTCCTCTTCTCTTACTTTCCTCATTTCTTGTTATTTTTCTCTCCTTGCCTCTCTCGCCTCCTCCTCTCTTCTTTATCCTCTCTAGTCTCCCCCTCCTGTTTTTCCTTTCATCCTTCCCTCCCTTCTCTTCTCATCTTGTCCCTCCGTCCTCTCCTGTTCTCCCACCTTGCTTCCTTCCTTCCTCTCTTCCTTTCCTCTTTTTAGACTCCTCTCATCTCGTCTCCTCTCATATCCTCTCTATTCTCCTCCACTCCATCCTCCTCTTATCCTCTTTCCTCCCAACTCCTCTACTTACTTGTCCTGTGTCCACCTCCCATTTCCTTTTATTCTTTCCTTCCTTGACTCCTCACCCCCATTCCTTGTTTTCGGTCTTGAGGCTCACCCTGACCCCGCCCACCTGGCAGCATGCTGATGACATCATCATGGCTGTTTATTTATTATTGGTTGATGTCTGTGAAGGAATACAAATCTTCTGGATGCACTTTAACACTGTGCGTGTGTGTGTGTGTGTGTGTGTGTGTGTGTGTGTGTGTGTGTGTGTGTGTGTGTGTGTGTGTTTATAAAGGTATATGTATGTGTGTGTAATTCACAGTTAGTTGAACATTTGGCGACACACAATTCCCTCTCTATGTGCACCCGCAAATGTGTGTATATGTGTGTGTGTGTGTGTGTGTGTGTGTGTTACAAGTCATATCTTATTTGATACAGCAGAGAAGAGACGAGGAAGAGGAGGGACGGGTGAGAGAGGTTACAGGAAGAGGAGGAAAGACGAGAGGAGGAAAAAGATTGATTGATAGATAGATAGATAGACAGACAGACAGACAGACAGATAGATCGACAGACAGACAGATAGATAGATAGATAGATAGATAGATAGACAGACAGACAGATAGATGGACAGATAGACAGACAGATAGATCGATATATAGATAGATAGATAGATAGATAGAAGTTTAAACAGGGTTAGGAAGGAGAAAGTGCTGAGCAGACTGCCTCGTTTCCACCTGACAAAACCTCTTCAACTGTTCATCACTCACACAAACACACACACACACACAGCCTTCCCCACTCTCCTCTTCCTCCTCCTGCTGCACCTCCGTCCATCACTATAAGCCCCGCCCCCTTCAGGTGCACCACAAACAACGATGCATGCAGGTCGTCCAGCGCCTGTTTCCCCGTCACACAGTGGAGACAGTTACTGATGGAACTATTTCTTCTTGGATTCATGGTTGAATGATTTTTTTGTAACTTAACATGGCAACAGTTTCCCAAAACATTCTCAGGTTTTTAAAAAAGTAATTTGACTTATTATCATATTTTAAGTCTTAAATTTGTCAAATAATTGATTATTAATATTTGGTGATAGATTTTTGCTGAAGGTCAACTATGATCTATTTTATTTGTATCATGAAAGATATTATTGATGATTTATTTTATTATGGCATTATATTTTCTAAAATATTTTGTATCCTTATTTTATTTCAATAGCTATATTCTTATTAGTGCAGTTTTCAGACAAAAATATTATGTTTGTGTTTTAAATTTTTTACTTTGTTGAACTGGTTTTGTTAGTTTTATTATATTATATTCGTGCTTTTTCTGATTCGTAATCCTGCATTTATTATTACTTTTTTATGTTATTGCATCTTCTGGTAGTTTTTGACAACACAACAAAATAAATAAGTTTAGTGTGCAGTGATAATTTAAAAAACAAAACCAAAGTCAGTGCACCTGTTACTCCTTGTGACACCCTGTAGCCCCGTGCCTCGATATCCCCCCCCCCCCTCCCCCCCACACACACCTCCCCCCATCTCCTCTCCACCATTGGAGGTGCATTAAAAAAGAAACAAAAATGTTAAAATAAAGACAGAACACGGTGCCTCTGACCCGCTCCTCATCCTCCTCATCATGGTTCTTGGCAGGGATGCCGTCGCCTGCTGGCGCTCTGAAGAAGTCAGAGAAGTCTGGTTTCTGCGGCACCGTGCATCCGCCGAGCGGCGCCTCCACCTCCTCCTCTTCTTCTTCCTCCTCTTCCCCCCGAACGGCTTTCACACACCACCACCACCACCGGCCTGTCATTACCGGGCCTCGAGGTGAGGTCCTCAACCAGTCAAACCCCAACCAACCACCAGCAGCACCTCCTCCTCCCCCTCACCTCTCCCTCCCACACACTCAACTCCTCACCCCTCCCTCCCTTCCTCCCCTGTCAGTAGCTGTGGGTTTTGTCAGGAAGAGGTACTGGAGGGCAGAGATGTTTTTTACCAACTGTAGGCTTCAGGCAGGGTTTTGTGTGTGTGTGTGTTTGTGTTTGTTACAAGTCACCTAACCCAACCTACCATCAAGCCCCGCCCACTCCTCTACTTCCCTTTTTCGTCTTCTTAACGCTGATTTCCTCTCCTCCGATTGATGAAAGCATCCCACGACACAGAAACACACTTCCTGTCTGCAAATCTGTGTGTGTGTGTTTGTAATCTGCAGATTACTCCTGTTTAAATATTAAATCCAGTCATCAGTTTTTCATGCTTCATAAGTCGACACTCACTGAATGAATGTCCTTCTTACAGCATGTAAACTGAGATGAGATATTAAATCATTTTGTCAGTAAATAATATCGAAACGTACAGATTGATCAGCAAATAACCAAATCCATTCATCAGTTCTTCGATATTTGAGTGTGCTTGAACGCACCTCAAAGTACAGTTTCCTTTTTTTATTCAGAGGTCAAACATCAACATACAAGGTAGTGTTGAGAATATTCAGCGGACATGAAAGTTGAGATTTAGACGAAAAATTAACAAAATGATCTGAATTAAAACAACTCGCATTACATCTCATTTACCAAAATGTTTTCACCATCAGGGTGTCTGAGGCTGTTTTCCATTCTATTTAATACATCATGACCTATCATGTGACCAGGATACCATATAAATACGAAACATTATTCTTTAAAAATAATATTTAATTAGTCATTAATTTAGTCTAAAAAACACAGTGACTTTGACCAAACTTCTAATCAGAATGAACGTCCATTTAGTTTAAGGTCATTGTTGAGTCTGACGTTGTGTTCATGTTCACTGATTTCTGTGATAGCTGCTCAGTTTTGCCCAAACCATTCAACAGTGAACGTCACATCTGGTCAACCGACGCCATTTTCAGTCAGTCAACAGAAGCTAAGCAGTTGCTAAACGACAGACGTCGGATGTAAAACTTGTCGTGGACTGGACCAGGTGACAGTGAATAACTAGGTCTTGACAGGTCCAGAACTAACCTATCTGTACTTACAACTTGCACATGCACATATTCATTTTCAAGAAAAGTAGGCCCGATCCAGTTAAAACCTGATCAGGAGCACCTTTTTCTCTTCACCTTGGACCCACTTGTGTATTAAACACACAATAAACAGACCTGAGAACTGCAGCAATACAAGGGGGGACCCTAGAAGACCTGATGGGGAAAATGTGTACCTGGTTCCTCCTGTTGAGATCCCGTTAAAGTTCTTGTAAAAGTTCTCATGGTCAAAAAGGACCAGATGTAATTCCAACACATTCTGATGGTTCGTGTCAGTTTGTCCTTTTTTTTTTTTTTCTGAATGTTTTCCAGCGGTTCTGTGGGAGGAAAGTCCTGCTCATGTTGAGGCAGATTAGAGGATTGGAAGTGATTAGTGAGCTGATGGGAGCAGCTGAACCGCAGGGCTGCACACTTCTGTCAACTTCCTGTTTCTGTAAAAAAACACAGCCGTAATGAATCCTCATTGTGACGCTGCGAGTTCTGGATTCAGTCCATCCTCCTGATACCTCTTCTGCACGCTCTTCCTGGGATCCTCCTCCTCCTTTTTCTTCTTAAGGTCTCTCCTCCTTATTTTCTCTTCTCCTTTCTTCTTGTTCTCTTCTGCCAGTGATGAGTTATCTCCTCCTCCTCCTCTTACTCCGGTCCTCATCCTTCTTCAGCTACATCTCGGCTCCTTGGTTCGGCATAACTTCCCCCCTTCCTCCTTACCTCTCTCCTCCTCCTTTTCCTTCTTTGGCCAAACCTTACCCTCCTCATCCCTCCCTCCTCTTGTTCCTCTTTATCCTTCCTCAGCTGACTGTCTACCTCTTCCTTCTTCTCAACCTTCCCCCCCTCACCTCTGTCCTCTTCCTCCTCCTCCCAGTCTGTGGTCAGATCTTTCCCTCCCCATTTCTTCCTCCTCCTCTCTCTTAAGATCTAACCATCCTCTTTTCCTCCATCCTTCATCCTCCTCCTCTTCCTCGCCTGCTGTGCAATTGAAGGATTCCCTCTTATCGTTTATCAGTCCACCTCTTGATGGCAAATATCTTCTTCAAGGAAAAGTTGGCAGAGGAGGAGACAGAGGGTGGTGTGGAGGAGGAGGGGGGGGGGGGTGGAGGAGGAGGAGGAGGAGGGTGTCTGAGGCAGTGAAGCGAGGCAATTTGCAAAGTGGAACTAATCCCGGCTCTTTCTTCTGTGTTCGACAAGCGGGGCCTCCGGTCTTC